>NC_052630.1:58690468-59315468 GCF_016161935.1 Mauremys reevesii
TCCTGCACCTGGATGTAGACCATGAATATGTTAGGAGCTAACACAAATTAATTCAGGCAGTTTTATTCCAAATGTGCAATATAATGTGTCCATAGCATAAATCTGGAATTACACCAATGTTTAACAATATAAACTCTATATTTGATTGTGTGTGTGAACTGTTTTTTAAATAAATACATGGAAATACAGTGTGAGTTCCTCAGGTTCCAACTGATTCTGCCCATGTGGGGGAAATTTTTACTCAGGGCTGGTCTACACTAAGGGGAAAAATCGATATAAGATACGCAACTTCAGCTACGTGAATAACGTAGCTGAAGTCGAAGTATCTTATATCGATAACTTACCCGTCCTCACGGCGTGGGATCGATGTCCGGGGCTCTCCATGTCGACGCCGCCACCGCCGTTCGGGGCGGTGAAGTTACGGAATCGATAGAAGCACGTTCGGGGATCGATATATCGCGTCTAGATGAGACGCGATATATCGATCCCTGAAAAATCGATCGCTACCCGCCGATACGGCGGGTAGTGTAGACGTAGCCTCACACACAGACTCACTGAACTCAGGATAAGGGTTTGAGGAGTTAGCCTTCCAAAACAGAACCCATGATTTTACATTGATGTAAAAATACTTACAAACACTGAAATCCTTATGACACTTGCAACAATGTATTTTTCAGTGCAATAGCCTATCAGAAAAATTAAGGAATTGGTTCATTTTTTATTTTAAAATATCTTGTATGGTTGGAAGGTAGTTTAGATTAATAAGTAGGGCTGGCTGGTAAAATAATTGTGTATATTTTGTCATGTTACATTATGAAACCTGAGATTATCACAAAAACACAAGACTCCAGGTGTGGGAGCTTTAACAGAAACACTAAATATTGCAAGACTCATGGTAATGCATTTTTGTATTGCACTTCAAATTTAAATAATTGGCATGTGCTCCGTGCCTGTGCATGAGGGCTTTTGACTTCTTCTAAGGCAAAAATAAACATTTTTCTGCCTCCAAACTCAGCTTTGAGACTTTCCAGTATGGATCTTCGGTTACATCCTTTGTGGTGCTGTTTTTATAAATTTTATTTTGATATTGAAAGTCTTCTGAAATTGTTGACTCTTCAATGAGTTCAGTTCAGCACAAGGATTTAATTGTGGATTTGTATTTGGTTTTTCTATTGAATAGGACCAATTAGCTGATCATTCAGAGAATAAAATGTTGCCTTCTTTCTATTCTCCAGCCTTTGTTTTCAGGTGTCTGGCTGTTGCTTTTGCCAAAATGCTCAGGGTCCTACTGATCACTATATTTGGGGTTGGGAAGGAATTTTCCCCTGGGTCAGATTGGCAGACACCCTGGGGTTTTTCTTCTTCCTGTGCAGCGTGGAGCCTGGGTCACTTGCAAGTTTACAGTAAGTAAATAATGGAGTCTCAGAAACTTTAAGTCTTTAAACCATGATTAGAGAACTTCAGTAATTCAGTCAGAGGTTATGGGTCTATTACAGGAGTAGATGGGTAAGCTGTAACCTGAAATGTGCATGATAGTCCCTTCTGGCCTTAAAGTCTAAGAATCTTTGAGGTGTGAGGAAGTGATCTATTCCATAATGATTGTGGAGTTATTTGTTCTCTCCCTCTAGGATTGCTTTGTCCCCTGATGTCAATTAGATGTACTTCTCAAGTTACATTTAATAATTTGTTAGAACAGATGCTATTTTGATTGTAATTGGTCTCTTATTTAAAAATTCTTGAGCATTAAGTTCAACTCTCCAGTTCACCCAAAACCACCCAAACAGTGTCTGTATCAAATTTTCTTTCATTGGGGAAAAAATGTGGGTGTGCATTTAGGGAATTTAGTTATAGTTCCTCCCATAATTGTTCCATCAATGTCATTACTTTGATCTGCCGTTTTGTTACCCAGTCAGCTAGTTTTGAGAGAGCCTTTTGTAGCTCTTCGCAATCTGCCTGGGACTTAACTATCTTTAGTAGTTTTGTATCATCTGCAATTTTTTCCACCTCACTGTTTACCCCTATTTCCAGATAATTTGAATAGGACTGGTCCCAGTACAGACCCCTGGGAGACACCACTATTTACCTGTCTCCATTATGAAAACTGACGATTTATGCCTACTCTGTTTCCTAGCTTTTAACCAGTTACCAATCTGTGAGAGAACCTTTCCTCTTATCCCATGACTGCTTACTTTCCTTAAGAGCCTTTGGTGAGAGATCTTGTCAAAGGCTTTCTAAAATTCTAAGTACAGTATATCCACATGCTTGTTGACACCCTCAAAGAATTCTAGTAGATTAGTGAGGCATGATTGTCCTTTAGAAAAACCATGTTAACTCTTCCCCAACAACTTATGTTAATCTGTGACTGACCATTTTGTTCTTTACTATAGTTTCAACCAGTTTGCCTGGTATTGAAGTCAGGGTTACCGGCCTGTAATTGCCAGGATTGCCTCTGGAGCCCTTTTTTTAAAAATTGGAGTCGCCTTACCTATCCTCCAGTCATTTGGTACAGAAGCTGATTTAAATAATAGGTTATAAACTACAGTTCTGCAATTTCACATTTGAGTTCCTTCAGAACTCTTAGGCGAATACCATCTGGTCTTGGTGACTTATTACTGTTTTGTTTACCAATTTGTTCCAAAACCTCCTCAACTGACACCTCAATCTGGGGGAGTTCCTCAGATTTGTCACCTAAAAAGAATGGCTCAGGTTTGGGAATCTCCCTCACCACCTCAGCTGTGAAGACCAGTGCAAAGAATTCATTTAGTTTCTCCTCAATGGCCTTATCATCCTTGACTGCTCCTTTAGCATCTCGATCATCCAGTGGCCCCACTACTTGCTTAACAGGCTTCCTGCTTCTGATGTACTTAAAATTTGTTTTTGCTATGGCTTTTTGAGCCTTTGGTTAGCTGTTCTTCAAAATCTTTTTTTGGCCTTCCTAGTTATATTTTTACACTTCATTTGGCAGAGTTTATGCTCCTTTCTATTTTTCCTCATTAGGATTTAACTTCCACTTTTTAAAGGATGCCTTTTTGTCTCTCTCTGCTTCTTTTATTTTGAGGTTTAGCCAAAGTGGCACTTTTCTGATTCTCTGTTTTTTAATTTGGAGTATACATTTAAGTTGAGCCTCTTTTATGGTGTCTTTAAAAAGTTTCCATTCAGCTTAAAGGGATTTCACTTTTGGTGCTGTACCTTCTTAATTTCTGTTTAACCTCTGCATTTTTGTGCACTCCCCCTTTCTGAAATTACATGCTACAGTTTTGGGCTGCTGTGGTGATTTCCCCAACACAGGGATGTTAAAGTTAATTATATTATGGTCACTGTTACCAAGTGGTCCAGCTATATTCATCTCTTGGACCAGAACCTGTGCTTCACTTAGGACTAAATTAAGAATTGCCTCTCCTCTTGTGAGTTCCAGGACTAGCTGTTCAAAGAAGCAGTCATTTCAGGTGTCAAGAAAGTTTAGAGGGGATGAGATGAGAGAGACCGAGAGAGAACCACTACCATTTATAGATCAAGAAAGAAAAATCTCAGGAAATAATCTGTGGGTGTCCAATGTGATGAAACTTTTTTCCTCCATATTCCAATTATTTTTTTAATGGACATTTCAAAACAGACCAGATATATCATCCCAGGTATTTCAGAAAAGATGTAAATGAATCATTTTACTTCCCAAAATGCCTTGGTCCTTCCATAAACCCTGTGATTCTACCTTCCATCTCCTGAATTTCTCCCAATACATCTCCTAATATTCTGATTGCTCAGAAATCAGAGCACCAATGGAATTTTTCCTCCAAAACCCCAGTTGCATTTTTAATACACTATGTATTAAAAGCAACTCTTGATTAAATCTGTGTTTTTCATGTTTACTGACTGAACAGGGAGAATTGTATCAAATGATTTATCATGTGTCATTAGAGGTTAAGTATAACCTCTCAGTTGTGCTGTTGTATAACTTTCCCATTTCCTAACCCCATCCCTAGCACCTCAGGAAACAAAGTAACACATTATATATGGCTGAGATGCTGATAAATTATTTCACTGCCATAGAACTTGCCTAGTATTGTTGTTCCACTGTTCATTAGAATGTTATCAAACTAAAGCATTATACATTTGTCAAGATGTTGATTAATACTTGTACTCTTATGAAGTATGCACATGAACATCACAGCATAATACAATACTCTGTATGGACGCATGACATTAATACAAACAGTTAAATCATGGTCTGGGATTTTCAAAAGAACCTAATACAAGATGTTACTTTTGACATACACACATTTAGCTTGCAGGCTTCCTACTATCAGAATGCCCACACTAGATATCAGAAGAATAGCCGTGTTAGTCTGGATCTGTAAAAGCAGCAAAGAGTCCTGTGGCACCTTATAGACTAACAGACGTGTTGGAGCATGAGCTTTCGTGGGTGAATACCCACTTTGTCGGATGCACACTAGATATGTGCCTGCAAACAGTACCCGGTACATGTAGAAAATTTTTACACAGTTGTAGCTTCTGTCTTGTTCATAGTCCATGGGTCATGGAGCTCTTTTCCTGGTGGACTCACTGTATGGTTTGGCCCAGCTCCTGAGAGAAATAATGCAAAAATTGTATTTAGAAATTCTTTGGCCACTCTCAATGATTTGAGGCTCCTCATAGCACATAATCTTACCATCAAGTGTATTTCCTGGGGTTCATCATTAGACTTTGTCCAGAGCAGTGTGCTAGGCAATCTCTGCAATGATTGTACCCTGGAGACGTGCATAAATTATTTTCACACCCTTCTGCCTGACTCTGAAGTTGAGTGTCTGTCTAACTCATCCATATCAGGCTATCTTTTCTATAGGATCCTTCCTGGTATATTTCAGACTCTACTTCATGCAGACAGTAGTGCAAGGCCATTATAAACCCCCACATCACACAATTTCTCCAAAGCACTATATTCACCTTAAGTCTGTTCTGAAACACTAAAGCAAGCTGAAAGGCCAACAATTGCATGACATTGTTGGTTGTACTTATTGTCCTAGCAATGGTCCCACATAGTGGCCTGTAACTAAAAATATAAATGTTATCATTAGTCTACTTCTGAAAGATGGTGGATAAATATAAATCAGCAGACTCCTTCTGTCTGGCATGTTTAGCTATAGAAATCAGGCCTTTGTTCTTGTAACAATTAGTGTGTATTTTAGTGTAAGGAATCTCATTGTCACACTGACAGTTTGTAATTACAGTGAACTGGTGCAGAAAATGGTTCTTCAAAAATGTATACAGCTAATCTGCTTCAAACAAATACTTGAGGAGCTGCTGTCGTGGTCAATGTTTAACTTGATGATAAAAATAATAATGTTTTTATATAGGCCAAGGTTTCATTTTGTTGTGACAATACTTGAGTAACCAAGTGTATTATAGAATCGTAGAATGTCAGGATTGGAAGGGACCTCAGGAGGTCGTCTAGTCCAACCCCCTGCTCAAAGCAGGACCAATCCCCAGACAGATTTTTGCCCCAGATCCCTAAATGGCCCCCTCAAGGATTGAACTCACAACCCTGGGTTTAGCAGGCCAATGCTCAAACCACTGAGTATAATGTAAATGAAATAAGAACTAATTTCTGAAGCAGATTATGGCACCCATATCTGAACTAGAGAAGATAGGGAATTCTTTAACCTTACCTTGAAAACTGTAAAATTGATTGTGCAAGACAATCACTTCACAGGTGTCACTGTGCCTCAGGAGGTCACAGCTGAGAATACCAGATTCAGGACAAACTACTGAGAAATAGGGTAAAACCCCCAAATTTCTGGTTATTCTACTGGTAGATATACCAACCCAGTAACAAAAGTAAACTTCTGTCTCACCACACTGGTTAACAAGAAGTCAAAAATGCAGTCTCCTTAGGTGTTCCAGCACTTATTGCACCACCCACATACTAGACCAGGGATCGGCAACCTTTGGCACGTGGCCTGTCAGGGAAATCTGCTGGTGGGCTGGTTTGTTTGTTTACCTGAAGCATCTGCAGGTTTGGCTGATCGCAGCTCCCACTGGCCGTGGTTCACCGTTCCAGCCCAATGGGGGCTGTGGGAAGCAGTGGCCAGCACATCTCTCGGTCCGCACCACTTCCCGCAGCCCCCATTGGCCTGGAATGGCAAACCGTGGCCAGTGGGAGCTGTGATTGGCCGAACCTGCAGACGCTTCAGGTAAACAAACTGTCCCAGCCTGCCAGCGGATTTCCTTGATGGGCCACGTGCCAAAGGTTGCTGATCACTGTATTAGACTCCATAATGAGTGGTTATTGAAAACCAAGAGATCAGCCACATAGCCAGGTCAATATACAACTCAGCTCTTACCCAATAATAACACTATTGCCAATCCTTTAGTAACTAAAATCTAAAGGTTTATTTATAAGAGAAAAGAAGAAGAGAGTTAAAATGGTTAAGGAAATCATATACATATAAGTGATTGCAAAGTTCTTATATCAAGTTTGAATAAATGGCTAATTTGCAGAAAAGTCTCTCTGAATACAACTTGGGGATCATCAGCCCTTGTTAAGAGCTTCCTTGGTAGAAATCCAGTCCAGAGAAACGATATGGAGATTTTCCAGGGTCTCTTATATCCTTTGCCATGTGGATAGAATTTTACTGTCCCAAACAAAGCCCACAGCGTATTTTGTGGAAAAATATAGGCACCAGATGGAGTCCAGAGTCACCTGAGTGAGTCACGTGCCCTTACATGGCTTCCTGACTCACAGGGGCAAGCCATTGGCCTCTTAGTGGCTAAGGCATCTGCAGGAGGAGTCATCTGGCTGGAATGAGTTTCTTCTATGGCCCATTGTGAGAGTTAATTGCCTTTGATGGACTATCAACACAAAGATGTCTGGCTTCAATGTAGATTTTACTTGGTGGGTGTTACTCCAAGAACAAACACATTTGGGATACAGATCTATAGCCATTTCACAATTTTAGATACAAAGCCAGGGTGGGCTCTATGTTTTTTACCGCCCCAAGCACAGCAGGCAGGCGGCTTTTGACGGCATGGCTGCTGGAGGTCTGCCCCGGTGCTGCGCCATCGGCGTCCCCATGGCCGAATTGCCGCCAAAGCCGTGATACCGGCGGACCTCCCACAGGGACGCTACCGAAAGCCACCTGCCTGGTCCCCTCACAACGACTGGCACGCCAGCCCCCGCGGATTGCCTCCCCAGGCATGTGCTTGCTGCGCTGGTGCCTGGAGCCGCCCCTGTGCAGAGCTATGTGGATTTAAACAGGATAATCCTATTTAGAAAATCATAACTTTTCCATTGACCCTTACATGACATACTGTGCACAAGATTTGTTACAATTGCCTAACAGTGGGAATATTAATGATGGTCATGTTTCAATCATACAGCATCACAACAGGTAGAAGGCAAATCTGTATAATCTAAAGTCTTGTTGCCCAAACTTTGCAGGTGTCATGTGAATAGCTTGAAATTGAGCGAGTGACTCAAGCCAGAGTTCTGATTTTTATTATTTTGCATTTAGCCATGAAGTCAATTTGAGAGAGTCTAACTTGTCTTATTTGATAAGAGTAAGCACAAAATTAACTTTACTCCTCTTCAAAGCAGATCTTGAGAATGTTACTGTTAATGAGAATCACTATAGAGGGGTCAAAATTCTAACTGAATAATCTTAGTCAATGCTTCTCTCACTCCACAATCTACATAACAATCTATAATACATGTTACAGAAGGAACTGGAGGTTTTAAAGAAATACGCCCAACAGAAAAGATGTTGGAAACCATTTTGTGTGAGTGTCTCCATATTGAAAAGTCAGGGGCTTGAGGAGGCAAACTACAAAGCTACTAATGGAGAAGCCCTCAGGTTTTCCCTTGGGGAGCAATTTCCCTTAGGATTTGGTATTTTCTATGGGAACTCTGCAGTACAAAATGGAGAAGGAACAGGAGTGGGCAGGTGAGAGTGTAACACCTTTTTTTCTGTCACATAGCTTCCACAGAGAAAGCTACATACAGAACCCTCACTGTTGGGGCCATTTCCCTTTTGACTTGGCCTTCCTATGGAGGAAAATGGAACTGACAGAATGTGCATCCAAAGGTCATTTTCCTAGAAATACCTGCTGTTAAATACAAAATCATGAAATGGTGAAGGAGCAGAAAGCTGGCTCTGTTAATTTTCGGTTTAAGATTACTAATCCCACAAAACAGGTATTGCCCAAAAGCAGTCTTCTCCCACAGGTTTGTTAATAGTTACCATTGGTGTTAGCAAAAACATTGGTTACAGATGGGGCCATAATTCCAAATAGGGACATTAAGTATGGATATGGAGTACTTTGACTTTATTCATGTGGTCTGGAGGGATCCAGGGGGGAGGAATTTAATTAACTGTTTAATAGTACTTTTTGAATACCTTTCATTGTTTTCTCTATGCTGTTCATAATTGCACTGAAGATTTTTAATTAAGCATGTGTTTTATGAAATATGGTACATAAATAATCCTACTGAGCCTAACTTTTAATATCTATTCGTCATTCGTTTAGTAGATATAAAAGGCAATAGAAACAATTATTGAAATGTGCTTAGACAGTGTAAAACACAAGAGACCTTGCAGAGAATCTTATTGTCTGATTTAATTCTATAGTAAACTTGTCAATGAAACTATCCTAACAGATAAGACAGCTGTATTCTTCTTCTTCTTGTTGTTGTTATTCTTCCTATTACTATGATGAACATCCTAATTTTTTCTGGCAGGTTATTTCTTGGCTATGATTTCGGCAGTTCACAAACTGAACATTTAAATGCTTTTAATGAAGAATGGAGGAATTCACGAAAGAAATAGTCATTAGAAAATATAGTTGAGTGATTAAATATTTTGATGTTTCAGTTTCTAGGTACTGTGCTGATTGGTGATATAGAAAACCCTAAGATAGACAGATAAATTATAGGCGTGTAATCAGCTCTCAGCTACTTATTAGTGGTTTTTCAAATACATGGTTTATTTCTGTAAATATGTTAACTCAGTTTCACACAACTCTGCACAGTAAACATTTTACACTTCTAGTACATTTTACTCAGGCCTGGAATTTACTTTTAAAGCAGGAGAGGCCATAGAGGGGAAGGGTTATTTTTCTTACATTGAGTCCCCTGCCTCATATGTTGTACCCAAAAGCATCACTGTGTTGCTCCTGAGAGAGCAATCTTTGTTATGTTAGCAAATTTGGGGCCTAATCCAATTCCTATTGAAGTCAGTGGGATTTATCGCTGTCTAAATGCTGTGCTGGACAGGGTGGGACTTATACACAAGCTTAAGTTTTAAGCTCCCGCTTGAGAACTTTGCTGAACTGTGGCCATCATGCCAAGGTCAATGTTCAGAGACAGCACTACCACATTTACTTCTCGAATTAACAATTAGATAACACCGATCTAGATCTGTTGGGATGCAGTGCAGGTTTCAGCACTGAATCAAGCATTCATTATGCAGAAGCCCATCAAATAGCATCTAGAAGAGCTCTGTTTGGTAGAAAAAGATACTGAAGTGCACTCTCACTTTCTTTGGCTTCAATAGCTAGGCACTTTAAACTCTGCAGCATTGCTCTGTGTGACAACACTGAAAGGACCTGATTTCTGAGCACCCCCTTCACACAAAGTAATGATTCCACAGTGCTTCCAATTTGCTAGTGAATAGGACTGCAATATAATTGTCAGGCTGAAACCAGGTTCTAGCATGGTTGTTAGCATGGACAAAGCCCTGGCTGGGATGATTTAGTTGTGGTAGATCCAACTTTGAGCAGGGGGTTGGAATTGACCTCCTGAGGTTTCTTCCAACCCTAATCTTCTATGATTCTATGTTCCAGTGTATCTGTGGTCTTTTCTCTAGGCTACAAAAACAAGCAACCTGGAAAGACAGGTTTTCTCATGTGGACTAAGGGTATGTCTACACTATGAAATTAGGTTTATATACTTATTTTAGAGTGAAATTCACTCCTGTGAAAAGGACCAGCACCAATTTTATGTACTACTTAAGTTCTATTTAAAGTCTCCTTCCTAAGTAGGACTGAAGTGGTGAGTTGTCCTTGTGTTGGCCCCATGTTCAGGGGTGAATTTCACCCCAAATGTACCCAGGTGATAATCTTTTTTCCAGGCGATAATCTGAGCAACTTCTGTAGTGTGAGAGCAGGCCCTCTGCATGGCTCCTGTCATAAACAGTTAGTTAAGGGTTAAGGTTTTTGTCTACCTGTAAAGGGTTAACAAGCAGTACCTGTGGACACCTGACCAGAGGACCAATGAGGAACAAGATATTTTCAAATCCCTGTGGAGGGAAGTTTTTTTTTTCCCTGTTCTTTGTTTTCTTAGAGAGTCTCTCTTGGGAATTAAGAGAGTCCAGACATCTTAATCAAGTCCTCCCAGGTTTCTGCAATAAATTCTTCTATTCAAGCTAGTGAGTATTAGCAAGGAACTAGTATTCTTATACTTTTATTTCTGTATTTGCAATTCTGTGTTTTGCTATAGAATTTCTTTAAGTCTGTGCTGTATTGCTTTTACTGAGAAAGAAAGGAGGGGGGATTCTCTCCAGAGATTGATAAGTTTAGACCTGTATTGTTCCATCTTGGTTACAGAGACAATGACTTTCTTTTTTATTCTTTAATAAATTCTTTTCTATTAAGGACTTGGTTGGTCTTTCTTTGGGTGGATTCTCAGGGAAAGAGGAGGAGGGAGGTATCCCTCTGTAGTTAGATCCCGGTGCCCCTCCTAGGAAAAGGGAGGGGGGAGGAAACAGGGGGGAATGGTTTATTTCTCCTGGGTGTAAGAACTCCATGGATTTGGGGCTCTTGGGATCCCCAAGGATTTTGAGGAAGGACTGTGTCCCAATCCACATTCCTGATTGGGTGGTGGCAGCTTTTACTAGATCTAAACTAGGATTTTAGTTTAGAGGGAAACCAGTGCAGGTCCCCATATTAGAACCCAACAGCTCTAAGTGGGGGTGAGACCTATGACAGCTCCCTTTGATGGGACTTTACTTCTCCCCTGGCTGATTTAATGTGGGGCATGTGTTGTCCACATCTTATTCTTCAAAATGTCTCTTAGCCTGTGATGAACCCTACATACAGAGTTGTGTGCACTGAAGAAAATGGGGTAAGGAACTCCTTTTTGGTTGACTAAAGCGCACGCTCATTGCCATGACCAAGATAGGCAGCAATAGTACCTGGCAAGCACACTTGTATTAAGGTCATTTTCCATATGTATCTGTTCTGGAAGGTCAAACCAGGTGGTACTGTTGCAAACAGTCTTCTAAGTTCTTTCTTAACATGTAATTGAGTTTTTAGTTTCAGGAGAAATGCTTGTATTGTTGAATAAGAACTAAAGTTAGAGAGAGTTTGGGACAGAGGAAGCAGAACTGAGAGTGGCAGGAGTTTGCTCTCTGCCTTGGGTTCTGATCAGAGTCAATTCTTGAGGCAGAATTGTTCCCTGGGAGCTGAGCATTGTTGGTGGACTGAAATGTCTGGAAAAAGGGGATTGTCTGCACTTCCATTTCCTGACTGGTGTATGAGTGTAAATAAAACTTGGAATACACTCCACGCCACTGATTATTTTGCCTTTCCATTAGAAAGCTGACCTACAATGTCTCAAACATTCTACAGCTGCTTGGCAGAGGATTGACGCTGGTGTCAGAAAGGAACACTGGTGTTGGAAGAAGAGGCAATATGTACACGTTTTATCTAGTATAGCACGGTATTCATCGTATATAATTTGAAATCAAGAGAAATGGAGCAGTAAAGGATATGAGAGGAGGTGTGATGGGGAGATGTCCTACAAGGAACTTTTTTTTTAATACCTGTTTCCTGGTGCAATCAGGTTCATTCCAAAGGTTAAAAATTGGTTCTTCAGAAATAAAATGTCAGGAGCAAGTCTTATCTGGCATGGATTGTGTAGTGGAGTCCAGAAAGGTAATTAATTCATTAAGAGATGGGCCAATTACCTCAACTTTTCCATGATGTGGCAGAATTGTAACAAGAGACTCCTTTGAGCTCCAGAAAGCTTCCTCCAATAGATCACTGATTCCTGCTCTTGCATTTTTGTGTTTTATTCCTAAAACACCTGCACTCTTTATTCCCAGCAATACAGATATTGCTAATCAGCATATTGAGTTGAAGCTCTGCTTTTGCTTGGATTGATGCTTGTACATCCTCTTCCTTGATTGTACTTGCCACTGGAATCAAAATACTTCATAATGAGTTATTTTATCTTCATTCCATTCATAGCAACTGCAGATTTCATAGCCTAACCTGAGTGCATGTAAGCACCTGACAGTTTTCTTCCAACTTCTGCTTTACATAAGTCTCCAAAGATTTTGCTAAAATATTATTTTATTTTATTTTTTTGTATTTTTTGTATTTCTCCCCGCCCCTTCCATTCTGGCTTCTTTAAAGCTAAGATGGAGAACCTTTCTTTAATATAGGTAGGTCATTGAGGAAGGCAGTGATGCCCACTAAATATAAGCACAGATGGCCCAAATCTGATCCTGTCAAAACAAATAGGACCAGGATTTGGCTCGGACATTGTCTGTGAGATTTTCAAAGTCAGTAAAAAGAACAAGGAATACTTGTGGCACCTTAGAGACTAACACATTTATTTGGGCATAAGCTTTTGTGGGCTAAAACCCACTTCATCAGATGCATACAGTGGAAAATACAGTAGGAATATATGTAGATATAGATATAGATATAGATATATATAGAGAGAGAGAGAGAGAAATGGTTGCCATACCAACTCTAACAAGACTAATCAACTAAGGTGGGCTATTAGCAGCAGGAGACAAACAACTTTTGTAGTGATAATCAGGATGGCCCATTTCAAACAGTTGAGAAGAAGGTGTGAGTAACAGTAGGGGAAAATTAGCATGGGGAAATAGTTTTTAGTTTGTGTAATGACCCATCCACTCCCAGTCTTTATTGAAACCTAATTTAATGGTGTCCATTTTGCAAATTAATTCTAGTTCTGCATTTTCTCGTTGGAGTCTGTTTTTGAATTTTTTTTATTTTTTTATTTTTTTTTGCTGATGATGTGGCTGGTGTGATTAGGTCATTGATGGTGTCCCTTGAATAGATATGTAGACAGAGTTGGCAATTCTTCAACAAAAAAACTTCAGAAACAGACTCCAACGAGAAAATGCAGAACTGGATTTTTTTTCCTGCTGATAATAGTCCACCTTAATTGATTAGTCTTGTTACAGTTGGTATGGCAACCCCCATTTTTTCATGTTGTGTGTGTGTGTGTGTGTGTATATAGATATCTATATATACACACACACACACACACACACACACACACACACACACACACACATCTTCCTACTGTATTTTCCACTGCATGCATCTGATCAAGTGGATTTTAGCCCATGAAAGCTTATGCCCAAATAAATGTGTTAGTCTCTAAGGTGCCACAAGTACTCCTCATTCTTTTTGCTGATGTAGACTAACAGGCTACCACTCTCAAAGTCAATAGGAGCTAAATGCCCTAATTGCAGTTAGTGCCTTTGAAAATCTTTACTGTTATCCTTTAACCACAGGTACACATCACCCTCAGATGGTAAGGTGACAGAAGCCCTACAAATACTGGGGGTGGGGGAGAGGTGGTAACTTAATTATATACATTTTGTTTGTGTAGAGGAGACATCAGAAAGGTGTGGGTAAAAATAGTACTTGCACATCCAAAATAGATAGTATTTTGCTACTGTAATGCAATAGTGACAAATAGTTATTTAATAAGACATTTTACTCTGAGACGTGCTCAAGATATGAAAGCTTATGATAAACAAGCAAAAGTAACTACTGGCTGCAGAACTACAGAAGTCAAATCTAAACCTCTTGCTAGTCTTTTTTAAAAACAAAAACAGAATGCTGTCATTCTTAGTGAATCTTATACTAGTGTTTTGCTCATTTAAATGAGCATAGAGAGCAGCTGCTTTTTGTTCAGGTCATTGCCTTGGATCTTGTATTTACAATGCTAGAAGTATTGTAGCTATCAGAGCCAGTGCAGAGAGAGATCCTGTTTCCTTCTGTAGAAGCAGCAAAGAATCCTGTGGCACCTTCCTTCTGGAAGCCAGACTTGTTAGAATTGAGTGAGAGTTTGAGTCTATGAATTACTGTAGAAAATATCTTTCTCTCATGACATTCAGCTAGCCCAACCTTAAGCAGTTGTCTGTAGTATGGAAAAAAAGGAGTATTGCTAAATAGGGCCAAAGAGAGAGAGAGAGAGTGCACATTTCTTATCAAGATGGTTTGTTTTTCTCAGCTCTATATTGCTTATTACTTGGCTGCTAATGTGGATGTGTACTGAATGGAGAGGGCTTTAAGAAATATTGCTCTGTGGACATAGGAAACAATCCTGCAATGAAGTCTGTACCTAGACCCCTGTACCTTCCTGGGGCCTTTCACAGGGTGAACTGGACCCTGGGCTGGGTCTCTGCTACACCTGTGTCAAGGTTACTCCACTTCCCCCAGGTGAAGGGATGAGTAAAGTAAGAGCCCCCAGGGCAAGCAGATCTGGAAGGGAATGATTCACTAAAGGCCAGGAGAATGGCCAGGAAAGGGTCACTGCTCATGCTGAACATGTAGGAAGATGCCCTGGGAAAGAAAGATGAAGAAGTTTAGATTATAGGCCAAATAGCCCAATTGTTTAGGGTCTGAAGACTGAGGGGTTATAGTAAAGGATGGGGTGTATGTTCCCTCTATGCCACCACCAGCAGGAAGAAAAGACTAAAGCCCAAAATTAGAAACTGAACCCAAGTGATGAGATAAAGACTGGGGTGGGAGAAGACCGACTCTGGGAGAGCAAAGGCTGTGTCCAACAAGTGTTTGGAGTGTTTCTGTTTAGACTCTGACTCCTGCTGGGGAGGACTTTTGTTTCTTAGCTGGAGGGCTAAGTCTCTGAAGCAACCTATATGCACTGTGAGTCATAGGACCATCAGAGAGGGAAAACTGAAGTTTGACATTGAGGGGAACTGAAGCAATGAACAGGCCTAAAGCCAGACCAGCGAGGTCTCTTCTGTAGGGTCCTGTTGAAGTCAATAGGGATCTACATGGGGTCAAATGTCTACACACATGGAACAACATACCAGACTGGTTACTGTATTTGACTGTTACGATATAGGGCTTTTCAGATCAGTGTCTCTTATTCTTTTCCTAAGATATGGGTCAACTTAAATGTTGCAGGCAAACTAACAGAGAAGTGACGTTCAGAGCTCTTAGCTGTTAACTTATTTGGACTGGAAAAAAAAAGTTTGGCAAGTAGCCAGAGAGGAAGCTTCAAAGATGTGTGGGTTTTTTTGTTAAAATATGTTTGAATTTACCCATTCTGGGGCTAGAAAGAAATTAACAAGTTAAGAGAAGTTTCAATAATAAACATAATGGCAGTTTTGGTGTAAATGCTGTGGCAGGGTCTGGAGCAAGCTTCATTGTGGACTCAGGTATTCTATCTCCACAGCAGCTTGCTGCATGATAGGTTTCTATTATGAGTGAGATTTTCAAACAAACTGCAGTGGGAGTCGTGTTAGATTATGCAGAGAGCTTCTGAAAAATTCTGCCGCCATTCAGTCTGGAATCACCAACAGTGCTTGCATTATGGACCTCCTTTCTCCCACTCCCAGCCCCACCTCTGACATGGTCTCTGCATTGAAATTTGTAATGATGTGTGGGCATTTAGTATAACATTAGCTAATGGGTATGATTCTCAACTTGCCTATCCTGGTGTAAATCATGAGTATCTCCATTTAAACCAATGAAGTTGCATTGGATTTATATAAAACTGGTGTATCTATACTTTAATTAGAAATTTTCCCTTGCTGTCTTGTTTTCCCAACAATTGATCCCAAGCACCACATGACCCCTATAACTTGGCTCAGAATCTGAGCCAGATTTCCACATCTATGATATTCAAGAGGGTTTGAAATTAGTGAAACAGCTTTGCACAGTGTCCATAACAAGTTGTGCAATTAAAAGATCCATTGGGACCTCTATTAAGCTATGAAATATTAAGCTGATTTATTTGAATTAAACAAGTTCAAATCTCTTCATTAAATGAACTAATACTTAAAACACACAGGAAAAAATTAAGTGAATTTACAATAAAGCAATAGTGTTTTTGCTATTTGCCAGGCATGTCACTGAGAATGAGGTTATCACTGATAATGGTGCCAGTTCTCCAGTTCAGAAATCAGAATGTTGTCAAACAATTTATGTTCTGAATAGCCCTCATCTGGTCTTGGATTATGTCAGTCCAAAGAACAACCTGGACAGAAAAACACTTATTAAGGGAAGCTCAGAAAGATGGTAGAGAACCCTACGTTGTAGGCAGAAATCTGATTTACTGGCATCTAAACTGTGGATAAAACAGGAAAGCCACATTGGAGACAAACTGAAACTAGAAAATGCCAGTTAGAAGAGCTGCTGTGGGCAGCATGCACACCACCATGTAAAAGGGAAAGGTGCTTAGAACTGTTCAAGGAGACATCACATCATATTCATATAACAATTTTCCTCCTGAATAATAAAGCCCATGATTGAAACACCTTCCGATGATCTAAATTCTCACAATATGCTGATTTACACCATTTGAGGGCCTGGGCCAAAAGTATTTAAACAGGCTCTGAGCCCTAATATTTTGCTATGAGCCAATGACCTTCCATTGTTAGATATAATAATAAGAACCGCCTCTACTTTGAGATGAGGTTAGGTGCAGGGAGAAAGGAGAACAAAGGTAAAAAAGGGGAGAAAGGTAAAAAGGAAGGCAGGGGGACCAGTCAGGGCCAGAAGTGAGGAGAAAAGCAGCAGAATATATTAGGAGAGGAATAGAGTAATCATTGTCTAAGATAAGGAGCTGAAAAGAAATATTTGTTGTTGAAAAATGCTTGCAATTTACTTTTATTACACAAATATGATCAATCAAATTTCAGAATTCTGAATATGTGTGATGCATGATAGGAAATAAATAAAAAATGGGGGTGGTTAAATAGTGGGGGAGAAATTATCAGCCAGCCTGTTCATGCATTTTAAAATGCTTCGCTTCTCAGGTTAGCTATGGGCATACCCTGATTCACAACACACACGAATGCTTGCCCAACAATAGTCCTCATATATGTTGCTGTGTTAGGATTACTGCTGAGCAAATAATTCTTGGGATATTCTTGTCTGTTTTTTGTTGTGGATAAACAAAAATAAGACAAATCACAGGGGAAGTGTGGAGTGGAGAAACCCTGATTTGGGGCTCACCTGAAAAAACAATGTTTTGTTTTTTTCTCATCAAAATGGAAAACAAATACAAATACTAGTTCATTTCATTTTAAGGTGGCTATTCACCCTTTTTCTCTATTTAGTTTAATCTACTTAAAATTTCAAAAGTTTTGACATCTTGCTTCAAAACATCCTAAAAATGTTACCCAAACAAAAAAGTGAAACTTTTAAAAACTTTTATCCTCCCCCCCCGCAAAAAAAAACATTTTTCCCAAATTTGACCCAAATTATCAGTTTTGATTAATCTCAAATTGCATTTTTCCATGAATAGTTTATTCACCTTTTTTCCCCTCTAGCTCTAGTTAGGACAGCTCTTGACAAAAGAGCAGGATTTCATAGAATCTCAGCTCCATAAGGGATCATTATGATCAGTGAATCTGACATGCCTAACGCAGGCCATAGATTTCATCAAGTGATTCCTCTACATAGCCGAAAACTTTTTGATTGAACTGAGCATAATTCTTTAGAAACACATCCAGTCTTGATTTAAAGATGCCAAATGATTTTTACCACAAGAAAATTCTATCACATTTATTAGTAAACTGTTCCAAAGGTTATCTACCTGATACCATTTTAGAATGGTAGAAATATTGACTGATTTAGTAGTATGATAGCATATAGAGACTCAGATGAGATCAAGGCTCCATATCGCTGGACATTGAACAAATACAGAAGAGAGAATCCCTGCCAGAAATGGCTTACAATCTGAATAGAAAGAGTAGAAGAAAGGAGATATTACTATCCAAATTTTAAAGATTGGGAATGAGGCAAGGAGAAATTAATGACTTGTCCAAGATCACACAGGAAGAGTGAGACAGAACCAGGAACTGAATCCAAATCTCCTGAGTATTAGCTCAGTGCCTTAATCACAAAACCAACCTTCCTGTAAGCAGTCTACAAATTAAGCACTGAATTTTTGTCTGTACATCAGACAAGCAATTCATTGATACAAATCGACCTAGAAAGTGCTACATGGTATCAGTTTGCTTTAGAAGAAATTATCTAGAGTAATGAGAGAGAGTTTGGTTTTGTTTTCCTCCACAAATAATGAATTTTTAAAAATAAATTATTTAAATGTGCTGGGAAAGTTAGCATTTTTCTTTCAAGAAAGATGAGCAAGGTCAAGATTAAAACAATCAGATGCAAGACTGGAGGGGTACTGTGATGCTTCCTGTGGGTACCCAAGGCTGTGAGGTTCCTCATTGCCACCTTCCCTTAGCCTGAGGAAGCCTTGACTGTGGCTGCCAAGGTTCAGCTCCCCAACTCCACCAGCCAGAGGCAACACAAGCACCCCCTCTCAGCCTGTGCAGGATCCCCTGTCCTCTGCAGGTAAGCAATACACACTCCACCTCCTGAGCATGACAAGTTTCTCTCTGAAGCATCCAGCCTCGGGTCTGCTAGATACTCACAGAATTCACAGATCCGTTATTCCTAAAGGAACAGTACACCCCATCCTGACCTCAGGATCAACACTCCACTCAACTTGCAACACTTAGATTTGTTTATAGTGAAAACAAGTAGACATTTATTTAACAAAGAACAGAGATTTGAGAAGAAGCAAGTAGAATTAATGGAACCAAATGGTTACATCAAAAATGAGATCATAACCTGCTTTCTAGAGCCTAAATTTAACTAACAAAACATTCTTCTGTCACATACAGGTTAGCTCAAACAGTCTGTCTACCAGCATTAAACAGCCAGACTGGCTGTAATTCTCCATTCATAAAACAAGACAGCTGACAGCTTGTCCCTTAGGTGAAGAATACCTGGGTGTAATGTTGCCTGATTTGGGGAGGGTTAGTAGGGACAGTGGAATTTATCCACGTAATTTAGTTTTATTTATTAATTAATTTTCTAATTAATTAAGAATGTTAGTAATAATTAATAGATATTAATAATATGGGTATGGCTTGCCAATATGTGTGATCAGAAGATAAAAGTTCGTCTTGAATCAGGCTTCACAGAATTTAATACAAGGAGATTGGGGTCTAACAGGAATTTACACTGAGACAAAGTTTAGTCAAACAAGACCTTTTATTTAAAATCAATGAAACAAGAAGTAAATGTAAAATGTTAAAAGCAGTATGATTACAAAGTTACAAAATATCACAGTTCTTTAAGAGATATGATATGATATTACACAATTCTAATGCACTTTGCAGCAAATAGTACTAAAGTGAATTTCACACCTCTGCTAGAGGAAGTATAGTTATAAAGAAACTGGTTGTAAATTAAACCCTTCTTAGCATAGATGCTTAGAGGTGAAGTAGAAATTAAGAATTATTTCATACTCACAACTTTGAAAAGAATTAATACTACGACTAGCATTGACAGCTTTCGTAGGAGAAGGAGGCTTCGAAGCAGGTTGAGACGACCAGGAAACAGAGAGATGTATCGCCTGCCCTAATGGTGGATTATCACACCTTTTATAGGTAAAAATCCTTCCCTTTATGCCCAAATTTGTCTTTCCCCCATGGAAAGGTGAGGGTACCTGTTTTCATAGGCTGACCTTTGTGTACGTATTAAATGACGCATCTGCGGGTGTATGTGTTACATTTGTGGTCAAAAATACCCTCCTTTTTACCCTAACTAGGTGAAAGGTTAGCAGATATTCAGAAAGTCCCTAGACAATTTGCGTAGGTTTGTTTCCTAGTATCACTTTTCTGAGTAAGGGTCTTAAAGGTTGCTTTCAGCATCACAGAGGAAATAGGCCAGGATGTCTGGTTTAGAAGCTTCTAGGTATCTTGCATTTATAGCTATTGCAAATTCTATTACTCTATGCAGCCTACACACTTTTATCAAAAAGACATTTTATACAGACCAACAGATTAATCCTCAGGGCTACAGTAAATCTGTGTCCCAGGTATAGTTCCAACCAACCATTGCCTTCACAGATAAGCAGGGTAATCGCTGCTGCTTGTTTGTTTGTTTTTTCCTTTCCCCTCTATAGAATCTCTGCTGGAGACTTTTCAAACCCTTGATTAGCATTTTGCTCCATGTAAATAGGTATTCATTGTGAAGTATACAATACTCAATTGACATATAGCCAGACAGGCAAATAAGCATCTGAAAGAAACTTGTTTATCACCTTCTGGTGACCAGCCCCAACTCTCAAATTGTAAGAACATAATTTTGAGTATATAAACATAACTTTGTGCATATTATCCATAAATACATTTTGCAATGACTATATCAGTCATTGCAACATGACATCCTTTGACAAACTACTATGTAGCAACCAGACCTAGGGGAACCCGTTAATCCTATATACTTCTGTGACTTCTGCCAGTTGGCACCAAGAACTCCCTGGGTCACAGGTTCTATTTTATTAATTGGTTTGAAGCAACAAGTGATAAAGAGGGTTTTTAAAAGTTCATTTGGAAATGAGCACTTTGCTTCATAGTATATAAAATACCAGTATGGAGCCAAATATTATTTTCAAACTTTGGAGATAATGTTTTGAAATCAGAGAATGCATTGAGGTTTTTTACCTTTTTTAAAGACTATATTGTTAATGTAAAACTGACAGGAACCATTTAGAACCTCAGCCACCAGTGGAAGAACTGATATCCGTTTTAAATGGTAACTACATAACTGACATTTGGAAGAATTGTATTCCAAATGTTAAAAAAAAAAGTGCAACTTTTTATTCTGTACAATACTAACCCTCTTTTACACCTTGAAACATCATTTAAAAATAATGACCTGCTACATAATTTTAAATGGCCTCTCTGGTCACAGAATATAGTAGTTGTTTTCCAAGATGGCTTCTGTCTACTTACACTGTAGATCCTACTAACGTTATAATTGTCACTTTTTACAGAATGCACTTTTTTTTCAGTCTAGGAAGAATAGCAGATAATGATTAAAGTGTGGGGAGGGGGGGAGGGAAATGATGGCTATGGATGTTGTCTTCTGGCTCCATCAAGGGGAATGGGAATGAGGCAGACAGGCCAAAAGGCAATGTCATGCTTTACACTGTTTGCTGACTCAGGCAGAATTCCTTCTGCTGTGGCATATACTGCCTCTATGCCCCATAAGGGCTTCCATTCTTTAGAAATATGCAGCTTGTGCTTCCCTCTTGCACAAAGCAACTTCTGCTGGTGATTGCAGAGTACAATAACAGGATAATAATTCTGCCTTCACCTAATATCCTTTAGAGAAGCTAATGCCTAGCACAGTGCTGTGGCAAAAGGGGTCAGTGTTCCACACCCATACAGGGCTGGGCATGTTCTAGACAAGAATTTTAAAAAATAGTGTCAGAATGTAGAAACAAATAGAAACAAATGTTAAAGGACAAGTGTATGTTCAGCAATGATTTAGAGGAGGAAAAGGAGAAAGGGTTGGGTAAAGCTTACTCATAAATTATCCCTTTAGTAAGTCATGGATTGACTTTTTACAAAATGCCAGATTAACTTAAATGTGATTGCAACATTTTAGCAGATGAAATTTAAGGAGGCATTGTCCAGTGTTACCTTGGTGTCACTGAGAACAGAGATTGACTCATAGCAGCTAGCTCTAACCTCCAGTGTCAGTGAATGCCACAGGATGACTACACTTTGTGTGAGTATATTTTGCTTTATAACTTTTAACTGTACATATCCTTAACTTTGTGACCCCTTGGTTTCTTTGTCATGGGCTAATTGGAGGAAGAGAGATTGATTTTACTGTTCCCTTCTGAATTTTAACAGCCTCAGTTAAGTTCCCTGTAACTATAATTTTAATGTTTAGTAATGTTTTCTCATGTGTAAATCCCACACATATCTAGTCTAAGCATCTTTACTCAGCAATCCACCAATGCCTGGAAACTTTTTAAAAACACTATAGCAGAGGCTCAAAGCAAAGTAAGCAGCCATCAGATAAGTGGAATGGTTCTCTCATGGATCAATAATTGGTTAAAAGAGAGGAAAGAAAGGGTAGGAATAAATGGTTCAGTTTTCAGAATGGAGTCAGGTAACTAGTGGTGTCCCCCAGGGGTGTGTACTGGGACCAGTCCTATTCAACGTATTCCTAAAGTACCTGGACATAGGGGTAAACAATGAGATGGCAAATGTTGCAGGTGATACAAAAATCACACCCAGGTGAGAGGCAGCATAAAGCACAACTATGTCCTGTGTTCGGGCTGGGTTGGGCACTATTGATGGAGTGGCTGTGCAGGGATGTAAGTCCTTGTATGGCCTTTGTGTTTTGGGGGGTCAGGGTCCTCATCCCAGCATACCCTTATGGAAAAATTCAGTTGAATTTAATAAGGGTGAAGGCTGGGATTATTTTTTGAAAAAGGGCCTAAGAATTAAGCACCCAAACCCCTTGAAATGGAGTGACACGTAGCTGCCTACCTTTTTTTTAGGTTCCTTTGGGAAGAAGAAGATGGAATAGGAACAGGGGGAGAGTTCCAAAACCTATATGGTTGTAAAAAAATGACTCTTAAAAACCAGATCCTTTGTACAGGTTGTATGATCCATCTTACGGTATTCTAGTAGGGATATAATTCTATAGAAAGGAAATCCATTCTCCAGTAAGTCCTTTAGGACTCTTCCTTAAGGAGATGGGGGACAGGAGAAGGTGTGGATTAGGGCAGGGGTTGTGTGGTCCACATTTAGGGTACATCTAAGCAGTGGTTAGGAGGTGTGAGTCACAGCTTGAGTAGACATACAGGCCCTAGCTCTGCAGTGTGGCTGTGGTGGCACAGCTAGTGTCTCAGGCTACGTAACCAAAGGGTCAACTTGGTGTTTGAAACAGTTTCATGGCCTAGCCTTAGGTTGGATTTCATCATCCCAACCTTCTTTCTCCTTTTGTACTTTGATTGCTTGCTTACTCAAGCTTTATAAGAGTGGAGCTAATTTATTCCTTTTGTGAGAATTAAGATTCTTTTCATCATGTCTTTGTCTATGATCTAGTTGAAGGTCCATGTGGGACAAACCTCCTGAAGCCAAATGTCAAAAATAAACTTCTTATAAATCTTCCAAGTGTCCATTTTTGCCCTTAATTCTGAAAGGTAGAATAGTTATCTGCAAATCTTGAATGAAATACGGGGGTGACAGAATATGGCTGAATATGGTCTCACAGCAAGCTAAAGGTCAGATAGACAGATCGAAGAAGTAACTAGACCTGTCTAGAACATGGCTTCCTGCTACAGAGCATCTACTCTACACAGTCTAGATGGTCATAAATAAATAAATCACCATATAGTGTAACTGGTCACAAAAAGAGCAGCTGAATATCTTTGATAGTTTTAATGTAGTTTGATTTGTAACCCTTATGAACGCAATCCAGAATAATTTTCTTGTCTTCAGTAACAATAAAACAAATATCTATATCTCATATAACACTTTAAAGTAGTAGTTCTCAAAGTGCTTTACAAAGAACTCAGTATCATTACCCCATTTTACCACTAGGGAAACCGAGATATAGAGAAGTGACTTGTCCATGGCCACCCAGCAGGCTAATAGCAGAGCCAAAAGTAGAACCCACGTCTCCAGAGTTCTGGTCCAGTGTCCACTGCCTCCAGTAGTATTTTTTCCCTATTGGAAACTGCTTTTGTGACAACGTCAAAATGTTTGGGGGAAAGCGTTGATGTAGATGGGGGGAAAAAAATCAGTGCTTTTTTTGTGACTTGTATATTATAACTTACAATATAAAAGTCAAAATAATAAAGTACATATGAGACAACTTGAGAAGGTCCTTTCAATATTTGTGATCCCTACTCCCCCCCCCAAAAAAAAACTATTTATCAGGAAATTTTACCTTTTCATTCTAATTCAGGACTGGTTTTTGCCAATTTCCACCCACACATTTATTATTACTATTGTTCCCAGTCAAGATCCAGGCCCCCTTGTGTTGAATGCTATACAATCACAATGACAGCTGCTGCCCTGCTAATAAGAATTTACAGTCCATGGTCCTGGTCCTGCAAAGAATTCCACCTTTGCTCAGTGGCAGTAAAACCACCAGAAAAAATGATCCCTTATAGTTCCCCTTGAAATAGATTTATTTTGAGTCATTTGAGTTATTTAGATTGAGTCATGTAATGGATCATCTAATCCCATTTCATTGTTGAAGTATGGGATTTTTGTTAATTTAACTGTTATATTCTTCATACTTTCCACTGGGTATTTCAAGCATGTAAGTGTGCACTCTGTTTATTGTCAATGATAGTATATAATATATTCTTGTAAAAGCTCAATTTTCTTCATTGATATTTAAGAAGGCCTAATGATTTACTTATCATTGCATTAATCAAGCCATCAATGAGTGAAATAAATTATGCTCAATAACTGCAGGGATTTACCAGAGTAAAGAGATATGTTTGAGTTTTCCAAGCCATTGCTTATAAAAATAATAATGAAGTACTTTCATTTCCCATATCAACAAAAATTCTCAAAAGGACACAATCTATTTATATAAACCGGTATTCGTGTCTCAGAATGAATATAATGATTTATGTGATCTCCTATACATTCTCTGTCACTCTTGTAAGAAATTAATCAATAATTCATACATTTCAAGGCAAGAAGGCATTGTGATCATGTAGTCTGACCTTCTGTATAACACAGGACACATAACTTCCCCAAAATGATTCCTAAAGCATACCTAAATAATCTAAAGGTACTATTGATATTCATGACAATAACTCAAAGTCAGAGCTGGTTGAAAAGTGCAAGGAAGTATTTTTAAAATGTTTTTCAAATAAAGCCCACAATCATTTGGCCATTAGTCATATTTCTTCACTTCCCTCAAACATTTAAATAAAAAAATTTTGAGTGAAAAAATATTCAGACAAAGGAAGTGGTATAAATGTGTAGTCTCACAAGTATTTCTGCTGAAAGGGTACTGCTAGCAACTTTGAAAATTCTGGGAACAGAAATGGTACCATGTGATTTTAGGCAGCCAATCACACAGCACAAATGGTCCATTATCAGTAATAATTATGCAAACAATAGTATTGGGGAATAGTTAGACTTCACAGAATGAAATTTTCATAATCATGCAGTGAATAATTTTTAATAAATATTCATAAAAATCAGTTGGTTTTTTTGTGGCTAATTTGTCTAATAAACTGCTTCTACTGAAAGGTAAAATATCGCTGCTGCTGCTGTTGTTATGGTCTTGTAGTAGTGATCTCGTAGTTTGGGGCTACATCAGAATTTTCTGTTTTCCAAAGCCTTTACCTCAGAGTCTCACCTTCCCCGCCACCCCCGTTCAGAAGCCTTTGTTGTTTATTTAAAATAAATAAATAAATAAATAAGACGTGGCATTTGAACTAAATTTCATTAGTATTTGTGTGGAATGAACTCAAAAATATAGTTGGTTTGTGCCTGTGTTTGGGAAAATTTGGAAAAAACGAACACTCACTCACTCACTCACTCACACTCTCTCTCTCTCTCTCTCTCTTTCTCTCTCTCTCTCTCTGCCCCCTGCGGCTGCCTGAAGAGTAACTTGTGACATCAGAGAGAATGCACTCAGTACTCACTCGCTCCAGTTCATTTGTATGCTTGGGGAGAGTCACTAGTGCTTTAGTTGTCATGGCATTGACTGCCTTTGAGTTACCTCAGACTGCCATGACATCATCACAGAGAAGTGTCCAGGGGATGCTGCTGTATTCTTTTGGTATTATACTGGGGTAAGTAACAGTGTTTCTTTTTAAAGGGTAGTTGTTTAAGTAAATCCATTTATTCATGTCTGAGTATCAATGATTTCACAGCAGAATTTTTGGAAGCATTCACAAGCTATTGCTAAGTTTAAGCACACTTCAGCCAACTTTTCACTGATCTGCCACACAGCATCCACCCATCCATCTCCTTGCTGGTCATCACCTACAATGATGATCCTCCATGATTCCTTCTATAATAAATTCCTCAGGGGTTTTTCCATCGCTAAGCCTAAATTTAATATGTACGTTTTTGTCTGCTAATTGTTATCGTGTATCTGTTTGTTGTTGTTACTTTACAAACTGGGGGCTGTGGCTTTCTATTTATCTTTTTTATTAAGCAGGAAATTACATATATTTCCTAACTTCCTGAGATTTTCTGTTCATACAATTATACAAGAAAATTCATTTAGAAGCTGCAGTAAAGCTGAAGCCACATTAAAAAAACAAAACCAGACATGTTTTGTTTGAATACAGTTTAATTATTTTACTTTTAATATGTTGGGTAACACAGTGAAATATGGAGCTTCTCAAAGATAACGACAAAAATACACACTGAAGACAAATGTGTAAGTGCTTCATTATTTCAATATCTCATGATTTTTATTTCTATTAGCAAACTAAGGAAAATCATAAACAACAATCTTCATTTGTTAAAGTTGCTCTCATCAATAAACTAAACAATTTAAAAAATTGGAAACACAAAGTTAAGGATGAAAAGGAATTAACAGGTTACAAAAAGTCAAATACCCTTCAATTAGGATATGCCAGAATTAACAGTGCACATGCAATCTTGATTCATCCCCGTTGTGCATATGCATTTTGATAATCTTTGGGTACATGCAGAAGTGACTACTTGGGAAAAGTCTGTTGTAAATGGTTGACTTGGACTTGGACATGGAAGCAAGAGTTCACAGTGAAATTTAGTGCTGTCTTTAGATTGTCAGTTTATAAAATCCTCCTAAACTCCTTTATGCCAGCCAGGGAACTCTGAAGCACAGCACAGCTCCACCTCTGCCATCAAACACACATCTCTACGCTAGGGGAGACTCCTTCATGCCATGTGAATCCTTGGTTGCCTGGTTTATGGTCCATTGAAACTGCTCTAAAACTGTAAACGAGCCATAACATGGACCAGGATATTTACCTTTTATTTTTTCTACCTCTGGGTCTCAGATTTTGATAAAAGAAGCAAAGCAGACAGAATTGTTTTTTTAATGTTTCAAGCATGTTTGATGATACTGTTAAGAACTAGCGAATGCACATTTTTTGAACTCTGGAGGCTTTGCTATATTTTTATATCCACCTCATTGCATGCTAATTGCATGCTTGGAACAATGTGAAAGCCCTTCCCTGGCCAAAATGATATCTGAGTCCCTTTGGATGCATTAACCAAAGGTTGTTCATTTGATATTGAAATATGAATCCTTCAAGGGCTGTAATAACATTGATCAACTTATAACTTACCAACATAATACCAAAAAAAAAAAAAAAAGCACCTGGTATAGGAAATGATTGAGTTAATTTTCCTCAGACAAAAAAGTTGCAGCCTAAGACTAATTGCTTGCACCTGTTCAACTCCAGCTAGAAACTTGAACACTTAATTGGTTTCAATTAGAGCCCAAGACAGGTGCATATAAAAAGCCTACTGGAGAATAACTCTTCCTTTTAGAAGGTGAGTTAGAAATCTCAAAGGCAATTTTCTTCCCCCACTGAAAGAAATCACCTTTACACAGACTCCCTCTGTATGTATGTCTCCCTACTGGAGTAGTGTATCAAAATGAGGTGAGTTAAGATGTTGGGACATTAATTTTGCAGATGGTGTTGAAACTGAAATTCATGTGAGACTTTAACACTTCAGACTGATTTTTTTTCTCTTTATAGCCAGTTACAAGAAAAAGAATTAAATCAGTCTTCCAGAAACTGTTCTGTGTGAGCAACAGTTAGGGTAATAACTCTACATAGGTTTCAGAGTAGCAGCCGTGTTAATCTGTAGCTTCAAAAAGAACAGGAGTACTTGTGGCACCTTAGAGACTAACAAATTTATTTGAGCATAAGCTTTTGTGGGCTACAGCCCGCTTCATCGGATGCATAGATTGGAACATACAGCAAGAAGATATTTATACATACAGAGAACATGAAAAGGTGGAAGTAGCCATACCAACTGTAAGAGGCCAATCAATTGAGATGAGCTATCATCAGTAGGAGAAAAAAAACTTTTAAAGTGATAATCGATATGAGCCATAGAAGGTGTGAGGATACATAACATGGGGAAATAGATTAAATTAGTGTAATGGCCCAATCATTCCCAGTCTCTGTTCAAACCTAAGTTAATATAGCTAATTTGCATATTAATTCAAGTTCAGTAGTCTCTCTTTGGAGTCTCTTTTTGAAGTTTTTTTGTTTGTAAAATTTGCCACCTTCAAGTCTGTCACTGAGTGGTTAGGGAGGTTGAAGTGTTCTCCCGCTGGTTTTGAATGTTATGATTCCTGATGTCAGATTTGTGTCCATTTATTCTTTTGCATAGAGACTGTCTGGTCTGGCCAATGTATATGGCAGAGGGGCATTGCTGGCACATGATGGCATATATCACATTGGTAGATGTGGAGGTGAACGAGCCCCTGATGGTGTGGCTGATGTGATTAGGTCCTATGATGGTGTCACTTTAATAGATATGTGGACAGAGTTGGCAGTGGGCTTTGTTGCACGGATAGGTTCCTGGGTTAGTGTTTATGTTGTATGCTGTGCGGTTACTGGTGCGTATTTGCTTCAGGTTGGGGGGTTGTCTGTAAGCGAGGACTGGTCTGTCTCCCAAGATCATCTTTCAGGCTAGATTGTAGATCTTCGATGATGCGCTGGAGAGGTTCATGTGCTGTTCTTACTGAATGCAAGTCACATCGAGCTTAGCATAGGAAGTGTTTAAATGGCTGTCCTGCTGGTTTATTAAAATCCTAGAATAACAAGATAAGACCTACATTCTTCAAAAGTGGGTGCCTAAATAAAGGTGGTCTGACTTATTTGCTAATAATCTGTGGTTCATATTCCCTACAGTGATCGGTGGGTCAGGCATCTTTGACATGAAAATAGGACTAGTAGGGCAATATTCACAATAAATATTTAGCACCGTCACTCACTTATGACAGTTTCTGCTATTGGTGCCCCCTGTGGCTCAGTCATGGAGCTTCTCTCAGCCTTCTTATTTCTGCAGTTGCAGAGGCTAATTACGATTCTTTAGAAAACAATAGCATGTACCCATATTTGGCTCCAACACTGCCTCCTTCTATCAAGGAGATAGAAATTACTGATGGTAAGTACCAGTTAAAATAGGAGGTAACAGTAAGTTTGCCAAAGAGTCTTGAAGGCTGAAAGTCCAAAATAAACTTTAACCAAGTCAGTGATGTAAGCCAATATTGTTATAGTGGAGTATATGTAATCATGGGGCAATCAACATGAAACATTCTTCCGCTTCCAAAAATTCCCTATGATTTTTTTCTCCAATCTTCAAGGCTTAAGTATGGGAAAAATAATATTATATAATTAAGAATCATATGTGATAGCTAATCTTACCAGATCCCAGTGATTATCCAATACTTTTATATTGTTGACTTTAAGGGGTGGTGGTGAAGATTATTTTATAAACAACCTCCCTTCCTAACCAATACCGTTTCTTCAGCTGCTATAGTGCTCGGTTATAATCTTCTTACCAATAAACTAACTCTAATATGATGTGCATAGCTATTTTGGTGTGCTTATCTGTTCGCTTTCCTCCTCTTGGGTGTAGAAGTGTACATTATTTGCTATAACTTCTGCATCTTAGGTTAACACACAGCCTGACAGACAAGGACAGGTTCCTGTTCAAAGGCTGGCCACAAGATCTGCTGTTGGTGGAGCTTCATAGCAGTGCCGTAATGAGGGCGAGGCAAGTGAGGCACCCGCCTCGGGCACGGAAAGCCGAGGGGCACAGAAAAAGCCTTCCTTGCCAGAAGGAAAGCTGTGGTTCTCCCAGCTGCTGCTGCCTCTATGGCAACCAGAGATGCTGGCTGGCAGAAGGCTGAGGGTGAGTAGCTGGCTGCTGCATGTCAGGAGGGGGAGCGGGAAGGAGGCACACTTGTGCTTCACAGCCCTCCCCTCCCCCAGCACCCACCTGGAGGAGACGCTAAGGGGGCTTCCGGTGGGAGACACTGGATCATTGGCAGTGGACCTCACTCACCTGAGCCGCTGCTTCCGGTGAGTGTTTGACCCTGTGATCCATCCCCCTCCCCCACACCCGCCACCACTCCTGCAAACACTGGACAAGGGGCAGCTCCATCCCCCTCCCTCAGTGAGGATATGGCGAGGGGCAGCAGGGGAGGAAGGAAGCCACATGTAATGGCAGTATCCTTCCCCCCAGCACGCACCACCCCCTTCCAGAGCCCACACCCTTTCTCTGGCCCCCAAACTGTGTCCCAGAGCCTGCACCTAGCCCTCTGCATTCCCTCCCAGAGCCTGCACCCCTCCACCCATCTTGCACCCCACCCGTGCCCCAGCCTGGAGTCTGCACCCAGCACCCAAACTCTGTCCCAGAGCCTGCACCCTTCACCCCCTCCTGCACCCCCAGGCCCTGGCCCAGCCCAGAGCCTGTACCCAGCACCCAAACTCCATCCCAGAGCCTGCACCCCCACCTCCTTCCCCCACACACCCTCCGGCCCCCAAACTCCCTCCCAAAGCCTGCACCCCTCCACCCATCCTGCACCCCACCCCGTGCCCGCAGGGCTGGTGCAAGGATATTGCACCCTGGGCAAAACTTCCATCTTGCGCCCCCCTACCCCAACCCCTCCCCCCGGAGCATCACCTTATTATAAACTTTCAAAAATGAATACTGCATAACATGGCGTTGTTCATTAGAGTTAATTCATGGTCAACTTGAAAATTTATTAATTTCATTATTTAGTCTACATATTTAATGAAAATAAATGAATAATCTGACAGGGTGTGGGGCTGTCTGGCTTCGGCAGGGGGGTACAGCAGGGATTGGCAGGAGACGGGGATGTGGGGCTGGCTGGAGGCAGGGCAGGGGGTGCAGCAGGGGCTGGCTGGAGACGGGGTGTGGGACTGGCTTTGGGCAGGGCAGAGGATGTGGGGCTAGCTGGCTTTGGACGGGGGGTGCAGCAGGGGCTGGCTGGGAGTTTCTGGCAGGGGAGGGAGAAGGTGAAAGGAGGCAAGTGGTGGGTGGGGGACTGACTAGGAGGGACGAAGCAATGGGGCGAAGAGCAGTGTGATGGTGGGGTCGAGCAGGGAGGGGGCGGGTCCTATTTTACTGCTGTGATCTGGTCACCCTATGTGTGCCGTTTCTCCCCTCACACACCTTCCTTTTTGGCCCACAGCTCTTTCGGGGTGGAGGAGCGGCGCTTGGGAAGGAAGGTTTGTTTCTGCGGGGCTGGGCAGCGCTGGGTGTGTGTGTTTCAGGGGGGATGGGCGGCACTGGGGGGGGTGCAATTTTATATTCTTGCCTCTGGCACAAAAATAGCTGGTTAGGGTTCTGCTTCATATACTTCAAAGGGGCTGCACAGCACTTTGCCTGTATGGAGTAATTTACAGGTCTTAAGGCTCTTCGTCCTTCTTATTGAGGTTGAGGAGAGTTTTGCCTTTGACTTGAATAGAGCAGGATCTAATCTTACAAAAACCAACAAGGGATGATAGGTAAGAGGGGATGATGTCATGGGAAAGATTTAGAGAGAAGGTAATTGGATTTCATTTGTTACATAAATATTTTCTTGTTTCTTCCTTCCTCCTCCCTCTAAAGTATCACTAAAATTTTGGACCTTGATCCTACAGCTGACCCCACACGTAACCCTCAAGGAGGATGAGGCTTCATGTGGGCACAGGAGCCTACTTGTGTTAATTGCAGTGTTGCGAGGCCTTAAAGTTATGCATTAGTGGACAGATCCTAAGCTGATGTAAACTCTCATGGCTCCTTTGTCTTCAAGTTCAGGAGCTGCACATTAGTGTGAAGAAACCAAGTCTGTGTGTAGGCTAAAAGCAGTAGGCTGGAGATCTGTACACAGAGGTGAAAATAAGCTGGTACAGTCCAGTACGGCATACCAGCAAAAGCCAGTACGCTGTGCTGGACTGCACCAGCTTCCGCAGCGGGGATTTAAAGGGCTCTGGGCTCTCCGCCACAGCGGGGAGCCCAGAGCCCTTTGAATCCCGCCTGCAGCTCCAGCGGCCGGGCTGGAGCCGGGAGTTAAAGGGCTCAGAGCTCCCGTGGCTCCTGGTACCCCAGAGCCCTTTAAATCCCACCCACAGCTCCTGTGTCTGGGCTGGAGCTGGATTTAAAGGTTTCAGAGCTCCCCGGAGTGGCAGGAGCTCCGGGCCCTTTAAATTCCGCCCGTAGGTCTGGCAGCCGGAGCTGCGGTTGGAATTTAAAAGGCCCAGAGCCCCGCAGTGGCCGGAGCCCCAGAGGCTCCCAGCCACCTTTGCAGCTGGGAGCCCTGGGTTGATTTAAAGGCCCTAGGGCTCCCAGCCACAGCTGGCACCACCTCTCACCATCTTGAGAGGCACCACCTCTTCTGGCTGAGGCCATGCCTCTTCCAGATGAGGCCATGCCCCCCTCAGGACTCTGAGAGTACCGGTAAGTCCTGTAAGTTACTTTCATCCCTGTCTGTACAGGAATACTAACATGAAGTGGGTGTTTTTAGAGGGATTTAAAGGGAGGCTCTCATTCTAGGAGCAGAGCCCAAGTCTTCTAAACAAGAATAAACTTGATTTGAAGGCCCTGGTGTTTCCATCTATCTGCCCTGCAACATTTTTCAAACTAATTCCCAGGACTGTTAACAATAGTCTGTAAATTGAACCATTTATTTCCAGAGAGAGCATTCAAGAGTAATTTAGTAAATCTGTTTGGAAAGAGATGCTGACATCCTGAGGCAGGTTATCAGAGGAGTTTTTTTAGGCAATTTTAAAGGTATTAAAAAGTGTTTTGTTTTTATTTAAGAAGCCATTCTATTCCTAAACTGTTTGTGATACATATTGCCAGGCTGGTTTTCTTAAATGATTAAATAAGATGCATTTCCCTGGAGGTCAGGCAATGGCTTAGGGATAATCTTAGATTGTTGCAACTCAAAAAATGCATTAAAATCATATAAGATGGTAAATCCCCAAGCAATGGTAGTTTAGCATATGAATTTTAGTATTCTTTGATACCTTTTTTGCTGGAGAATATTATTCTTGTTTATGAAGGGCTCCATTTGTACCAATGAGAGGTGGGTTCCTTATATTGATTGCTGGGTAAAACCAAAAAAGAGAAAAGATTTGATGAATTGTCATCCTTTTAATCTTTAATTTGGATTTCATAAATTTGTTTAAAACTTTTGGTTTCCTAGGAATTGGAAGAATCACGAGCTGTGAGGGCTCTTTGATGTGGAAAATGAATGATAATCTTTTGTCTTGTTTCTGGAACGTACTTGATTTGAGTTTTAAAATGTGTGTATTAGGCATGGGCAAATGGTTTGAAGTTAAGTTTTAGAAAATTTGTCATCATTGTATAAATAACTTTGCTATAATAATTGCATTTCTGTTTGGAAAATCTTTAGGCCCAGATCCTACAAACAACTTGTGAGTAACTTCATGCATGAGAAGTCCCATTGATTTCATAGTTGGGGACTCATTTATTATTGGGCTGCTTCTGAATAATTTGTCAAATGAGAAGTTACCAGTCAAATTCTGTGTAGACTTTATAATCCATGGAGATTGCCATAATTCAGTGTGATCATTAGCTGTCAGTCAAAAGCACATTTGTAAGGGAGAGGGGGAAAAGGGATGAAATGACCCTGAATGTCTCCTGTGCTGGGTATGAACATGAAATCTGAGGTATAAAGTTATGCGATTACACTTTTGCATCAATCCTCTCTGACGTTTTACTGGGGAACTAGTATTAAACCCACAAAGGTTAACTGAACAAGTTGGTGGCTGGACTTTCTCTGTCATATCTACAAACTATAGGGGAAATTCTGTAAACCGTTTCATGTAGACGGAGCCCTACACTAACATGAAATCTCATTGACTTCACTACATTTCCATGCTGGAAAAAAAGGCAACATTTACGGGGCTAAAACCTTGGCTCTTTGAGGCATTGGACTGTCTTCAGTCTGTCTTGTACTGTGCATTGTATAATGTAATTTAAATCTACTGAATAATCTATTAAGTGATGTGCTTTCCCTGAAGTCAAGGCATATTGCCAAATCTTCTAGGCAATTAGAAGGAAAGGGGATGAAAACTGTAAGGAGAAAAGTCACCCATGATTATGAGTTTTGGAAGATATCCTCCATCGATTGTGAACAGTTTATATCACGCTGGAAATATGGCTAGAAAGCTCACGAGGGCAGATTTTTGAGATTTTTAAAACTTTCTGTTTCCAGCTAAAAGTATTGGAAGAACAACGTTCTCTAATGAAGAGCTCTGTGTGGCTCAAAAGCTTGTCTCTCACCAACAGAAGTGGGCCCAATAAATTATATTACCTCACACACCTTGTCTCTCTGATAGTACATCAGCAGATTTGTTTCCAGTATTTTTCCAGGACATAAATTGTAACTAGAGATGCTTATGGAAAAAGTTTTAGAATTTTCAGAAATGTTTGGCTTGCTTCAGAAAGTGGACAGTTTTCATGATACATGATCCTGGCTTTTTTGACAAACCAGCTCATCCGCTCCAATGTGCCTTATATCACATTTGACCTCTTATTTAAACTTATTAACCTGAAGTATTAGAAACTTTGTGGAATAGCAGTCTATTTTCAAAATCCCTAAATATCCTATGTTTGTAGCCAGGTTATGCAGATAAATATTACATATTCACATGATATAAAAATCTGGTCAAGCTTAGACTATTGTTTGAAATAGTTGAAAGTAACATTCAAAATCCCATTTTCCAGGAGGACAAAAATACAATCTAGCTAAAGAAATTTTTCTGCAGCTGGTTAGACCTTAACTAGAAACCTGAACAAACGATTGTCTCCAATGAGTGTCCTTTAGAAATCTTTGATATTTCTGCTGAATAGGAGCAGTAATCAGTCAGTAAAATGAAGATATTAATTGTCCAATAAATACATTTTATTTATTTTTTAACTAAAGCTTTTGCCACTACATTTCATAAATTCAGTGTGGGTTTCCTTAAAAAACTAAAATTATGTCCAGATTACTGTTAGGAATATTGTTAAGCAGAATCTTAAGTGAACTTTCACACTTGATCATACAAGAAAGAAAGATCTGTGATTTTTACACTTTGCAGCGAGTTGAAAAGGTTTTCCTAGGCAGAGCTCTGTCAAACTTCAACACTGAAATGCAAAGCTGGAGACTTAGCTGAGCCTGGCCTGATTCAGCTCCACAGAAAAGACTTTGAAACAGGGATAGTTGTTGCAGATGGAAGCAAGACAAAATGTGACTGTTTTTCCTAAATTTCACTTTGCACTTATGAATTTGTTTCAGTGCAAACTCATGTCATGATGGAGGACTGTAAGAGGATCAAATAAGGGAGACTCAAAGATACTTTTGAATAACATTAATAAAAATTGAATGCTAGACTGAGAGTTAAAATAAGAATCCCCTTACTTGGGCTACTCTGATCTTGAGTCTGAATATTCAGGGGTAAAAATGGCTACTTACCTTCTTGCTCACTCAGTGGAGCTGGTGTGGGGACTTATTTCAAGCTGAGCCAGCACAGTGAGGTAGGTAGTAATTCTCAGTTGAATCAGACTTACAGTACATTAATCACCCCAGGAGAGAGGAGGAAGAAGGGACAGAATTTTGCTTGGGGGGGAGGGGGGTCTGAGCAGCAATGTTTCATGAGGCTATGCCTGAGCTGGTGCAACCAGCCAGTGGTTACACACTCGCTACCCAGTGCTTAGGGTTCTGCCTAATGTCAAGATGTAGCTCTGAGGTCTGCAATCAACTGCTACTCGATGCAATCGATTTCTGAAAAGGAGGGGAGTTTATTCAGATACCATATGTATTCTTTTTATAGACATTGATTGATTGAAACTTTAAGCATGTTCCAACTTTTACAATCAAATTGTTTAATGAAGATTATACTTGTACAGACAACCAAGAAATGTACCATTTATTACATTGTATATGTTTTGCGCAACGTTGCGGCGGCGGATGGGGGAGATGGAACACTTGTTGGAATTTGCTGACTTGTTGAAATCCAAATGTTCTAAGGAGCTGGTTTGATATCTAAGAGGTTCTGGTGAAACATAGGCAGGCTTACAGGCAATGTGGCTCCAGGGCAGCTCCACAGGCAGACTGTCTCTGAGCTGGGGCTCCATTTCCTTTCACAAAGAATTTTGAGGTTTTGTTCCAAATTGAAACACAACCAACTTTTGAAAGAACACTATCCAAATGAAAACTATAACTTCTTGTTTTGACAGATGAAATTCCATTAAGGACTTGTCATAAACAGTTAGTTAAGGGTTAAGGTTTTTGTCTACCTGTAAAGGGTTAACAAGCAGTACCTGTGGACACCTGACCAGAGGACCAATGAGGGACAAGATATTTTCAAATCCCTGTGGAAGGAAGTTTTTTTTTTCCCTGTTCTTCGTTTTCTTGGAGAGTCTCTCTTGGGAATTAAGAGAGTCCAGACATCTTAATCAAGTCCTCCAAGGTTTCTGCAATAAATTCTTCTATTCAAGCTAGTGAGTATTAGTAAGGAACTAGTATTCTTATACTTTTATTTCTGTATTTGCAATTCTGTGTTTTTCTATAGAATTTCTTTAAGTCTGTACTGTTATTGCTTTTACTGAGAAAGAAAGGAGGGGGAATTCTCTCCAGAGATTGATAAGTTTAGACCCTGTATATTGTTCCATCTTGGTTACAGAGACAGTGACTTTCTTTTTTATTCTTTAATAAATTCTTTTCTATTAAGGACTTGGTTGACCTTTCCTTGGGTGGATTCTCAGGGAAAGGGGAGGGGGAGGTATCCCTCTGTAGTTAAGTCCCGGTATCTCTCCTAGGAAAAGGGAGGGGGGAGGAAGCAGGGGGGAATGGTTTATTTCTCCTGAGTGTAAGAACTCCATGGATTTGGGGCTCTTGGGATCCCCTAGGATTTTGGGGAAGGATTGTGTCCCAATCCACGTACCTGATTGGGTGGTGGCAGCTTTACCAGATCTAAACTAGGATTTTAGTTTAGAAGAAGGATTCATGCAGGTCCTCATATTGGAACCCAACAGCTCTAAGTGGGGGTGAGACCTATGACAGGACTATATTATTATATAAGACTGAAATATGCATCAAAATGTAACCAGGATGTAGCCTTATTTTCATGAAGGATATAAAGGTGGATGATATCCATGGTGATCCTGCTAGCATGACAAAATAGATGGATTATGTGATAGGTGACTTGTTAACAGATTAAATAAGGTGTTTGTATGGTAACCTTGAAATGATTTGACTGTTCTAGATATTAACTAGCTTAGAGTATTATAATTTAAGAATCAGAGTTGAGACATAACAGACTTTAGCATCTATCTGGGTCAATTAACAAAGAAGATGACTCTCAAACTTTTGAATTAATTGAGAAAGTTACTGCAATTCATATGAAGCTTCTGTTTTAATTTTGCTTTTGAGGATTTAGATCTCATTGGTCCAAGGAGAAATAGAGAGTCAGGACTATACAAAACTTCACTTTCTTGCTCAGTGCAGAGGTCATATGAATATTCCTCATGATGACTAGATTCTAGATCACTCATTTTTAGTAATGCTTTACTCCTTAAGTGAACCAACTGATTTCAATGGAACTGGTGGAGCCCCATACTTATGCTAAGTAGCATAGCGAAATCTAGCCCATAGTTGCGCAGCTGCAAATAGATGGTGCAGAAAAATAGAAGAGTGTATTTCAGTGATTTGACTATTTTTTAATTTTAATTTGTGAATTTTGATTAAGAGATTGTGTCCTTATAGATGATTCAGCTGATTTCCTGAATTTAGAGGATGACTTAAACAAACCAGAGTTAGTGTAGAAGAAAAGGAAGCCCTCTGAAAAGTCACACCTGAACTGGGCACCCACAATCAGTTCTCAAATTTTGGCCTGTAACAATTACTCTCTGCAAACTGAAGTAGATATGTAAATTTCAAAGGAAATGAAAGTTAAATGTGCTTCTGACGTAGTCTAAGTAGACATACAATTGGTAAGAAATGTTCTTTTCTCTTCTGGGATCATTTCAGGATCAGCTTGAGGTGAGGATTTTTTCATTTTTCTTTTCCTCACAGTCTGTCACTGATTTTGTTCAGATCTTTTGGAGCTGATTGTGCTCTTGTCAAAATTTAGGGAACAAGGGAGAACAAAAATGATTATATATTCTGCTTTTTGGTTATCTTTAATTGTTAATATAGTTTTGTACTCTTTTTTTTTTTTTTAGAACTTTGAACAATATGGAAGCCTTCCTTTAAGATACTGGGGTCTCAGCAAATACTTGCAAACTCTTGATAAGGCTCTATAAACACTTGATGAACCTTCTTACCTCTTAAATTTTTATATTTAGGCCTTAGCTAAATTGGGGAGTTGAGCACCTGGTGTAGCTACACCAGTGCAAATCCTCAATGTAGGGATGTTTACTCCACTTACTCCAAGTACTCCCATTAAGGTCAATGAGACAATTTGAGGATTAAGGTGCTATCAAGCATAATTAAGGTTGTCAAAATCTGGCCTGAATTCTGAAGAATTTTATTATAAGGACAGAATACAGCTTAAGAAAGATTTACAATGGGAGAAACTAAAACAGCAAGTGTAGTAAATACAAATTTGTCATCAGTGATCTGTATGGCACACTAGTTATTTTTATTTGAACTACAAACCATTCCTCAGTTCTGATAAAATTCCATTAGGTAAAATATATTTGCAGACTCATGAAAAGGCTTTACCCAAAACATGGCTTGTTGGACTAAAACTTTTGATTCCAAAGTAGATATAATAGGTTCTCTTAATCAGCCTTTTCTAACTTATGGAACTTTTTATTATGAAGCTGTAAAATATCCAGATTCAACAAGCAGATCCTCTAAATATGCAACTGTACAAAATTGCAGCAGTTTCTTTACAGAACACTCCACCAGAGGACACTGAAGAGCAAAGAATCAGTAATTAGAATCACTCTGTGAATCACAGCGTAATAAATCTGTAGCTATCCTCGGGTGCTTCCATTCCCCTATCTACAATGTTCACCCAATTGAGACTACATATTTTGATATGGCTTGTTTTTTCCCTTGCTACTATTTGGTTTATGTAAAAGTATAATCTCTGCATTTATTAATAAAGCAGAAGAGAATAATAGCATCCTGATCTGGGTAACACACTTGAAGAGTAACTAATTTTTGCAGCATTATTACATAAAACCCAAGCACTTCCTAATTATTTTTAACCTAGAAATTGGATAACATCAACCAAAATGTATTACTAAAGCTTTAGTGCTACCATCTATAATGAAGACCTACATTGTGCCATATAACTTGTTTTTTAAAACAGCATTTACTAAACACTGTATCTGTCTTTATCAAGTAGAATGTATGTTTGTGTGTTGGTACACATGCACAGCAATGAAGTAGGCCTGGGTATCATGTTAGCAATGAACCCTGAAACAAAAGAAATCATATAGTATGAAGTGAGTGATAACAGACTTTTTCATGAGGTTTTCTCCAGTTGACAGGTGATGTTATTGTTAAACATGGAATGGGTTGATCTTGATAGTGTTCCAGTAACTTCAACAGGGATAAAATGTTAAACAAAGGATATAGTGAGGCATGTTTCAGCTTCTCATGCTCTAACGTAATCAGCAGCAATTTCAGTAGTGCATTTTCTCCCTCTGATTCCTTGCTCAGTGCAGTTCACCATCTCTTTGATTATAGAGAGCTCTCTGCTGAGAGACACCAATTCTTTTACTAAAACTAAGAAATTAGCAAATTATGTTTAGTGGCAGTCAGTTGCAGTAGGGCAAACTCCAACCACCCAATACTTTAAAATGTAAGGGGAGACTTTGGGGTTCCTTTCCACCTTCAGATTTCTTACAATGCTATCAATAACACACTCTATAAGGCTTTCATTTCATCTTCAGCAGGTATCCAAAACCAATACCTGTCCCCAACTGCCTCCAAACTTGCTCTTTAGCACAAAATGTTAAGATTGACTTCAACAGTGTCAAGGACGAATGACTTCCAGAATGCATGGACTGTGATGGTCAGATGTGTTGAACTGTTGATATAAAAATATGTGAGGTCACTGCTAAGGCTTTGCATTTGAGTGCAAGTGTGATGCACTCTCTTGATGGGTTATTCTAAAGAAGCTGTGCTCTATGGGTGAGGTGGATCACAACTGGAGCTGGTCTGGAATCTTCCACCAGAATGACTTTTCTGATGGAAAATACCCTTTTTGCAAAATTGAAATTTGTCCACTGGGAAAATTGTAATGATTGCTCCCTGGTTGCCTGTCTGGAAGGATCTCTTGTCAAGAGCCTTTTAGGCAGCCAGCTGGCAAACTGAAAAAATCCATATTAGTTCTCCAGGAATGGAATTTTTTCAGATTTTGTTCCCATGAAAAATTACCAAGGTTTTTACTATTCATTGCAAAAACTGATGATCCCTTCCTCGCCCCAAACCCCATTCCATTTTCCAGTCAGCTCTAGTCACAGTGCTGTAGGGAGTACAGCATAAATGAATACTGGCTGGGCCATGTTCACTTCTGTCCTCCAAAGCCCCTGCTGGTTTGAGCTGGAAACATTATCCTGATGAGTGAAAGCTAGTCCTGGGCCCTGAAAGGATTTTTAGGGCCTGACCAACCTATGGAAAATAGAAAATCGCTTCAAGTCTGAAATCTTAAGTACTGTAATACTAATGTAACTCCAGACCCTGCATTAACGTTATGTACAAGTGTCCTGATATAAGACCAAAAAGCTAATTAGTGAGCTAACATAAATATACACTCTTTTAATCTTTGGAGAATTGTACCGGTAAATATTTATTATGCGATGTTCCTGTATTTTTACTGCTTTTTTTTTTAAACTACAGTTTAGGAGTGAAAATGGCCCCCAGTTCTGTTACAGTCCCTAGTACAAGTAAATATTGATTTAAAATTCCAGTGTGTCTATTCTCTGAGCCTCCAGCAATCAGCTGCTAAGAACTTTGAGCTTGTTCGTTTTTAATTTTCTGCAAAGTTGCTGGTTTTGAATGGTGCTGATTTGACATCTCTCCAGACTGATGTCCTCCTGTTTACCAAATAGGTACAGCACAACTTTTATTGCTGCTGCCCACCTTTCAGTGTGCCTTGTCTGATATTGCTGTGTCCATCCAGTTAGTTATTTTTCTCTCATCTGGAACTGCCAACCTATGTACCAGTTGTGGTAGCATTTGTAACTTAAGCAACATGCTAATAACACTTGGGACTGTGTTTCATTTTCCCTCAATACTGTAATGTCTGCCTTTCCATTCCCTGAGGGGGGCTAAACAGGTGAATAAGCCCCAACTGACTTTACCTCAGGCCAGATAATGTTATAGAAGAATACACCCACCCAAATGTGTGAGATTGTCTTCTGTTGGGAGTGCATATCCAGCTTTTGCCATTATGATTCACCATCCGTAATGGAGTCTACAAACCCTATTGTGAGCTTAGGCAGAAGGGGGGAGGGGATCCTCTCCTGTCTTCTGGCAAGCAGCTTGACCTCACCCACATGCAGCTACCAGAACTGCCAAACATGGAAGCAGGCGCTCACAGCTGTGTCGAATAGACAAGGCCTACTATAAAGGAGAGAGTCCAGAGAAGGAAGAGGAGGAAGAAGGCCCTAGGACAGCAAAGGGGCACACCCCTGCACCAGGCTACCTACCCAAGCACAGCTAAGAGATAGAGGCATGCTTTTGGACTCTAAGGTCAGAGTAAAGAACCCTTCTCATGGGGAAAAAACTAAAGGGGTCCCAGCAAGGACAGCAGCAACCCTCCAAAGGACCAAACCAGGAGTCAGTGACACCATCTTAGAATCATATTAGTTGTGTTGCTGTTCTTGGACTGTTACTAAAGTCAGAGCTGTCTCTTTACTGGTACGGTTGACCCAAGGGTGACCAGACAGCAAATGTGAAAAATCGAGACGGGGGTGGGGGGTAATAGGAGCCTATATAAGAAAAAGATCCAAAAATTGGGACTGTCCCTATACAATTGGGACATCTGGTCACCCTAGTTGACCCAGACGCTAAAAAGTATCTTTCTCTGATCTAGACCTTGCTATTGTGATCATGCCTTAGTAACTTCAAGACCATGTTGCTACGGTACTTGAAAAAGCACTTGAAAGCTTAGGCTACTGCAGTCTATACTAGTTGATCGCTTGAGTGGAATGAACACTACCGCTATTTATCATCTTTTTGTTCTGTGTTTGTACAGTGCTAGCCCAGTGGGGTCCTGGTCCATAACTGAAGTTCTCAAGTGCTACCACAATACACCTAACTCATTAATAATAATCCTGACTACCTTGCTGCTCCTAACTAAAACTGGAGGCGTTGGTTATGCTCTATAAAGATGAGTTCTCTGTCACTGTCCCATCAAAGGAATCCTATTTTCCTAATAGTTTCTGATATCAGTTCTGGCATTAAACTCCTCACATCAGCAGCCTGCTGTCTTTGCTATAATCCAGTTCCTTTAACTCTGATCTTTCCAGCACTGTTGTACAGCCTGAGTTTGAGCCTCATGAGGACACCATAATACTAATTTGTTTGGTCAAGCTTCAGTGAGCTTTATTGTTTAATATTGGGCAGTTCTTGTTATGGAGAAGGGATTCAGTTGTTCGGTCTACTAAGCAGAAAGCCTTATTTTTGTTTGTTCTAATGATAGATTTGTTGAGGCAAGGCATCAGTGTATCTGGAAATGGGTATCAATATAAATAAACAAATGTGACTCAACTCCTTGTGGACAGGTACTGAAATCAACATGCTACCACTTGCCAATTTCACTCTAGGGAGCATAAGGCTAGCATGGATAATGGATGGTGATAGTAATAAAGATGGAAGATGGCAGTTAAGAACATGTACGGTACAATGCTGGGAAAATACCCTTTTCTCATCACCAAACTATACATGGTAGGAAACTGAAGACCTACTAAAATCAGGATGAATTTTTTTAAAAAAAGAAACTTTGGTATTTTTTTTATAAAAAGTCTAGCAGTATGCAGTATCCACTGAGCTACACTTAAAAGAAAGGAAATTATCTTTTTCCAGCTATGTGAGAACAAATGTAATTAGAGATGTCAATAAATGCAGAAGCAATGTGAAAAGGTAGGGGAGAAGGAACCTGTCATTGCCTTGCCTCTGATTCATTGAAGTATTAATCAGTGTTCTAATCACTAGCAGTACATCACATAACACTTTATTACAATTACGATCACTTAAGTTCTATCTGAAATACAACATAAATAGAAATATTTTATGACAGCACAGTGGCTGTTGTAAAATTGAAGGTTAAGAGTAGAATATGTAATGCTGTAAAACTAAACACTATACGTTGCAAATCCCTTTAGTCAGACTTCAGGGACACTGGAAATCTTCCAGTAAACAGGCTTTAGCTGAGCAGGGAAAGTTAGCTGGGCTCCCAGCTGTGATGTGCTTAATGTTCTCCCTTCTTGAGTGTGGAGGAATCTCAGGGCATCTGTAAAATCCCATAAGACAAAACTGAACTTGTTTTTAGTTGCTAAGCTGAGTTAAATATGGTTGTATTGTACTTCAAAATGTGAAGTTTGGGGATTTTTGATGGGCACAATGGCAGATGGTGAGGAAGAAGGGCCTAATCTGTCCTGTCTTTATCTGCGATGACCTTATCCTTCCTCTTAAATTCTCTTGTCATAGGCCAGATTGTAACTTCTCACCATGTAGTTTCTACCCTAAACCCCACCCAACTCAAGCTCTGTTCTCCGTCACACACAAACTAAGCTCTTCCCATGTTTTTCTTGCTCTGCTCTCTCAGGCGAGTTCGCTTATATCACCCAAAGTGATTGCTTTCTGTTTAAATTATCAGAGCTGGAATAATGCCATGTGAATTGGGAGAGAAGTCATTCACCACAAGTGAGTAGTTGAAGATAGTCAAAGAAAATGCCTCATAGGCTGAAATATATTTGTGCAACAATTATGAAAAATAGATATGCAAAAATCAATCTGTTCAGACAACTTGCAAATGGGACAAAATGCTAAATCAATCAGGTGATTTGTTTGATATGAATATACCTCCTAGCTCTGGTTGTTGCTATGCTACATACAATGAACACTCAGACTTCACCATGACAACATGGAATTCCTATCCTTCTGCTCTAAATATATATGCCCTTATTGCCTAACCCTTTCTGCTGTTTCCAGTGTAGGATATAGGATAGAGATGAACAGTTTCAATTCTATCCCGCAGAGGTAGCCAATTTGTTAAAATGTTAATCATTTTGAAAACTAACTAAATCATACTGAAGTTGAAGATGATTATACTTTGGTTAATATGACGTGGATTGGGTTCATGGGAGGACACAAGTCAAGTGTTTCAATGAGTTGAAAAGCAATGTGTAGCCCAGATAAAGAGAATGGAAGGAAGTGCTAAGAGTGGAATGATCCTTTCAGGTACTCCTAGACAAATGTTCAGATCACATGTAATAAGCAGGATTAATTTGAGGTAATGCTGAAAAAAAGAGTATTATTTTTCAAAGCAATTATAGAAACATGGTGAAATTTGCATGAGTGGAATATCAGCATCGTTGTACATAATAAACAGGGCACAGAAGGGGAAATGGTAAGTGGGACATTCCTATATATAAATTAGAACGAAAACACCAAGAAGTGATATGCATGTTGTGTGGAGTATCATATGGTTATAAGTATGTGTGAGGTAGCTTTAAAAAAAAAAAGCCAATAGTTAACTCCACATTCAACATAGACTATTGTGTGCTTCCCAGAGCAGAGTTGAAGCTTTGAGCAGATTGTGGCTACTGTGGTGTTCATTGGATGTAAGGTAAGATTTTTTTTTAAAAAAGTAGTTAAGTACAAGCTCCATACAGGTAGAAATTCTACTTACTTCAATAAGATGCTATTGATTAGAATTCTAAGGCAATAAGGGTAAGTGGGAAGAATTGACAATTGGAATTCCATATAAATTCCACATGGAAAGTAAAGATGATAGATAGAAAATAAAGATGATATGGACACATGGCTCCAGATCTTCAGCTGGTATAAACAGCAGTATGGAGCTACATCTTTTTACACCAACTGGATCTGGAACTTGAGAGATTCTAACAACCCAGTTAACTGATGGAGGGAACGTATGTGTACAATAGCAAATCTTCTGGTTCATGTTTACTGTTCCTGTAATTTCATGTTTCTACTAGTTACCAGTATGGGTCAGGATCCTCAGTGTCTAACTTATCTCATGTATGGGGTTGGGAAGAAATTTTTTCTTAGGTCAGATTAGCAGTGACCTTGGGGGTCATTTGCTTTCCTCTGCAGCATATGGTGCAGGCGAATTGCTGGCAACATCTGGTATATCTCACTTAATCAATTCCCTGCCTTTCCAGGGGACTTGGGCTTTGGTGTACCTTGGTTCCTCCTGTTTTTTGCCTGTGATGCACAATAGTTTAATCTCTTGAGGACTGTAATAGTTTGGTAATTGTATTTAGCATGCATGTGCTGGGTATTAGTGGCCTGTGATATACAGTGGTCAGGCTAGATGATGTGGTGGTCCCTTCTAGGCTTAAACTCTGACTCTAAAATCATGGTTCAAAGTCTCTTTTTAAACATGATCCACTCAATGTGGTGAAGGAATGGGATTTGCATGGAGCAGATTGTCACCCCTTGCTTACAAGGAGTAGTTCTTTATTACACCAGTGGCCCCATAGTACTATTAAGTGGGGTAAGTAATATTCAGCATCAATAAGTGAATCTGAATCTAGCCCTGTGGGATTTGTTGCTAACTAATAACCTTTTGCCTTGTTGTTTAAGTTTTTTTACTGTTCCCAATTCTGTCTGATGCATGTCATCTTGGGTGCTGATTCAAGAAAGCATTTGAGTACATGCTTACCTTTTAAGAATGTACTTAAGCACTGCCTTTAAAAATTGGAGCCAGAAATTGTGGGACAATGAATGGGGTGTTGTCTGTGGACAGTGCTTTGCATGTTTGGGGCACTATGGTAATACAAAAAGTAAATAGTAATAGGTGAGCAAGGAGATCAGGTTGTCGGCCAGGTTAGCAGACCTAATGATAATCAAAATCAGTCCTCCATTCTTGATGTACCTGATGCTGGTATCTCACTTTTCATTAAAGCAAATTAATTACAACAGAAATGCTAATCAGTGAACCTAAAGTTTTATATTGAAGTACTATACGTGTTTCATAGAAACTAGTCCCACATAATTTCACACTCCATCCTCTGCAGTGTTGTGTTGTGCTCTAATTTTGAGTCGTTTTCACACTTGTGAAAGGCTTATGTTTCCCGTTTCAGTGCTGGCAGTTTGAAAACTGTGTGCATAAATTAGGACTCTTTTTAAAACCCATACATCAGCTAATCATCATCCTTCCAAGGCTGTTAAATTTAGAAAGACGCTAAGGTAGTCACAATAATTTGCATGGCTTTTGTCATAAAGCCAAATTTTTATGAAAATATTTTTGTGCAGTTTTTATGTATGGATGAAATGAGTCCTTTCATTTTTAACAAAGAGAATTTGCTGCATCATGGCCTTTATCCTGCTCCCCTTAAAATCAATGAGCATTTTTCCATTGGATGGGAGGATGATGCCAGGTATAAGCACAGCTGCTGCTGTTAAAAAGTCCTTGAGTATGGGAAGGACACACACACAGTCATAACGGAGCAAAAGAAGAGGATTTTCTCAGTAAAAATCAGCAAATAAAAAAAAATATCATTTTGCATTCTCTTGAGTTGGAAAAAGTAATCCAACCTTTCTGGTATCCCATTGTCATCTTCTGAAGTGTTATGGGTGAATAGAGTGTCTTCATATTTCCATTACTCTAAGTATTCCATTGGTTAGGTTCTTTCAGGTTCTATAGCTGCTCACCTTTTTATGTATTTATATATTTCTGAGAACTTTAATGGGTTCAGTAGATTTCTTTTTTCAGACCAAAGGGCCAAGTAAAATAATCTAGGCCATGAATTCTCAGCATGCAGGTTCTAGCAGGTCAAATCCAACCTCCATTCCCTATGGTTGAATGAGAGAGTAGTATTATATTGTATCCTATCTTATGTAGGAGCTCAGGCTAGAAAACTAGTTCTGAACATTTCCCATAGTGTGGACCCATGTTGTTGCAAGCAAGAGAGACGTTTCAAACTACTCTCTCTTGCTTGCAACAACATGGGTCCACACTATGGGAAATGTTCAGAGCTAGTTTTCTAGCCTGACCACCTACATAAAATAGGATACAATATAATTAAGGACCAAAGGTACTTCATGGATAAATGTTTGGAAGATTTTCATACCCAATGTTTAAATTGGTCTTGATCACAAGATAGCACAGACCTGGCTGAAGCAAAAATGCCTTCTTAAGTGAATTGGGTAAGGGGTATTACAAATGTATTTAAGCAGGCTAACTAAGCCCTAAACGTTTTCCACAAACTAAAGAAATTTCTCTAATGGGCAATGCCAGCCCTAGCAGTGTTCTGTATCTACTTCAAGCCCTGTTTATACTGCATATCATATTTTAGTACCTCTTTTAATTCCTTTAATAATCAGTGTATTTGCATGGAAACAGGATCTTTGCTGCTTAAGAGTTTGATGCCTGCTGCTTAATCCTGATTTGAAATAATAATCTCCTGTTTGAGCTATCACAATTGGTTACTTTGGAAGTAATTATGATGTCACAAAAAGAGCATTATGACTTGGGTGGGAATTAAACAGCAGGAGCAGATGAGCTATTTGAAGCAAATAACTATTTTTCATGTGAATGTTCATATTAAAGGATGGAGGAGAAATAGTGTGTGCATATCATATATGTCCCAAACAAAATACTTTGTAAAGTTTCTGATGGGGCAGCAGCTTTTGAAATTGAACTATTTTTAATACAAGAAACATTTGTCAAAGGTCGTATGACATTGAACAATAGCAACAATACTTTGCATGTGTGTATTTATCCAAAGATGTCTAAAAATGTTGTACCATAAGTAAGCCTCTCAATATAGAATATAATATGCAAATTTATTTTTAGACTACTTTAGCTATTTACACTACATAGAGGGAAAGGGCCAGAGTGACACATCAATCCGTTGCCAGATCATGATCCACCTGCTCTTTCATGAGTATTCACTGATTACAATAGCACAGCTCATTGTGCAGTTGTAAGATAATCACAGTCTGACCCTAAATGGTTTATCCAAGACTCTATTGGGCAATGTCTACTCAAAATAACTTACTAGGGAGGGGGAAAATGTCACTAGTTTATTTGAGCTAGTGTTGGGACTGGAGAGCTATAGCATAGAGAGAGTTTACATGACTAACCCTCTTCTTAGCAAATGTTACTGAAAAACAAATCTAATTGAAATGGTGATTAAAAACATGTTTGCTTTTCTACCTTAGATGTCTCACTAGTTCAACTAGATAATTTCAGAATGGATAGGTAGCACCAAATGAAGAGTATATTTACTAGAAAAAATACAAATGTTGAGGAAAATGTGCCATAATACTGTTTTATCCTAAGTGTGGTATGTCCTACTCTCAGTATTAACATCACCTGAGTCTGTGTTTTTCCTGTTAACCCAAAGCCCTTGCCAGCAAGTGCTGACTATTGGTGTAATATGTTCAGCTTTCTTCACTTGTAATATGTTCAGCTTTTTCAATTGTACTTTATCAAACTATATTGAATTGTGGAGATGCATGCTACAGTGTAGCAAACAAAACATTTCTATATCAATATTTACAAAGAGGTCTTAGCATCAGGTGTATATGGTAATTTGCTAGGGCAAGAATAGAATTGGCCAAGGTTTCTGTAAGAATGTATTCTGTAAAGCTAAAGCTATATCTGAGTGGCTTAAAAATTCATCTGTCTGGGAAATGTCATCTAAACTTCAGTGATGAATCTAGGGCCCTCTAACATTAAGAGGTTAAACAAATCCGGCCCAAGGAGTGTTTCCATTCAGCCCCACTTATTAATTAATTTAGTACATTAGAATAACTGTTTAGTTGGAAGTGGGAGTTTACCATTTCAAAGACTCTTACAGGTAAGTCTTCAAACAGTACAGCATGGAATTTAGAAAGACACGAATGGCCATAGTGGGCCAGGTCTATAGTGCATCTAACCCAGTATTCTGTCCTCTGCCAGTGGCCAGTGCCAGATGCTTCAGAGAGAATGAACAGAACTGGGCAAGTGAGTGAACAATTCCTTGTTGCCCAGTACCAGCTTCTGGCAGTTAGAAGTTTAGGGACACCAAGTTCTGGAGTTGCATCCCTGACCATCAGGACTAATAGCCATTGATGGACTTATCCTCTGTGAACTTATTGATGCTTTTTTGAACCCAGTTATGTTTGGCCTTCACAGTATCCCCTGGCATTGAATTTCACAGGTTGACTGTATGTTGTGTGAAGTAATTCTTTGTTCATTTTAAATCTGTTGCATAATAATTTCATTGACTGGCCCTGGTGTTATGTGAAGGGATAAATAAAGCTTTCCTATTCACTTTCTGTGCACCACTCATGATAGACCTGCAACATATATCCTCCTTATTTGTCTTGTCTAAGATGAACACTCCCAATCTTTTTAATGCCTTCTCATATGGAAGCCAATCCATATCTGTAACTTTTGTTGCCCTTCTCCATACCTTTTCCAATTCTAATATATCTTTTTTTTATATGGTGGGACTAGAACTGCAATATTCAATTTGCAATGTGGGGTACCATGGATTTTTATAGTGGCATTATAATTTGTCTTTTATTAATTATCCATTTCCTAATGGTTTCTAAAATTCTGTTAGCTTTTTTGACTGCCACTGCACATTGAGCAGATGTTTTCAGAGAGTTATCCATGATCAGTTCAAGATCTTTCTTGAGTAGTAGCTAATTTAGACCCCATCATTTTGTATGTATAGTGATGTGAAAGTAGAATATATTATATTACAAAAATAGATAGGATTAAAGAAATGCTGTCTGTACCTTTAAGGAAAATCGCTGGAATGCTGGAGTCCAGGTGTCAGGAATACAGACATTAACATAGAACAATTGCACCGTTTAAGGGCAATTGGTGAAGCATTAGCCTTAGATCGATAGGAGTTAGTAAGGAAGTAGGATATGCATGCTATGCCCCAGGTGAATTTTGCTGTTTTTCTCCTTTGTCCCTTTGTTTAATTCCCGCTCTTTTATCTGTATAAATAAGACTGTTTGGGTCTTGCATGGCCGCTCACATTATCTGGGTGTTATTAGCAGAAGCGCTGTGCTAATAAAAACAGAGTGGTCTGACAAATTGTGAGTCTTGATTCTAACTTTGACAGTGAGAATTATATTTATCAATGAACAATAATTGGCACTTATCAGCCCTTGGCTGTTGTGTGCTATTCTGTTGTCCAGTCACCCAGGTAACATCTAAAGTGTGTTGAGGTATCCAGGAGGAAGAAGCTAGCTACCTTTACCATCCAAAAACACACAGAGCAGTTGGAAACAAGGAGGAGCCCACACCGTGTGAACTGATCTACATATATACCGCAAACAAGAGTTCTAGAGGCCTGTGGTTCTCAACCAGAGCTATGTGTACCCCTAAGGGTGTGCCGAGATCTTCCAGTGGGTACATCAACTTATCTAGATATTTGCTTAGTTTTACAACTGGCTACATAAAAAGCACTAGTGAAGTCAGTACAGATTAAAATTTAATAGACAATAATTTGTTTATGCTGTTCTGTATACTATACACTGGAATGTAAATACAATATTTATATTCCAATTGACTTATTTTATAATTATATGGTAAAAATGAGAAAGTAAGCAATTTTTCAGTAATAGTGTATTGTGACACTTCTGTATTTTTTATGTCTGATTTTGTAAGTTTTTAAGTGAGGTGAAACTTGTAGGGTACACAAGACAAATCAGACTTTTGAAGGGGTAAAGTAGTCTAGAAAGGTTGAGCGCCACTGCTATATGCCACCAGTTGGAGAATCTCTGATCTGTAGATTGAGTGGCTAAACTGCAGGAATAGAAGTCAGTAAATCTGGGTTTTATTCTCTTCTATCTGCTTTTATTCTCAGTTCTGTTACAGACTGTGTTCCAGCAAGTTTCTTAATTTCAGTGCTTCAGCTATTGTAAAGAAGATATCTTTGAGGCAGGAGCGACTCTGTTTTTGCTGCCCCAAGCATGGCAGTCAGGCAGCCTTCGGTGTCATGCCTGTGGGAGGTCCGCTGGTCACATAGATTCAGCAGCATTTCTGCAGGTGATCTGCCAGTCCCGCACATTCAGTGTATCCACCGCCAAATTGCTGCCAAAGCCGCAGGACCAGCGGACCTCCTGCAGGCAAGCCGCCAAAGACTGCCTGACTGCTGGCCTCACAGCGACCAGCAGGCCGCCTCCCACAGCTTATTGCCCCAGGCACACGCTTGCTGCGCTGGTGCCTGGAGCCGCCCCTGCTTTGAGGCCAAGAACTCGGTAATATCAGGACTAGACACTTACTTGAATAATGAGAATCTTCAAAGTTACATAAAATATTTAAAAAAACCTAAAGGATATGCACACTTGTATTTATTGGGATAAACTAACCAATAACTGTCATTGATATGTTAGGTAATTGTACATTGTGGGGTTCCTTGAGTCTTTTTCCTAAACATGTGGTCCGTGGTTCCTAGCCATGGTAAGAGATTAGATAGAAGTCAAGAATGGCAACTGGTGTGAACTGGTATGTCAATTATTCTGTGTCTAATACTTCACTAACACCTGTGATGTAGGTTACTATCTTAATTAATATCTAAAGTGCATTGAGGTGTCCAGGAGGAAGGAGCTAGCAAAATACGCCATTATATCACGTTGTCTGACACAATCTGCATTTATAGATAGTTCAACATACACTGTTCATCTTTGGGGGACAAAGGGTTAAGGGGAGGATTTGATTGTCTTCCAAATTGTTGGGCTCTGGTAAGTAATTGACATTTTACAGTGAACAAATCTATTGATGTGCAGTTCTTGCAACTATTTGGTTGCTTGTGTTTGAAGTGTACTTGCTAATGGTACAAAAAACGTATCCCATTTGGTATGGATTTCTTTTGAAGTCCTACTGAATGTATGTTTTCAACAACCTGGTCGATAAGAAGATCCAAGGCTTTGTAAAGTTCTGTTGGGAAGGGAAAAAGTCAAGCTCTGGATCTTAGTCTGTTAGCAGCAGGGAGTAGTTTATTGTTTAGAAGTATATTTCTCTCTTTGTTCCTCATGTATGGAGTTTCATTTCACAAAAAACCTTCTTACTCCATCCTATTAAACATGTGAAGCCACAGTGGAAAACGGAGACAACATGCACTCTATTTCATCAATAGTCAGATAACACCTGGCTATGTCTCCTGTTACATCAACTACAAGCAGCACCATTATATCAGTCCCTGGAAAAGAGCATTTAAAGATGATGATGGGGAGGGGGAAGCACCTTGAGGAAGTCATCACCCCCAAAGATTCATAATGTTTCTGGCCTAGCATCCTCAATAAGCTTCACAACTTTTGAATTTCCTAGATGCCCATATAGCTATGAATGCTAAAAGTATCCTCTTCCACCAAAATCTGGATGGAAATGTCACAGACCATTGTATTAATTTCTTGGATATCACAAGATATTGTACAAATAAATAAATATACTGCATGTAGGAGGGGGAGGGGAACTCCCACTATTACAGAATGGAGAAGCAATGTTGCTACTGAGTAACATAAGCTATTGAGTACACATCACCCCTGTGTTCCACTCACTGTACAAGTTTCCCATTGAATACCAAGTCAATTTCAAATTTTAAGTCCAAGTTTTCAAAGATTGCATAAGGCTGGCCCAAGCTACTTAAGACTAGTCCTCTTTCTGCAGCCATGACCTCCCATGGCAGCCATATTCCTGAGGTGCTACTGTGATTTAGTTTAGAAAACAAGCTCCTCAGGCAATCGTCTTGCAATGGGTTTGCTGTCTTCTAAACTTGCTTTACCTGATCCTGCAATCATTGACACAAATCACCCATTAAGGTTGATGGGAGTTACGCACATATAAGGCCAAGAGCAATAGAGCAGTGCAATGCAGAGAGTGTCAGGAACTAATTGAGGAAAGTTGTAAAGCTATTTTACCAGCTAAGGGAGAAATGGGAAGTAATGTAATCAATAACATTATGGGCAACACAAACTTCTCTGAGAAAAGAGATGCCACAAAAGCATGAAGAAGATATTGATGAGATCTGTGATAAAACACGTTAAAGTTCCATCACACTTTTCTCCAGACTTTTAGTAGTTGTTTAAACTTAAACTGAGACTCATATAGCCTGGATGCTCGTTGGTTAGACTGACATACAGCAAGACTCACTGAAATATTCCCGGATAATGCAACTTTTACCACAGCAAGGTATTATAAGATGATGGCTGCAAATAAATTCAAGGTTCTGGGAAATGTTCAAAAGGGAATGGAAAATCTACATGCATCACTAGAATGGAAAGCCTTGAAACATTTAGCTTGTATTTATTAGAAGGGTATCATTTGTATTTATTTTTGCATGATTTCTCATTCACTTAGAGCCTGTGGATAGGAGTAGTTTGACTTAGGGTGACTAGACTGATTGACATTTGAAAAGCCTGAAAATGGGACTGATATTTCCCATCTCCATCACTGATGTGCTTAACACTGCCACCTGTCCTATGCTTTCAAAGGAGTCTAATATACATTCTGGTTTAAATTTACACTGAGGCATGTGGTAAAGCAGATGTCTTACTTTAGCTACAAAAATTGATTTTTTTAATTAATAATTTGCTTGTAAATGAACCAGCCCCAATAAACAATATAGAAGTTAAAGACCCAAGGCGGGTGGTCTTAATATCTTTTATTAAAATATATTTTAAATAAAACATTTCCTCACCTACCTTGTGTCTCTAGTACGCTGGGATCAACACTGGAAACAATGTGGAAGTTATTTTCCTTAATGGCATCTTAGTTTGCTCATCTAAAATGTGTGGCATGTCATGGTGATTCTTCCTGTGTATGAGTACTTGTGTCCATGTGTGTGAATGTACATCAACATTTCCCTGTCAATTTTTTCCTTTAAAGGATGGTGCACAAAGACCATAGACTTTGCTTTGACAGAGCTTTATCATGATAGAAGTTGGGAATAATGCTATTGAAGTCAGAGAATTTATACTGGAGATAGAGCTTATTTTTTCTGTACCGTGCACCCCTATGGTGTTATATACAAATTCTAAATAGGTTTTAGTCTCTTTTCTACCATAGAGGAATAGGCCTCTTTCCATGAGACTTCTAGCAACTCACAGCTAGAATGTGAAAACTTGAATGAAAGGTGAAATTGAAGGAAATGGTGTGGGTAGGTGGGTGTGTAGTTGGGGGTGTTTTTATCTGAGCTGGTGATCTCAACCCTAATCTGCAATCTGCCTTCCTAATTCTGCTGCCAAATATCATGAGGTTTTTCTAAGATCTATATGTACAGTGAAGCCAGTTATGAATATATAGCTACTAGACTTAAAAAGGCAATTCAAGGGACGATAGCAAGTGTCTTTAAAATCAATAATTCAGTTTACCCCAAAATGTAAGTATTACTAGTGTGATAAACTGTCCTGCTGTTCCATTCAGAAGACGGGTCTTCATTGATTACCCTATTTCATCTACTCCTCCTAAGTCAGTCCTCATTTTTAAATCCAAATGTCTTTACTCTATCATAGAGTTAGGAACACTCCAGCTTTTTGTTTCTGTTACCTATGAATACTGGAAATATTTATAATGTATTCACTGTCTCAGTAAGTTATTTTATATTCTTCTGAATCTGAAGATCTGAGTTTCACTGAAATCACCTGGTTCCAAGATCAGCAGTGCACAGTTCTACAAATGTTTCTGTCTGGTATAGCCTACAGAATTTGAGAGTTCAGAACTCTCAGATTGTTCTGTACAGGCAGACCCTTGTGCCTTTGTGGAGATCCCCAATGACTTCAGATGTGAGTGCCAGTAGTCTGCATGCATGGAACAATTGCAGGAGCATGTTTTGTTTTGTTTTATTTCTAGATTTGGTGTACATAAGTTACTCCTTTTTATCCAAAAAGGACTGTTCAGAAAACATAATGAGGTGGGGGAGGAAAGGACTTTCTGCATTTTCCTTTTTTTAATAAAATTGCATTTCAGTGTAAATGTTCTGACCAGTTCCACTTCTAACATGCAAGGACTCAAATTCATCCATTATGTAATAGTATAACTCAGTTACCAGGGATGAATTTAGCCTCTATTCTTTAATTTCTTGTCTCTTGCCCTTCCACCAATTCTTCAGCTCCAGGTCCCTCACTGTTTGTTTAGAGCCTGATTCTGTTGTTTTTCTTCATGCGGGTCGGTACCTAGCTCCAGGAGTAGTCCAATGGAAGCCAATAGAACTATTTAAAGTAAGATGCTATACAACATGAGCAAGGAAATCAGAAACTGGGCTTTGTTTGTTTCCTAATTTGAGAGAGTGCCTCAAATTAATTGATCTTCGACTATTAAGGGTAAATATGACCAATGGCCTGTGATGGGATGTTAGATGGGATCTGAGTTACTACAGAGAATTCTTTCCTGGGTGTCTGGCTGGTGAGTCTTGTCCACATGATCAGGGTTTAGCTGATCACCATATTTGGAGTTGGGAAGGAATTTTCCTCCAGGGCAGATTGGCAGAGGCCCTGGGTTTTTTTTGCCTTCCTCTGCGGCATGGCGCACGGGTCATTTGCTGGAGGATTCTCTGCACCTTGAAGTCTTTAAACCAGGATTTGAGGACTTCAATAGCTCAGACGTAGGTTAGGGGTTTGATACAGGAGTGGATGAGTGGGGTTCTGTGGCCTGCGTTGTGCAGGAGGTCGGACTGGATGATCATGGTGGTCCCTTCTGACCTTAAAGTCTGTGACTCTGTGACTTTGTTTGGGATCCTTAAAAAAGAAAGTAAAGTACCTTTTAATACAAACACTTGCTTGTGTATGGATTTATTGGACTTAAAAGAAATACCAGATTTGGAGGTAATCTTCCCTTAATGGGAAGGTTGATGCTGCGTAAAGATTTTATATATTCTTCTAAAAAAAATCCCTGAAATGATTCATTTGTTTATAGCTTTAATTACTTCAGTAATTTCACCACTGAAAAACTCATCTTTGTATTTTCATTTACTTAAATCTGTAAAGTCACTCAACATGCAGAAAGTTGGTGAGGGATGTTGGTCATTATTTTAACTACCAGGAGAAATGAACTTTCATATAGGCCTTAGACCAGGGGTGGGCAAACGTTTTGGGCCGAGGGCCAAATCTGGATAGGGAAATTGTATGCAGGGCCAGGGCAGGGGGTTGGGGTGCAGGAGGGAGTGCAAGGTGCAGGAAGGGGCTCAGGGCAAGGGATTGGGGCAGAGGAGGGATGCAGGATGTATGAGGGGGCTTAGAAGGGGGTTGGAGTGCAGGAGAGGTGCGGGGTGTGGCAGGGGCTCAGGACATGAAGTTGGGGAGCAGAAGGGGTGCGAGGTGGGGGGGGGCTTAGGGCAGGGAGTTGGGGGGCGGGGTGCAGGAGGGCTTCAGGATCCTGGGTGGCAATGGTGCGCACTGAGGCCAGGGCAGGTTGCCTGCCTGCCTGCCTCCCTGCCTCCAGTGCCTAGCCCTGTGCCACTCCAGAAAGCACTGCGGCCCCTGGGGGTGGGAGGGTGGAGGGCTCCATGTGTTCTGCCCTTGCTGCATCCCCAGGTACCTCCCCCGAAGCTCCCATTGGCTGCAGTGCCCTGTTCATGGCCAATGGGAGCTGAGGGGGGCGGTGTCTGGAGGCAAGAACAATGCACGGAGCCCTCTGCCCCTGCCCCACCACCCCGAGGGCCACAGGGACGTGGTGCCATCCTCTTCTGGAGCACGGCACGAGGCCCGCAGCACTATGGGGGGCAGTCCCATGGGCTGGATCCAAAGCCCTGAGGGGCCGGATCGGGCCCGCGGGCCATAGTTTGCCCACCCCTGCCTTAGACAGACAGAAAGCAGATACTTCATTCTTTGTAGTTGAAATACAATTTGTATGAAACTACAGATGGTAAGATTTTTAGTGGGGCTTGGGTTCTTAAGTCTTTCACTCTCCGAAGTCTGAAAATTAACATAAAGGATAGTGTCAAGGTACAAGACAAATGCCAATTGTAGGGCGGAGTTTAGTCTACAGGTCAATATCTTCCCTTGTCCTGTCACGTTAAGCACAGAGTTGCACTGCTTCAGAGGGATGCTCATGAAGCAATTTCTGCCTCCGGACCTACAGGGGGAATTAATCTGCTGCTATATCCATTAAGAAGCTGTAGCACATGTTTCTTCTTCCACAACACTCCCCAAGGGATCTGCAGAGGGAGTGGAAGAATAGTGCAAATTCCTTGCAACCTTCTCCGTCCTCCTCCAACATGCACCTAGGTCCTAATCCAGCAGAGCCCTTAAACACATGTAACTTCAAACAAACAGCTAATTGCACTTGAAACCAATTGGTTTGCTCAGCTGGGGCCCTGCTGAGGAGCTGGATTGAATCTGGCCCCAAATAAACACCTGTTTTTGTTTTTTAATTTTTATATGAAACTGCATACTTTCTTTTGACTAAAGCAGTTTCTGTAATACTATATGTATGCCTAACATAGGTATATACCTATGTGATCAAAAGAAGTAATTATAGCCTTGCTCCTACAGTCACACTGGAAAGCTGAGTGCCTGACCAGGCCAGAAATGACAAGGTTAAAAAGTCACTTGAGAACGTTTCGCTGTTCTAATCCACACTACGGTGCTCTTTTAGCCTACAAGAAGAAAATTCAGTTTTCCTAGCTAGATGTGTCACTAGTTAACTGGGGAAAAGTGACAGTCACAGTTATATATCTCCCCATTATACCTTATCCTGTGACACGACAATATGAGGTGAGACTACAGCAGAGATCATTTTTCTTATAATTGGTCTATATCCTGTGCTGCTAACCCCACAATGACAGTGACATTGTCACTTAGTATAATTTAGTATTATCCACTATGCTGTGCCACTGGACAGAGCCAGGGTGGTGGTTTTTTTAAAAAATACCAACAGTTTAATAAGGAGAGATGCAATAACTTATTCTGCTAATATCACTATGCCAATAGCTAGTATCCTGTAGTCCATCATTCTCTTTTCTAACACTAAATTTATTAACCAAGTGGGTTTTTAAGGTGAGGTTTTCAAAACTGCCTAAGGAATTTGGATTCCAAACCCATTAGGCATCTCTGAAAATCTTGTCCTTTAATCTGACTTTCCCATTTGTGTATTCTCTAAAATCTTTTGCAACATAGTACTTCCAAAAGGTATTTTTTCTGTACAGTTTCCTGTTGAAGAATCTCTGCAGCTAACAGGCCAATTAACCTCATTCACAATCTCTGAAACCTTATAGGAGTTGGATAACTTGATCTACTTGATACCCAAAACAAGTTGCATCTGTCAGTTCCTGAGGCTACTAATTGAAAATCTCCTGATTATTTTTTAATAGTCATAATCTTAATTTATAAACATTACATTGGAATAGTGAGAGAGAAGTGTCATGTGTTAGTGAATACAAAGATTGAGGGAAGCATAAATACTATATGGACAGGTGCAGGGCAGGAAGGTATCCCCTGAGTACAAGTTATGAAAGTTTGTTTTTTTAAAAAAATATTTGTTTTTTGTTACTCCACCAGTAAACTTCTTTAGGTCTGAAAGATATTGCACAGGGTCTTTAGAAGTATTTATTGATTTATAATACAATTTCTTAAAAAAATCAAGTGTATTCTCATCTGAGTGTGCATAATTCCCTAAACATCAAGAGGAGAAAAATATACCCATATATTGAACTATTTATTACATACAATTAGCTTTAAGACCATCTTGGGTTTTGTAAATTAAGATGTTGGGCGGAGGGGACAGGAGAATCCCATGCAAATGCACAATATGAGAGAACCAAATTTATCAGATTTGAAATAAGGTGAATGTGTTTTCCCCTTCTCAGAACGCTGATATAGTTTTAAGAACTAATGAGCCTGACCCAAAGCCTATTGGAAGTAAAACTGGCTTTGCAGTAGGCCTCTAGAGCCTATGAAAATTAGAAACGGCTACTCATACTCATAACTTCTTTAAGAGTCTTTTGCTCCAATTAAATGCTTCCAGTCTGGGCCTTTGTGAGCCACTGAATTATAAAAGCAGCTTCTGAAGCCATGTATTCCACTGTGTTTTCCGAGTTAGTCATTGGGCTCATAGATTTGTATATTTCAGAACTGTAAATCCTATTGGGTTTATCTGTTTTGGCTTGAAATATCCGTGTTATTGTGGCACATCAAAAATATTCTATTGTTCCAGTTGTTTTAAGAGGGATTTGAATAGCTTGTGGATGAAACTCGTTCAAGGCAATAGTGACTAAAATCATTGCCATTTAAAGGCTCTTTCAGATCTTATGTGAAATTAATGGGTGGTCTTAGTCCAATATATAATGGATGGGTATCCACAACACGAGCCATCATCCCAAATGACACTAATTGGCACTCTGCTGGCAGTCACAGCCAGGAAACAGGATATTTGTTTGCTCATGCACATAAATATTTGCTCATTTTCCATAGCTGGGCTACTCCAGAACAGGGTAAGATATATGGTGGGATAACTTGTTTAAAGATTGCATTACCATTGCTCATACTTGCTGCGTGTCTCTTGTTGGTAAATAGATGCCTTCATTTTGCAGTGTGGTCAGTCTGATAGCTTTCCTCAGTACAGTACTACAGTCATAATTTTAAATTGTGTTGGCAAATCAAGAAGATGGGTGTGCAAAAAAATCTGATTTGTGCCCACAACTAAACTATATTTGCAAAAAAGGTAGAGTCAAGTCACATTTTACAGGTGCAAACTGCACTTGCCAAAATGGAGGCTGTGGAGAAGTAGGCAATATTTGTATATTTTTTTCATAAATATCATATACCCCTCTGTGTGGCTGGTGTGATATTTTTTATACTCTGCCTAGTTAGATCAAAAGAGGCTATTAAAATAAACCAGGTATGAAAGACGAAACAATGACTTGTATCAGGAGCATTCCTTCAAACAATAGCCAGGTTTACAAGCATAAGGAGGAACTCCTCAGCCCCAACCCTTGTGACAGGACTATTTGTCAAGGTTGAGACCCTAGAAGATAAGATTTAAAAAAAAAAACCCACTGGGAGAAAGGGAGGGGAGAAGAGTCAGAGGCTGCAAGCTGATCGCCTGACTGAGAGCTGGGATCTGTGGCAAGCAGGCTACAGCTTGGTTCCCAAGGGAACTTGAGGAAACCTGGTCTAAGTCATGTCTCTTTAGGAGTTTGGGAGGTATGCCAAGTGTGGGTAATATGCATATAGGTGTCTTCGTATTTTAATTCCATTTCTCTAAGCACTTTGTACGTTTTTGGCAAATACTTCAAAACTTCAAGTGTGATTTATCTGCTTCTGTCATTGCATAATGTTACTGTCCACAGGCTCCCAAAGGGAAACTCTTGCAGGTGCCCATTGGGCCTGCTAGGCATCACGATTGGCTACTAGTGGTGCAATCTGGAGACCCAGTCAGGAAGTGGCTGGGCTGAGGGGTCCCATCCCAAGGAGAAGTGAAGGCATAGGCCTGCTATTAGAAAGAGAGACACTTGGAGGTAAAGGGGAGGGCTGGAAAAGAGGCTTAAGCAGGGGCAATGTGTCTAGGGACTGACAGAGGTTACCCTTGAAAAAGTTGTCCTCTATGATCTACTTTTGTGTATCTCTACCTAACAAACCCTATAACTGTACCACAACTCTGTATATAGAAGCAACTAAATAGTTCCTTAATCGTGCATCCAGCCATTTATTCCATGTGTCAATTGCCTTTTGATAAAGAAGTTTCATCTGATTCTTTAAAAAAGTTTTCTTCTTCACATCAATCTATAACCTCTTCAATTGGAAACTTGACATCAATCTGTTCCTTGAACTTCAGGAAATCATATAATTAATGGAAATACCTCTCATTTTTGTTTTGTGCTGCATGGGTCAAGTCTGACAAGACTTTCTCAGAACTCTCTAAAATGCCAAATTACTCTACTTGCCCTCTACTGAACCTTTTCAATCCTTACTATGTCACTCCTAAAATGGAGTGCTGAATTGCATCATATTCCAGATGAGGTCTCTGTCCCAAACTTTGTTACATTCCTGTGAATTTGGAAAAGTAAGTAATCCAGGTCTGCTAATCTGTGATTCATTTGTTTGTGCCCTGATTATTACAGAATGTTGTAATTTAGATGTGTGTAATATCAGTAGCAAGAAAATTCTTCATTTCTTGAACCCAGTCCTCAGATGAGTTGACTTCATATTAAGCACAGTTGAAGAGGCCGTCATTCTTTTCTATCAAATTTAGGCTTGACAAAATAATCCTTAATGAAATTAAGAGGCAGGATAGGGTTTGGAGTTGAAAACTCTGTTGCTGGCAGTAACAATTCCATAGGGACTGCTATACTGACCAAGAACTAGGTGGAATACCATATGCTTCAGCCCCCTCCTGCTCATTGTAGGCTTAGGTTTGAAGCTGGATCCATCTAAATCCAAGGCTAAATCTCAACATGCAGCTGTTTGGAAGGTTCTGATTTGGATCCTGATTTCAAACATCCACATGTGCGAGTGGGAACCCTATAATCTTCAGTACTTTGACATCACAATATATGGGACCACAGTCTTGCTTAAACAGACCTCTGTTAGGAAGAGTAGCAACTTTTTAATATTTTAGTATAAAAGTTCCTATTTTTTTTTTAAATCTTAAATATATATATAAAAAATCTGGCCAATTTGCCACTCCCGCCCCCCCCTTCTTTTTTAAACTCCATCCCTCCCTCCCCCCACCAAAAAAAACCCAAACAAGTAAAACCTAAATTTTCTGGTGGAAACTTCCATTTTTCAATCAGCTATACTGGCAACTCATTATCTTTTCAGATTCCTATGGGCTGGGACTATCTTTTTGTTCTGTGTTTGTACAGTACCTAGCACAATGGTATTCTGGTTCATTAATTAGCCCCCCAGGCACTATAGTGATACAAAAAATGCAAATTTACCTTCAGCCAGAATAATGAATAAGAATCTGTGAATCAAATCTCGCAACATTCTCTGCCCTCTACACAGGAAATATAACTGCAGATTGGAATGTGGCCCTGTGTTGGAAACTCATCACACATGGTTGGCAGTGAAGTAGGGTATTTTTGTTTTGTTTTTTACAGATAAAACCAGAGCCGAGTGGAAGTTACAATTTCCATCCTTCAGCATGGAAATTCAAATATATGAACACTTGTTTTCATCCTGAACAGTTTAAAAATCCAAATTTTTCACTTTGTGAAAAGTTATGAAAAATTGCAAAACACTTCATTTTTTATATCCCTGAATTTAAAATGCTTGGTTTTGCTGTGTTAAATCAAATAAAAATGTTTAGAGTCAGTTCAGAATTAAACTGCATGTGCCTAAAATGTTGTATTGCCTCACTGGAGTTGTACTTTGCATGCCTCATGCTCTCATTCTTCCTGATGGGCCTTGCATTTTGGCTGGACAAAAGCTTCCTTGATGCACCCCAGACATGAGACTTCCATAATGCACTACACAGCTTAGTGGGAGGAGAAACCAAGGTGCGTTTTGGGAGATGTGGTCTGGCAAGGAAGCCAGACCATGGGAAAGAGTGGGATGTGAAACAGCTGAATTATGAGGCACTTCAGCAACTGAGGTGGATGTTAATATTGAACTGACAAAAAGACAATGCCTAGTTTCAGTTCACCAAACCAAAGTGTTTTGATTCAGGTCAAACTGATCCAAAATGAAATATATAGTTTCAATTTTCCCAGCAGAATCAAAATATTGGCAAAACTGAAATTTTCTTGTGGGGAAAACTTGGATTTTGCAGAATCTGCATTTCCCACTGAAAAATAATTTTGACTGATAACTCCAACCAGCTCTAAACTGGACTCGGAGATGGGGTGGGAGGGACCTGGATTTTGGAAAATGTTTAACACATGAAATACCTATTCAGATTCATTTTGTGCTTGCTCCCATGTGTTTTTTAAAAAAAAAAAAAAAAAAAAAAAAAAAAAACCAAAACTCTATTTTGGAGTATTGCCAACTGCTGACAGTAAAGATAAATTGTCTCTTTTTCTATTTGTTATGAAGACAATGACAGTTTTAATGGTCTGATGCATTTCATTACAATGTAGGCAAAAGAAGGGGGAGGGGAAAGAGAATTAATCAAATGATGACAAAGCAATCTCACTGAAACTGTGAAGAATGTCCATTTCTTTTGTCAGTAAGTAAAATACATTTGGAAATTAACAGACCAGATCTGATGAGATTCAAAAATAATAGCTAGTGATTTCTCCTTGGTATTGACAACTCAGATTCAACGTAGAGCAAATTAATTGAAGGACTCCACAAAGAAAATATAGTTTCATAAATAATATGGAATGACTAGAGATATAAAAGTTTGACATGTTTGATTGTATATCTGTCCTTGTAGTACAGCTACAAATATTGTTTCCTAACTCATCTGTCCAACTAGAAAAAATGTATGTAAGACATCCAAAGATCAGCTCATTGAGTTGTGATGGGTCATCTGATTTGAAACGAATGCAAATCACCAAATTTCTTCCTAACCCTCCATTCTCTCCAGCAGGGTTCTTGTCTTTTAATATTTTTCTGGATGAAGTTCATCATTGTATGGAGGGCAGTCCAAGACCACTTCTATGTACCACTTAAGTCCCATTTAGGAGGTTTAACTGGGACGTAAATCATCCATAGAACTTGGGTTGGTCTCTGTGCATGTACGAAGGTCACACTCTCAGAACATTAGTTCCAAAATTGCCAGATAAGAGCTGTTGGCATCCAATCCTCAAACTGTGTGAGTTCTAACACTTCCATAGGGGAATGGAAGCTGTGCATTCTAGGGTTACTCTTACCTGGAAAATCCCTGTAGTACATCAGCTTTTACTAGAACAGATAGATGTGCAACAAAGGAATGTGGTTTTTTTTGTTTTTGTTTTTGTTTGTTTTTGGTTTTTTTTAAACAATGCATTATCAAAGGCAGGGGAACTGTTTAGGATGAGTGCTTTTGTCATAGTGGATGCAGGTAGGTAGGTAGGAAAGTCCTGGAATTGAGGTAAATAATAAGGTTAAGGAGAAAGGGAAGTTGTGTAATTTAATATTGGGCTGTTTTTAATTTTTTTAGGGATGTGTAAATTACTGTTATGAGCTAGGTGAAATCTTGTAATGGATTGAGTTAACTTCATTCAAACTGATGTGTGAATGCACCCTTCACTTACATTAGTTCTAAGAAATGTTTCGGGGGCCACATTAAAACAAGGCCTAATAGAATCTGGGCAGAAACTAGAACCGTGTGTATGTGCGCGTGCATGTGCCAGACTCCGAACAGAGAGAGGCACAAGAAAAGAAGACAGGAAAGCTAAACAATACCCTATAAGCACAGTGTGACCCTGGAAAAAGCTAGAGAGCTTTTGGATCTGCTGCTGGCTAAAGCTTGAAGCTGTAGGCTAAGAAACTTCTCTTTTTGTTCTCAGTTCCTCCTGCATTTGGAGAAGCAGGACTTGGCATGTTCCTTCTAAATTAACAAGATTGGGTCAAAGAAAATACCAGACTTCATCAATTTCTACTTCCAACTGAAACATCGCCAGAGTCCTGAAATCTGGCTAGCCTCTTGCATCAAAGGGGGCAACAGTACTGAGTCACAACAAGAAGCCAGTGGAACATCTGGTGTGGCCAAAACAGCAATTACATAATAACCAATAAAAGTATTGTTCAATTAAGACAGCAAGTCCTACTATGCTAGCATAGATCTTTGTATTAAAACAAAATGGACTGTCTAGGTAGAATAAATCTTTTGTTAGTAGATTTTACAAATATGCCATTTTTAGAGACAAGGGGCCAGATTTTCTAAAGAGTTCAGCTTCGTTTTAGTCATGAAAATAAGTGAGCAGAAAGCACTCAAATTTAGTGCACCAAGCACTTCTGAAAACCTGGCCCTTGTTTAAACTGGCCCATAAACAGGAGTTAAGTCCCTTTGGCCCTAAATATGGGTGCTAATCTCATGAATATCTGACATTAGTCGCATTAAGTTTGCTGTTGTCAAATAGCTTCACTTTGGGATTTAGTTTGTGGCACATGGGTGTGTATAACCAGTGCTATATGGACAATGGATTGTGACTCATTCTATTACTTGGTATGCCACTGTACACCAAAGACAGGGCAAATGCAGGCTTCTCCGTATACTATATGAGTGGCATAAGTTACACATGTCTCTTGAGAGCTTCTGAATCTGGCATATCGTGCAGTGTAAAAGAGAACAAGTGCTATTGTGGACCCAGCCTTTAACCGGGTGTTGTGTGCCAGTGGAGCCTGCATCTTGCTGACTCACTGTTGCAATGGTTCTGTTAAAAATAGGGTGGAGTTGTGAGGTAGGAGTGGCTTGCTGAGGAGAAGGAAAACTAGGTTCTGGGAATAAGTAGTACTTGGGAAGGTACCCCAGTAACAGCCCAACCTGGGGAGAAAAGTGTTTGTCTGGAATTTGTTTTGGGTTTTGTAGTTATTTTTTGCCCAAACCCTCATAGGATGGGAAGAGTTTTATGCCCTTTCCAGTGGTTTGACTGTTACTAAAGCAGGCTAGAAAGCCACCGACTTCAGATACAGACTTATCATAATTCTAACAGGGTTGGAGTTAATATGGGATTGTAAGATTTTGCAACATTCAATTTTAAAAATTTATTACTGTAGTAGCACCTTGCGGGACTCATTGTGCTAGACACCATGCAAACACTGCAAATTCTTCAGAGCAAGGACATCTGTTACTATCTAAATACACAGACAGTAAAAGGATGGGAAGCAAAACAGAGATCAAATGACTGGTCCAAGGTGTCAGAGTAGGTCAATAGTGGAGCCAGGAATAGACTCCAGATCTCCAGAGTCCCAATGTACTTTCCTGACCACTGTAGAATGCAGAGTCTCAGATGACTGTGTTAAATAATTGTACATTTACCATGTTAAGGAGTTGCTGCAAATAGATACTTGTTGATATTTCAGATTATGATAACTTGCCTGCTTTGTTTCTTTTTTTTTTTTTTTTTTTGAAATCCCAGAATCTCCCTGTCCACTCTGGCTATTAGCCCGAGGAAAACTCACCTTAAACATCAAGCTATTTTTGTGTAATAAGAGTTCTTACAAACTTTCACAGTCACTAAACTATTTTTGTCCTATATTGCCATTACTTCCTAAAAATTGAATGCTAAGATCTAGTTTGCCAGGTTTCAGCTAAAAGCAAAGGTTTAAAGTCCTGAATGGAAATGCTGACACAGAGGCAGTTAATGGCTGTAGCATTAGCAGACACCAATCCATTCAAAGCAAATAAACAAAAAAACTGAAACACCCAAATCATGATATAAAAATTTATGGCTCCCACAACAGCTGTAATGCATTCCTTTAGTATAGTGTATTTTGTATTACTGTCTACGTTGACAAATATATGCCTTAATGCATTTATGCTGTTGCTATTATGGTTTTCACCAGAACAATAACTATGACATTTCTGAGATTTTTGTTTTTAAATGAAAAACTATAATTCCATGGTTATAGCATGCTTCCAGGACTCAGGAGATCAGGGTTAATTACCCTCCATTTGCCTCAATATCTTATTCATTAAAATGGGGATAATAGTCCTTCCTTGCATCATAAGGGTGTTGAACACTTTATTTAACAGTATTTGTAAAGCACTTTGAGGCTCATGGATGGAACATGCTACAGACGTATGTTGTACTACTGAATGTCAGATGTAATGAGGTTCTACTGTGCCCTTTGGGGGACCGTTCTACAACCTAATGTTTCATGATACTTAAATTAAATATTCCCTTACCCGTTATCCTCACTTCCCTTACTCTGGGCTATAAGGCATGATCTAGCTTTATAGTAGTGATGTAATGGAAGGCAGGACAATCACCTCTGGAGCTGGTTAAGATAACTGCCTTGGTTAGTGTTTCCACAGTACAGAGAAAAGACATGACTGTAATGAATGCAAAAACAAATGTTGAGGTTACTGGACATTCTCTGAAACTAGGTCATTTGCTCTGGCTATTCAGGTCTCAAACTGACTGACACACATGTCGGATGCCAGGACAAGTGGTTTCCATTCTCCAAGTCCACCTAGTTTCAACAGGTTGAATAGATTACACTTATTAAAACAAACAGCTGAATAGATGAGAGTCCTGTGGCACCTTATAGACTAACAGACATATTGGAGCATAAGCTTTTGTGGGTGACAAAGTGAGTATTCCCACACGAAAGCTTATGCTCCAATACGTTTGTTAGTCTATAAGGGGCCACAGGACTCTGTCACTTTATACAGATCCAGACCAACATGGCTACCTTTCTGATAGCTGAATAGATGACGCTGATCAAAACAAACAGCTGTGCTGGTAAAGTGAGCTTGTAAATAGATATGAAAGGGTCATCGTTAGCAATCTTTCAGACTTTTTTTTTCTGATAGAAACAAATTGGTCCAATATTGCTTGCTTCTCCTTCTCCAAAAATTGACCTGCTTAGCAGTGGAACATAAGCAGTTTGTAATCAGATTTTTGTGTGTGTGTGTGCGTGTGTGCAGCTACTTATGCAAAAATAATCTGATCAGGTTTTCCCTCACTTCTCACTGAGTGAATTCTTTCATACTCCTTGGTCACTAATCTTCATTCTCACACAACTTGCACTTAAACACCCTGAAATCAAAGGAAACTATATTCATTATGGAGATGATTGTCTGTTTGATAAATGGGACAAACATCTGAGATCACAACCACTTGGTGCACCCATCTCCAGTTGTAATAATTGCCAAAGGTGTGATTCCACGCAGTGGATTTCACTGACCCTACAGAGTGGATACATGGAACACTCTTGCATCCGAAGAAGTGGGTATTCACCCACGAAAGCTCATGCTACAAAACGTCTGTTAGTCTATAAGGTGCCACAGGATTCTTTGTTGCTTTTACAGATCCAGACTAACACGGCTACCCCTCTGATACATGGAACACTATATTCTTTTGAATGACACACTTGGTGTTATCTGTAATCCTGTTCACAGGTGTGAATTGGTGCTTGCTTTGCTGTGTGGGACTTTGCTCATTTCAGATTGCTTTCTTGTTGCTAAGCGAATTGCTTTCACAGTAATATATTTTTGGAAATGTTTAAATGCTTTGGGTTGTGCTTATTTTAAAGTAACTTCTGCAAAGAAATGATGGACTAAAATGATGTATTCCCATGTGCTTTCAATTAATTGTAGTGGTTGCTTGTCTGACACATTTTAGTTTCCAGAGTTGAGGTAATTGTGAAGAATCTACAATAGTAAGACTTCAAAAGGACAATAAGTCTTAGCCAGTAAAGCTTAGCAGCATTCATAGGTTTTGTTCTTCTTCTAGTGAACCTTTAGTAAATCCCTCATTTCAGGAGACACACATTACAATTGGAGTTCTGCATAGGAAATTTCTAAGAGCAGCTCAGCACTCCAGCCATTTCTACTGGACCATAAGTATAAACAATCTCTATCTTTATGTGACTATGCCATGTAGCTCAGCACCTATACAAGTTTTTAGTGGGACTGCATACACAGCTTCTTTAGCAGACTTAGTTCAGTACTTATGAGAATGAGCACTGTGAAAGTAGAATGAATTATATTGTAAAAATAAGAATGGATTAAAGAAATGTTGTATGTACCTTTAAGCAGAAATAAGAAATGTTGAAATACAGGTGCCAGGAAAAGAAACATTAGGCATAAACAATGGTGCTAATGGCAAAACATTAACAGAAGATGGGTAATAGAATAAAATATGCATGCCTAGCCCAGGTAAACTTATCTGATTCTGCTCCCTTTGTTATCTTGTTAAGTTCTCACCCTTTTATCTGTATAAATAAGATAGTTTGTGTCTTGCATGGGGCTCACATTATCTGGGTGTCATTAGCAGAGCGCTTTGCTAATAAAACAGAGTGGTCTGACAAACTGTGAGTCCTGAGTCTAACTTTGACAATTTGGAGGTTCCACCGAGATGGCAACCGTCTTCACTGGGGCTGTGTGATTCCTGACTGTTTTTGTAGGATGACCATGACAGCCAGCACCTGGGCATTTGGCCCAAGCGGTCCTCCACTATAACAAAAAGGTGCATGACCACAGTGAAGTCTACGCCATTGAACCTGTTGGTTCCCACTCTGTTCTGGTAGGGATCCCGGGATCTGATATCAGGAATCTGGTCAGGTAATTATTTCTGTGTTTTGTCCGGACTGAGGACTGTCCTGTCTCTGTGTCTATCCGTCTTCCTGTGGAGTGTTTGAGTCTGGGTGCCATCTCCGTCCGGGGATTGGCCGACCAAGGGGTTCCTGTCCCCGCGGTCTGAGTGAGTGGAATCTGCACAATCGCAGCCGCACCGCACTTTGGGTAAAAGCCCTGGTGTGAAAGCAAGGGCGATTGAGGCAGTAGCCTGTGGGCTCCTAACCCGAATTTCCTTCTTGTGCGATTGGTGTGTGAAGTCCTCCTGTATGGGTAACCAGACGTCTAAGTCAGGACAGTTCCCTAAACGAACGCTGGCTCATTTTATATATTTAGGATGGGTCCAGACTCCTGTAAGAAGGGTCCGGACTCCTGTAAATTTCTGGAAAAATGGTCTAGGCTAACTCAGGGGGATCCCAAAACTCAGTGGCCACTGTTAAAATCTTGGAACAAAGACCGAGTGGACATCTTAAAGGACAAACTCGGCCAACCTAAAACTAAATTGGCTAAAGAAGAGGTTAATTGTTTCATTCAGTGGTGGGAAGAGGCAAATCGTAGCTGGACAAAGAAAAAAAAAACTCGCCTCTCTCAAATATTCAAATAATCAGTTAAAAGCTTTATTAAAAGCCTCCTCTCCCACCACCAGACCGAGCACTCCCCTTTACTCCGTTCTCAAAAACCCACCCCGGATCGATCCAACGCCCTTAATACTCCCATCTCATTGTAAAAAGGACAAAAAGCCCCTTGTTCTGTTCCCCTTTGTTGTCTGCCTCAAAAACTGATTCTTTAGAGTTCCACTACCAATTCAGCAAGGAGGGTTGGCTCCTCAACTAGCCCCCACCCTTCCTGGTCCCTTTCCTTAAACATTTATTTCAAAATTGTGAAGTGACCACAATATCACTCACAAACAGTTCATTGAAAAAAAAGCAGGATCGGGCCCAGAAAAGCAGGCAAGCAACAGATAAAGAAACTGAAAAACAGGTTGGAAGCCCTAAGGGCATAGTGTTGGCAGTAAGAAAAGCAGTAAGTGCAGGCATGAACCCCTGGAACAATACTTAAAATGGTGAAATCTGAGGTGATAAAGGTGTTATTTTGGGAGATAAACGAGTGATTTAAGGAAAGAGTGAAAAGTTAACTCTACAAAGGCTGGAGAGAATTAAGCAGTTAAACTTTGTGAAAATGTTAAAAAGGACCATGTTAAAGAGAGAGAATTCTTGGTTTCTTTGCAGCCATTCTGAAGGGAAAATGGGCCCTTTTCCAAAAGAGTGCCTGTAAATAATCCAAATATATATAGAGAGCTATGTAAAAACAAAGCAGTGTAAAGGAATAGAAAATGTGTATGTATCTATTTGTCTGTGAAAATATGTAAAGTTCTAAGAAGCTAAACCAGCACATCTGGTTTGTAAAACTCCTGTTTTGTAGGTGTAAGATAAATTGGTTTTGTTTTTGTTTTTAATGCCACTAAAAATTCATTTGACTCTTAATTCAAAGTTGCAAAACTGACAGACCTTTTTGCAAGACACAGGTAATTAGTGTTGTTTGGCTTTGGGATTTAGCATTTAACCCTTAAGGGGTAACTTGATTCTTTATAAAATTTAAAATGTTTTTTTAAAATAAAAACCAAGTCATGGCTGCAATAGGGCAGTCAAAATCAGGATAATAGGGAGAGATTCTGGAGTCTTTTTGTTTGTTTGGTTGTTTTTTTTTGTAACAATAGCAGATACGAACTGTAGTGAAAAAAAAAAAGTTTAACAGTGCCCCTCTGAAGCAACAGGTGAGGTGCATAAAACAAAAAGAAGCAATGTTAAAAACATTGAGCCTTAAAATGGCTCTGTGTAATCAGACTGTCACTTTTGATAAGGGTACATGAAAACTCTGTAAGAAAAAAAAAACAGTTACATCGTATGTAAAAATTGATATGGCTAATGTTTAAAAAAAAAAAAGTTGTAGTATAGAAGGAATGTGCTTTTTCCCTAGAACATGTGCAGTGTATATTGTAAAAAGGGGTAAAAGAAATACAAATGAAATATGCTACTGAATTAAAATCCTATTAGGGCTCCAAAAAGAGCGCAATAGACTGTTTTCTTTTTCAGATCTCTGTGTGTTTTGTAAGCAGGAGTTGAAAGTGGAAAGAAATCAAAACTCTGGTGAAAGTTGATTGTGTCCCTTTTAAGGCAGAGTCTCTGAGCTCTGCTGATGGCTTTGAATCCAAAAACAACAACAAAAAAAACATGGTATAACAAGATATCTTTAATAGATTTGATGCTAATGTTATTGTTAATATTAAACATTGAAATAAATGTAATATTAGTAAGTACCCCTGTAACAACGTATAGTATGTATGATTTTTGGAAAAATCCTTTAAGGTAATATGGTAATGATGCTTCTCAGCTATTACCTGTGAATAAACTTAAAGCTTAACACAGCAGGAAAAACATTACAAACTTGGTCTGCTATATAAGAAGAAAAACTTGAGGTACACCACCTCATGAATTTAATAACTAAACAGTGGAATAATTTCCCCATAACCCTTAAAAAGTAGAAGCCATTAAAACCTGGCATGCCTATATATATAAAAAAAAAAAAAAAAAAACCACAGGAAAATATGGAGGTAATTCCTCTGTTTTCCCTGCAATCAGCAAGGGTATTTGTAAAAGAAAGGAATCTTTTAAGCGACAATCAATGCCACCATGAAAGGGGTAGAAAAATGTTTTTTGTCTTTCAGAAAATCAAAAAAAAAAGCTAATACCAGCTACAGAACAACCTATTACAAAAACAAATGAAAGTTAAAAAAAAAACATACTGCAATAGCTATGAAATGTACTGAAATGCAGATATTTAGAACATAAAATGTTTTGGGTAATATAAAAAAATTAAGGTTTTGATACATCTGTTAAAGAAAAAAAAAAGATAATTGTTTAATACCTATCAATATAACTGGATGCAGTATGTCTCCAGTACGGTAAGACAAAATTTGTTAAGTGAAAAAAAATTGTTATTAAAATTGCACACCAACAGGCTCTGGAAGCAAAGATATGGAAAGTTAGCCCACTCCACAGATTGCACCTGGGATCCTTCTGGCTACCTCAGACCTCAAGCCAGTGGGCTGGGGAGGAAGGGAAACTATTGGACACTAGAGGTTGTACCAAGTGGACTCCTCAAAAGTGGGTATGCTTATCCATGCCTGTTGCTCCAAAGCCCTGTAGTAAAGGCATCTCACTAGGATCCTGTATGTGGGATACAATTAATAATTAGGCCAAAGTATTGTATAACGGGCAATGTGTGTGTTAATTCTTGGAAAGAAGTGTTTTAAAAGGATAAAAGTGTTAGCAACCCATCAGTAGACAAATGTACATGTAATGTAAGTACTGTGTTTACCAATAATCACATTTACTATTTGCCACAACCAAAAAGTCTCAGCTTACTGTAAGCACTGATTTAGCTGAGTTCTCTATCAGTCTTAGCATTGAATGGCAAACAGTTACCACTTATCTGTTTAAAAAGGTAAAAAGGTAACATAGTTCCTAAAAACAAACAAAACATATTATCTGGATGGTCTCCCACAACTACTGGCATACTAATGTTACTACCCCTAATTGTTTTTGGTTTTAAATTGTATGTGTTTAATTGAAATGTTTAAAATATACTGGTGGATAAAACAAATGTATGCAAAGCTAGAGCCACAGGCCCAAATCACCTCCTAGTATTTTACTACATAAGAAGTGACACTGGTGATTAATAATCTTAGTGTCAAAAGGGGGATATGTAGGAGCTGGACTTTATAATGTATAATTTGATTTCATCCTACCAGCCACCCTTTTTGAATAGCAGAAAGAAATGACCCTCTGGGACTATAAGATTCTGTTTTCCCATATGCATTACAAATTGGGCCCTCTCTAACTCTTTGTTTTAAGATTTAGGTAGTAAGAGACAGGATTCTCTATTGTGTCTATGTTAAGTAAATTAGAGAAACATTGAAGGCCTGGGTCTCAATGTAAATTGTCTTGGTTATTAATTGTAAAACTTAGCAAGGTTCAATTTGCAATGCCTTTTTTGCTCTATATAAAATACTACTGTTTGTATTCTCAATCTGTTTGTGTGAATGAGGAATGAATGCATCAGGAAAAGATAAGGTGTGAAGGCCATTGTTATAGCCAGAGTCAAGGAAAGAAGCAAAAAAGACTTAAAGAGTATCAAAGAATCATCAGGCACTGCTTACTACCCAGATGGCTGTTAAACTGTCTGGCATCCGCAGCATGAGTACATGCTTTGCCGTGTAAGAATGCACCACCCCCAGCGAACCAATCACCACCTCAGGACCACGCAGAGTCAATTTTGACTCCAGAAGATGACGAGGAACAGCCTGCAATACCTTACAATCTACGTTCTCGTAAGGGTTGCCAGAAGCAGACGACTACCTAAAGCAAGGCCCAAGAAAAAGCAGTAGTGAGCCTAGTGCCTGCTGCCTGGTGGACATAAAACTGTGACTACAGTTCCCTCAGTTGAGGTTGTCAGAACCAGAAGGGCCCTGCCTCCAACATGTGGTGCCTGTTCCTCGGCTGTTGGTGTCTGAAGGTCTGGGGAGTCCACAATGACAATTCTTTTATCCAGCAGCAAGTGTGGATAGCTCAGACCCTTAATATTTCTAAATGCTGGGTCTGCAGCCACATCCCAGCCCACTCTCAAACTGATGTTCCTGTCCTGGCTCAATTCCCCAGACCTCACTGGAGGATCTTGTCCGTTTAACACAATATGGAACAGTAATGACACCTGGGAAGAGACTATTGGCAGTTCCTTTAACCCACTTGGGGGAGTAATACACCAGGCAAAAAAAAAAAAGGCTCCTGAGGTTAAAAGAAGTAGTTAAAATAATGGCAAATAAAACTGGAGAAAGTTTAAGAGCCCTGGCCAAAGAAACAGGGGCAATCCGACAGGTGGCCTCCAAAACCGTCAGGCATTGTACATAGTGCTGGCGGCCAAAGGAGGGACCTGTGCTCTCATTGGAAAATAATGTTGTGTGTTTATACCTGACGATACCAATGAGGTAATAGATCATGCTAGCCACCTAGAACAAAATCGCATATCTTCCCCATGAAGAGCCGAGTTCTTTATGGAAGTGGCTAAGTAACCTGTTCAATTTCTCTGGCATAGGAAACTGGTTGTTTCAGGGAGCCCTGACTATCCTGTTTGGAATCCTAATAATTTTCGTATGTTTTCAGTTAGTCTCCTGTTGTACCCAAAATTGCGTAAGGCATGCCACTCAGGTGACTGCCCCAGAACAGAGTGCTAATATGATAATTTTGAATATTGCTGATGAACAAAGAGATAAAGAACGGTTAATATGTGGAACCCAGTAAAATTTTGGTCATGGCGTGAGCTTGACCAAAAGGAGGGATTGTGAAAGTAGAATGAATTATATTGTAAAAATAAGAATGGATTAAAGAAATGTTGTATGTACCTTTAAGCAGAAATAAGAAATGTTGAAATACAGGTGCCAGGAAAAGAAACATTAGGCATAAACAATGGTGCTAATGGCAAAACATTAACAGAAGATGGGTAATAGAATAAGATATGCATGCCTAGCCCAGGTAAACTTATCTGATTCTGCTTCCTTTGTTATCTTGTTAAGTTCTCACCCTTTTATCTGTATAAATAAGATAGTTTGTGTCTTGCATGGGGCTCACATTATCTGGGTGTCATTAGCAGAGCGCTTTGCTAATAAAACAGAGTGGTCTGACAAACTGTGAGTCCTGAGTCTAACTTTGACAGCACTCAGTGTCATTTAAATTTATCTACAAGACCAGACCAAACAAAATATTTTCCTTTTGTCACATATTCCATTCTTGAAGGCATGAGACAAACTCTGCCTTCTTATTGTTCTAATTCTGTGCTGAGTGGCTGCGACTTCCATCTAGGTCAATGAGAGTTGGGGTTGTTCCACACTATTGAGGATCAGGCCCTGTGATATTTTATGGTCAGCTATGGGTAGAGGAAGCTAGTGCCGAGGAGGGATTGAAGGATGGCTATGGGACTTGGATTTGGGACTTGGGATTTAGAACACCAGGGCTTAATTTCCAGCTGTACCATTTAACTTCTCTCTCCTTCCACTCCTCCTCTGTAAAATGTAAATGATACTTCACAAGAGTGTTGAGTGTCCTGAGGTTAAACTAAATTATGAGGTCCTCTGTTACTACGGTGATGAGGTTTGTAGAAAAACATAAATATTTTAACAACTAAACATCATTAAATCTGGCTTGTGTATGAACAGGGTCATAGCATATAGGAATAGGATTGTATCCCTTAAATTCTTTGAGAGTCTTCTAGTGGTTGTCACTGTGTTCTATGTTCTAGAATCCTCCAGAAACCAGGCCAGAGCTGCAGTGACCTTGTATGTTTTTTAATAGATTTTTAATAGTCAGAGTAATTAACCATGGGAGTAATTGACCAAGGGTTATGGTGGATTCTCCATCACTGACTATTTTCTAAAAGATGTGTTCTAGGATTTATTTTGGGGAAGTTCTATGTCCTGTGTTATATATGAGGACAGACTAGATGAACACAATGGGCCCTTCTGGCCTTGGAATCTAAGATTTTTTTAGATTAAATGTTTTTGTCAAACATTCATTATGATTCATTAAAATCAAACTTTTTTTTTCACAGGGAAAGGTAGTTTCAACTATTCTCCTGACACCCCCCCCCCCAAATACTTTGAAAAAAAGTTTCAGCAATGTTGAAACTAAAAAGTTTAATGTTCAGTTGACATAATTTTTCATTCTGAAATTTAAGCTAGTTGGCAATTTTTATTATAATCAAAATGTTTTCAAATTTACGTGCACCAGATCAGACATTACTGATGCAAAATTCGTACTTTACCTATGTAAATAAAATGACAAGCTCCTCAGTCAAATCTGAATCAGCTGCAATTAAAATATTGAGTCCTTTTTTATAAAGATGAGGATGGGTGGTAAACTGTGAAGGCTTTATTTTACTCATGCAGGGTAACATGATCATATTTGTCAAGTGCTAGCAAAACAGGTGTCCTTGAGGCCTGTAATATTGAAGCTTGCATGGCTGCAACATTCCCTCTGGGGAAGTGTGTGTGTGTGTGTGTGTGTGAACTTATTTTTTGTGACATACATAATTCAACTGAACATTATTCATCATTTTGTCAACACTTTCCCTGAGTATTTGAAGAGGTTTTAAGAACTCTGAGAGAATCCTCTTTGAAACTTGATAGATGTGTTGAAGAAAGTTGAAAAGTAGTCTAAATGACAAAGTTATGTGGTTTTGTCTTGAAAAATGTTGTTGCAGAACTTTGCTCAGAAGAAGGGAGGCAGGGAGGAGACTAGATTTCCTAGGAGTCAAAGATGGAGCTTTCCTAAATGGCTTAACTTTATACACTATAGAGAGCTTTTTCTTTTCTGTTCAATCATAGAATCATAGAATCTCAGGGTTGGAAGGGACCTCAGGAGGTCATCTAGTCCAACCCCCTGGTCAAAGCAGGATCAAACCCAACTAAATCATCCCAGCCAGGGCTTTGTCAAGCCTGATCTTAAAAACCTCTAAGGAAGGAGATTCCACCACCTCCCTAGGTAACCCATTCCAGTTCTTCACCACCCTACTAGTGAAAAAGTTTTTCCTAATGTCCAACCTAAACCTCCCCCTCTGCAACTTGAGACCATTACTCCTTGTTCTGTCATCTTCTACAACTGAGAGCAGTCTAGATCCATCCTCTTTGGAACCCCCTTTCAGGTAGTTGAAAGCAGCTATCAAATCCCCCCTCATTCTTCTCTTCTGCAGACTAAACAATCCCAGTTCCCTCAGCCTCTCCTCATAAGTCATGTGCTCCTGCTCCCTAATCATTTTTGTTGCCCTCCGCTGGACTCTCTCCAATTTATCCACATCCTTCTTGTAGTGTGGGGCCCAAAACTGGACACAGTACTCCAAATGAGGCCTCACCAGTGCTGAATAGAGGGGAATGATCAAATCCCTCGATCTGCTGGAAATGCCCCTACTTATACAACCCAAAATGCCATTAGCCTTCTTGGCAACAAGGGCACACTGTTGACTCATATTCAGCTTTTAGTCCACCGTAACCCCTAGGTCCTTTTCTGCAGAACTGCTGCCCAGCCATTCGGTCCCTAGTCTGTAGCCGTGCATGGGATTCTTCCGTCCCAAGTGCAGGACTCTGCACTTGTCCTTGTTGAACCTCATCATATTTCCTTTGGCCCAATCCTCTAATTCGTCTAGGTCCCTCTGTATCCTATCCCTACCCTCCAGCGTATCAACCATTCCTCCCAGTTTAGTATCATCTGCAAACTTGCTAAGGTGCAGTCCACACCATCCTCCAGATCGTTAATGAAGATATTGAACAAAACCGGCCCCAGCACCGACCCTTGGGGCACTCCACTTGATACCGGCTGCCAACTAGACATGGAACCATTGATCACTACCCGTTGAGCCCGACCATCTAGCCAGTTTTCTATCCACCTTACTGTCCATTCATCCAGCCCAGACTTCTTTAACTTGCTGGCAAGAATACTGTGGGAGACTGTATCAAAAGCTTTGCTAAAGTCCAGAAATAGTACATCCACTGCTTTCCCCTCATCCACAGAACCGGTTATCTCATCATAGAAGGCAATTAGGTTAGTCAGGCATGACTTGCCCTTGGTGAATCCATGCTGACTGTTCCTGATCACTTTCCCCTCCTTTAATCACTTACTGTCCTATTTTCTTCTCTGCACACTCTTTTCACTGTTTCATGGGAATAGCTACATGAGTATCTTTTTTTTTTTAACACCATGTGGATTCTCCCCTGCAATATCTTGTAGGGGTGGTTGGGAGGTCTCTGTGTGTGCATAAGTAAGTAAATAGCACAATGAAATTCTGCTTAAAATATCCACTTCTCTAAGACACTTCAGCATATGCTTAATGACCACTAAATCAATGGGACTTGAGTATGTTTTTAAGTGCTGTCTGAATAGGAACAATGGTTTAAGTGCTTTCCTAAATTGATGTCTATGTAGATACATAGACAGGCCTGGCAGTTCTAGAATCTTCTAATATGGGGAATCCAATATCTAGTCAAGGGTAAGTCAAATATTTTACTGTCTGTAAGGTGCCTCTCTGGAATTTAGGGGGAGCAATATTAAAAGAAACAGTATTGGTGGCAACTGATGTAAAATGTGTTCTCTGAATACACAGAGGCTTGTACATCCTGATGCAAGATAACTGATATGATAACACCAATGTGCCTCCTCCCTTGGCTAGAACCCATCGGTTGGTAAGGGTGTAATTCTGTCTCCATATATATTAAAACCTTTACGTCTCCACTAACACTGTCAAATATCAGAGGGGTAGCCGTGTTAGTCTGGATCTGTAAAAGCAACAAAGAATCCTGTGGCACCTTATAGACTAACAGACGTTTTGCAGCATGAGCTTTCGTGGGTGAATACCCACTTCTTTGGATGCAAGTGGTGGAAATTTCCAGGGGCAGGTTTATATATGCAAGCAAGAAGCAAGCTAGAGATAACGAGGTTAGTTCAATCCGGGAGGATGAGGCCCTGTTCTAGCAGTTGAGGTGTGAAAACCAAGGGAGGAGAAACTGGTTCTGTAATTGGCAAGCCATTCACAGTCTTTGTTTAATCCTGAGCTGATGGTGTCAAATTTGCAGATGAACTGGAGCTCAGCAGTTTCTCTTTGAAGTCTGGTCCTGAAGTTTTTTTGCTGCAGGATGGCCACCTTAAGATCTGCTATTGTGTGGCCAGGGAGGTTGAAGTGTTGCTGACTTGATGCTTTTTTGGGGAGTGGGAAACAAAGGGTATTTTCCTTTGTGAAATGATGCTTAGTTTTCATTGGTAAACATTTCTAAAAAACTGGATCACTAAAAAAATTATCCACCATGAAGAAGCTAGAATTGTTGCTTGTACTCTATCAGACATGGGGAAAAAAATATTTGACCGAACTGTTGTGGTGACATGAAAGATGGTCTAATTTACAGCTAGTACTTCAATAACCCCTAAATGAGCCCCATGGTTAAATTATTGATTAGTCACTTCGTACATCCGGTGTCTAAGATATTCATCATATTACTTGGAGTAGTGACTTGAATCTATTTCCCACATCCCTGGTGAGTGCCCTAACCACTAGGTTTTAGGCTGTTCTCTCAGGGGAGGGTCTCTGCTTTTAACCAGAAATTCCATCCTGAACCTGAGAACCTCTGATTAAGATGCTGTTGAAACTATCCTTTCTATTTGCTTGCATTGGCTTTTTCTGATTTTTTAAAAAATGTTTTGCCTAAAATCCTGACCTATATGTTACATCAACACTGCAGCTGCAAAAAGTAGTCCTTGATTTGCACAGTGCACTGGAATTCATGTCAGATGTTGGTTTTCTACAACTGACATTTAGTCTTTTTATGGACACAACCTTAAATCAGAATGATAATTGGTACAAAAAGGTCAATGTGTACTTTCATTCACTAAATGTAGAGAAACATTTTTACATTATGTGATTTTAATCTAGATTTTAATGGGGCTGTTTGTTTCTGGGGGAAAAAAATCTCCCCTTCTCCCAAGTTAGGTGTTTAATATTAATACCACCAGCCTTTTCTTTTTGGAGTAATTCACTTGGAGGCAGAGAACATGTGGAGAGTGTCAATTATTATGGAAGCTTCACCTGTAGCTAAAAAAGCAAATATCTCACTCATTCTTAGCTTCTTGGATTTGAAGAATGAGTCACCTAAAGCCATGTAACTTTTTGAGCTATATAATAAAGTACTTTAGACCTCTTGGTTTTAAAAAAAAAACAAAACCAAAAAAACCAACCAAACAAAAAAAACTAGATATGTGATATGAATTTAAAGGTATCTTAGTGTTACATTTGTTAAAATATTTAGTCTTGCTAGTGACTTGATCCAAGTTAAAAAATCTTGCAGTTGTACAAGTCTAAACTTGATGGCAAACTAAACTTGCATTAATATTATATTGCAATTAAACTTTTTATTTCGGTCTTGCATAGACAGAAGTTCTCTATCACATTACTACAAATTGATCCATTTTTAAGGGCCTGGTATGATGCCAATTAAAGTTAATGGGGAATTTTCCCATTGATTTCAATGAGCATTAGGTTATGCCTTAAGAATATGATCTTCAAAGTGAGCCTAGACTCAAAGACCCAGATTCAGCAGAACACATAAGGAGGGACTTAAGTTCCTACTGGTGATTTTACCAGGGGTTAATATCTGCGCTGAGTCTGGGCTCAAGACCATAAGCTTCAATGGGAGTTTTGTAACTAGAATGACTACAGCTTGGATCTATGAATATAAAACCTCTCATTTTGGTTGTTGCTGCAGTAGTGTATTATGGATCCAATCATGTATTCCTTGATCTTCCATTTCAATAGATTTTTGGGTGTATAAGTGCTAAGTGTGATTTGTATGAAGTTTTGGATGAACCTAGACTGTGATGTGAACTAGAAAAGTCAATTGATCTGTGAAGATGTACACCAGCTGAGATTCTGGCCCATTATCTCAATGAGAGAGAGCAGTTACTTGTTCTGTAATATCCTGCCTCAGAAACAGGGGCGGCTCTAACCATTTCGCCGCCCCAAGCACGGCGGCACGCCGCGGGGGGCGCTCTGCCGGTCGCCGGTCCCACGGCTCCGGTGAACCTCCTGCAGGCGTGCCTGTGGGAGGTCCACCGGAGCTGTGGGACCAGCGGACCCTCCGCAGGCACGCCTGCAGGAGGTCCACCGGAGCCACCTGCTGCCCTCTCGGTGACCGGCAGAGCGCCCCCCGCGGCATGCTGCCCCAAGCACGCGCTTGGTGTGCTGGGGCCTGGAGCCACCCCTGCTCAGAAACCAAACAAAATGCAGTTCACAACTGCTCCTGCAAGCAGGAAGGTTCCTCCACATGTAAAGAAGCAACATATGGTAACTCTTGTATTCCATGCTGGCTATGTAACTGATTTGTCCCAGTTTTAACAAGATGAGCTAAACTTGCTAGTTCTCTTGCACACTGGGAAGAAGGATAGGTGGGATAGAAGAGACACATCTACCTATTTTGAAGATTGACTTCTGTTAAGAAGCGCTCTGCTTTCATTTAACTTCTTAGGTTGAATGCTATTTTGGGTACCGACTGTGTGTGTGTGCGTGGTGCCTAGCACAATATGGCCCCAGTCCCTGACTGGGGCCTCTTGATGCTATCGCAAGTAGAGTCCATTGGGAATTTTACTACAAAAAAAATGCCAGTTGGTCAAAACAAAACCTTTCTGTGGAACTGCATTTTGATTAAACTTGTATGTGAGGAAGATTTATCAGGACTAGGATGAAATCTCTGATCTGAGAGAGAGAGATATTCCAGACCACAAATAGCTCAGGGGTTAGGGCACTCACTTGTGAGAAACCCAGGCTCAAGTTCCTTTGTGTACGTCTTCATTGTAATTAAGAAGCTGCAGCTGGCCCATGTCAGCTGGCTCAGGCTACTTGGCTCTTTAATTGTGGAGTAAGTGTTTGATCCCAGGCTCTGGGACCCTCCACTACTTTTGGTGTCCTGGATCCTGGGATCCAGCTTGAACATCTACACTGCAATTAAACATCCCATGAGCCTGTGACAATTGACATGAGCCAGCTCTGGTGGTTTAATTACAGTGTAGACATACCCTCTGATTCAGACAGAGCAGGACTTGGGCCTGGGTCTTCCAGTTCCCAGATGAATGCCCTATTCACCAGGCTATCGACAAGTCTATAGTGAGGGGGATATGTGATTTTTGTGAAAAATTCTGAAAGGCCTTTGTTTTGTTCCAATGCTAAGTTAGGGGAAAAATGTAATCTCACATTTTTGCAGAATGGAAAAAACATTTCTTATACAGCTTTAATTACAATACAAAGAGCAAACAATTTGGGAACACATTTGAAAAATCTGAATCACACACATGAATTTGAGAAGTGCCACACATTTCACTCAGATCATAGTCTCTTATGGCCCAATTCTCTTCCATTGAAGTCAATTGCAAAGCTTCTATTGACTTTTTGATGGCGTATTAGTAGGTATTAGATGTCTTACTCTACAAACTCTGGCACCTTCTGCTAGGTGATTAGTAGTCTCCTCTCCTCCCATTAAACTCAGTGGAAGTTTAGGATACTCAGCACCTTGAATGAGGCACTCATAGTCTCACAGGATCATGACATCGCTCCAGTTTTCAAGAAAACAGCATACAGGAGCTGAACTATGCATGAAATACTTTACTTCATTTTGTTGGTGGCCCTTGAGGAGCCAGTCTGCATAGAAATCAATACTTGGACTCAATTTAACAGCTGTAAATAACATCTGCAGCATAAAACTCTTGAGTATGGTGCTATAGCATGTCAGTGTGGAGGTATGCCTAGCAATGAAGCATTTAAGTGAAGCTACTAGTGTTCTGTGCCTGATTAATCATTTCACACATCAGAAAATCATCCATTAAAGGACCATACACAAACCTTAAGGTTTTTAGAAAATAGGGTGGTGTTTCTTTTCCTTTTTGGTATTACGTGCACGTTTTTCAGTAGTACGCTGATATGTTCAGTAACCTTCTGATAAAACAGAATCCATGAATTACAGAAGCTGTAGGAAAAGTAAAACTAAAATATAAATGCTTTTTGTTCCTGTACAGTTTATATGTACAAGTTCTTCATAGTGTACAACAGGTACAGTATTAATTAAATATCTATCACTGCATATTGACTCAGAGGAGGAAAAAAAAGCCAGTTCTTTCAGAAACTAATGGCCATTAGGATAAAAGGGTATCCTGTAGAAATAGTGGATGACTATTTCTTTCTCAGGCCAGCATATAGGCCTGAGGGGCTCCTTGCATGGATCTCCTTACACAGCTGAGTCCCAATTTCATTATCAGCACTGATAATTAGAGTTTATAGATAGGTGATTCATCTATCTGTTATAGTGTTAATAGAAACAGGCAAACTTTTTTTATTTTTTGAAAAAGCTTTTTGCTGTTTGCAAAAAAATTGTTTAGAGGCATTGGGGTGTGTGTGTGTGTGTGTGTGTGTATCTGTATATTAAAAAAAAGAACATTGTACTAGTATTAACAAATATTTATTTGTATTCCAGTAATGCCTAAAAGTCCCAGTTGTGCATCAGAGCCCCATTGTGCTGGGTGCAGCATATATACAGTGAAAATATGGCCCTCTGACCCAAAGAGGTTGTCGCTCCGCAACTCAAATATGCTCTCTGCTCATAGGTGCTGGAACTAAGCATGCAGGGGATGCTGCAGCACCCCCGGGCTTGAAGTAGTTTCCGTCACATACAGGGTTTACAGTTTGGTTCAATGGTTCTCAGCACTCCCACCATACAAATTGTTCCAGCGCTGCTGTCTGTCTGTTTTTAGCACTAGATTGCCTGTATCTTCCCTCTCCACAATATTAGACAAAACCAGGTTATTTACCGGTGGTCACTCCTTTCTTAATTCCATAGCGCCTCATAAAACATAGCACAGCAGTTAGAACACTCTAACTCTCAGAAACCACTGAAGTCTTTACTGCTACTTTTGGAACCAGTTCAGCAGGTTAAATATGAACATATTTAAAAATATTCTCCAGAATACTTTAAAAAACAGACCAGAGCTGAAAATCTTTTTAAACCAAAATTTAAAATTCCAGTATAATGCTCCAGGAGCAATATCATAACTTTTGTTATATGATTTTCATTGTGTGAAGAAGCACAACCACAGGTTCTTTATCTAGTTTTGAAGCCTGCCCTGACTTACATGCTGTGCAATTTCCTTGACTCCAGCAGGGCTGCACAGATATAAATGATGGAATTTGAATCCAAGGTAGCCAACTTGGCAATTGGAATACAGAGTGACTCTTCACTCTGCGTCCTGACTTTGTCTGTAAAAGGTGAGGTGAGGGTGCTGTGCAGCTCACTCCTGGCTCATAGTTAGGATGATCAAGTGGTAGTCATAGTCACGGCCAGTTTCTTTACTATCTTAGTAAGGTCACCAGACTGCAGCACTTCCTCTCACTCTCTGACATAACCATACTGCATGTTTTTGTGACATCGCGGTTGAACTACTTCAAATGAAATTCTGTACGGGGCTACTAAAGAAGCTTGTCAATTACCTGCGGCTAGTGCAGAATGCAGCAGGGCAATTATTACAAAGGTTGGGTGGAGGGTTTTTGACCCACCCGCTGCTTTGTTCTGCACAAGCTGCTTGTTGGCGTTTTGATGGAGTTCAAGGTTTTAGTTTTAACTAAAGCCCTAAATAGACTGGGTCACTCACAACTATCTTGCTGAACTTCTGATCTTTAGGAATCTTTCATCTTGCCTTCTGAGATCTGAGGGTAGAAGGTTAATAGTCACAAGGGGTAGAAAGGAAGCTTAGGTTCAGCTTGCATCTTTGCTCCTGTACCTTCAGACCAGTAGAATTGCCCTCCTTTTAGATTTAAGAAGTAGCGTGGGCCTGGTCTCTTAAGAGGTATAAAGTCAGGCCTCTGACTCCTTTTTACATTTTTTTTCATGTGAAGGATAAAGGTTGAGGTGTAAAGGACTTAACACAGCCATAACGACACATCTCAACATTCAGTATAGATTTATACATTGCACTACATTGCAGTTCATTTTCATGAAACTGTGACCTCCACTGACGTCACAATCAGAATGTCCATATTTCTGGTTCACCTAGCTCATAAATCTCAAGATGATCCCATATCCATGAATACTGTTGTTGATACTCATCTCCATTCCTATGAAGGCTAGCAGTAATTCTTTCAAAACAGCAATGACCTTGAGTTGTTCTAGCCAGTGGCTGAATTCTGGCATCAGATTCCAAAATAAGACAGTCCACCTACTTTAGTCCTATGGATTTATCTGAGTGACCAAATTTTTGTTCTGTTTAGAAAAACTGGCTTCTGAGATGCAAACTGTCCTATTGAAAAGACACCTGGAAGTGTGACAGGTCTTCTAAGTAGAGAACTACTTTAATAAAACAGTTTAACAGCTTGTTAAAGCATCAGGCTAACATACATACAGCTAGTATTACTGCTTTTATGTGACACTGAATGGTATAGACTAGGGCTGTTAAACGATTTAAAAAAAATCATCATGATTAATTGTATGATTAATTGCACTGTTAAACCATAACAGAATACCATGTATTTAAATATTTTTGGATGTTTTCTACATTTTCTACAATGTAAACTTTAGAGCCTACGAGTCCAATGAGTCCTATTTCTTGTTCAGCCAATTACTCAAACAGGTTTGTTTACATTTGCAGAAGATAATGCTGCCTGATTCTTGTGTACAATGTCACCTGAAAGTGAGAACAGGCATTTGCATTACACTGTTGTAGCCAATGATAGATGATATTTACGTGCCAGATGAGCTAAAGATTATGTCCCTTGATGCTTCAACCACCATTCCAGAGGATATGCGTCCATGCTGATGACGGGTTCTGCTCGATAATGATCCAAAGCAGTGCAGACCGATGCATGTTCATTTTTCTAATCTGACTCAGATGCCACCTGCAGAGGGCTGATTTTCTTTTTTGGTGGTTATGGTTCTCTAGTTTCTGCATCAAAGTGTTGCTCTTTAAGACTTCTGAAAGCATGCTTCACAACTCATCCCTCTCAGGTTTTGGAAGGCAATTCAGATTCTTAAATCTTTGGTTGAGTGCTTTAGCTATCTTTAGAAATTTCACATTGGTATCTTTGCATTTTCTCAAATCTGCAGTGAAAGTGTTCTTAAAACGAACAACATGTGGTGGGTCATCATCCGAGACTGCTACAACATGAAATATATGGCAGAATGAGGGTAAAACAGAGAAGGAGACATACAATTCTCCCCTAAGGAGTTCAGTCACAAATTTAATGAATGCATTATTTTTTTAATGAGCATCATCAGCATGGAAGCATGTCCTCTGGAACGATGGCTGAAGCATGAAGAGGAATATGAATCTTTAGTGCATCTGGCACGTAAACATCTTGCAATGACAGCTACAGTAGTGTCATGCGAATGCCTGTTTTCACTTTAAGGTGATATTGTAAATAAGAAGCGGTCGGCATTACCTCCCATAAATGTAAACAAATTTGTTTCTCTTAGCGATTGGCTGAACAAGAAGTAGGAGTGAGTGAACTTATAGGCTCTAAAGTTTTGTTTTGTTTTTGAGTGCAGTTATGTAACAAAAAAAAATCTACATTTGTAAGTTGCACTTTCATGATAGAGTGCACTTCCATGACAGTACTTGTATGAGGTAAATTGAAACACTATTTCTTTTATCATTTTTACAGTGCAAATATTTAATCAAAAATAAAAAAGTGAGCACTGTACACTTTGTATTCTGCGCTGTAACTTTAATTGACATATTTGAAAATGTAGAAAAACCTAAAAATATTTAATAAATTTAAATTTTTGTTCTGTTTAACATTGTGATTAATAGCGATTAATTTTTTGACTTAACTGTGTGATTGACGGCCCTAGTATAGACGCTATAATCTCTCTCAGTAACAAAATAAAGTTTGTGATGCACCTTAAATATTGTCAACAATTACATATTTAAAAATATATGGTTCAAGCAGGTTCAATTTATTAATAATTTTGAAGTTAGACTTCATTTCCTTCTCCCTTCTTAATCTGCTCTAATGATAACAAAAACTGTCTCAACTTTTAACAGAAGCAGCTCTATACATCTATCTATATTGGTTTTTTGACTCCCCATTCCTTTCTTCAGCAAGGTCTTTCCAACTTCTTCTTAAAGTAGCTAGGCTTGACCGATGTGAGCTTACAATCTTGTGTTTGTTGTCCTGAAATGCTGTAGCTGGCTGTCTATGCTGGACCAATAGGCGTGATCCAGTTCTTGCTGAGAACAATGGCAGAGAGAGATTCAAAAGACTTTAGTGCTGGGGGGAGGGATAGCTCAGTGGTTTGAGCATTGGCCTGCTAAACCCAGGGTTGTGAGTTCAATCCTTGAGGGGACAATTTGGGGATTGGTCCTGCTTTGAGCAGGAGGTTGGACTAGATGAGGTCCCTTCCAACCCTAATAATCTATGATTGAGAACAATTGGGAGCTGCCAAGCATTTCAAAAAACTTAACCCTGAAATTCTTGCCAGATTCAAGTTGTTTAGTGGATAGATACACTTTAAATCAGCTTCCAAGCTTTCCAATAATTGACCCAAACTGTACTTTTTTTACTGGCATCAACCTTTCTTTGATATTTTTACAGATCTGTTACAACTATTCCTTGTTTATATTTATGTGAAGCTATAGTCTTAAAATGTGTGGCATGAGCCTACAGCAGCTCTGCCACCTGAATGAATGTGGGGTATAAGCTATTCTTGGCCATGGCTAGAGACTATTCAGGGGCTTGTGTAACTTGTTCTGAGCTGACTTATTGACACAGGTCAACAGGCCCTTTGGGCATCATCACTGTCAGGGTTCAGGGTAACAACACTTGTATTCCCCCTCTGTGGTCCAGCAAGGGCACCCACTCTAGACTCCCAGCTCCCTCAGCTCTCACCTCCATTTGTCTCACTCCTTCTTGAACAGTGTTTTTCCAGGCTTCACAGTTTCCTGCCTACCCTGTGATCCTCTCCAGCAAGACAGATTGCCTAAGTAGGCCCGGATCTCTGCTTTGCTTTCTCTTTAAAGGGCATGAATGGGGTAGTTGCTCATAGTTTTAAGTTTCAACACAGTTTATTTCTTCTAATCAAGCACGTTTATTCTAAAGGTGAAAGAATTATACAAAACATCTACACATATGCTAATAAGCTTAGCAGAGATCTTTCACACTCCCATCTCCACAAGGGCTCTGGTTGATATCAATCCTCCCAACACTTCCCTAAGGATTGTGGCCCTCCTCTTGGAAAGAAACAGCTGTCATTTTGCTGAATAAGAAAGAGGCTCTGAGTCAGCTGAAACTCAGGCTATTTATCCAAGACTCATTTCTTTTTCTGTTTTCTGGATAATCCAATTTGAACTAGTCTCTGCAAGCCTCTCCAGGAGGTGGTGCCTCTCTGGAGGTGTTTCAACCTGAGTGAATCTGCCTAATCACCTTCCCTCCCCATTGTTCTTTGGTACATGGAAAGGCTATGGTTACTCTTCCCCATGGAATTGCATACAATCCCTGACCCACAATGATACATACACTTAATACAGTATCTCTTCCAAAGATATTGCAGGAAATTGTCATATCTCTCACAACATCTGAATTATGGTCACACTGAAGATCCACAGAACCTCTTATAACCTTGCCACCTCAAGGGTTGTCTATCACATGGAGACAAACTAAATGGGCCCTCTAACCCCCCCAAAATCACAGGGACTTCATTGCAAGTTCCTTTCTTTCTACCCCACTGGAGCCACATGGAGGTTAGACCCCCCTTTCCATTGCGAGAGGAACAGTATCTTGATCACAACAGCCCCCCTTCTCCTCTCCCTGACTACTCTGATTTGAAGCTATCTACCATGTGATCCATTGTCTCCATTGGACTATTCGTAAATGTATCCTCTCTGGGATATCTAGGGAGAACTTTGTGTGTTTCCATAGCTGACATACCCAAAGACCTAACGGTCATGTATTGCAGTAAGCATGTTTGAGGGCAGCAATGACTTAAATAACACCATCTATGGGGAGAGAGTTGAGATTCAAAGATTTTTTCCACAGGGCATAGAAGTAATGTAAACAAGTTTTTGGCCTTCTGTTCTCCACAAGCAGTGCTGCATCTCCTGGTTGCAGAGTATTTGTAGGTTCCCCACTGCTCTTGTTCACCAAAATGACCAGCTGCAGATTTAGTTGGCACATCATATAGCTAGTTCATATGGTCTCCTATGCTGTATACACTTTTGTAACTATCTTGTAAGATATATGAAAAGAGTTTTGCTTACATGGACATCTTGTAGCATCTCTAAGAAACTATTCCAATCAGACACGCAGGCAGGGAACAAACTTTACAGGTGATTATGAACAATTTCAAAAAAGAATTGTGCCACAACAAAGAGGGCATTTCTTCCAAGATCTAACAGTCTCCATATGAAGTTACAGATAATCTTAAGTGTTGTATTTAATAGAGGTACCTGGTGTCTCATGGTATTACAACTATATAAAAGGAAATTATCCTTTTAAGGTTTCCCTAACAATATTAAAGTCAGTAGTTTTTCTTTTTTCCTTTATTACCTTGGGTCAATCTCCCTGTTTTGGCACCATTATTATGCAAATAGTATCTAATTCAGAGAGCAATAAGTGTGGAACTTTGAGATCATATTATGCCTGAATCTGAACTGTTCATATCTGATATATATTATCAGCTTATGTGTGGTTTAGATAATAAGGTTTCTGCAATATGTTTATTAGCTAAGAGGTACCACTACTAATCTTTTATTTGAAGTTATTGCAAATCATTTAAACATTTTACTGTGGGGAAGGGGGGAAATAATCCTCATTTCCTCTCCCTTCCTTCACCCCCATTTTAGTATAAACTTTTTATTATCAAATTATAACCCAAACTCTTTTTTGTTCAGTGTAAAATTCCATTTTAGAAGTTCATGGCATGAGGGTTATTTATATATACAATAATGTTGGATAATAAACAGGCATACATGATTTCTTCTTTCTTTATGCAAATGTATGTTTTATTGGTATTAACACAAAATTTCTCCTTCCTTTGTGTGGTTTTAAAATCAAATTTATTTCTGCTGATTTGAGGACATAAATGAAATTTTACATGAGAGGAAAAAATATTATTCTCTAGAGTGTGGTAATAAGATTTGACTGAGTATTCACCAAACACAGAATATGGTAGAAAAGAAGAAAAAAAAAACCCATCTGATTTTTTTTTTCAGTGTATAAGCAGTACAAAACAAACAGTTGGCATACAAATTCTCATTTTGTTATTGTCTAATGCACATCTATGAACTCAAACACATAGTGGGAGGTGACAAAACTATTCTGAATAACATTGGTTACACACTTGGTGTCTTTTTGGCAAGCAAATAGTATGTAAACAGATCCTAGTTTTCAAATGCACTTGTTACTCATGAGAATTCACTGTTTGAAAGAGTTTTCAGGCTATGGTTTGATTAACTGTTCACTGAGCTATTTCTGTTGTATGGTAGTTGGTTACCTACATCTCACGGTACTGTTTCTGCTTCCTGACTGACTAAACCTATGTAACAAGAGTAAATAACAAATTACAGATCTCTTCCAGTTTTGTCAAAAAGAATTATTTGAGGTCTGGGAAACATTTCTTTATAGTGAGAGACTTAAGTACTCTAAAAAAAAAATCCAAGAGGTGATTAGATCACTTTACAAGCACCTACATGGATAATGAGATTTTTTTGGAAGGAGATGGCTCTTTAATCTATCATGCTCTGCTTTTAAAGGGGTAGCGAGAATTCAGAAATTCGGCAGGCGAAAAATACTGAGTGAAGACAACACAGGTCAGAAGAGAACAGGTCTGGAGAATATTTGTTATGCAGGATGTCAGACTAGTAATAGTCCTTTCTGGCCTAAAAATCTATGAAGGCATTTTGGAAACAAGATTTATTGAATTGCAGTTTCTTTTGTAACAGTACCACTAGTGACTTAGTTATCTTTGCTGCCCCACACTCCATTTCTTCACTGAGTGCATCTTGATGGGGAAAGAGAATGTGACCTTTGTTTTCAATGTATTTGTTCTGCTTGTAGTATATGATGTCTTGACAACTTCTGTTGGAAATAATTTGGTCTATGTATTAACCAGGACCAAACAAACTATGTTAAAGAAAACATTGGTATCAAGTGTTGGTACTGTGTTAAACACAGGGACACAATTTACAAATCCTGGAATTATCCATATTAGACACATTTTAATAGATAAGATATAGATCCAAACAACTAGCTTTGAACTTGGTTGTCTTCTCGGTGGCATATAGAAGCACATACTATGTTCACTTTTGTTTCTAGCTTTACATCCTATTGCATAGCATTAATACATGGAATTTTTCTCAACATTATGTCAGTGTTGGGAACTTTAATGTGAGACATCTTTGATTATACTTGGCTATAAAATGACAAAAAAATAAGCAATGTTGTATGAAGCACACTGTACACAATGTTGATAAAAATTCAATTTAGCTTTGCTCTGAGTGGCCTATCATGTTGAAAAATCAGTCCAATAAAGATATGGCACAGTAAATTTCCACAAAACAATGTATTTTCTCACTTTTTCATTGAAGCCCAAGAATGCATTCCACAAGATAATCTTCAACAGAACTATAGACCGAAAGAGAGCAGTTCAAGTAACCACAGAATAAGAGCACAGCATACCATGTGTCATGGACTACGTTACTGTAAGTACAAGATGACTAAAAGCTATTGCAAAAATGCATGTGATTATGGACAAAAATGCATAATACTGCTTCAGTTGTAATGTATAGACATATGCTATGTATTGTAAAGTGTATTCACACAAATAATGGAATTAAGTTTGAATGTGCAATCTTAACTTTTGGCATTTCTTCACTTTAACATGTTTAACTATGTTTAAATTCCCATCATTGTAGTTTGCTCTAGATACAGATAAATAAAATGTACAACTGTCTATCAGATGTAATGACAGGGACAGGCTCCATTTAAAGAACTACTTATTCATCCCAGACTAGTCTAGACCAAAAGTAAATATGTTTTAAAATATTACTCTTATTATTATTTTATTTTATTTATTAACATAATTTCCTGTAGCTTTGAATATTTATCATTTTGCAAACATATAATTCAAAGTTAGATTGTTCAGCTTTGAGAGTCAAGACTTCAATATCGTTTTAATAATTTTTAAGTCCCTTTAATTCTGACATACAGCTTCCAAGGCAGTAAGGGAGCATATCACCAATATCTGCCAAAGATCTTCAAATTTTTAAACATAAAGTATTCTTTAGATATTTTACTTTTCAAACAAACTAGTGACTTTTGAAAGTAATGTAGTAGATATTTTATTTTAAAATCCTATAGAGGCTCTTTGGATTATATTAAGATAAGAACTAAACAAAAGTTTAAACAAAAACATTAACAGGCTAGAATTATGATGAAAACAAAACTTTTTAGGGAAAGAAAGTGCTAAAATATTATGCCATAAAGGATATAGTAAGAGAAATTCTATCTTGGGGAATCTGTTCAATAGCCTAAGATTTAAATTCCTCTCCACTTTTTGCTACTTTGTTTTTGATAACTGTCAGTTTAATATCAAATTGGGACCAATTATTTTCCTCACAGAACCAACTCCTCTTTAAGGAAAGATTACTTGTGCAAACATTTTGAGGTGAACGGTAAGATGAATTAGTCATTCTGACAGGGAAGGTATGAATTACTCGGAATAAACAAAATAAAAATGTTAATGTGGGACACAGTCAGACTGATGTCCAACCTATGCATAATCCCAGAAATCATAAGTACACTTAGAACATTCTGTTAGCTGTTCAGCTTTCATCTTTTTTTGAAATGCTAAAAGCTTTTTTATTTCTTGCTAGCAGAGAAATTGCTGAAACTAGCACTACTTTTAAGATAAGCGCAATAAATTGCTGCTATCAATGGGATATTTTTATGTAAGCACATACAGTATTTATTCTTTTTTGTTCCGAAAATTCAATTAGAATGTAATCAGACTTAATTTTGCAAAGAAAGTGACTATTTCTGATTGGATTTTTGCTCTGAGTGATTCAGTTAGCATTCACAAATATATTTATTTGCTAAGGTTAAGTAACACAAACTGGAAATTAGTATATAATGGCACATTGCTTTTGAAAGACAACACAATGAAGTAAAAAATAGAGAACTAACAAGATCTACTGCAGAAACTTGACAAAGTTAAATGAGGAAGAAAGAAATCATCCAGTTCTAAAGCTTATGGAAGATATTAAGTGGGGAATGTGTTGTGGATTACATAAATAACTATCATATGAAAGATCTGAGATCGAAGTACAGTGTCTAAAATTCCATCATTGATGTGTTACATATGCCCCATTTCTATACTAATGACAACAGTCTAAATCCTGATTGCCTTGCTCGTGTGATGATTAGTCATTGTATTCAGCGGGACTATTGTTCATCTGATGCATGCAATCAAATATTTGGAAAATAAAAAATTTTAAGTTAAGCATTAAAGATCACTTCTGGATCCTTTAGGTTCCTATTCTTGAAACCGTTTATCTTGGTATGTAAAAGGAGGCTCCTAAACCTATAGCTAGGCACCAGGATAAGTGTTCATATCATTAAAAGTTCTGATGACCTATTCCCTGACCTTATTGTGTGCTGCTAGGTACTCAGCATTTTTTTTTTCAAATAAGGCTCCTTAGGGCTTGTCTACATGCTTGTGGGTGGTAAGCTTGGGTATAAATTTACCCTGTACGTGCCTGCCTTGCATTAAGTCCACCTTTTCGTGTTATGTATGTGTGTATATATAATTTACTTACTATATGTTCCATTTATATGCATCCGAAGAAGTGGGCTGTAGCCCAGGAAAGCTTATTCTCTAATAAATTTGTTAGTCTCTAAGGTGCCACAAATACTCCTGTTCTTCATATGGAACCTGTTGCCACACAGTAAAATTTCCATTGCTCACCTAGATCTACCTCCTTTTGACAAGCCCTTACTCTGGTGCCTAAAGTCAGGTTCCTCCTCTTGAAAATCTTTGCCACTGACCTCTCATTAACTACAGTGGAACTATCTTGTGGCTTCGTTATGCTCAGCATGAGTAAGGTGCACAGAAATGGTCCCTAAATTAGCCTTCTGATGTCCACTACATTTGTGAATTACAATCTTAGGGACCCAATTTGTTGGAAATATAGGAAACACTCGATATTCCTCATGTATAAAAATTGTCTGTCTACACTTGGATAGGATGGGAGATGGTTTGTGGTCAATTTCTTCAAAAGTTTTCAGATTTTCATCAGTCATTTTTAATCAAAAATTTCTAAGCAAAATGTTGACCATCTCTAGTATTCCCATTGCTGCTTTCTCCATAGGCTCTGTTTGGAGACGGCACCTTTAACCTATGCTGGGGGCTCCACCAATGCAGTGCATGTGAATGTGGGTATAACTCTAGAACCAAGCTCTTATTAATGAAAATACTCTATTTATTTAAGATTTTGGAGCCCAGTCCTTAGCTGCTGTGAACCAGCATAGCTCAAGGCAGTTTAGGATTTGGCCCTTTCGTTTTGTAGAGGGTTAAATTGGATATGGGCTATAACTGTATTTGACTAATACCACTGAAAATGGTGGTTGATTTTTCTAATGTGAGTGTGGGTTTTTACACTCATAGTAATTGTATATTATATCTTTATGGTATATTTCTGTTTACAGTGAATTCAGTTTTAGCAGGGAGTTTATGATTAGGTTTCTCCTTAAACATATTGATTCCATGGACTTGATTGTGACACTTTTCCCGCCGCAACATAATTTTAGTTTCTTTAAGAACTATGCTGTATTGTTGCTTCTGAGTCATCTTGCTAATGAATCAGTTTATATATTTGAAGGTAAACATTATGTACAACTTCTGTCCATAAACATGGTATTTTTCAATTTTCAGTAAAAGTGTTCTCTTTACTTATCATATAAAGTAATAAGAATGACATACAAAGTATATATCACAAGAATAGGAGTAGCAGATAACTGAACGCAGTATCTACTGGGGGGCCGGGAACAAAAAAAGCCCTTAACTTTCTACACGCTTTCCATTTCTGCTTGTAAAATCACCAGCTTTTATTTTAATGGTTCATTGGATACTGTGTGACACCACCACATAATTTTATTTAATTGAAGAATATTTTAGAGGTGTACTACTAATTTTCATTGGTATAATACTTATATTCTACCTGGGGTTAGTAAACAACATTTTAATATCCAAGCAATTTTTTCTTGCTGAAGAAATGTTAAAATATTTCATAATTGCTATGGGGAAAAGAACAGGTGAATGAGAGCCAAAACTTAAGGCCAAGGGTATACAGGAGCCCTGCCTTGAGAGGCCACCTAGACGAGACATAACTCACACTGACTTATTGTGGTGCTCTGTCCCTTTCTAGTGGTGACTGGGCCACACAAGGTATGTCTACATAGAATTTTGAAGTGAGTGACTTGAATTCATCTATTGGCTTGGACCAGTTGTGAGGTAAACATGAAATCAATCAGGTCAGTAAGCTGTGGTGCCAATTTAGAAAGAGGATACTAAAGAACATAAGAATGGCCATACTGGGTCAGACCAAAGGTCCATCCAGCCCAGTATCCTGTCTACTGACAGTGGCCAATGCCAGGTGCCCCAGAGAGAGTGAACCTAACAGCTAATAATCAAGTGATCTCTCTCCTACCATCCATCTCCACCCTCTGACAAACAGAGGCTAGGGACACCATTCCTTATGCATCCTGGCTAATAGCCATTAATGGACTTAACCTCCATGAATTGATCTAGTTCTCTTTTAAACTCTGTTATAGTCCTAGCCTTCACAACTTCCTCAGGCAAGGAGTTCCACAGGTTGACTGTGTGCTGTGTGAAGAAGAACTTCTTTATTTGTTTTAAACCTGCTGCCCATTAATTTCATTTGGTGACCCCTAGTTCTTATATTATGAGAACAAGTAAATAACTTTTCCTTATTCACTTTCTCTACACCACTCATGATTCTTTAATCTCTCCTCATATGGGACCCATTCCAAACCCCTAATCATTTTAGTTGCCCTTCTTTGAATCTTTTCTAATGCCAGTATATCTTTTTTGAGATGAGACCACATCTGTATGCAGTATTCAAGATGTGGGCGTACCATGGATTTATATAAGGGCAATAAGATATTCTCCATCTTATTTTCTCTCCCTTTTTTAATGATTCCTAACATCCTGTTTGCTTTTTTGACTGCTGCTGCACACTGCATGGACATCTTCAGAGAACTATCCATGATGACTTCAAGATCTTTCCTGATTAGTTGTAGCTAAAATAGCCCCCGTCATATTGTATGTATAGTTGGGGTTATTTTTTCCAATGTCCATTACTTTACATTTATCCACATTACATTTTGTTTGCCATTTTGTTGCCCAATCACTTAGTTTTGTGAGATCTTTTTGAAGTTCTTCACAGTCTGCTTTGGTCTTAATTATCTTGAGCAGCTTTGCCACCTCACTGTTTACCCCATTTTCCAGATCGTTTATGAATAAGTTGAATAGGATTGGTCCTAGGACTGACCCTTGGGAAACACCACTAGTTACCCATCTCCATTCTGAACATTTACTATTTATTCATACCCTTTGTTCCCTGTCTTTTAACCAGTTCTCAATCCATTTACATAAGAGCCTTTGGTGAGGGACCTTGTCAAAGGCTTTCTATGTACACTGGATCCCCTTGTCCACATGTTTGTTGACCCCTTCAAAGAACTCTAATAGATTAGTACGACATGATTTCCTTTACGGAAACCATGTTGACTTTTGCCCAACAATTTGTTCTTCTATGTGTCTGACAATTTTATTCTTTACTATCATTTCAACTAATTTGCCTGGTACTGACGTCTAGAGCCCTTTTAAAATATTGACGTTACATTAGCTATTTTCCAGTCATTGGGTACAGAAGCTGATTTAAAGGACAGGTTAGAAACCATAGTTAATAGTTCCATAGCTAATAGGGTAGGTTTAGGGTGGAGAGATATATACCATGTTGTCACTGTCCTCCTGAAGCATTCAGAAAGTCATGAGTCAAATCTCAAATTGTAAGATTGGTTTTAAAATCTTTAGACTTAACAAAAAATGGGCCTCACTTTGTTTGCCTTTGCGTTTGAGTCATTGGTGTTCACTCAAGTCATGATTTCAAGTTTCTCTCCATGAACATGAGTGCAAGAAAAAAAAAAGTAATGCTGAGATTTCCAATTAAACTGTGACTCCAGGAGCTTGGGCTACAATCCAAATTTGGGGGAGGGGGAGGGAAGAAGGTGTTTTATTTCATGAACTGTCTGTCTCTGATGGTAAGGTCACCTCTGGGCCAGAAGTCTTATGTATGAGTATCACGCAGGACCTGGGCTTAAACCTGGTGCTAATAAGGTAGCACAATGTTGTGGAAATTACACGAAGAGCTTGATCCAACTCTCATGGAAGTTAGTGTGTGTGTGGGGGGAAATCCCATTAACTTTTGATCAGGTTAACTGGGGCTGCCTCTTTAAGGTGACCAGGTTCCACTAGCTATCTGTGCAGGAGAAAGTTAAAAATACAATACTTCTTAAAAAGACCATGGGATAAGCACGCATTTTTACCCAACATCTCCCTGGTCAATACAACAGCTTTCAGCTATATGTGAGGTTTTGTTCATCATTTAATGGCTGTTGAGCTTGCCCAGCATCCACAACATTGTCTCTAGTGCACTGATTTTAAGTGCTGTTGAATTCCATAGGCCCACTGTAACAATACCGTGGATCTTTAATCAATATCACCATTACTCAGCGTAATGTAGTATTATCCAAACTTTAAGAGCAGTAATAACTTGTTCTGTTTTTGTTCTGTCATGAATAAATAAAAAAAAAGGTGGACTAATTATTTTTTTTTAAACAATATGCTTCATATACATGTATATCCTGACTGCCATACATGTCATCTTTCACACAGGAGCTTCATACTGGCCACTTAATTTGAAAAAGACACAGGACTTCTACTCCTGTGTTATCCTGGACGTTTTTTCAATTGGCTTCTGTTTCCCATCCTGCTCCCTTGATTTCATCTTATTTTCAACGTTCTGTGGCTCTATACCTTTCCACTGTCTTTCCTCTTAATCTTTAATATCTCTATCTATCTATCTATCTATCTATCTATCTATCTATCTATCTATCTAGTCTGTAGTTGCATATACTGTTCCTGGGCCGCCATCTTGCTCTCATGAGAACTGATCCAGCACTTGAGAAACCATATATGCAGGAAAATGCCCTTTCTGAAGTTCAGAGCAAATTCTCAGAGCCTGATACTCAGCTGATTATTAAAACAGTGTAGCTTCACTGCACTGAAGCTATACAAATTTACATCACCAGAGAATCTAGCTTCTAGGTAGGAGATGTAGCCCAAGCATCCTCCTGCTGCACTTGGACTCATGAAAGTTGTATCTCTGGAGACTGATACTTTTTAACACCTTCCTCATACCCCAGAGGTGCTGAACACCCACATCTTCTACTGAGATCAGTTGGAGTTATGGGTGCTCAGAAGCACTGAAATTCAAGACCCTGTATCTGAATCTGAAATAGTTATCTTTTATAATATCACCTCTTGTAATATTTATACTTTTCCTTTACTGTATTCCTCAAATCCATTGATTCCACCTGCCTCATAGGACTCACATTCCTTCCTTGTTCACAATTTTTAATTATACCATTATTAATCTCAAAGAATTTATTGGATCTTTACAGGACTGTCGAAGTACTGTCACAGAATTCTCATTGCCATTTAGTACCAATTCCCTTTGCATTCATGAAATGTGTCTGAGGTGCACTGTGACTGATTTAATCTCATCATAGTACTGGTTTTATAGTTTGACAGGCTAGTTAAATAAAAATATAGAAAAAGAAAGAAAATGCATATTTAGGTTTCTTTTCTTGTGATTTTAAGCAACACAGAGTGTACCCTAAATCTTTGGGAACTGATATTTGGTCTTATATTTGAGGGGTAGTAGTTAGTCCCTATTCAAGCCCAAATTAATGGTGTTAAGTTTGCAAATGAATTGTAGCTCTGCAATTTGAAGTTTTTTGTTGAAAGATAGCTACTTTTAAATCTGTTGTGGAATGTCCAGGGAGATTGAAGTGTTCTCCTACTGGTTTTTGTATGTTACCATTCCTGATGTCTGATTTGTGTCCATTTATTCTTTTACATAGACACTGTCCAATTAGGCCAATGTACATGGCAGAGGGGTATTGCTGACACATGATGAAATATATCACATTAGTAGATGTTCAGGTGATGGTGTGGCTCATGTGGTTGGGTCCTCTGATGGTGTCGCTAGAGTAGATTTGGGGACAGAGTAGGCAACAGGGTTTGTTACAGGGATAGGTTCCTGGGTTAGTCTTTCTGTGATGTGGTGTGTAGTTGCTGGTGAGTATTTGCTTCAAGTTGGGGGGCTGTCTGTAAGGGATTGGAGCAAATGCGGTTGTATCTTAGGGCTTGGCTGTAGACAATAGATCATGTGATGTATCCTGGATGGAAGCTGGAGGCATGAAGGTAAGTATTTGCTCTTGTATACCTTCCAAAAAGTTAGTGAATGTCATGTATTTTATCTATATCTTTTTAAATCTTTTTCCCCACTAATAGTCTTTAGTTATTATAATTTTCACTTTGATTTCTCTTATTACAACCCAATTGTCCTATTCTCTTTGAACGTTTTACTTCCTTCTAACAGCTGGTTTCTTCCCTCACACTGTGAACTTTAAGAATCATTCCTCTGATTCAGCTTTTTTCCAACCTCCTCCTACCCCCCCAACACACTTCTCTTGATGCCCACACTTGTCCTTTCAGCCTTCAGAGTTTTTGTTTGTTTTTTCCCTTGACGTTTCCATAAAACAAGTTTTTGAGATAAATGAATTTAAGTTTTCCATCCCAGGAAGTTTTCTTGCTTGCAGTTCTCACTTGCCTGTAATTGAAAGTAATTTTCAGTCCCTCTGTGATTGGGAATTAATGGATATTGGCCCTGGCTCTTCTTCAGTTGAAGTTAACAGAAAGTACCCTTTAACTCAATGGCAAAGGGATTGTGGGCCCTCGTTTTCTTCATTAAAAATGTTATGCTTCATGAATTCATTGACACTCTTACTCTACTTAATCTACACTTGTCACAATACCCTTGCAGAGGTGGATTGTTGTATCATGATGACTTCTGTGGGACTCTGTGAGGGTGCAGATTTCCACCTGGTGGCCCTCACTGCATCTTTGTGGGGAGAGCTAATTTCAGTCTGTATTAGAAGTGGCTATTCTGATAACATGCTTGTATGATGGTCAACAGCGATGTCAAAGATACAGTTAATTTTTGATCACTTTGTCCAAGGCACATGGTTTCAATCATTCAATGTGTGCCTTCGGTAATGATGAACTCTAATATTATTTTTTTAACATACCATTAATTTTCTAGGCACATGTCATATATTGGCTATAATTCGCTGCTCTTCATTCACAAGATTGACTTTTATAAGCACAATGACCTTTTGTGTGTTGAGTACATGTTATAATTAAAGTAGTCCATGTTATAACTGTTTGATTACCTATAGCAAATATTAAGAGAAAAGGAACTTTTTTTTCCTGAAAAGAAACCTTGTTTGCATTGTTTCATAAGACTCAGCCTGATTAAATGTGTATTAAAACAATGAATATTCTGTTACTTTAAATGCATTTTATTAATATTCTTAATAAAAGCAGTGTCATAGGGCCTGTCAAGAATGGACCTCTATTGTGCAAGGCACTGTACAAACACAGAGTAGCCTTTTAGGATTAATCTATTGTCTTTGCAGAAGCTGAAAATCTGTTGGACTTTATCACATAATAGCATTAGCATGTAGGCCTTGTTCCTACGAAGATTTAATCACATACATAACTTTAAGTATGCGAATACTCCCATTCATATCTCTCAGCCTTTGTTGGCCTAAATGAAGAATGCAAGATGTCAGACCCAAAATGAGTGAAATGTATAAAATATTTATGCAGGAAACTTAGTGCTGTGAGATTCCATTCTTCAGTATAAATAACATTGTATCACCTGAGAGAGACAGCATTTCTCACCCCACGCATTCAAAAATCATGACAGACTCCCCAAAAGATCAGGAGACTCCAAACCTGAGGTTTTTGTTGTTTTTTTTAAATTATCTGAGGGCACTTGAGAAAATCCACATAGTTAAAATACTGAAGACGTTTCATAAACTATTGCAGTATACCAGCCTGTGAAAGTAGGTCAATGGTATAGATTAAGCACTAATAGCTTAGACAAAGTCTTGCGAATAGTCTAAGTGATGTAGTAATCACATCACACACAATTCTGCAACCAGAATATTCATGGTTACTTTCTGGTTTAGGTTACACTGCTGTGAGCCTTTTACATATGATACACTGTGTGTGTGAAACAGTGTTCAAATACTTTTAAAATACTCATAAATATAGATTTGTGCCTGGGTTTCAATAGCTCCAGGACAAAGATCTGTAATAAATAAGGCAGAAAAAGAAAAAAATATTTTGATTTAAAAGGTCACAAATTTACCTTTGTCTCTAAAGATATGTCTATACTGCAGCGGGAATTGTGCCTCCCAGCCTAGGAAGGTAGACTCTCACTAGCTTCACCCAAGCCACTATGCTAAAAATAGCAGTATGGATATTACATCATAGGTGGTGGGTAAGGGTTATATCTACACTACAGTGACCATTTACACTTGGAGCCAGAGGTGCGGTTTGCAGCTCATGTAGACATACAAGCTCTCATGAAGCTAGCGCACTAAGTTGTGGTAATGTAGGCAACAGTGAGCAGTGGCATGGGCTAGCCACCCTGAGTGTGTATCCTTGGGGTCCAGGTGGGTTGCACTCTGGGTGCTTAGTCCATGCCACTGTCTTGATATTGTGGTTACACTACTATTTTAATAATGAGAGCTAGTGTGAGTATGTGATCTTAAGTTTGGAATCACACCCCAGCCTACAAGTGGAGGTGTGACTGTAGCATGGGTACGTCTATCCATGCTACCTTTTGTCTAGTTAGCATTGGTAACAATAGTAGTGAAGACATATTAACGTGGGCTTTATCAAGTGCTAACAAGCCCACTATGGAGTCTACCTTTGTACTCAAGTTGATAGGCTACACTGAAGTCCATGACAACATGTTTTCATTACAATTCTGACCTGTGATGTTTAGACTAAAGCAAGCACTGGTATGTCTTCTCTGCTACAATCACATTGTCACTTAGACGTACCCTAAGGGTCTGATCCAGTGAGACATTACTCATTCCCAACTCCTCTTGATTTCAATGGGATCTGAGTACTTGGCTAATTGCAATAGGTACTTAGTATATTATACATTTAGTCCTTGGAGAACATAATCAACAAATGTATACAGTCTAACTTGGGGGAAACTAGCATGTTGGATACAGCATAATTGATTTATTTTAAAAGTTAACCATTACATGAATACTGATGTAGTCATAGGTCTGTATTATGCAGGAAATCAGATTAGATGGTCATAATGGACCTTCCTGGCCACAAAATCGATGAATGAATCAGCATTGACCAGCCCAAATGTTAAAAAATCACACAAGTCTGGTCCCTCGAAATAAGGAGGTTTTAAAAATGCATTCTATCTATTTATCTTTTGTCTTTAGAGCCTTTACGGTGCACATGGCTCACATTTCAGGCTTTCCCCAGGAACCACACAGGCGCTAGAATCTTATGTTTTGCTTTTAAATGAAAGCGGGGTAGTCTCTCATGCAATATTATAACTTTAGAAGCTGGGACTTTAAGAAAAACATGAACAATTGCAAGGAAAAAAATTCAGAAATTGACAGCGATGATTAATATATATTTTAATTTTGATTATATTAATTAAAGATAGTTACTACTTTAAAAAAGCAAACCTAAATTCATGGATGGGTTGATGAATCTGAAATCCTGTTTGTCCTTGGAGCTCTCATAGCATGAGATGGAAGGTTATTTTTGGTTGTTGATTCTTCTGCTGATACCATCAACAAAGAAGCCAGTTAGTTCCATGACAGCTGATGGTTCTGGGTAATGACAACAGGGAATTCCAGAAGGCATTAATACCAGATTGCCATTGTGGAGCATGGATTCCGGACAGTTAGGTCTGCGAAGCAACAACAAAACTCTAATCTTTCTCTTGTAAAATTACAGGCTTAAACTCTGTGTTAGAGATTCCAGTTCAAATTCTAGCTAGCAAGATTCCAAACCTAAGAGATTGTAGGCCCCAGCTGAGCCTACTTTCCCCCAATCAGCCCAGGCTTCTTGCCCCAGCCACAGCCCTCTCCTGGGCTGTTTCAAGCCCTGCAGGGCAGGAGCGGGTAACCACTCCGCTTCAGGGCTAAAATCCTCACTGTAGCATTAGCTATGACTTCCTACAGTCACTGACTTTACAGGCCATTAGGAGGCTTTAGTGAAGAGGTATAAAAACTATAGGCTAGCAGAGATTAAAGATTACTCTGGTGTCCTGAGTCTATGTTCATCTGACAGTTAGCATCGTGCAAGATTCAGCCCATAGTGAAAAGCCCAAATGAAAGTAAGGTATATCAATAGAAAAAGAGAGATTTGATGGCTTTGCTTAGCTTATTTCCCATTTGTAAAGGGAAGATTTTCTTTCTCTAATATTAAAGTCCCCTGAGCTTGATAGACACCTGCCTCTCAAGGGCTTTTATTGTCACTTGTCACTTAGTGCAATTCTGCTTTACTGGGATGTCTGAAAGTCATGTCCAGTTTTTCCAACTTTTGTTAATCAGTTTGTGTCTCAAGAGACAGCCCCATATATGCATGAAAAGTGCTAATAGTTTCTGCAGTCATAGCCATGGGGAATCATTTAAGTTATTTAAAAAAAAATCAAATTGTTTGACTATTGAAATTAGAATGACAACTTATATCAGATTGACAAAACTGATTTTAGGAGAGCTTTTAGGAGACTTCTGAGTTAGGAAGATGGACAAGAGTTTAATGGGTGCATGTAGGAAACAATTCCTTTTACCGAAAACTGAGTCTCTTCCTAGAACCAAAACTAAAATATTTCTGGAAGTTTTAAAATATTCAATTAAATTGCTCCCGTTATATTTCATTGTTAAAGTTTTCCTGTTATTCTCAGTTTCATCCAGAATCGGACATAGAAATGCTAAAGTATCACAAGAGAGGAGGGATTTTTAAAAATCAAACATTTTCCACAAGCAATTTTGGTTTTGGCAAACTGACATTTTTCCGATGAAACATTTGTTGGAAAATTCCTGACAATCTCCATTTACAAGTGTTGTCAGAATGAAGCATACTTTTGAAGCTTGAGTCTTATCTTGGTTTATTTACCTTAAGTAACCATTAAGTTACTTCTATCGCACAACCATCTTAATTTACAGATGATGTATTTGGAATGTGGCTCTGAATGTGAATCCATATCTATTAAAGTTTAGTTTTATTTAAACAGTGGTTTTATTTAGAAAAGTGCACAGGCTTTTAACAAATGTGCATAGGACAATTTGAATAAATGCCAAGATAGCTAAGAATTTCACTAATTCACAGCGTGTTAGACAGGAAGAGGAGAAAAGATTACCGAGTTTAAAAAAAAATGCACCTATGGGCTCCAACTGTTTTGTGTATCCTAATTCCCTGCTTCCCCTAGCCTCTGAATGAGAAAGGAGTTCAGATAAGCAATACTAGTCTGGAGACATCTCCCCTCTCCTCCAAATAGAAATGCTAAATCAAACCATCTTTCCTGTTAGAAGTAAGCAAACAGGAAATGGAGATGGACCAAAACCAAATTTATTATTCAAAAATCCTAAATTTCAGGAGTCTAGATGCAATGTGTCCTGCCTCCAAACACTACAAAACCAGCCATCCAATAAGGATTTCTACAATTTCTTTGTCTGCTCATCTTTAATTCATGATCTTTCTATTTTGGCCACAGTAGCCATGTTAAAGTTACCCTCTAACAACATTATTTTCATGTTTTTAATGTTTTGGTTTTTTTCTCCTGTTTATCACAGTTAAGTTTTGATCTTCAGCCCTCTGCCACAGACTACAAGTCTGTAACAAAGCTGTTTCATTATTGAAGATAATGAAGAGAAGCAGAATCATAAAAGAGGAAAATTAGCAATGACCACAGTTGTAATTCTGGCTGTCTCCAGTCAAAGGCAAACTCCACTTTTGATTCCTTGTTCTTGTTTTGTGTGTATCCATTGGGAGTGCATCATCTGCCTGACTCTTTTAAAACATGGAAACATCAGAACAAAAGTCATTTGCTTGACTCAGTAAGCCAAGAAGCAAGCAGGTCAGCTGAAGGAGCTGAAAATTTTTTAATCAAGCAAGAAGGTACATAAAGTCATCCACCAAGTCACTTTTAGTGGCAGTGAGTGAACTCAAGGCACTTGCTTAGCTTGTCCACATTCCTGGAACACATCTTTAAACTTAGAGTACGCATTGCAGAATCTTAATTTGACCACTTTGTACCATATATTTATAAATGAAGAGTTTATAATTACATGGAAATAGCTCTGAACTTCTGTACAAACACAATTCAGGCCAAGTCCTGCTTCCTTTATTGAGTCACACAGCTCCATTAAGGCTTCTTCTGCAATATTTCTGACTTGACGGGAGGCAGTAGGTCCTGGAAACCTCATGAAAACATACTCCAAAGATGTTCAACCTGATTTGAGAGACCCAAGAGATGGAGAGGAGAGGGTATGGCCATGAAATGAGAGGGAAGGACACCCCATGGCAGCTCACAGTCTTCACAGTCCATGTAACTATTTCTGGGGCAGGATTTGAGAGAGTCCATGGGGATAGGGGAATATCTTGCACTGACAGGTTTCTGAGGTTTGCACTGCTGTATCTTTTAGATTTCCAGAGAATGAAAACACTGTGGTTATCCATGATCTCTTCTGTACTGATAATTACCTACTAGTTCTAAGGGGAAAGTAAGGCACCCTGTCAATCCATCCAAAACTATGATAATCTGACACTATTCCATGTTCTTTTGCATAAGAGCATACATTCCAGGGAGCTGAACAAATCAGAACTCTTAACCTCCCTTGAAGTAATGACAATTATCCCTTAAAATAAATACTTGTTTAACTCCCCCCCTCCCCCGCAAAAAAAAGATTGACAGTCATGTTAATTTTAGACCTGTGGGGAAATCAAGAAAAAATTCTAAGCTTATTGCTCAATTACACATACACGGTGTGTTCTCTAGGGTTTTTCTCTCACTGGCTGACAAAATAATAAATGGTTAAGTTCTGTTTCATAGCAGCAACCAACGATAGAGTTGTGAGCAGTGGATAAATAGTGCGCAGTGATCATGCCATTTCTCTACCAACATGTTCTATGTGGGAGCAAATGTGCCCTCTAACTAGAAGCTGTTACTTCTCTCAGATAAAATGTTTGACAGGTGACAGGTCACCATTGCAACTTCTCTTTTGCAGCTAAAAACAGACCTAATTTTAGAGGTGTGTTCATAGTTTGATTTGGACTTTGATACCTTAGAAAGTATTAAATGGGCAGGAATTGGAATGCAATTTGAATGACTCCTGGGCAATTCTGGGCCATATCTTCTGAATAAAAATATACCATGGCATGATCTACAGCTATTTAACCAAATTGACATGTCTCATCTTAATACACTGGTTTGAAAAAAACCCACAAGAAATGGGACTCTGGGGGTGCAGAATTGAGGCCATACTTTGTAACCCTGAAGAAGCAAACTTCCTTAAGAACAGTTTTTGCTTTGTAATCCAGAATATAATATACATTCAAATCTGAATCAAAATATTTTTTGTAAGCAAGACATTTCAATACCAGTTTTGGGGTTTTTTTCCTACTCTATTTTGTGATATTAAACTTACAAAATTCCCATTTTTTTCCCCAATGGAAAAATGAAACACATACAGATCCATCTTTAAGACTCTCTCTAAAAAACAAAAAAACAAACAAACCCCCCCTGTAAAATATATATTTGTTTCATTCTTAATCTCCTATATTTCTATTTAGTGTTCAACAAATAATTCATAGTGAATAACTTATTTGAATTTCACATAATTTGCTCTTCACAAATATTTAGCGAGTAGGTTAGTCTTTTATTCATTAATCAAAATTATTCACTGTTGTGTCTGAACACAATTCTTACCCTGTATATTGTGGGTAAGATCTTAACTCTGGGTATTTTGACACTGAAGATCTGCGATGTTGGTTGGACTTGAAATTTACATGGCACATCTATTCACTGACTGGATGAACATAATTTTTTAGAATTGGGTTTCAAATAAAAAAAATTCACTTTTCATGAATATTTTCTAAAATTCACTTCCCCCCCCCCCAAAAAACCCAAAACAATCAACTTGTTTGCTGGATCATTCACTGACAGTGAACTAATTTTGTTTTCAATGCAATCATGAAAATGGTAGACATTTGCTCAGTTCCATTGATTGCAATGAGAGTTGATTAGAATATGGGAAGTTTAAAACCTGAGATGGACTTCAAAATACATCCAGTTTAAAATAATGGAATTTTTCTTATAGTCAATGTCATTCACAGAACAACTTTATTGCAATTCTTTATTGCAATTGTGATCCATTAACATGCTCTGGAACATTCATTCTAATTAACTATAAATTTTCACTACATCTGAATTCACTGTCGGTAGGTTCCACTATTTTACTATTAAATGCTGTACTGGTTGTCACAGTACAAATCAAAGACTAGGGGATACTTAGGAATGCTTCCAAACTTGGGTGCCGGCAGGAGTTGATAGAAGATGGCTGGCACATTCTCTTATGTGAAGGCAAAGCAGGAGCAAAAAGAGAGATTCAAAGAGCGCATGGCATGCATGGTCTCAGTAAAAGGCAAGTGGCTACATTTTTGATCAAATGAAGAGGGCAATACAGGTATTGGTTGATATGGATGTGTTGTCTCTTTAAGAGAGCACTATACAAGTGGCTTTTCAGAAATCAAAAGAAAAAATTTCAGTTTTTGACCAATCAGGAAAGATTTGGATTCCAGCAGTAAGTTCTTCCCTTGTTGGGAAAGAAATCTGGGGGACAGGCTCAGAATTTTTCTTCCCTGGTCTGCTTATTTACTATATGAATATATTTCCTATAATTGGATTAACAGTAAAATTAGCAGCAAAGCTTATGTGGGTAGAGCAGCATTTTTAGAAGTCAAGGAAAAGAGAGCTGGGTTCATATTCCCAGTTACATTTCAGTTTGTCTTGCATCTCCATTTAATACATTAAAATCCATTTAACTTGGTATTGCTGACCTCAGATGGCTTTGGCTGTTCTGCTCTAAATGTTGTGCATATTTTGCCCCTCTAGTTCTGGGTGTCTGCCAAATGGGCTATCTATCTCCTTTTTTCCAGCTGCCCACTACAATTCAGTGTAGCTCCCTCTGAAATACACAGAGAGAAATTGGTGCATTATGTTGGCCTCAATTGATTTAGGCCAGGTATGCACTACACACATCTGCCAACATGGATATGTCTGTAGGTCTGGGTGGGAAGAGGTGTGAACACTGACTGACATTGGTGTGATGAAATCCCTGGTGTAGATGCAGTACCATTTGAAACAGCACAGCTTATTTCTGTCACAGGTGGTGGCTTTGCTATATTGGTTCAAAGCTCAGCTTTGCTAATATAGCTGTGTCCTGTACCAGCAGAGCATCTCTAGTGTAGACATGGCCTTAAACTATGAATGAATTTTATCCTAGTTCTCAAGAGTCATTTGCTAATTGTCCATCACCCGTTGTTAACTTATTTCCTTACTTGTGGACTCTTAAACACTGAGTTATAAACGTATCAGTAGACTAGACATATTGCTATGGCCATTAGCCCTTTCTACAGTTTCCACTGCAGATTCTTATTCTGATAGCACTACTGTTTCATATATTTAATTAGATTCAGTACATTAGGAGGCTGTAATGGAGGACCACATCCCTGTATATGTGTGTGTGTGTGTGTGTGTACAGACTCTACCGAAAGTGTTAAATGAGTTGAAAGTAATGCTATTTTTCTCTTGGCTGTTTGGAACAGCTCTAGCATCTTGTGACCTGCAGTGGAATCTCATGCAGTCTCCCATGGTCCTACTACTTAAATAAGCATGCAGGCAAAGATGATTAATGCACTTTGCTTGGCTAGGTTTGACTGCAATGTTCTAGTTTCAATAATTACCCCATTAGAAAAATAAAAAGTTACTTAGATGCATAACTTTCATTCTAAAACAAACAAAACAAAATAACAGCAGCTAGTACATATAAATTTAGAAACTCAGATATGGTTAAGGAGTCCATAAATTAGCCATGTATATGGGGTTGAACAACAAGATAAATAGACTAATGCAAATTCACTAGCATAGCATTTTAGTGCAGACTGGCGTGGAATGGTCATAAATGTATTTGGCCTGATCATAATCCTTCCTAGATATTTGTCCATAGCATAGAAGCACAGCTGCAAGTCTATGCCTGTGGGAAGCCTGGTGCATGGTTCAGAGCAGGTTCAGATGGATATGTTTTAGCAGAAGAAGACCAGAGAATCAGAAATGTTACTTCATTTATATCAACCGTAGATTGTAAATGTATTTTTTTCTATATTACTGGCTGTTAAGCCTTAGGATTAGAGCTGTGTGAGAACTAGAAATTCCATTTCATGAGGAAATTCTGTGATGTTTAAAGTTGTTTAGCTCCAAATTGGAACAAAACCAATTTATTTAATTTCCTTCAGAACAAAATTTTCAAAAACTTCATTACGGTTGAAGCATTTTATTTTGATCATGTAGTTTTTAATATAAAATAAACTTTAAAAAAATTGCTCTGAACTATAAAAACTGAACTGATCCATTCTGAAAATGCCAACTTTGAAACACTTTTTTTCTCCATTTTTTTTCAAAATTGAATGCATTGAGAATTGACCTGTTCCTGCGGGAAGTTTGTTTTGACAAAATGACATTTTCCAATTGAAAAAAATATCCCATCTGAAATTTACCAACCAGCTCTAATTAGCATTAATCATCTGATAGCCATCCTGCAAACACTTACACATGTGTTTAACTTTATGCATGTAAGTCATACTGTTGACTTCATTGGAACTACTCATGTGCATAAAGGTCAGAATTTTCATAAATCTTTGCAGGATTAGGACCTGTGGTTTGTAATGTGCATTAATACTCTCAATGAGGTTTGGTGACTGAATGTTTAAAACACTGGACTACAGTGCTGAAGGTCATGGATTTGAATGTCACTCAATCTCATTCTGAAAGGCCACCTGCAGTTCACTCAAATGCAAAATGGGTACCTAATTCATTAGGTTAGGGCAGTCAAAGGCAGTTCGATCTGATGCTGACCACATCACTCCCTTGTGTACTGTTGGCTATGAAACTGACATGCTTTAACAATGTCAGTCTGATGAGCCCTTGGCTTGGGGGAACTTAACTTTGAGTAACTACTCTTTCTCCTTCAAATGAAATGTTTATCTTTCAAAATGTAATGCATTACCTTTACTAGTAATTGAGAAGGTGGATGGACATTTCAAAAGCACATAGAATTGACACAATTCTTCCATTATAATCTGGTATTTTTCCAGCTGTCCAGAGCCTTGCTATGCCAAGGCTGAAATGCTTAGGAAAATCCCTCCCTGTAATTTTTAAAATATCTATAACTTATTCATTACCCCTACCTTTCTCTGGCTTACATTTCTTGAACTTCCCTTCACACAAATTTTGAAATACATTACCATTGTCTGATAAAGGTATATGCCAATTTCCTTGCCATATCCTTGGGAGACGTTACTGAATTAAGTTTAAGAATCTTTGGAGTCCAGGGTATTAAATTAATGATTTATGTTCTATGGGTCAGGATTGTACCTCCCCTCTAGGGTGAGGGGGAAGAGGTCCCAGATGTGAGAGATGGGGCTTCAAAGGACTATACTGAAGAATGTGCCAGATAAGGATGGACTTCTGGAACAGAGTGTTAAATGGTTTTCCTGGAGAAATATCTAGGGGAGGAGAATGCAAATTCCTCACCTCTGGTTATGCAAAAATCTAGCCCTTTGAAGCTGTGCCCTGAAGAGGGGAACCTAGTCTGCTGGTCATTTGTTACATGAAGCTGAGATCAAAGTCTCAAGCCGTATAAAAGACTTGAGTATTCGTGGTGGTTCTGATTCTGAGACTGTTATGAACTGGTAACCATAGGAAAAAAACAGTTGTGGGTTATGAAGGACTAACACCTACCACAGTCTGAGGCTGGAGTTGAGGGTGGGTACCTTTGATAGGCTTTGTAACATGCAAGAAGGATCTTCTTTTAGTGTTTTCTCTAATTCTTTCACTTTAAGAATAAATATGCTTTCTTATAAAGAGCTGTGTGGTAACCTATAACTTCAGGGCAGGCAATTATGCCTTCCATAACCTCTGGAGGAAAAGCAAAGCACAGAGGTTGGCCTTGTAGGTGGTCTGGTTTGCTGGAGGTATCTCGATAATAGACAGGGAATGGTGCAGCCTGGAAAAACCCTGGTCAGGAGGGAGAGAGAGACAGGTCTCTGCCCAAGAGAGGTGATGGTTGAAAAGCTTGGAGCCTGAAGGTGGGTGCCCTCGAGGGACAACAAAGAGAGAATAAAGGTGCAGTTGCCCTGAAATGTGATATGTGTCATTCAAACTATCAGGATACCTCAAGGTGATTTGTTTTCCTTCCTTTCCACAGTTCTAGCAGGAGAAAAATTAAGGAGAAGAAAGTATTCCTGTTACTGATCCTGGCCCTGTTACCCAGGGTTCTTTCAACCCAAAGCTCTTGGTAACTTTTACTCTGTGCAAGGTGATGTCAGGAAATAAATCAGGGGAGAGACTGATAGCCGTCAGACTGATAGATGGCTGGCACAAACAGGACAACACAAGAGTGCTTTCACTTAAAGCTAAACTTTACTTAGTCTCAAGCACTTACACACGTCTGCAACCAGTTACTAAAACATCCCCAACCCTTGATAATTACCAAAGCTGAGTGTGGTCTCAAGTGGCACAGCAGCAGGCTTCCAGTGGCCAAATCTTTCATCTGTCAGTGGGGACTGCAAGATGTATCCAGAGGGAGAGTCCAGAAGAATCCAACTACCTCAAACTTTTCCCCTTATTTATACGTTAGTAATAGAATGACAAGTCCCTTAAAGAAAGCTTGTTAAGCAAGCAGTTTCAATGGTCAAGCAAGAGGTTCTTTCTGATTATTGATTAACCAGGTATGGGTTTTTCCAGCGTTTGCAGCCTTGAGGCCCTAATAGACATTCTTGGGGGCACATCCTGCTCTTCTAAAATGCATGTATTAGCAACTTCAACACAATTCTTATCAGGAAGGATGCGGGGTCAAGCTGCCCTTTCTGTGGCACCCAAAATCCCCTCCTCTCCTGCTTTGGTCAAGTTGAGGCTGCTGCATGGCCACTTTATGGCCTGATGATTCGGCTGCTTTTAAAAATATGCAGTAGTGGTTTCAGGCACTTTACTGGTTTGCTGACATCTCCCCGAACAACCCTTTTTATGATATTTAATTTAAAACAAAACAAAAACCAACCAACAAAAAACTTCAGGAGCATAAATTACTAGACAACAGCAAATATAATAGGAAATTGCCATACCATACAATTTGTACTAATAATTGTTCTTGCTGTATTTTTCCTGTACCAAAATGTGCCATTCTCAATTATTCTTTTCTAAATGCTTTTCTACAAGAGTGTTTTAATAGAAGAATGAAAAGCAGGAGGAAACACATGAAGATATAGACTCACTACTCAAAGCTACATCTAGCATCACTACTAATTGTTTCTTGACATTCTGTTTTGAAAACCGAATGACTACGGTTTTGTAATGGTTTACCAGTTAAATAAACCAAAGCATAAATTTAGATTCTGCAGAAAATAATGAAAACATAGCTGAGTTTTCAATTCTTGCTGGCCATTAACTGAAAATCCATTACAATGAATGAATTTCTTGGACAATCACATCAGGACTAGAAAAATTGCTTAAACGAGATTTTTATAAAATCCAGAATGTTTCAGCATTTATTATAATTCATGTACAGTCGCCAGTAACCTAAATTGATGCTTTTCTTGGCTCATGCTTGGCTGGAAATGAAAATGTTTCTGTTTTCTCTCTTTAGTAACAAGTTATTGATTTTTAAAAAGCAAGGAGACATTACCAGTCATTAAGATTATTTCTTTTTACAAATACACACATTAAAGCAATGCAGAAGTGGTATCATTTATCTTAAGAGTTGGATAACTGTGAAAAATAACTATTCTTTGTGGTGTTTGGGGTGGGAAGTTAGTGGAGAGGAAGGAATACAGAGCATTGCCTGATGTATTAATTATATTGATTACCTACAAACTCCCAATTAACATTGCGAGGTTGAGCACCCTGACGTGCATGGTTGCAACACTCACATTTAGGAAAATATTAATATTTGTAATAGTTTTATTAACACAGTTAGCAAAGTCATTGTTAAGGCTGATTCTCCACTCTGGCACTTCAAGTGCATAATTTGGCTAGGGCATATTAAAAGGTACATATTTTAATAAAGCTCCAAATATCATTGTCCCAAAATAAATATTCTTGCTGTTGGTGCTGGAACTAGGGGTGCTGCCGCACCTACTGGCTTGAAGTGGTTTCTATCATACATACGGTTTACAGTTTGGTTCAATGGCTTTCAGCACCATCACTGTAAAAATTATTCCAGCACCCGTGATTCTTGCCACACAGGGGTCTGTAAATGCTCTTAGTGGCATAAGGGTTAATGATGATGCAGTGAATTCCCTTCACATCCATCCTGAATCTCACTCTGGATATACTGTGAAATATTTGGCTTGTAAACCATACCATGAATGCTACTCATGAGGTGCTGCTCATAACAGAAAATAAGAACATGCTAATCCTTCCTCTGTATATTGCATTGGCTTTGGTTGAAGCCTGACATACACAACATAGTTTGAGGGCTCTATTCATTATAGATGTATTGTAGCCTATAAATTATCAAGATTTTTTTCTAGTGCAGACACAGTAACACAATACAGCTGGGGATATCATAGAATCATAGAATCTCAGGGTTGGAAGGGACCTCGGGAGGTCATCTAGTCCAACCCCCTGCTCAAAGCAGGACCAAACCCAACTAAAACATCCCAGCCAGGGCTTTGTCAAGCCTGACCTTAAAAACCTCTAAGGAAGGAGATTCCACTACCTCCCTAGGTAACCCATTCCAGTTCTTCATCACCCTACTAGTGAAAAAGTTTTTCCTAATATCCAGCCTAAACCTCCCCCTCTGCAACTTGAGACCATTACTCCTTGTTCTGTCATCTTCTACCACTGAGAGCAGTCTAGATCCATCCTCTTTGGAACCCCCTTTCAGGTAGTTGAAAGCAGCTATCAAATCCCCCCTCATTCTTCTCTTCTGCAGACTAAACAATCCCGGTTCCCTCAACCTCTCCTCGTAAGTCATGTGCTCCAGCCCCCTAATCATTTTTGTTGCCCTCCGCTGGACTCTCTCCAATTTATCCACATCCTTCTTGTAGTGTGGGGCCCAAAACTGGACACAGTACTCCAAATGAGGCCTCACCAGTGCTGAGTAGAGGGGAATGATCACATCCCTCGATCTGCTGGAAATGCCCCTACTTATACAACCCAAAATGCCATTAGCCTTCTTGGCAACAAGGGCACACTGTTGACTCATATTCAGCTTTTCGTCCACCGTAACTAGGTCCTTTTCTGCAGAACTGCTGCCCAGCCATTCGGTCCCTAGTCTGTAGCAGTGCATGGGATTCTTCCATCCTAAGTGCAGGACTCTGCACTTGTCCTTGTTGAACCTCATCATATTTCTTTTGGCCCAATCCTCTAATTTGTCTAGGTCCCTCTGTATCCTAGTCCTACCCTCCAGCATATCAACCACTCCTCCCAGTTTAGTGTCATCTGCAAACTTGCTAAGGGTGCAGTCCACACCATCCTCCAGATCGTTAATGAAGATATTGAACAAAACCGGCCCCAGCACCGACCCTTGGGGCACTCCACTTGATACCGGCTGCCAACTAGACATGGAACCATTGATCACTACCCGTTGAGCCCGACCATCTAGCCAGTTTTCTATCCACCTTACCATCTATTTATCCAGCCCAGACTTCTTTAACTTGCTGTCAAAAATACTGTGGGAGACTGTATCAAAAGCTTTGCTAAAGTCCAGAAATAGTACATCCACTGCTTTCCCCTCATCGACAGAGTCGGTTATCTCGTCATAGAAGGCAATTAGGTTAGTCAGGCATGACTTGCCCTTGGTGAATCCATGCTGACTGTTCCTGATCACTTTCCCCTCCTTTAAGTGGTTCAGGATTGATTCCTTGAGGACCTGTTCCATGATTTTTCCAGGGACTGAGGTGAGACTGACTGGCCTGTAGTTCCTTGGATCTTCCTTCTTCCCTTTTTTAAAGATGGGCACTACATTAGCTTTTTTCCAGTCATCCAGGACCTCCCCCAATCGCCATGATTTTTCAAAGATAATGGCCAATGGCTCTGCAATCTCATCGGCCAACTCCTTTAGCACCCTCGGATGCAGCGCATCCGGCCCCATGGACTTGTGCTCATCCAGCTTTCCTAAATAGTCCCGAACTACTTCTTTCTCCACAGAGAGCTGGTCACCTCCTCCCCATACCATGCTGCAGAGTGCAGCTGTCTGGGAGCTGACCTTGTCTGTGAAGACAGAGGCAAAAAAAGCATTGAGTACACTAGCTTTCTCCACATCCTCTGTCACTAGGGTCCCTCCCTCATTCAGCAAGGGGCCCACACTTTCCTTGACTTTCTTCCTGTTGCTAACATACCTAAAGAAACCCTTCTTGTTACTCCTAACATCTCTGGCTAGCTGCAACTCCAACTGTGATTTGGCCTTCCTGATTTCACACCTGCATGCCTGAACAATACTTTTATACTCCTCCCTGGTTATTTGTCCAATCTTCCAATTCTTGTAAGCTGTTCTTTTGTGTTTAAGATGAGCAAGGATTTCACTGTTAAGCCAAGCTGGTTGCCTGCCATATTTACTTTTCTTCCTACACATCGGGATGGTTTGTTCCTGCAACCTCAATAAGGTTTCTTTGAAATACAGCCAGCTTTCCTCGACTCCTTTCCCCGTCATGTTATTCTCCCAGGGGACCTTGCCCATCAGTTCCCTGAGTGAGTCGAAGTCTGCTTTTCTGAAGTCCAGCGTCTCTGTTCTACTGCTTTCCCTTTTTCCTTGTGTCAGGATCCTGAACTCGACCATCTCATGGTCACTGCCTCCCAGGTTCCCATCCACTATTGCTTCCTCTACTATTTCTTCCCTGTTTGTGAGCAGCAGGTCAAGAAGAGCTTTTCCCCTAGTTGGTTCCTCCAGCACTTGCACCAGGAAATTGTCCCCTACCCTTTCCAGAAACTTCCTAGATTGTCTGTGCACTGCTATATTGCTCTCCCAGCAGATATCGGGGTGATTAAAGTCACCCATGAGAACCAGGGCCTGTGATCTAGCAACTTCTGTTAGTTGCTGGAAGAAAGCCTCGGTCCACCTCATCCCCCTGGTCCGGTGGTCTGTAGCAGACTCCCACCACGACATTACCCTTGTTGTTCATACTTCTAAATTTAATCCAGAGACACTCAGGTTTTTCTGCAGTTTCATACTGGAGTTCTGAGCAGTCATACTGCTCTCTTACGTACAACACAACTCCCCACCTTTTCTGCCCTGCCTGTCCTTCCTGAACAGTTTATATCCATCCATGACAGTACTCCAATCATGTGAGTTATCCCACCAAGTCTCTGTTATTCCAATTACATCATAATTCCCTGACTGTGCCAGGACTTCTAGTTCTCCCTGCTTGTTCCCCAGGCTTCTTGCATTTGTGTATAGGCACTTAAGATAACTCGCTGATTGTCCCGCTTTCTCGGTCTGAGACAGGAGTCCTCCCCTCTTGCAGTCTCCTGCTTGTGCTTCCTCCCGGTATCCCACTTCCCCACTTACCTCGGGGCTTTGGTCTCCTTCCCCCGGTGAACCTAGTTTAAAGCCCTCCTCACTAGGTTAGCCAGCCTGCTTGCAAAGATGCTCTTCCCTCTCTTCGTGAGGTGGAGCCTATCTCTGCCTAGCAATCCTTCTTCTTGGAAGACCATCCCATTGTCAAAGAATCCAAACCCGACACCATCTGCATAGCCATTCGTTGATTTCCACGATTCAACGGGCTCTACCCTGGCCTTTTCCTGCCACAGGGAGGATAGACGAGAACACCACTTGCACCTCAAACTCCTTTATCCTTCTTCCCAGAGCAACGTAGTCTGCAGTGATACGCTCAAGGTCATTCTTGGCAGTATCATTGGTGCCCACGTGGAGAAGCAGGAAGGGGTAGCGATCTGAGAGCTTGATGAGTCTCGGCAGTCTCTCCATCACATCGTGGCAAGCAGCACACCTCTCGGTTTTCCCGGTCAGGGCGGCAGATAGATGACTCAGTCCCCCTGAGGAGAGAGTCCCCGACCACCACCACCCTCCTCCTCCTCCTCTTGGGAGTGGTGGTCGTGGAACACCCATCCCTAGGACGGCGCATCTCATGCCTTCCAATCAGTGGAGTCTCCTTCTGCTCTGTTCCCTCAGGTGTATCATCCACTCCACTCTCTGCACTAGTACCTGTGGAGAGAACATGAAAACAGTTGCTCACCTGTATCTGTGTTTCTGGTACGTGGATGTTTCTGGTACTCTTTCTCCTTCTGGAAGTCACATGCCACCACTTATCCTCGCTGGCCTTCTGTCCCCGCTGCGTAGCCTGCTCTGAATCTTCAGAACATTGTGCCCGCTGCAGCTGATCCTGACGTCTGTCCAGGAAATCCTCACTTTCTTTTATGGAATGCAGGGTTGTTATTCGTTTCTCCAGACCTTGAATCTTCTCTTCCAAGATGGAGATCAGCTTGCACTTTGTACAGACAAAGTCGCTCCTATCCTGTGGAAGGAAGACGAACATGGCACATCCTGTGCAGGTCACAACGGCGGATTGCTCAGCATCCATGGTCTCTTCCTTCTAAAAGCTCTCTCCAGGCGAACTCCCAGGCAAACTCCTTCTGTTTGCCTCTCTGCTGTTCGCTGCTCAGCTGGTTTGCAGCTGACTGCCTTTTTATAACAGTCAGGCCTAGCTGGAACAAAGCACTCCCAAATCAAACTGGTCAAACAAGGAATCAAAAATCAAGCACACAGTCAAACTGCCAAACTGCGCCCCCAACAGACACTCAGATACTCACCAGCGCAGTCCCCCTACTGCAGCACTTAGCGTACCTCTGCTCAGAGGGATCCCAGGCAAACTCCTTCTGTTTGCCTCTCTGCTATTCGCTGATTTATATTTTGTCATCTCACCCCTCACATGGCAAAACATAAAATAAAACAGGTATCACTATATCAATTTTATGTATTCTTTTATTATCTGTTTCATTTTAAGGCAGGGCATTTGTTACCTTTTCCAGAGGTAGTACAGCCAACAATACATGGGTTAAGAGTAGCTTTAAATTCATGAAGTCTGAAAAATCACAAAGATCAGTACCTGACCATTTAAAGGTTTATTTTAGAAACCTATTATATTCATGATAAGAGATGAAACTAGGGCCCGTTCAAACAAAATTTGTGCAGCTAAATGCAAAATTATACTTCTAGGAACAAGGAATTCAGGCCCTACCTATAGAATGGAGAACTTTATGATGGAAAGCAATGACTCAGAAAGGATTTGGGGGGCCGAAATAGACAAGCAACTCAACAGGAGCTTTCAGGTGTGATGCTATTGCAACAAGCTACAGTATATTTTGATTCTTAAATGTATAGATGGGGAGTAGGGAGGTGATTTTACTTCTGTATATAACATTGGTGAGTCTGACAGTAGAATACTGCATACAGTTCTGGGGACTGCATTTTAAAAGGAAGTTAAAAATGGAGAGGCTGCAGCAAAGAGCCATAAAAATGATTCAAGGGCTGGAGAAAATGATCTACAGTGACAGATGCAAAACATTGTCTGTTTATCTTATAAAAAAGATGACTGAGAGGTGACTTGATTACAGCACATAAGTGCCTTCACAAGGAGAAATACCAGGTACTAAAGGACTCTTGATCTAGTGAAGAAAGGCATAACAGGAATCTATGAATGAAAGCTGAAGCCAGACACTTTTAAATTAGAAATTAGTCACAATTTTTAAAGTAAGGGTGGTTTAACTTGCTAAGAGAAGTGGTAGATTCTTCATCTCTTGATAGCTTTGAATCAAGACAAGATTGCGTTCTGGAAGATAGGCTTTGGCCAAACACGAGTTATTGGTCTCAATTCAGGGTAACCGGGTGAAATTTAATGGTGTGGGTATACATGAAGTCTAATAGTCTCTTCTGGCTTTAAAATCTGTGAATCTATAAATCATTCTGCTTTAAGAAAAATGTTAGAAATTTAAGTTCTTCCAGAAGAATAAAAATTGCACATAGACCTCTTTCAACTTGTTTCTATTAATGATGTCAAAGTCCTTGGCATAGTTTGAAATGGGAAAGCTTCCCCATCCTGAGGAATCTAAGAATATAATCTTGATTATATGACAGGAGCAAGTAATGACATCTACCTCTGAAATACTGTTGGATAAATAATTTCACCACACCTATTGGAAACATGCTTTATACTTTTGTCTGTAAAACCAAAGGTAGCTTTAAAAAAATCAAATAATGATTCTTTCAATTTCAGATCTGGAAGAAATAAAATTGATATTGTCGTGATGCATGTTGAAAAACTAAAATGGGTCTTAAGAGCCTTACTGATCCCACTGTCTATGTATCATCAACAATTTTGGGAGTGTGGAATTTTTTACTGAGACTGAACTTGGTCTACAACTTGCATTCAGAGGACAATTTAAATAGAAATTATTTTGATACATAGTAAAATTATTGTCCAAAATAAGGGGGTGCGGAAGCAATCCTCATGCTTCTCTTGTATAGAATGTGCTGAACGATCTGATAATATTTTAACTTGGAGTATTCCCCGTTATCATCTTTCTTGTAAGACAGGACCCAAATGTGTATAGTAACAGTTTATTGTAAAGTAAACTGCAATGAATCCTCAGAATGAATAAAATAGCCCACCTGTTAAGGCTGCATTTGTTTCCCCAGATGTGAATATAGACCTTCATAATTCTCTGAGGCGAGGCTCATGAGTTATGGATCTTCTGCACATATGAAAGTAACAATATACACATCTTTCATTCTTCATGTTCACTGTAACTCAAGACTGCTGTATCTAATAAGGGACTGTTCAAGATAATGATAAATATCACCTATCTATAGTATGCAGAAATATATAACACCACTGTGTGTGTAATATAGTCACTATGTCCTGTTAGACAATATACAATACTTGCTTAATGAGAAATTCCTTAACAGGCTAATATCAGCTATGGAGCCAGGGGGTGATAATATAGTCCAGTGTACAGGACACTTGATTAATACTCAGGGGAGGAAGATACCATTCCTGGCTCTGCCCCTAACCTGCTCGGTGGTGTTTCACATGTCTGTGACTCAGTTTAACCTCCCACTCTATGCCTGGCTCGGCTACTAAGAAAGTAATCTCTCTTGGGGCAGAGACAATCTCTCCCCATGTTTTGTACAACACCTATCACATCACTATTCTTGGTTTGGGCATCTAGGTGCTACTGTATATAAATATCAATGGATTCATTCCTCAGCTGTGAACATGTGTCCCTCAACAACCTATGCATAATATCAGTTAATAATAGACTCTACCAAAGTGTAATGTTTTTCCTGAGGTTCTGGAGGTGCTTTACAAACATCTGCTATTTAAGCCTTGCAACACCCATGCGAGGAAGATAAATCTTGCTACACATTTTACTGAAGGGGAAAATGCGGTTCAGAGGGGAGTTAAGTTGCTCATGATCATAGAGTGGGTCAATTGTAGGACCAGGAATTAGAACCCAGAAGCAAAGCTGTTTCTTTTTTGTTTGCATGAGGCTCTATTTCTAGTTTTGGTTCACCTGGGGCCTACATCCTCTGTATTTTGTTTTGAATTTCAGATTCAACAAACAACAAAATCTCAATGCCAAACTCCATAAAAACTCCCATGAGCTCCACTCCACACCATAACACTTCTCACTGGATCCCTAAAGGAACGATCTATCCTCTTTTCTAGTGCTATTGAGATGTTTGAAGGCATAGGTAGCTGCAGTCACCTCTGCCCAGAAATAGGGCCTGACTAGTTAATTTTGGTAGACTCCATTTTAGGGTGCCCAACTTGAGAAACACTTATGGGGCTTATTTCCAGAAAGTGCTGAGCACCCAAACTCTCAAAAAAATCTCCCATTGGGCACACAAGATGGAGGCTTCCAATATCACTAGTCACTTTTAGAAAATTTGATCCCTGATGTCTTTGAGAGGCAGACAACTTTGCTCCTCTCATCTACAGCCTCATCAGCTGCCTGCATGTTCCTTCTACAACAGGACTGGACAGATCCCTCAAGAAAAGCCTACTTCTATTAAAGAAATCTCTTTAGAGGAGCATGCTACTTGTCCCACATTTGGTAGCAACAATATTTCAAAGCTCCAATGAGTCCCATTACTGCTGTAATGGTTAATGGTGGACTCCAGAATGAGGTAATTGTGAAAGCTATTGGATGGCCATGGAGAATTGCAAGTCACAAAGCCCCACACTCAAAAGAGAGAGGGGTCTGAAAGTCCTCAACCTTGTGAAAAGGGGAACCCCAAAGGGAGGGATGGCATAGTCCAAAGTTGCAAGTTGGATCCATTTTGGTTTACAGGTGTGCATTACATGTTTGGTGAACCTGGGCTGAGTTTTGGATTGGTTTCAGGTTACTTAACATAAGAACATAAGAACATAAGAACGGCCGTACCGGGTCAGACCAAAGGTCCATCTAGCCCAGTATCTGTCTACCGACAGTGGCCAATGCCAGGTGTCCCAGAGGGAGTGAACCTAACAGGTAACGATCAAGTGATCTCTCTCCTGCCATCCATCTCCATCCTCTGACAAACAGAGGCTAGGGACACCATTCTTTACCCATCCTGGCTAATAGCCATTTATGGACTTAATCACCATGAATTTATCCAGTTCTCTTTTAAACACTGTTATAGTCCTAGCATTTACAACCTCCTCAGGTAAGGAGTTCCACAAGTTGACTGTGCGCTGCGTGAAGAAGAACTTCCTATTATTTGTTTTAAACCTGCTGCCTATTAATTTCATTTGGTGACTCCTAGTTCTTGTATTATGGGAATAAGTAAATAACTTTTCCTTATCCACTTTCTCAACATCACTCATGATTTTATATACCTCTATCATATCCCCCCTTAGTCTCCTCTTTTCCAAGCTGTAGAGTCCTAGCCTCTTTAATCTTTCCTCATATGGGACCCTCTCTAAACCCCTAATCATTTTAGTTGCCCTTTTCTGAACCTTTTCTAGTGCTAGAATATCTTTTTTGAGGTCAGGAGACCACATCTGTACACAGTATTCGAGATGTGGGCGTACCATGGATTTATATAAAGGCAATAATATATTCTCAGTCTTATTCTCTATCCCCTTTTTAATGATTCCTAACATCCTGTTTGCTTTTTTGACCGCCTCTGCACACTGCGTGGACATCTTCAGAAAACATTCCACGATGACCCCAAGATCTTTTTCCTGACTCGTTGTAGCTAAATTAGCCCCCATCATATTGTATGTATAATTGGGGTTATACTTTGTGAAAAGTCCCCTATTCCATCCCTTCCTCTAATCATCTGACACTAGCTGGGACTCTCAAAAGTGCCTTTGGGTAATCTGAAGTCCTACTGAAACTCAGTGGGAATTAGGCACCTATTTGAAAGTCCCATCTAGTACCTATGACCCATTAAAAAACTTAACTTAATCATCTTTTGTTCATTTCTGCTTGTTCTTCAGGCACTTTGAATCTATATTTTTCTATTTGACACAATATTCCTGTAGAAAGTGATCGCTTCTCTCCTTCCTGCCTCCCCCAATCAGTTTCCTGTTTTTGTTAATATTTATTTTCTAAAAAAATAGGTATTGTACAATATATAGTGGTGCTGGAGAATTGCCATTTTAGAGAGTAAATAATCATTGTCTAATTAAATAGCCTTTCTGACGTGTATAAAGGGAGATTAACAAAAAGGAAATTATTTTGGAATTAGTAACCAATTTCTACAAAGCTGGGTATTACAAAATCTGGATGACAACAGCACACCATAGTTTAGCAATATTAAATTATTATTTCTGTTGTCTCCAGTCCCTCATATCATGTCCAAAGTATTTAATATGATTAGATCTAAAACAGCTTTCTGTCCTCCCTTTAATTTCATTGCTAGATGTAACGTATATTAAGAGGAAAATGTACAGAAAAGGCCAATATTCTTGTCCGTTAATGCCAATTAATTATGAGGCATTTCGACCACTCAAATGATGTACTATAAACTCATCTTTCCTCACAATGAAGAGGATATATTTTGCTATAACCACAATTATTCAGAAAACAATTATTTAATGATGACAATACACTTTTTACCCCATATGTTCTTAATGTTCCCTTGGGGATTGCAAACCAGCCGAAGGTATTTACTGGTAGTAAGTTGGAGACTGTGCAGTGGTACAGTATGTGGCTTATAGATGTGTGATCATGAAGGGTATACATTTCAGCCATCTGGCAAAAAATATTCCCGGTGATGTTGACTGCAGATAAGTGAAATCTTTAATTATCACATCTTTAAAAATATGTGTCTTTGCTACGAACAGATGAAGTTCTAATCCTAAAACTGTTTTGACATTTTATGACTAGAAGTGCATTTTCTTGCCAGCACAGTAATTTAGATTTAATTTTAAAAGATTGTGATTTTAAAATCACATATATATATATATAGTGCTCATTGTTCCTTTTGCTGACTTTAATTGCAGTGTTGCCCACATTGGGTAAAGGTCATTTTTTTGGAACTTGACAAGCTATAGCATACTGCCAAAATCATAACCTCAGGCATTTTTAAATTAAATGCTATGAAGGATGAAAAATTAGCAGTATGGCATGCAAGTAACAGTCTGTTTTGTGCACAGAATTTCCCAAACCAAAATATTTATGCTGGTCCCCTTAAGCATTATAACTTTGGGTATGTCTACACTATGAAATTAGGTGGATTTAATAGAAGTCGATTTTTAGAAATCTTGACTGCATATGTCCACACTAAGTTGACTGCATATGTCCACACTAAGCACATTAAGTCAGCGGAGTGCGTCCTTACTACCGTGGCTAGCATCGACTTATGGAGTGGTGCACTGTGGGTAACTATCCCACAGTTCCCACAGTCTCCACCATCCATTGGAATTCTGTGTTAAGCTCCCAGTGCCTGAATGGGCAAAAACATTGTCACGGGTGGTTTTGGGTACATGTTGTCAGTCGCTCCTCCCTCCGTGAAAGCAATGGCAGACAATCGTTTCACGCCTTCTTTCCGTGCAGATGCCATACCATGGCAAGCACGCAGCCCGCTCAGCTCACCGACACCACTGCTGTTGTGTCCTGGGTGCTGCTGGCAGCAGATGGTGCAATAGGACTGCAAACCATCATCATCATCATCCGCTGTTTCGCTGCAACTCTGCTCTGCTGATATTGCCTCAACAGCGATGTCTGTCATGGGCTCCCAGGTACTCGGGAAATGTGCATGTTGCTAACTGTCATCCTCCACCACTTCTACAGCAACTCTGCTCTCCTGGTGCCATAAATCTACCTCACAGGTCCTCTCGCCATTCGGTATAAACATCTATTCTTGTGGCATCCGTCGTCATCCACCAATTCTGCTGCAACTCTGCTTTCCTGCTCTCCTTCAGACTCCATACCGCAGCAAGCATGGAGCCCCTCAGCTCACCACTGCTGTTGTGAGCATGTAAACACCTCACACATTATCCTGCAGTATGTGCAGAACCAGAACCTGCAAAAGCAGGTGAGGAGGCGACTACTGCGCGATCACGATAGTGATGAGGACATGGACACAGACTTCTCTCCAAGCATGGGCCTGGCAATTTGGACATCATGGTAATGGGGCAGGTTCATGCAGGTTCATGCTGTGGAACGCTGATTCTGGGCCCAGGAAACAAGAACAGACTGGGGGGACCGCATAGTGTTGCAGGTCTGGGATGATTCCCAGTGACTGCGAAACTTTCGCATGTGTAAGGGCACTTTCATGGAACTTTGTGACTTGCTTTCCCTTGCCCTGAAATGCAAAAATACCAAGATGAGAGCAGCCCTCATAGTTGAGAAGTGAGTGGCAAGAGCCCTGTGGAAGCTTGCAATGCCAGACAGCTACCGGTCAGTCAATAATCAATTTGGAGTGGGTAAATCTACTGTGGGGGCTGCTGTGATCCAAGTAGCCAAGGCAATCAAAGAGCTGCTGCCATAAAGGGTAGTGGCTCTTGGAAATGTGCAGGTCATAGCGGATGGTTCTGCTGCAGTGGGATTCCCTAACTGTGGTGGGGCGATAGACGGAACACATATCCCTATCTTGGAACCGAACCACCTTGGCAGCCAGTATTTAAACCACAAGGGGTATTTTTCAATGGTGCTGCAAGCACTAGTGGATCACAAGGGACATTTCACCGACATCAATGTGGGATGGCTGGGAAAGGTGCATGACGCTCGCATCTTTAGGAACTCTGGTCTGTTTGAACAACTGCAGGAAGGGATTTATTTTCTGGTCTGGGAAGTAACTGTTGGGGATATTGAAATGCCTATAGTTATCCTTGGGGACTCAGCCTACCCCTTAATGCCATGGCTTCTGAAGCCGTACACAGGCAGCCTGGACAGTAGTAAGGAGCTGTTCATCTATAGGCTGAGCAAGCGCAGAATGGTGGTAGAATGTGCTTTGGGACATTTAAAAGCAGACTGGCACAGTTTACTGACTTGGTTAGACCTCAGCACAACCAATATTCCAATTGTTGTTGCCGCTTGCTGTGTGCTCCACAATATCTGTGAGAGTAAGGGGGAGAGGTTTATGGCAGGGTGGGAGGTTGAGGCAAATCACCTGGCGGCTGATTACGTGCAGCCAGACACCAGGGCGTTTAGAAGAGTGCAGCAGGATGCGCTGCGCATCAGAGAAGCTATGAAAACCAGTTTCATGACTGGCCAGGTTACGGTGTGACAGTTCTGTTTGTTTCTCCTTGATGAAAACCCGCCCCCTTGGTTCACTCTACTTCCCTGTAAGCCAACTGCCCTCCCTCCTCGATCACCTCTTGCAGAGACAATAAAGTCATTATTGTTTCAAAGTCATGCATTCTTTATTAATTCATCACACAAATAGGGGGATAACTGCCAAGGTAGCTCAGAAGGGGTGGGTGAGCAGGGAAGCACTGGGTGGGATGGTGGATGAGGGTAGGAGGGAAGGAAAAAACCACACTGCACTTCAAAACTTATTGAATGTAAGCCTTCTGTTGCTTAGGAAGCCCTCTGGGGTGGAGTGGTTGAGTGCCTGGAGGTCTTCCCTCCACCCCGCCCCGTGCATTCTTGGGCATCTTGGTGAGGAGGCTATGGAACCTGGGGAAGAGGGCAGGCAGTTACACAGAGCTTCAGTGGCGGTCTGTGCTCCTGCTGCATTTTCTGCAGCTCCACCAGACGCTGGAGCATATCGGTTTAATCCCCCAGTAGCCTCAACATTGCATCCTGTCTCCTCTCATCTCGCTGCCACCACCTCTCCTCTTGCTCCCGCCACCTCTCATCTCGCTCGTCCCTCCTGTCCTCGCGTTCATTTTCTGTTTTCCTAGACTCTGACATTGTTTGCCTCCACGCATACTGCTGAGCTCTTTCAGTGCAGGAGGACTGCATGATCTCAGAAAACATTTCATCGTGAGTGCATTTTTTTCACCTTCTTATCTGCGCTAGCCTCTGGGATGGAGATGATGGAGGGAGTGTTGAAACATTTGCAGCTGTGGGAGGAAAAAAACGGAGAGTAGTATTTAAAAAGACACATTTCAGAGAACAGCGGGTAAACTCTTTCACGGTGAACCAAGCTGTTAACATTACATAGCACATGTGCTTTCAGTACAAGGTCGCATTTTGCCTCTTATATTGAGGGCCTGCAGGTTTGATGTGGGAGATCACACACTCAGGGCAACAGAATTCGGCTTGCAGGCAGCCATGGTAAGCTACAGTCTTTCGGCTTCTTCAACCTTCATAACATGTAAGAATGGTTTCAGACAGCAGCACCCTCCTTTCCCATACCAAGCACCCATTGGGTTGCCCATTTAAAAGGAGGGGCTGTACTGGCCGTGAATGCATCCCAAATCTTCAGGGCAAATTAATCATTAAACACATTTGCTTTTAAACCATGCATTATATTAACAAAAGTACACTCACCAGAGGTGCCTTCTCTGGCTTCATGGTCCATGAGCCCTAGTTGGGAGGGTATTGACTCCAGGATGATAAACAGTTCCTGGCTATTGGGGAGAATGGTTTTTCTGCTTGCGTGCTGTGTGCGATCCTCCTCCTCTTCCTCCATCTCCTCATCTTCCTCATCCCCAAAATCCTCATCCCTGTTGCGTGAGACTCCCCCCTTGCAGGTGTCCACAGAAAGGGGTGGGGTAGAGGTGTTCGCCCCCTACCCCCTACCCCCGAATTGTATGCAGCTTATTGTAGAAGCGGCATGTCTGGGGCTCTGACCCGGAGCGGCCGTTTGCCTCTTTGGCTTTTTGGTAGGCTTGCCTGAGCTCCTTAATTTTCACACGACACTGCTGCAGGTCCCTGTTGTAGCCTCTGTCCATCATGCCCTTAGAGATTTTTTCAAATGTTTTGGCATTTCATCTTTTGGAACGGAGTTCTGATAGCATGGAATCCTCTCCCCAAGCAGCAATCAGATCCAGTACCTCCTGTTTGCTCCATGCTGGAGCTTTTTTGTGATTTGGTCACCTGTGCTGATGAGCTCTGCGTGGTCACCCGTGCTAATCAGCTCACCACGCTGGCCAAACAGGAAATGAAATTCAAAAGTTCCCGGGGCTTTTCCTGTGTACCTGGCCAGTGCATCTGAGTTGAGAGTGCCATCCACAGTGGTCAATATGGAGCACTCTGGGATAGCTCCTGGAAACCAATACTGTCGAATTGCGTCCACACTACCCCAAATTCGACCCGGCAATATCAATTTTTGCGCTAATCCCCTCATCGAGGAGGAGTACAGAAATTGATTTTAAGAGCCCTTTTAGTAACAAAAATGGTTTCCTCATGTGGATGGGTCCAGGGTTAAATCAATCTAACACTGCTAAATTTAACCTAAACTCGTAGTGTAGACCAGGGCTAAGCAACAGTAGATTTATTACTTCTGTTGTGTTCTTCAGCTATCCAGTAATTGGACTGAGTATTTTGCAACTAATATAGCTGACAGAGGCTTAATTTAGGAATGTATTAAATTATAATTTTCAATAGCAAAACCTAATTCTCCAGAGAGATTTCCTGGAAAATCAAGAATCCTCAAAGATTCATTTAAATCCTAAATTGATTGCAGTATCAATTCTGAGGACTCTGCATGAGAGACCCATAACAACTTAAAATAATTTGACAGAAAAGCTACACTACATTCTGTTGTTCTTTTGGTAGTCATTGCACTAAAAAAGATTAAATACCTGTCATTTGAGAGTGAAACTTACCTGAATAAATGTGGTGGTAATTGTTACATAAGAACTTATAATTTATCTAGGATAGCCTAGAGTCATGAGGGTCAGATGGAATGGATTAAAAAAAGTAAAGGGGGAGCAGTAAATTCATTTCAATACCATTTTCTTTCTCCTTATTATCTTCTTGAAACCATTACATATAAATTAGAAGCTGAAATGAATCACAACAAATTCCCACCTCTAGAAAAGGCAGATGTGACTAGAATATTCTTCATGTTTACACAGGCTTTATTTCCCATATACTCACAGACTAGGGTAGTCATAGACTACATAAGTAGATAGATAGATAGGACACTGTTTTTAAAGGTGACTTGTGATTTTATTGTCCTGCTCCTGAGCCTGGCTTTAGCACCTTCAGGGGCACCCTTTCCACAAGCAGCATCTGGAAGTGGAGAGCAAAGGGACATGAGCAGCTATACTCTGACAGGTTTTGTTGGGGGTTTTTGAGGGGGCAGGGTATTAAGAGGAATGATAAATATTTTGATGTAATCTGTAACACCAGCCTTTTTTCCACAAAAGCAGGTTCAACCATGCAATAAATTATAAATCAGACTTGCTGTGATAACATTTAAACTATGTTCAAGCACGGTTTAGCATCCTGGGCCTGATTGCCCCCTCCACGACACAAGTTCTATGCCAATGCAACTTAATTTGCTTCAGTGGAGTCACACTGGTTTAAAAAACAATGTGACGGGGTGGAGAATTGGGCACACTGTCCCCTGCTGACTGAAGATGAAGCTTTGCAGTTGAGTGGTGCTATGGCAACTATTGCCTGCTAGGAGCTGAAGCAAAAGTCTATACTCTAATCTTTCCAAGCCTTAGTGTTGCATTTGCAGCTTAATGGAGGTTAGAAATGAATGAATATTAAAAGGTGAGCTTAATCAAGTCAACTTTCTTGAGTACTAGTTGAGGAAGATAAATGAAAAGGACCTTTTTGCATCTTTTGACACTGATCTAAGTGGTGTATGTGTGTATGTAATATTAAGACTACACAGTTTCAGGCAGAAAGAATGGTCAGAGCTCCCTTTTTATTCATTTGCTAGATACTGAGTTCAGTGATCTGCTATCATTCTATTATGACTGACAAAGGTCCATTTGAGAAAAAAATATATTGCCATAGAAAATGTTTATTTTCAAAAGCCAATTCAAGCATCTATGAATCACATTCTTCTTTGGGAGTGATATTCTTTGTAGTTCAACCTGAATTACCACCTCCTTTTCTGAGGGTGAAAAAAATAAGTTCTCTCACTTATGGCATTTTCCTACAATAAGATTTCACTGTAATTCCATTTCATTTCACAGGGGGAGTGGAAAGGTTACTTGCTGGCAAGCTTAGCAAGAGTTTTCAAAAGAAAATTTGCTTGTAATGGAGCTTAAACCTTATGGCTGCTTAAGTTTTTGGGGTCCTCAGAAAAATTGGGTGTCTGTTTTATATAATCCTCTAATTTACCAGCAGTTTGGGAGGATATGGATCATGTCAGCAGAAGGGTTTAGCAGCTGGCACTGGATGGGTTGGCAAGCTGGGAGGGGGAGCATGGAACTGGGAGAAAGACATTCATCAACAGTTAGGATTAGCATCAGGTCATTTGTTACTGGAGATAGGGCTTAGCCTTGTGAAATAACAGTGAGCAAAATGGGCTTTTGGTTTGTTTGCCAAAGAGATAATGGGAGAATTTATTGAGGACTCCTTATTTTATTGCATCTTGCATATGTCCAGTGATACAGCTACATGACTACAGGCTTGGGTAATGCTGCACTATAGGAAAACACAAAATTATTAATCCTTCAGATTCTATTCCACTTCCTTCTGAATGCACTGAATACAGCCCTTGCCATTGACTGGCACTGTCTGACCATCTCAGAAGGATCATGGAGTGCAAATATGTTTTATTTGATCATCTTAGTTCAGAGAGTTGACTTCTCATCCTTTGATCACTGCAGCCACCTCTGTAAGCACTAAAACATGAATTCCCGGGGGAGAGGGGGCAGGAGAAAGGGCAGGGTGGGGGGGTAAGGTTGATAGCTTTCTGAAGTTGTTTCTCCCTAGCTACTGTGAAACTCTGGAGCAACTCAGCATTAGTAAACAGCTTGCATCACACCTCATGTAATGAATTTATTTCAGCATGGATAAACATGAAAACAGTTTGCTGTAAAGAAAACCTCTGGAAATAGCTGTCATGCTCAAGGCATTCTTCAGCCCTGGAGAAAAATCACAAAAATATGCATTTTTCCAGGGTCAATCAAAATTCTTGTTACATCCCCTTGAAATAGTAAACCTTTTATAAAAAGTCATTGAAAGTTTCAAAACTTTTAAAAACATATTTCTTAGGTTTGTGTTTGCTGAGGCAGCAGCATTTTTTAATATTGGAATTTAAAGACAGAATTAACAGAGCCTGTGGGTTTTATATATAATATATACACACATATGCACATGAGAGAGCATTATAAAGTATAATTGTAAAAAGGAAAAATGTCAATATTGAAAGTAGAAGCAGAGTGTGGTAAAGATGGAATTAACTATTTAAAAAAATACAGTATTCCCAAACACAGGAATGTTCAGAGACCAGGTAAATTTGTTAGTGATCTTAATATGCTCTGGGACTGATGACTTCCTCACCTAATCCACCATCCCATCTGGCTTAATTAGGTACTGAGGCCAAAAATGGAATGAAAGAGGCTGAACTACCCTTGCCACTGTGGAAATGATTGGTCTCTCTGTACCAGGAGAGAGCTAATGCGTTGGTGATTGGTACAGGATGAGAGAAATTTATAGAACAGGTTACTTGCTCTACATGAATCTTCAAAGAAACCAGGGAACATAAGGTGCCACTTTGCAATGCTGTGCTAACAACTCAAATCATGAGTCACAGCACAGGAGAGAGAAGCAGTTTCCACAGGGTTGCTATTTCCACCTCTGTGCAGGTGGGTTGGAATATGCAATGTTTATGATTGGATGAGAGTATATCTTTGCTTTTAGGTTTCTAGTACTCATGGTTATCCATAAATATTCTTCAGTAGAGACTTAAAATTCACTGCCTCAGAGGCTTCTCTCCAGTAAGTACATTTACTAGGGTGTTCATGGAAAGCGAACACAAAAGATATTAAACTTACTGTCATCCATCAACCCTTAGCATATGTCTACGCTGCAGTCAGAGGTATGACTGCACCATCTGTAGACATTCCCAAGCTAGTTGATCTAGCTAGTTTGAGTTACTACAGCAGTGAAGCCACAGCATCATAACCCAGCCACTCAAATCCCAGGTGGGTTTGTACAGTTTGGTTGCTTTGAGACACAACTTTTTTCAGTTTTTTGCCCTTGCTTAACCAAAAAAAGAAAATCATTTGGATCAAACAAAACCATTTAAATGTTGATTCAAAACAATCTTTTTGAAAAATCTTGATATTTATTAAAATGACTTTTTTTCATCAGAAACTATGTGCCGAATTTGACATGAATTTGTGAATAGTTTTGGTTCCCTCAAAAATGCATTGTTGTTATTATTTTATTTTATTATTATTGGTGAAAAGTATATTGACCAAAAAAAGTCACTGAGCTCTTTTTGAGTGCTTGTGAACTGATGGGTTGTGAGGAGAAAAGTTCCACTGGGATGGAACCCAGCAAAGCCTGTATCATTGCACCCATTTCTAAGACAGTTCTTGAGGAATAAATTCAACCTTTGGGTAAACAAGCCAAACTATGACTGAATTTGGACTAGGGCAGAATTAGACATTGTGCAGAATGAATGAAAAATAAATTAATAAGGAAATGAGTTCAGTTTCAAATTTCTTGGGGGCTTTTTAAAAGAATGGGTAAAAATAAATGAGAAGGGGGGAAAACTTCACAGTGTCCTTTTTAAACTAGTAGTGAGTGGGATAATTGTGTGCTGTTTTCTCAATCTAATTAACATAAGTTATCATGAAGAAAAATTAATTTGCTGTCAGCTTCCTCTTTTTTTGCACATTGTCATGAAAAAGTAGATGAAAATTTAAATGTCCAGCATGTTCTATAAATAACTCCTGCCTTGTGCTGCACTGACCTTTTCAATATTCTGTGTTTAAACTGGTTGGCCATCCCATGTCTCCACTAATTACAGCCTCACTAGCCTATGAAGAAGGGAAAGGAATTATCAGCCTTGAATTTTAAAGCATTATGAGGAATATGGAAGGTGAAGGGAGAGCTCTACATTTCTGAAATATAGCTACAGTACTTATTTTTCACAGAAACAGCTTTAGTTGGTCTTTCTCATGCTCTGCTTTACTGTATGTAAATGTTTGTGCTGAAATGAAGATCCAGCATTCAAGAACTTGTTAGAAAATGTTTCAATTCATTTTTAATGAATATACAATTATCAATAGCTCAGTGATTTGAGCATTGGCCTGCTAAACCCAGGGTTATGAGTTCAATCCTTGAGGGGGCCATTTGGGGATTGGTCCTGCTTTGAGCAGGGGGTTGGACTAGATGATCTCTTGAGGTCCCTTCCAACCATAATATTCTATGATTCTAAGATGTGAAAAAAATAATACAGTATCTTCCATGCAATGCCTTTAATTCTGAAGATTAATGTTGCTTTTAAAAGTTAGCAGACTTCCTTTGTCTTTGTAGATATAGAATACATGATGGAGTTTGTGGCATAAGAATGCCTCATGCCAATAAAATACCTGATGGTATGAAATAAATGTTTTATCGAAACGTAAATACAAATTGCTTAGCCAGCCACTGAAATGCAGCATCTTTGTGGTAATTTAGCATAGTAACAATATAGTATAGAACAGTAAATGAAGATGACCATACACAGTTAAAAATTTAAAAGGCATTTACGTAATCAAGATATTTAAAAAAAAAAATAGAACTACTTATTTAGATTTGTTTTCTCACTGCTTCCAAGATAACTTTCCCTAAATCCACAGTATTTGAGGCAGAACAATAATTTCTGGCTTGCTTGCTTCCCAAGATGGGACATTTTTGAGGAATGACTTGGCCACTGCTTGTTTAAGGGAGGTATTAACACACTGAATCAATAGCTAAATCAGTTTCTCTTCCTTTGGTTTTCAACAACCATAAAGGGCAAGGGTCCATCTCACAATTTATAAAGCTTCTCAAAATCATCCAAACTTCAAAGTGTGAAACGGGGAGAGAAAACCCACCACGTTGAGATTTTCTTCCATTCTGCTCTGACATTTTTCCATGAGTGGTCAAATTATTCTGTCTCTGCTCAATCTAAATGATGAAATGCATCAAGAATTCCTCGAAATAAGAAACTCTTGATTTTTTTTAAAAGCAAATTGAGGCTGTCTGGGGTAATTAGACTGCCCACAATGAAGATGTGTGGGTCATGATTTTGCAGATGATGTGGCTGAGAAATGCTTTGTTTACAATGCAGAATTCTTATTTTGCCTACTTTTGAAAAATGAATAATCAAGTTTTACTCCAATGATGATAATAATAATAAAATCGTCTGCACATGTAAATTGATCCTTTTCTTAAATCAGAAGTTCTACATATAAACACCTAAAGTATATACTCTTCTGTGGGACCACTGCACTCTATCATTCTGAATCTGTCAACTAATAATGACAAATATTTTTGATGCTACGAAGTGGGATGGCTCCAGATGAGCTTGTATGGGTACTCTATTGAACTCCCCCACATTCACTTGATTAACTGTGTGTGTACACCTGATTGGCACATGCATTATTTCTTAAGCAACTACAGAGCCTATCATTGTTTCTTAGACCTTTAAAACTTAGGTTGGCTTACTTTCCTCAGCAAGGTTTGCTCAGAAAGGCCTATGGGGTGAATATGTAAGGAAGTGTGAATTCTGTGGCTGATTCATAATGGTTGCTGGCTGTGTTGTGGCAGGCAAGCCACTGCTGATGAGAGTCTCTGCATCTGTACAACCTATCATGTCTGATTGTGCCAGGAAGAGAAGATTGAAATGTGAGCTGTGCATTTTTTTCATTGTTTCAATTCATTCAGTAAATTTAATTCAATTTATACACATGATATAATATTTAACTTTCTGTTTTTGAACCCACCATGTCTACTCTCATGTCTACTTTCAGTTAGATACTATTACCAAACAACTAAAGAGTCAAAACCACTAGATTTTTATTATTTTTTCCCCTAGAAATGGCTTAGCCACTTTTCAATCATTTTATATGATTTTATTTGGGTATGCAATTACTGATTAATTTTATTGATGCAGTTAGCCAAATATGAACTGTTCAGTGATCTCCACAGCCGGAGGTTCACCTTCTCCCCTTGATGACATTCCATCTCTGTGCTCATGAATCCTCAGCTCAGGCAAAATACCGGTACTAAAGAACAGAGAGCAGAGGCTTAGTGTACTACAAGAGATCATTTTGGGATGTGGTGCTTCCTCACTGACAAACTCCTTGAGAAAATAGTTCATCATTTCTTGTGCTGTGTGCATGAGTTTCTTTACCTTTTTTTTTTTGAGTCATCAGCTTAATGAAAACTCACTGTATAAATTCAGACTTCCTAAGGAACAAAGGTGCTTATAACAGATGTGTGGGTAACAAAAGGCCCAATCCCATGTGCACTTGTGAGTGACCTATTTGTCAACAACTCCCTTTCATAATTATCATCTCTAAGATAGATGCTTCAAGAAATTAAATTGTAGCAAATTAGAATTTAAAAAAGCCACAATCCAGGAAGATTCTTTACTGCAGTAGACTCCAGTACATGCTTGAAGGTAAGCTTTCCCAAATGGATGGGACTCAGGATTTTAAATACATTTTGTTTAAATATATAGAACATTGTTTGAGGCCGCAACAGTCCCGGTGTCTGCGGAGAGGCTGTAGCTTAGCACTTCCACTACAGCTGCAAAATAGATAGACCACTAGCTGGAAGCATTTTTAGGGGACTCTCTACAAGCTCAAAGGGAACAACACTGTAAGAAATGGATTTGTGATGTGGAACATAGCACAAAAGGAGCAGGTGCGTATAAGCACTCCAGAGAAGTGTGTGTGCTTGCATGCATTAAGAATAAAAAAAATCACTGCATCAGAATAAAAAATAAATCCAAATTCTCCATTAAACTACAAGGGTGGGGAGAATATTGAGCAAAGAAAGGGAAGTATTATATCTCCATTGTACAGATAGGAAACTGAAAAGGTTGTGTGTGGACGGGGAGGTATATGATCATCTAATTAAAGACAATATCCTGCATAGGCATATGGGGGCTGAATTAAGATTACACAGGAAATCTTGCTTCAGTTGCTTCTAACTTTTCAGTGATTGACTTTGCAGTCTTAAGAGTCTTTTAATACAAGATTTTTTTTTTGTTTATTTGCTATATAGATACACTCACTGAGACTAACCGTGTCCTTCAAAGTAAGCATCTGTGTCAGTGTTTGCAGGGTCAGGGCCAAAGTGTGTGCCAAGGAATGCTAACCAGAGTTGTGTGAGTTGAGGGTGAGCTAGAGCTGGGGAGCCAGCCTTTTGGGGAGAGCCCCAGCTCTGCAGCAGTGCACCAAGTGGCCTGCCAAAGAGCTGGGAGTGTGGAATCTCTGGTAGCCCCAGCTCCACAGTCACTTGCAGGTGGGATTCCACAAAGCTTGAGAGCCCTGGCTCCCAAGCTCCCTGCCAGGCAGGATACTGCAGAGCCCAGGGACTTGCAGTACCTTGGAGCTGCCAGGTGAGAGTCCAATGAGCTGGGGAGGTGGGCAGATGACTTGGCAATAACCAGATAGGTTTCTGAAAGTTTTTTTTGTCTTAATCTACATACTCCCACAGGATGTTTAGATTTCAACAAACTGGCATTTTCCAATGATATAATGTTCAATTGAAAAATTCCTGACCGACTGTAATGCTAACCAAACCAGCACAGTAACTCAATCAATGTTCAACTAACTGTACAGCACAGTGCATTACAACTCAAAAGCATGAAGTCATCTTACTAGGGTGAAAAAGCAAGTGATGGTTTCTTAAAGTATTTGCAAATCGTCTTTGGAAGTTGCACTACACATAAATATGTTACTATGAAATACCCGGTTAAAAGTTCACACAAACAGTGCTAAAAGTATATATTGTATGTAATACTAAGAATAAATACAGAAAAAAAACCCATAAACATTGAAAGAGAAAACAATAAAGACCAATATTTAATAAATGCTGCTATGTTCACAGGAAAGCAATTTTCAGGGATTTACCTACATGATCTTGTTAAATGATTCTCTCTCAGTGCTTCAAAGTGAGGCAGACAGAAAGTTTCCAAGGCCCCTCCTAATAAGATATTCCCTTACTTCAAAATTTAAAGCCAAAGGAGGGACACTGTGTGATCAGTTCAACCCTCTGCATACTTTGGTGAAGCACCTAATCCCAGCCATCCACTTAACATTTCAAACCTTCTTAAATTTTACAGTGCATTAGTCTCACTTTTCACAGCACTTATCCAGAAATAGAAGTCACAGCACACTGCATAATCCTGGGTTAGTATGACTTTTTCTGGTAATGGACTTGACTGACTTTGGTGACTAAAATACATTTATTTATATATATAATGTGTGGGTGTGCATGCACGCGCGTGAGCAATGGCTGGGGAGCAACAAATTCCTGAGTTCTAAACACATTTCTGCTGGTTCATTGTGTAGCTGTTGGTTTCTATCTGATATGGAGTAGGATTAACATATACAGATGTAAGAATATTAAGAGTTTTTCTATCGTTCATCGTGTTTGTTTAATTACAATAATACCTCAACTCTGTCCTAGGAATTTGAGAATATACTCCTCGTGACTTTGTGCTAAGTATTATGTCCCATCCCTTGTGAAATATTTCCTATATCTGCAAAGTGTATTTATTGAATCTACTGTTTGCTCACTTTGTCATCTATCAAACCATTCAGTACATCAGCTTTCTGATTTTATAGGCACTGATCCTGGAAACACCATATGCATGTATTTAACTTTAAGCACATGAGTTTCACTAACCTCTCTGGAAGTGCTCACATGAGTAAAGTTAAGCACATGCTTTTCAATCTATCGTGCTACTGCAGTTCCTAACATTTTTGCCTTACTTATTTTTTTCTTACTGGCAGGGTTGCTGTGGGTGTTATTATGGCTGGGAAGTGGATTTAAATGGCGTATCCTGATCACTACCTGAATATCTTGCTCTTGATGTTGTCAGCCAGAATCCATAAATATATTAACACTCCTTGTGTTGCATATGCTGGTGTCCAGATATGCATCAATTCCCCATCTGTGAGCCAGAATTTGGGCCTGATCGAATGGCCATTCGAAGTCCATGGAAAGACTCTCTTTTACTTCAGTGAGTGTTGGATCAAATAGGACTGGCTGGAAAACATTCCATGTTATAGAAAATTGAGATTGCAACATTTTTCATTCAAATATAGAACTAAAACCAGATATTTTGAAAACGTTCACAAAAGAAATGAGAAAGATGGCTCAAGCCAGGCCCAGAATAACCAATAATCTGATGGTTAGCACACTCAACTAGAATTTGTAAATCCTAAATTCAAGTCCCTAGTCTGCCTGATTCAGAGCACAGACTTGAATCTCTATGTCTCATTTTCCAGCTGAGAGCTCTACCCACTGGGCTATTGAGGGGATAGGGAGGCTTCTCTCTTTCTTTCTTGGTTTTGGTCTGAAATTCCATCCTATACCCAAGAAACCTTCCCTATACAATTTTGTTGTTGTTGAAGCCAATACATTTCTTCAAGACATGTTGGTTTTGACAAAATGGCATTTTTCAGTGGGAAAGAGTTTTTTGTTAACTTTTCAACCAACTCTAAAATCAAGCCCTTTTTATCTATGACTTTGTCTACACAGTCACTTTCATCGTTAAAACTTTTGTTGCTCAGGAGTGTAAAAAAACTCTCCTCTGAACAACAAAAGTTTTAACAACAAAAAGCACCTGTGTGGATAGTGCTTTGTCAGCAGGAGCTGTGTTCTCCTGGCAAAGAAGCTACTGCCTCTCATTGGAGAGAGTTTTATTTTGTCACCAAGAGAGATCTCTCTCCCGGCAATAAAGAGTTGCTATACAGCACACCTTACAATGGTGCGGCTGCAGTGGCACACCCGCACTGTTATAAGATGTGCAGCATAAACATAGCCTATGTCTTAATGCCACCAAACAGAAATTCATTCAGACTTTCAAGAAAATTTGGACAGTGTTATTCTATATTGTTTTGACTATAAAGTGTACAAAATTAAGAATAATTGTTCTTTAAAAATAAAATCCCAAATCATCCTATTAAATAGTCAAATTGGGTTATTGTGAGCTTTAAATTAAAATTATTTTCAAGTACAGAGGCAAAAAAAAGAAAAAATCGGAATCAGTATATACAGATGACTTTGAACAATAATTTTTTTTGTGAAATAATGATGAAAAAGAGCCAAGTCTTCAGTTTGCATTACATTTAATATTTCTCTAATTTTTTTTTAAATTTTGCTAGGTTGTTTTTTGCGAAGGTCAAATGTTATTAAAAAAATACTGTCTGTAATTGATACAAACTTCCTGTGCAGTTTCCCCTCATACATCACTATTTAAATGCTGAGTTTAACTGCTGTCTTGAGCTACGGGGTATATGAGAATAATTTCTATAAGGACAAGTTTTTAGTTCAAAATAGCTACACAGAAATACAGGTTTCAAAAGTTATACCTGTTGCACACTTACTAATTTTGAATATTTTTAAATTAGGGCTAGACTGTGATTTGAGCCATAACTATGAACAAGGGTTTGTGTGTATGCTGAACTATCTAAGGAGAAACCCCTGGCGGCAATGCGACAGTGAACATACCCCAAGTCAACATTCCTTCCCCAATTCTTTTTTGCTTCCATGGCAGGGGGAAGAGGAAGGAAGTTAGTGATTAACTGCTGACCCATACCTCAATTTCTCCTCCTCTATCATAATGCTCTATTATTATGGCCATGGAATAACAGGAAAGTTGAGCCAGGGCTCTTCCCACTCCCAGTGTATTTGCTTCCTGGAGGGAGTAAATAGGGAAGTACCCACCTCACTACTGTGTCTAGGCAGCCTGTGCAGAAGTGCAATGGTAGGTCCAACTCCCATACATTGCCATGTAGTCTGAGGGAAAGAGTTTCAGTATAGTCTGATGTTTCTCAGAGTGTGTGGGGCAAAGCCCTGTTGGGCCCTAAAAGACTAGCCAGGGAAGATCCAGCAAACCTCCCCATGGTTCTCTGGATTGATAGCTTTCATTTAAAAGAAAAAGTGTGGCTGTTTGGGCTGCAAAGAAAACATAAGCTGAGTTAAACAATGCAGCCCTGACTGACAGGGTTTGCAGACAGCCGAAACAATAAGTCTGAGTTGTTAACTGCCTCATTCATGCATGTGAAAACTGTCACATGCCAATTATCCTTTAAATGTCAATGATGTTAACTATTTTACTGCTTATGATAAATGACAGAAGAAGTATGAAGATCTGTGCCTTCTACTAAGAGCGACCTCTCACACTGAGTAGGTTTTTAACATATGGCAGGGCTGACAAGGGCTTCAGTTGACTTTATTTTCCTGAAGAGGGAGTCAGCTTTGAAAAGTTTGTGAAACTCTCATCTAGCTCTTTATCTTCACAAGGCCTGTTCCTGTGCTCCTTCCTCAGATGAAATTCCCATTGAAGTTAATGAAAGTTTTCCCTGAATAGGGAGTGCAGGAGCTAGCCATTAATTTTCATATTGACAATGCAAGTGCCTTTCTGTTGCTAACTTATGGCTTTACTGAGAAAGGATAACTGTCTGTGATCCAAGGTTTTTCAGATCATTGCTTTTCATTAAGAGGAAGTAACTGATAGGAAGGAAGACCTTATTCAGGGCATTATACAGCAACTGCTGATGCTGCCCCTACATTTTCTGAAGTGATTAATGATTTTTTGCCTTAGTTTCTTTCAGTCAAGAAATTGTTGAGCATTCACCATTTGTAAATCAAGCTCCTTTTTTAAGGAGTCTCAGATTGGTCACCTAAAAACAGAAGCCTTCAAAAATCATTAGTCACTTCAGAAAATGTAGGGCATTGTACATATATTTTAAGTAATATTTTGTGTGTTAATTCTCAGAATTCTATACATTGGCTTTATTTTTCACATCTCGTAAAAAAAATAGTTTGCTCAGACTTATAATAATAGAATAACAGACAGGAGAAGCAGAGGGTTTCTCATTTATATGTAACAGCTGCATGAATTCAAGCGCCAGGAAAATATATATAAATCCCTAAGATCCGAACTCAGTTTATTTGGAGGCTTTGATTCAAAAGGCTTTCTAGAGATAAACCCGAGAGATTTAACACCATGCTTGCCACTCAATGCTTTTCTCTTAGTTTTGCAAAACCAGAAAAGCTATCCACCCTATTTTTGTAATAAACTTACTTCAAATAGTAAACAAATTAAAAATAAATATCTGTGTTTATAGAACATCTATAGACACCAATAACTTGGAAGATCTTTTTGTCCAGTACATCCCTGGCACTGTTTTACAAATATATGTTCTGGAAACAAGGGGTGGTTCATAAGACATTCTTTTGATGAATATAGTGGAAGGCATTATAAAAAAAAACTTAATTATTGTTCATTTTTACAATGTGAACCAGCAATTCTCTCAGCCACATAGTTGTTCAGCAAGTCTATTATTTTAGGTAAAGCCAAGAGTCCAATCCTGATCCATTGAATACAATAGCTAAAGCCATAGGGACAAAATGGGAGTAGGACTGAGTATAGATAGAGCCATATAGAACCACTCTGATATATGTATGTATTTTAATTATGGTTGCCTAGCACTCTAACATCCAAAATGTGTTGTTTTCCATAAGTAATGTGTGCATGACATAATTCTTAAGCAGTAGTATTGTAGTAACCTAAAATACAATTTTATTCTGTGTCTGCAGTATCCCCTTGTACTTCTCTACTTTTACTGTGGGAAATAACTAATTGTTTGCAGTATTAAAGATAACTTATTTTGTTTTCTAAAGCAATTAAGTAAAGCCACAATATCTCCATGTAAATCAAAATCCTGTCAGTTTTACCAATAACCTAGGCCAGGAATTAAATGTAAATTGAGGTTAAATGTAAATTGAGGTAAATTAAGGTTACTTCATCAGTAAACCTTTAAAAATATATATTTTTTTCTTTTTCTGACTGACAAGCTAAGTAACTTTTGTTAAAGATGATTTTTCTTGATGACTCAGTCACAGAAACTGCATATAGAACTTTCACATTGTTGCCTAAAGCAGCAGAATGAGCCACGGCTAAATCCCGGGTGTATTGTCAGTCTTTGGCTCCAAACCCAGATGGTGTTTTAGTCGGGATGAGCTAAAGCTTTAAAGGCTAGAACAGGATCTAAACTGTTCCAGTGTTCGAAATAGGAGAGTCGGATCTGGGATTCTTGTTTAGCTCCATCTCCAAATTATTGTGATGCTGACCAGGGATACCCGGGGTTGTGATGCACCTCACTGCTTCCTGTCCTCAGCCTGCTGTAGCTCAGCTCCCTGAAAACAGCCCTCTGGTAACACATGCATTACCTTCCAGCCCTTGTTCTTTCTGTGCAGATTAGTGATAGGCACACAGCAATCCCCAAGTCCTTGGAGCATTCCCTTCAATGTCTAGCCCCTTGTCCACTGGACACTCACAGAATTATAAGGTTTGCTATCCCCAAAGGGACAGTGTATACACCAGGTTGAATGATTTCAACTCCAGAGCAATACCTTGCTTAATACCACAGCACTGAAATATGTTTGTACTGAAAACAAGAATGTTTAATAATGAAAATTCAAAGATTCAAGTGATTAGCAAGTGAAGCTAATGAAAAGGGTTCCATCTAAAACAAAATCATAACACTTTCTAGAGATTGAATATAACAGGCTAACTCCTGGCTAAAACAATCTTACCTCACCCAAAGATGACATTTCAGCGTTTTCAGCCAAGGTTGGTTGTCCGTTTACTTCCTCAGGTGCAGGTAAAGGGGTGTCTTTTTGCATTCTCCTTATATTCCCCAAAGTTCATTGTTTGGCCCCAGAGACTCACAGGACAATCCCCTATGGTTCAGTCTCCGGTGTCTTGTCTCCTTGTTGAGTTTTCACTTCCCTGTTGACTTTGTATGTAAATTGAGCTTCCACTGTGTTTTCATATAATGTTTAATTTACTGGTGAACTGAGATAGGTTTCTGCCAGACAAGGGATGAATATTCACCTATTTGTCAGCCCTGCCTTGATTCAGACTTTAGAAACATGTTTTGATTATATCTACAAAGCTTTTTCACATAGTATCTGTGTAAATATTTCAAAATTATATTAATGATCAGTGTGGTCTTGGCTCTCATTTAAGATGTTACATGATATTCTTCATGGATAAATACAGTGAAAATGATGTATAGAAATAGTGAGTTTGTCAGGCCTGTTAGGAGTTGCTGTTACAGAACAGCAAACACTTTGCCAGCTGGCACCAGTGGACCTCTGTTGCACAATTGTACAAAGGCTTCTGGCATCTGAGCAAAAACGAACGTGGTTGCATTAAGGCTGCAGTTTTCAAAAGTACAGAGTTAGTCCAACTCTACTCCCATTGACTTCAGTAGGAGCAGTTATGCAGATGTTAAACATTTTGAAAATGCCACCCTGAGAATCTACTATACCTGAATTTTTCTCCCAAACACAACAGAATCTGAAACTTGTCTTTTTTGAGGTTCAAAGAGTTCAGATCACTTTTTCTTTCCTGCCCTTAGTTACTTTGTATCAAACTCTCACCAGTTTAAAGCAGAAGGATCACAGGGGAAAAAAAAAGTCCCAATACTGTTTTTAATCTAGAAAATCCTAGAAATCCTATGCAGAAATATATTATTTTCCAGAACAGAGAGGCTTGAATAAGTTAAAATAAGCTTTGGATAAGGATCCTCGCTCCGAATGATATCTGAACTGAACATCTGAAGCTTTACAGTTTGCTCATCACTAATGTGCAGCAGGAACAATGTCTGAACAAATGCAGGAGGAAGGGTCTTTTACACATTCTCAAAGAACATACTTAATAAACAGAATAGAAGTCACACTTCTCTGGTATTTCATTCCATTAACATCGGTACTAGAAAATCCCCAGTCTGTCTGCCTCCTTAAATGCGAAGTTAGAGACCGATGCTCATTGACAACAACACTCGGCCTTGAATTCAAATCTTAAAATTATCTCACATCACCTCTTAAGCAAGTGCTGATTGACCCACATTAAATAGATTAAGGGTATCTACATTTTGTCTGAGCTCATGCCTATTAAAAACATTAATAGATTTCTGGGAAAGACCAAGCAATTGCACTGATTTATTGCAGGAATAATAAAATATGGTACATGTATTTTTAAACAAAGTCTTTTTTAAAAAAAAAAGAGAGTGAGCGTACCAAGTGGATATGAAATGAAAGGATGTCAAGAGATTTTTAGAATTCTTTAAGACCTCAATCTAGCAAAGTGATTTATTATGTACTTAATTTTAAGCATAGAGTAGTCATTTTGAATTAATTCTGACTACTCATATGCATAAAGTTACACATGTTTTTAAGTACTTTGCTTGATCAAAGCCTTCAATGTCACATTCTAATGTCAGTTTACCCAGACAGATAATGTTCATCTTGAAGTTATTCTGACAAAGATCTCCAGGTCAGACCCTCACAGCTCCCCTGATAAAATCCTCGATGGGTATGAAATTATCAATCTATTTCTCATCTGCCATCAACCATTAATTTTACCTCCGAATTAGCGTAAGTATTTAGAATATTGGTTTCTTGAAGAACCCTAATTTCCTAGGTCAAAGAAGTTTTAGAGATGTAAATAATGCTGCTCACTGACATACATTGCTATTGAGAAATGTTAAAAGTAGATATCTACAACCTTCCATGCTAGTAAAACTATATCTTACAAATGTCTACGGGGGAAGGGGGGGCACAACTATAGTCAAAACCAAATTAAAGTAAAAGAATATGCACAGAGAGTGAATTTCCCCATCTCTAGTTAATTCTGAAGCCTTTAGTCAGTATTTTATAAACATTTTATACTTATTTGGAGACTAATCCAAAGTTCACTGAAGTCAATGGAACATTTCTGTTGACATCAGTTGCCCTTAAGTTAGGCCTTTAATGGGCCTTTAATGGGATTTCCTTGCTTGGTTGTTTTCTATCTGACAGACTTAAAAATGGATATTTGTTTCTCAGAGACAAGGTGACTGAGGTACTATATTTTATTAGAACAATTTCTTTTGGTAAAAGAGACAAGCTTTCAAAGTACACAGAGATCTTCAGGTGTGTGTGGCTCAAAATCTTGTCTCTTTTACCAAGAGACTAGTCCAATAAAAGATATTACTTCACTCACCTTCTCTCTCTGATATCCTGGGAGAGAGGCAACTGCAATAACATTGCAAACATTAGTTTCTCAGTCATTTCTGAGTCTTCATTAATTACGTCAACTGTTTGTCTTATTAATGGACTTACTTTCTAGCTCCTACTACATTTCCTATTGATATATTTATAACATCTATCAGGATTTGAGCTAAAACCATTCAAGTAAAAAGAAAGGCATCAATAGTTATTGAATTGGCCCCTTATTCAAATTAACCTAAAGCTGGTAAAATTTTCCCCCAAATTTTGAGTTTGATTAAATACTTAGTTCCAAAACTTAATTTTCACTGGAGGAAAATACACCCCTGAAAACTGAGTATTTTGACCAGCTATTGTGCTGGCTGTATATGATTTTGGCTTAGATATCTTTGATAAGGCTCAGAAGCATTGCTTTTATTAATTCACTAAGAAGTTTATAAAAAGCCAGAGAAAAACACTTGAAAAAATAGGAGTAGCTTGTTAATTTCAAGGAAGAACAGATTTTGGACATACTAGAAATTGTTAACCAGAAGGAGACTTTGCTTCATTAACACACGGTATCTAATCCTTCTTAAGAACTATAGACCAAGCTCTTGACAGAAAAATGGGATTTGTTATGTTTTATACAGTTTAAGCAATTTTTTTTAAAGAACTCCAAGGGTCTTGGGACTAACTCACCTTGGTTGATCATGAACAACACAAGCACAGGTCCTTCACCAGCACAGTTTGAGTCCTGTGTCTTTTACATTCCATGTAACATATCTGCCAATACTGTATACATCAGTCTTTAATCATATGAACCTCTTTTCCTCCCTCTATTATTAGTGGGGTTTAGGAGAACTGTTATATTACAATCCTAAAATTGAATGACTTAAATTTGAATAATTTTCACTTCCATTTCTCCCTATCATCATTACAAGAATAGATTTAGAGCAGGCCATTTTGTAGGTCTGATGAGTTTCATGGGAATTAACTCATGTTGAGCACATTAACACTAAGTAACATGACACAGGTGAATCCCTGAACAGTGAGTTAAGAATATATTTCAGAGAATGAAAATAAGTGTGAATTCATTTCCATGACACCAATCACAAAGAGCACAAAAATGATACGAACATATCCCATTCTCATTCCAAATTAAAGACTGGAACCTATATTTTACTTTTGATTAATCTGGTCTAAGTCTGCAGTTTTTCTCTGTGTGTGTTACTGAATAAGGTGCTGAGAAAAAGGAGAAAACATCACAGTCCTGCTCATGACCATTTACTTATGCTCATTTAGGACGTCATCCAAAGCCACTGAAGTCGATAACAATATTTGCATTGATTTCAACATTCCTTGGTTAGGGCCTGGCTCTGACACATGTTAAAGTTAATGGAAAAATGTCCAACGATTTCGCTGGGCTTTGGATCAGGCCCTTATTTCCCAGATGTCAAAGGATTTGTCAAACTAAAACCAAAAATAACTTTATAAACAAACAACTGTGAATTGGCAACAGCCGACTTTGAGCGAGCCCGTATACAGGCATTTAGGGACAAAATTAGGCCAAGGTACAAAATGAGATTAAACCAGCTGCAGATATAAATGGTAACAAGAAAACATTCTATAAATACATTAGATGCAAGAGGAAGACAAGGATAGTGTAGGTTCTTTACTCAATGAGGGGAACAGAGACAATGACAGAAAATGTGGAAACGGCAGAACTACTAAATGGCTCTTTTTGTTTCAGTTTTCACCAGAAAGGTTGGTAGCAATCAGACGTCTAATGTAGTGAACACCAGTGAAAATGAGATAGCATTTGAGGTTAAAATAAGGAAAGAACAAGGAAAAAAATACTTAGACAAGTTAGAAGTCCTCAAGATGGCAGGGCCTGTTGAAATACATCCTAGAATACTCAGGCAGCTGACTGATGATATATTTGAGCCATTAGCAATTATCTTCAAAAAGTCATGAAGGATATGACACTAATTGGGCTCTGAATTACTACAGATAATTCTTTCTTGGGTATCTGCCTGGTGGGTTTTGCCCACATGGTCAGGAAATAATTTTCCCCTAAATCAGATTGGCAGAGACCTGGGAGTTTTTTTCACCTTCCTCTGCAGCATGGGGCATGGGTCATTTGCAGGTTTAAACTAGTGTAAATGGTGAATTCTATGTAACTTGAAGTCTTTAAACCATGGTGTGAAATTTTCAGTAACGCAGCTAGAGTATATTACTGGGGTGGGTGAGGTTCTGTGGTCTGCAGTGTGCAGGAGGTCAGACTAGATGATGATGGTCCCGTTTAAGGCCTTGTCTACACTGCCACTTACAGCACTGAAACTTTCTTTGCTCAGGGGTGTGAAAAAACATATGCCTGAGCAATGCAAGTGTCAGTACTGTAAAGTGGCAGTGTAGACAGCGCTACAGCACTGTTTGCCGCGCTCCCAGCACTGGGAGCTATTCTCCTCACAGAGGTGGTTTTCTTACAGTGCTGGGAGAGTTGTCTCCCAGCGAAGGAGCCGCAACTACACAGACACCTTAAAGTGCTGCCGCGGCAGCACTTTAATGTTGGCTGTGTAGGCATACACTGACTTTAAAGTCTGAATCCATAAGACTGGAAGAGGGCAGATATAGTGCCAATCGATTAAAAAGGGGAATAAAGACAAACCAGGTAATTACAGACTGGTCAGCTTAACTTCCGTACCAAGAACAATAATGGAGCAAAGGGCTCGGGCAGGGGATTGGGGCGTGGGTGTGGGCTTACCTTGGATGGCTTCAAGTCAGCGGCGCAGTACGGTGCTAAGGCAGGCTTACTGCCTCTCCTGGCACCGCAGACAGTGCTGCGCCCTGGAAGAGACCAGCAGCAGGTCTGGCTCCTAGGCAGAGGTGTGCAAGTGGCTCTGTGCAGCTCTTGCCTGCAGGCACTGCCCCTCCCCAGCTCCCAATGGGACCACCAGCCAATGGGAGTGTGGAGTTGGTGCTCAGGGCAGGGGTAGTGCATGGAGCCCTGTGGCCCTGCTGCCTAAGAGCCAGAACTGCTGCTGGCCCCTTCCGGGGCACAGCGTGGTGTCAGAACAGGTAGGGACTAGCCTGCCTTAGCTGGGCAGCACCGCTGACGGGACTTTTAAAGGCACGGTCGGTGGTGCTGACCAGAGCCACTGCGACTCAGTGCCTTTTATTCTTTGACCCAGTACTGGGTTAAGACCCGCAGTTTGAAAACCACTGGGCTAGCTATTGCTTGGTCCTGCCTTGAATGCAGGGAACTGGACTAGATGATCTCTTGAGGTCCCTCCCAGTCCTACACTTCTATGATTCTTTCTGTGCCTCAGGTCCCCATCTGTAAAATGGTGATAATATGACTACTTACTTTTATAAAATCTTCAAGGAAAGGACTTTGTTTTACTATATGGCTATATAGTACCTAGTTCAGTGGGGGTTCTGATCTCAATTTGGGCTTTAGAGTACTACTGTAATACAAATATAGAACTCATAAAATGGCCACATTGATGGAATATTAGGAGTATTTCTTCCTCTGCAAAGCCCCTGGCCACTGCCAGCCCAGAAGTGAAGTGTGGCATAAGCTGAAATATACCCCTTGGTTTGTTCATTTAAAAAGTAAATCATAAATGAAAGAGGACAGGTGGCTAAAGAAACCCTAATCAGCTTTGTTCTTCATTGTTTAGAGAAATATGCTGACAGTCATGAAAACTTTCATTCATTAGGTTTATGTGTACCTTCATTGAGTCCTCCCCACCACTTTCCCTGATGCTATCATTGCATCATCTTTCTGTACTTTTTCTAGTTGGTCTTGAAACTAACAGAAATATTTGGAGAGCTTTGTATGAATTTTATTTCCATGTTTTGTTTTAGTCATTTTCCTAATCACCTTACTGTACACTAAAAGGAAATTAAAAAGATGAAAAATAAATTTTAACCTACAGATATCTGAAAAGGAAATGTGCAAGCCTCATTTCCCAACTAAAAATAAAAACAGATGCATAAACATGGGGGGGGGGGGGGAAATGGGAGAAGGAAACTGAAAAGTACTATTTAGTTCCAGTTTTCCATAACTTGTAACACATTTATATTCCAGTTCACTTCCAACCCAAGCCCACTGTGACCATTTCTATATTTCTCTGATTGGGCAAATTACATAATTGCTATCCAGCATAGTAGCTGCTTATCCTTAGGCAGCAAGACACTACAGGTAGTGTATTAATTGGCTCATTATTGCATGGCCTGTCTGTATTGTGGGATCTAAGACATGCGGTGTTGTCATTCCAAGATTCAGTCCATCACTATTCTACGTATAGCATAAGGCTGCTGTTAAGTATAGTCCCTGACATGTCATAGGCAATTTGATATTTTAGAATGTTTTGCCATTAGATTTGCTATGAAAATAAGTTACAAATAGAGGATGGAGGGTGGAGTTGAAGGGGGAAGGAGAAAGATTGTACTTATTTCAATCTTTTTTCAAGTATTTTCAGTTTTGACGTATATATTACTATCTTTAGACTATGTCAAAGCTTGTATCCTGTTGCCACAGTATTTTGAGAAATGATCCTTTTGAGCTAAGTGGTGGTAGACCCTCCATTTTGAGTCAGTGTGAATGAGGGTAAATTTGGCAACTCTTGAAAAATATCTATATTTAAGTTAAATGTCTTTTTAAGGCAGTTTTGTTTTTAAAGATGGAAAAGGACCCTTCCTTTTAGGGATAAAGATACCCTGTTTCTCTTCTGAAAGAAAACTCATCTTTCTGGAAGTTTAGGTATTACCCTTCATTGCAAACCTTACTGCACATTCTTTTGGATTGACTGACTGTTCCATGCTCTTTGGACAGGTTAGGGAATCTGGAATTCAGTCTTTTGGGGTTTGAAATGTTGGCCATGACAAATATTTTCTGTGAAATTAAGATTAAAAATACTTCCTTTCTTCCATACTTCTTTTTCTTAATCTATTAGACTGTAAACTCTTTGGGGCTTATACTGTCTCTTATTATTTGTTTGTCCAGTGCTTAACTCAGTGGAACTCCTGTCTTGGATGATTCTGCGTGCTATTATTACACAAAGATTCAGAACAATGAGAATAAAACTTTCTGGTGATATCAATATACAATAGTATGTAGTTCTTTTTTGGATGTTGAGTAACAGATAAGAGACACAATATATAACCATATATATAATTGCAGCTTTAAATATACTGTATATGTGCAAAACGTTTTAAAAATGTAATTTAACAAATTAAAACCCAATCCTGTAAATGTATCCTTGTTCCCGTAAAGAATTTATTGATTTCAGTGGAACTCTGTGGAAGCACAAAGGCCTACCCAAACTTATCAAATTTCTAGATAAGAACCTTAATTGTGAAAGTATCAATGAAATATCAGATTGGTTTATGAGAATCTGATAATCCTCCACTAAGCACACTACAATTGAAATCTCAACATGTCAATGTCGCAACCTAGGAATACCTTTAATTAAAAGCTATAATGTTTTCAAAATGGCTTTTCAAATTGTAATAGAAAATGGCACATGAATCCCAAAAATCTGCTTATGCAACTAATAATTGTTATAAAGATAGTTTTTTCTTCATAGATATCTAAGCGAAGCTGAAAAAGTATACTTTAAATAGGGCAGTAGAAAGATCATTATCTAATTAAATTAATAATCTCATGTATTAAAAGAAAAGCAATTAAACCCTACAGGGTGTAGTTATCAAGATGTAATCAAGCCCTAGGAGCTTTATCAGGCACATGATACAGTCAAATGCCTTTTAATCCCAAGAGTGTGATTATCTCATGATAGCCAAAATCCTTGGAGTTTCTTATTGCTGCTGAGAAGTATCTTCAAAGAGAGAGAAATCCATTTCATAATATTTAGAAATATCAAATTAGCATCTGAAGAACAATTTGTAGTATTGTTATTACTATCTTCCATGTAATGGGTCTGATAAATGCAGTGTCCTGGTAGAAATGTATATATCTACTATAAAGCCCTCTGATCCTCCTGTATTGTGCAAGCATGCAAACATTTATTGGGAGAAGTTCCCTTTAAAAGGCCTCTTGTACCAGCCACCATTTTATCTCGAGGACGGTAGTTCCATCACCTTTTAGATTCTGATTGGTCACAAAAACTGTCAAATTATATTACTGTCTTGACCCTTATAACTAAAGGAAAGTATGCCTCTAATTAGAATATTTCAAAAGCATTGGAGCAGAGATTGAATGATAACCAATGAGAAGTAGCTAGAACAAAATCTATATACAGAAAAAAAATCAATGTAACCAATTATTACTTCTCAGAGTTAGATTAAGAGCTGTGATTAATGAGGCAGAGTATCTTTAGACAAGAAGAAAAGTGATCTGAAGACCAATATTTCAATTTTTTTCCCCCCTTCTGGTCCCATTGATGTAAATTTGCCTTACTGGAACCTTGTTAGAAAACAGTTATAGAGTAGCTGTTAATTAAACAGTATAGTAACTAGTTTATTAAATCTGGGAAAGAAACAAGAGGACAGATGTTTCACTTTGGCCTGAGTACTCACTCTCTCTGATTTTTATTCGCTCCATATTTGAGGTGAGATTGTTGTCCCAAATGGGAGTCTTACCTGAATAAAAACACAACAATGAACTCACAATTTGGCTTAAGATTTTTATTACGTATTCAATGCAAAGTAAATAAATGTCAGCAGTTTACAGCAGCAGAATTCCTTAAATCCAGAGAGTAACACCTGAGATGATTTAAAAAAAAATCTGTCTTTAATTTTCCTGGTTGGAATTCTGTGGGACATTTTATTTATATGTATTTATTTATTAGTGAGTAGCCTGGTGAAGCAACAGAAAGGTTTTATGTCCAGATTAAAGAGAGTGTGTCAACCTCAGCTAGAATCTCTCTCTGTGGTCACCAGTCTGTTGCAGGGGGACGCAATGGCTAGATTCTATGTGTTTCTAAGCCAACTGGGTATGCATAGAATTTAGTCACTGTTTCTAGCTATGGCTTTATAGGGCATACTCACAGTCCAGACCTCTTTTCTGATGCCACTTCCTTGGTATGGCTGACTCTCCAGTCCACCCATCCTAGACGCTCAAATCTCCCCAAATCACTTAAATATGCTCCCCACAGAGTTCCCCAAAAACTATGGACACTCTGGGCTTCTAGCTTAAGCCCTTTGGTGACAATGTAGCAGAAAAGCAAGCAGGGGCGGCTCCAGGCCCAGCACGCCAAGCACATGCTTGGGGCGGCACGCCGCAGGGGGCGCTCTGCTGGTCGGCGGGAGGGCAGCAGGTGGCTCCAGTGGACCTCCCGCAAGTGTGCCTGCGGAGGGTCCGCTGGTCCCGTGGCTTTGGTGGACCATCCACAGGCACGCCTGCGGGAGGTCCACCGGAGCCGTGGGACCAGCGGACCCTCCACAGGCACGTCTGCAGGAGGTCCACCGGAGCTGCGGGACCAGTCACTGGCAGAGCACACCCCCCGCGGCGTGCCGCCATGCTTGGGGCGGCGAAATGGCTAGAGCTGCCCCTGAAAGCAAGGGACACAGGCGTAGCAAAGGACTTTCTTAACCACAGTCAATTTAACAGTAAAAAGGAAATAGTTATAGATCTCTGTGAAATAAAAGTCCTGAGATGCATCTTCCAACAGTCTGCTGCCAAAATTTGGACCCACAGAACGATAAATCATTCAGACAAGACAAAGTCTCCCATGCCCTCTATCCTGCACCTCTGACCTGCAATGGTCTGCCTCCCTCACAAAGAAGCACACATCCTTAAATAGCCTGTCTCTTTTTGCCATATTCCCCACTCCCTTACCTCTTGGCTTCTGCTTAGATAGTCCATTGTTCCATGGGGTTGGATGGTAGCTGAGAGACAGTCAATGGCCCCAAATTGTTATCTTGATGGCTTCTCAGAGATTGCGTTGAACAAGATGTTAGGCACTTTTTTTGAATAGGGCACTGTCTGCAATGCAATACAAAAGTCACCATGGGCAAGTTTATTATTATCATTGCGAATCATGACTCCTATGGTAGTGCCAGAGGGCCAACAAAGAAGGGGCCTCCTCATGCTAAACACCATACAAACAAAGTGGTAGATTGTCCTTGCTGGAAGAGCTTACAGTCTAAATAGACAACACAGATGTGAGGTAGGGAAAGAGATATAATGTGCGAACAGATTGAACAATTCAGTGGCAGTAAATGTCATGTTAGTTCCATCATTTTTGTGGGGTTGGGTGGGAGTTTACTTGGGATGGAATTAGCTAAATGGAGAGGGAGCAGAATGGGGATGAGAGGGGAGCTGGATAGGGGAAAAACGTAAGAGGGCAGCAAAAGGGAAGAGCCTGTGAGAGAAGGGAAAAATTGGAGCATGGAGTTACATGTTTCTCTGCTTACTGTTCCTCCTATTGGGAATGAGCTATTTAGACATTTATATTCATATTTCATACTTGCTTAGTATCTATCATTGAAGTATATCCAAGTCTCTGATAAAGATGGAAATGTACTTTTCTAGTCCTATTTTTCATATGGGGAAAATTGAAACTCAGATATTAGGGCCCAGTTTTTTGCTCCCAAAATGTTCACTAGCTGGGAGTGACTTGATCTTGCAAGCCCAATTGAGAGAGACAAATCTTGAGTTTTCAGAGATGCTGCACATCTACAGGTCCCCATCAGCTTTAATGAAGTTGTGAAGTTGAATTAAACTTCCCCAAATTAGTGGATGTTTCGGAAAGTTTAGGCCTAATTATATTTAGTAAAGTTAAAGTGTCATGGCTGAATTGGGAACAGAATGGGTCCCCAGGTTCCCATCCTGAGCTATCATAACTAAACTGCACCATAATCCACACAGGGGTTTGGTCGTTCTCTTTGTAACTTGCTACATACACTTCTCCATGCCATCTGACTGATATGAACATAAGACCCAGTATTATTATGGGTGTGTGTGTGAGTGTGTGAACCTACTCAGTTAGGTAGCCATCTTTCATCTGTATTCCACACATTATCTAATAGAATTGTCTCCTGGTTATTAATAGGAAAACTGGAAAACACATTTCTCTCTGTGCACCATTGCATATGTTTTATCCCCAGCTCTGTTACTGAGATGCTATGTGATCTTGGACTTAGTCTGTTCACCTCTATGGCCCTCTGTTTCCCTGATCACCCTCTTGTCTGTCTAGACTGTAAACTCTTTGGGGCAAGGACTCTCTCACTATGTGTATGTACAGCACCTAGCATGATGGGGCCTGATCTCAGTTGGGTCTTCTAAGTGCTACTGTAGTACAAACAAACAACAAACAGTAACACATAAGACTTACTTACACTGCTACATATTTCATGCTATTCACTTTCAGCTTCCATACTTCAGTAAAGTCAATAAAGGACAGACAGAAGTTACTATCACAGATATTCTTCCAGATAAGAATTAAGTCATTATTTGAATTTCTGCTCAAATGAACACAGGTTAGCAATATTTCTATATTTGTCTAACCCTGATACAGTATCTTTACCAAGGTCCCTTAGGCAGACACAAGAGTGGGTTTGGTCCAGACATAGCTTTGAATATATTTTAATATTGAATTTTCTATTGACTTGGCATGTATAAATTAATCAAGTATTCACTTGGTAAAGTGTGTCTGTATGTGTGTGTTTGTCAATGTAGAACTTGCTCTGCATTTGCTATAGTATTCAGGAAAAAACACTTTTTTCTCTACACAGCTGTGGTTGACAGCTATGAGATATAGTAACTACAATCTAGTATGCATCTCAACTTTCTCAGCCATGCACATCAGAATATGTAACCCTAATATTCTTCTTGTGGCTGTTGAATGGTCTACAGAACTGACAAATGGCCAAAAAATATGGTGTTAGGAACCAGTGTTGGTCTGAACCCCAGATGCACTTTAATGTATTGTGAAGAGCTGAAGGATGTTCTAATGGTCTAAGCACAGAGAGGGAGGCAAAAAATCTGTTTTCTGTTTTTACACCAGAAGTTTGTGACCTTGGTAAGCCATTTAACACTTGTGTGCATGAGATTAGTTCTGAGTAAAAATATTTGCCTTGCTCCATCGTGTGTTAATAGGATGAATACATCAATGTTTGTAAAGTGCTACACGTACAATGACCACAGCTATTGATTGGATCATGCTAACGATGTTCAGCACTAAAAACACTTGTATTTATCACTTATGTAAAGGGAGAATTCCGTAAGGTTTGAGACAGTAGAAGGCTTTATATCATAGTTGAGACTAATCACTAGATAGAGACATGATCACATGCACTAGACCAGTGTATTTCACAATAGCTGTGTGATGTTCAAGGCCAAATAGCTTAAAGAGACTATCAAGTCTAAGGCCTTGTCTATCCTACAAAGGTAGGTTGACATAAGGCGCATTAGATCAATTTAATAATGTGTGTGTCCTTTCTGCTGACCTAAGTGGCCTGTAAAGTCGATTTCTGTACTCCACCTCTGCAGGAGTTGTAGAATTTGATTCTGCATCCTAGGGTACGTTTACACTACGGGACTATTCCAAATTTGCATAAACCGGTTTTGTAAAACAGATTGTATAAAATCGAGTGCACACGGCCACACTAAACACATTAAATCGGTGGTGTGCGTCCACGGTCCGAGGCTAGCATCGACTTCTGGAGTGTTGCACTGTGGGTAGCTATTCCGTAGCTATCCCATAGTTCCCGCAGCCTCCCCCGCCCCTTGGAATTTCCGGGTTGAGATCCCAGTGCCTGATGGGGCAAAAATCATTGTCGCGGGTGGTTCTGGGTACAGCCTCACCCCTCCCTCCCTGAAAGCAGCAGGGACCGTTTCGCGCCTTTTTTGCTTGGTGAACTGTGCAGACGCCATAGCACAGCAAGCATGGACCCTGCTCAGCTCAATACCGCAATCGTGGATGTTTTAAACACCTCGCGCACTCTCGTGCAGTATATGGTGAACCAGGACCTTCAAACCGAGGCGAGGAGGAGACGGATACGGCAGCGTGGCGATGACAGTGATGAGGACGTATACACAGAATTCTCTCAAACCGTGGGCCCCTGCGCTTTGGTGATCCTGATGGTAATGGGGCAGATTCTATACATTGAACGCCGATTTTGGGCCCGGGAAACAAGCACTGACTGGTGGGACCGCATTGTGTTGCAGGTGTGGGACGATTCCCAGTGGCTGCGAAACTTTCGCATGCGTAAGGGCACTTTCATGCAACTTTGTGACTTGCTTGCCCCTGCCCTGAAACACCATAATACCAAGATGAGAGCAGCCCTCACAGTAGAGAAGCGAGTGGCGATAGCCCTGTGGAAGCTTGCAACGCCAGACAGCTACCGGTCAGTCGGGAATCAATTTGGAGTTGGAAAATCTACTGTGGGGGCTGCTGTGATGCAAGTAGCCAAAGCAATCACTAAGCTGCTGCTACGAAAGGTTGTGACTCTGGGAAACGTGCAGGCCATAGTGGATGGCTTTGCTGCACTGGGATTCCCTAACTGTGGGGGGGGGGGGGCGATAGATGGAACCCATATCCCTATCTTGGCACCGGAGCGCCAGGGCACCCAGTACGTAAACCGGAAGGGGTACTTTTCAATGGTGCTGCAAGCACTGGTGGATCACAAGGGACGTTTCACAAACATCCACGTGGGATGGCCAGGGAGGGTTCATGACGCTCGCGTATTCAGAAGCAGTACTCTGTTTAAACGGCTGCAGCAAGGGAATTACTTCCCAGACCACAAAATAACAGTTGGGGATGTTGAAATGCCTGTCGTTATCCTGGGGGACCCAGCCTACCCCTTGATGCCATGGCTCATGAAGCCATACACAGGCAGCCTGGACAGTGGTCAGTATCTGTTCAATTACAGGCTGAGCAAGTGCAGAATGGTGGTGGAATGTGCATTTGGCTGTTTAAAGGCGCGCTGGCGCACATTACTGACTCGCTCAGACCTCAGCCAAACCAATGTCCCCTATGTTATTACTGCTTGCTGTATTCTCCACAATCTCTGTGAGAGTAAGGGGGAGACCTTTATGGCCGCTGATTACGCACAGCCAGACACCAGGGAGATTAGAAGAGCACACCAGGAAGCGGTGCGCATCAGAGAAGCTATGAAAACGAGCTTCATCAATGGCCAGGGTACAGTGTGACTGCTGTGTTTGTTGATGAACACCCAACCCCCTTGATTGACTCATTCCCTGTAAGCAACTCACCCTCCCCCTTCGAGTACAGCTTACTTATGCAAATAAAGTCACTCTCATTTAAAAAGCATGAATTCTTTATTAATTCATTATAAAAAGAAGGAGAGAAGTAAGGGTGTGGTTTGGGAGGAGGATAGGAGGGATGGAGAAGGCCATTAAAAAAATTTCACAGTAACGACAGCCTTCTGGTTGGGCTGTCCACGGGGGTGGAGTGCGCGGGTGCACGGAGCCTCCCCCCACGCGTTCTTACACGTCTGGGTGAGGAGGATGTGGAACATGATGAGGGTTGAGGGTGGTTATACAGGGGCTGCAGCGGCACTCTGTGATCCTGCTGCCGTTCCCGAAGCTCCACCAGACGCCGGGGCATGTCAGTTTGATCACGCAGCAGCCCCAGAGTTGCATCCCGCCACCGCTGATCTTCCTGCCGCCACCGCTGATTTTCCTGCCGGTCTTCCTGCCGCCACCTCTCATCTCGGGTGTCCCTCCTGTCCTCACGTTCACTGGCATCTTTCCTGTAATTTGATACCACGTCCTTCCACTCATTCAGATGAGCTCTTTCATTGCGTGTAACTTCCATAATATCCGAGAATATTTCATCTCGTGTCTTCTTTTTCCTCCGCCTTATCTGTGCTAGCCTTTGGGATGGAGGAGGGACGCTTGAAAAATTTGCAGCTGCATGAGGGAGAGAAATATTTAAAAAGATACATTTTACAGAACAATGGTTATACTCTTTCACAGTGAAAAGCACTATTCACCTTACATAGCACATGTGATTTCCCTACAACGTCGCATTTTTCATCTTAATACTGAGTGCCTGCAGCTCTGGAGTTACAGATCTCACAGACACAGGTCCAGGCATCAGAATTCAGCTTGCATGCGGCCATGGTAAGCCACTGTCTTTCGGCTTCTGTAGTGATTTACCCCTCCCCCCAACGCATGGCTAATACCACGCTAGCTCCCTGCTAATCAACTCCCTTCCCACCCCCCCACCCACTGCGTGGCTGGTAGCTTGGGGAAGATCCCCGCTGGCCAAACACAAAAAAGATAATCGGCATTTCACTCCTCCCCTCCCCCCGCTTGGCTACGTGCAGGAAAGGATTTTTTTTAAGCTGCTGCAGTCCAAGAACCCAGTAGGAAAATGGCCACCCCCCTTACTTAAATTCCTGATTTTTAACCAGGTTATCCTGAACTATATCACTTTGCTGAGGATAACAGAACAAGATAAAGAGCGGATGCTTCTTGAATGCCAGCAGTCACCGGGACCATACACTGCTATGCTTTGCCACGCAATGATACCTGATTACTTGCTACATGCATGGCGTGGTAAAGTGTCCTACCATGGTGGGCGGAACAAGGCTGCCTTGCCCAGAAACCTTCTGCAAAGGCTTCTGGAATACCTCCAGGAGCGCTTCATCGAGATGTCCCTGGAGGATTTCCTCTCAATCCCCGGACATGTTAACAAACTTTTCTAAGTAACTATACTGTCTGCAAATGCATCCCAAGTCCTCAGGGCAAATCAATCATTAAAAAAGGCTTGCTTAAAAAACAATGTTTGCTATTTGCAAAGGTACACTCACCAGAGCTCCCTTCCATGGCGTCATTGTCTGGGATAGTGGCTTGTGAGGGCTGGGAGGACGGTAATTCCGTCAGGGTGATAAAAAGCTCATGGCTGCTGGGGCTCACGGAGTGCTGTGTGCTCTCTGCTAGGTCTTCCTCCTCTTCTTCATCTTCATCTTCCCCGTCTGCATAATCCTCAGCCATGGCAGAGATTACAACCCCCACCTCGGAATCCACGATCAGGGGTGGGGTACTTGTGGCGCAGCCCCCTAAAATTGCATGCAGCTCAGCATAGAAGCGGCATGTTTTTCGACCTGCCCCGGACCTTCCGTTTGCTTCTTTGGTTTTCTGGTAGGCTTGTCTGAGCAAATTAACTTTCACTCTGCACTGCACTGAGTCCCTGCTGTGGCCTTTATCCGTCATAGCCTTAGAAATTCTTTCAAATACTTTTTCATTTCGTCTTTTGGAACGCAGTTCTGTTAGCACTGAATCCTCTCCCCATATAGCGATCAGATCCAGTACCTCCCATGCAGTCCATGCTGGGGCTCTTTTTCGATTCTCAGGAGACTGCATTGTTACCTGTGCAGATGAGCTGTGCGTGGTCACCTGTGCTGATGAGCTCTCCACGCTGGGGAAGCAGGAAATGAATTTCAAAAGTTCGCGGGGCTTTTCCTGTCTACCTGGCCAGTGCATCAGAGTTCAGAATGCTGTCCAGAGCGGTCACAGTGGTGCACTGTGGGATACCGCCCAGAGGCCAATACCGTCGATTTGCGGCCACACTAACCCTATTCCGATATGTTAATCCCGATATTAGCGCTACTCCTCTCGTCGGGGAGGAGTACAGAAACCGATTTAAAGAGCCTTTAAAATCGATATAAGGTGCCTCCTAGTGTGGACGGGTGTGGCGTTAAATCGGTTTTACGCTCCTAAAACCGGTTTAAACGCCTAGTGTAGACCAGGCCCATGAGTTGACATGGGGATAGTGTAGACACTGCATTGTGTAATTCTAATGAATTAGCTTCCAAGAAGTGTCCCACAGTGCTCTGCTGTCACTGCTCTGGGGAGCACTTTCAATTCCCTGCACGTCAGCCAGGTACACAGGAAACAGCCGCTCCCCTGTTAAAGCCCCAGGAACTTTTGAATGTTCATTTCCTGTTTAATCAATGTGGAGAGCTCACTAGCACAGCTGATTATGGAGACTCAAGGCCGCAAATGCACTCTAGCATGGTGGATCTTATTGCTGTGTGGGGAGAAGAGTCTAAGCAGGCAGAATTCCGATGCAGCAGAAGAAATGCTGACATCTATGCCAAAATTGTGCAGCATATGGGAGAGAGAGGCTACACCAGGGACATGCAGCAGTGCCACGTGAAAATAAAGGAGCTTCGGCAAGCACACCAGAAGACAAGGGAAGCGAACAGTCATTCTGGTTCTGCCCCACAGACATGCTGCTTTTATGAGGAGCTGCATGTGATTCTTGGTGGTGATTCCACCACTACCCTAAAATGCTCCATGGATACCTTCCAGGAGCCCCTAGTGACCTCCAGCAACAATGTTCAAGAGGAGGAGGAGGAGGAGGTGAATGTGAGGCAGGCAAGCAGAGGATCCATTCTCCCCAACAGCCAAGAACTGTTTTTTAACCCTGGAGCCCATCCCTTCACAGGACCAGTTGGTGGCAGATAACGATGCTGGGGAGAGCACCTCTGGTGAGTACACATTTCCAATCAAACTGTAGGGTTTGCACACTATTATTTTTAATGTTTAATCTGAACAAAAAAAGTAGGTGTAGTGGGTATTGATGGCCACTCCACCTATGCAGAGGATGTTATCCGAAAAAGACTGTTTATGTGCACAGGGATGGCCCGGGAATCCTCCATAGAGATCTCTAGGAAGCTTTCATGGAGGTACTCTGCAATCCTTTGCAGAAGGTTTCTGGGAAGGGATGCCTTATTTTGTCCATCACGGTAGGACACTTTCCCGCACCACTCCAGTATTAACTCTGCTGGCATCATTGCAGCACACAGAATTGCATCATAAGGACCAGGTCTATACTCAGACGCTTGGAGCATCTGCTCCCTTGCCACCTCTATTACCTTCAGGAGAGTTATATCGCATATGATCATCTAGGGGAAACGGGGGAAGTTTTCAATGCTAGCCCTTAAACTGCAAACAATTCAACAAGTAATCCGCCCCTGTCTGGTGAATTCTGGGTCACGCAACCACGCTTTCCCAAACGTGCCATGATTGCGGTTGGAAGGGATCAGCATGTGTTTCAACCAGCATTTAAAAAAAAAGGCGGGGGGGGAATGGTGGCTTCCTGTTTGTCTTTCAAAGGCTGCAGCACTAGACCTCTCACCCGTGTCTCGTGGCCTTACTCACCATGAGTCATGTTACCCTTGAAGTCATTTGGGAACTGCAATGCTTAAAGCATCATAAGCCACTTCTGCTAGACCAGCAAGTTTCCCTCCACTGCTTTTCCATCCCCATTTAAGATATGGAAGAAGAAGACCTAATACTGGCTTCTGGGCTGCTGTTACTCTACTGAAGCAGGTCCTGCTGCACAGAAGTGTGGAGTGACTAGCTAAATTTAGATGTCAGGATCCAGGACAAAAGTTCTTCTGTGTGCTGGATTCTGTTCTGTGCCTCTCCCATCTCCTATCCTACACTGCAGTACTGACTCCTGCCACACAGTGGACATGTCTCAGTGGCCATATGTTGGGGGAGGGATAGCTCAGTGGTTTGAGCATTGGCCTGCTAAACCCAGGGTTGTGAGTTCAGTCCTTGAGGGAGCTACTTAGGGATCTGGGGCAAAATCAGTACTTGGTCCTGCTAGTGAAGGCAGGGGGCTGGACTAGATGACCTTTCAGGGTCCCTTCCAGCTCTATAAGATAGGTATATCTCCATATATTAAAGAGTTGATGCTTTAAGCATCATAGTTTCTGAGCAACTTCAAAAGTAACTAGCTGCACAGAGTACCTGTTCCACTGACTCACAGGAGCTAATCCCATAGTAGAAGAACTTGTATGTTGAGATTATCCTACCAGAAGGCCAACCTCTGTGTGATATACATTGGACATTCTTTGGGGTATATGGGCCATTTGTCTCACCTTGAGCAGTTATGGGCATGCACCTGTAGTGCTGGAATCTGGCTCTTTGTGGAATAGTGGGCAGTATAATTTTACATGTTCATTATTAAAATTGAACTGTAAATGCCAACGAGAAAATTAAAGCATCACTGTCACGATTATAGTATTTGAGCACCTCCCAGCTATTAGCGGATTCTATTCTTACAACATACTTGTGAAGTAAGGGTTATCACCATTTTACAGATGGGGAACTGAGGCACAGAGTAGATTAAATAACTTCCCAAGTTCATACAAGACATCTGTGTCTAAACTGAATGGAACCCAGGTCTTTCAAGGTCTAGTACAATGCTGTTTCCGCTGTACCATTCTTCTGATTTTTGGCTTATAAGTTGATAGAGCCATATTGGAAAGCTGCAGTATAAGATATGAGTTAACAATGATTTTTTTCAAAACTGGGAACACATTAAGAATCCACAACTTGAAGCTATTAAACAGTAAAAGAAAAAGGAAACAAACTGTAAATATGTATGGTAACCTTCCGTACCCATTTATGACACCATTCTTCTGTATTAAATTACAAGAAAGTGTAGCATGTAATACATGTATGAGAATGAGAAGATTATGCTGTGAAGAACCAATTAGTTCCACTGCCCAGCACTAGTCCCTGTATCATTGTCAGGCATAGAAGTATCCTCTTAAATTCCAGATTTGGATTTAGATCAGTTAGTGAAATTGATGTTAGGCTACAGGAAAAGAAATTAACTGAACTCAGAGACTAAACCAGAGGAGCACAGATTCCCTATCTCCTTGTGTACTGATCTTAACATCACACATGCATAGTATCCATTTAATATATTCAGATATTGACATATGCTGCACTACACTGGTAAGTCTCTGAAAGGAATATTTGCTGAACTTCCATTAACTTTGTAACAATGAGACTACAATCTATATTAGTTGTGTTCTTGGCACAAGTTACCTGCTTCCACTATACACGTATCGGAAAAAGAATATAAGATCACCTAACAGAAGCTTTCTTTATTTTTAGTGGAGGTGAGTTATTATAGAAAAGGGTTTGTAATATCATGCAATGTAAAAGCAATTTTGGGGTGAAAAACAAGTGGAACATTTCTAGGAAATTCTCTCGTACACTCTTTTCTGTGTATCAATCACCACCACCATCATCCATAGTAAGATGTGAGTGACTGGCATGTTACACCAGTGCAAGTACTGTAAGCTTGAAGCTTAAAAATATATACATTACATAGGACCACAGGTTCAAATCCTCAACAGGATTGACTCAATTTTTGATCCATCTGAGTTAAATAAATTGAATAACATGCAATTTAATGTGTGAAGGTCTTGAGGAAAATTATTAGTCCCCTTTACTCGGTGTTGGTATTAAAAATCACATGCCATTTTTCATACTTGTCCTGTGGCCCTAAGTTTCCTGCTCATCTGTTGCATTGGGCACTGTGGGTTGTTTCAAGGTTTATTTTCATTCTGTGTCTTACAGGTAACTATTTTTCAAATGTGGTGTAACCTATGGAACTAGAGGCTGCATAAAAATGTAAGATATCTTTATCCAGCCAATTCCATGAGTTAAAATAAGAGTTAAACTTGAGCATTTTAAGATTATAGATAAAATATTTGAGGTTATTTTCGGCCCATTTTGTTCTCTCCTGCTTCCTCAAGGGAATCTCTTTCTGCTGCAACCAGCTTGCAGTTTTGTGACATAAAGGAATGGGGTGAGACAGCTTTATTATTACACCTTGATAAAATGTCAGCATTTAAGGTTATTCTTCTACTCCTTTCTATCTAATTAATGTTGAACTGTGGTACATTCACTTTCTCTACCTTTCTTAGATCACTATCAGATTTGTTCATTTCATGGAAATGTTCCAGAAACTATTATCTAGGATCAGAAGTTACCAGTATGATCACATAGATCAGACGGGGCATCTATCCTGTTTATTGAGTAGCTCTGAAATGCATTTGTTTTGTTAGAATACCAGTTAAAATCTATATGTGCAGAGAGCCAACTATGATGAGAAAAAGTTTTTGTTCTCAAAGGGAATTTTGCCTGAGATACAAATTCAAGGTTAGTCTTCAGATGTGTAGTATGTTAGTATATAGCTATGGTATTCCAGTTTTAACTGAAAATCCACTTATGATCAGATTTTATTTGGTCTTATGGGAAAACATTAAGCAGCACATTTATTATATTAACATTATGGAACACATTACCTTGTACAGAATCTTATTTTGTCAGTATCTTAAAAGGCTGCAGCAGAAGAGAACCATGATCTTAATTTGATTAAAGGTACTGTGAACAATTCTTCATTTAATTTTTGATAACACAAGGGAAAATATTTTGTAAAGTGCAGGATTCCTGGAATTCTGCCGGATTTCCAAAGAGAATATAGGCTAGAAACAATTGCATCTCCTGTACTCAAGAAGGGCAAATGAAACTTGCCTGAAAGAGACCATCAGACTAAAGAACTTGGGGATCTAAAGGTGGAGGAGGCTTGGAATTACTTCAAGTCAAAGTTGCAGAAACTATCAGAAGACTGCATCCCTAGAAAGGGGAAAAAAATCATAGGCAGGAGTTGTAGACCAATCTGGATGAGCAAGCATCTCAGAGAGGTGATTAAGAAAAAGTAGAAAGCCTACAAGGAGTGGAAGATGGGAGTGATCAGCAAGAAAAGCTACCTTATTGAGGTCAGAACATGTAGGGATAAAGTGAGACAGGCCAAAAGCCATGTAGAATTGGATCTGGCAAAGGGAATTAAAACCAATAGTAAAAGGTTCTATAGCCATATAAATAAGAAGAAAACAAAGAGAGAAGAAGTGGGACTGCTAAACACTGAGGATGGAATGGAGGTTAAGGATAATCTAGGCATGGCCCAATATCTAAACAAATACTTTGTCTGAGTCTTTAATGAGGCTAATGAAGAGCTTATGGATAATGGTAGGATGACAAATGGGAATGAGGATATGGAGGTAGATATTACCACATCCGAGGTAGAAGCCAAACTCGAGCAGCTTAATGGGACTAAATCGTAGGGCCCAGATAATCTTCATCCAAGAATATTAAAGGAACAGGCACATGAAATTGTAAGCCCATTAGCAAGAATTTTTAATGAATCTGTAAACTCAGGGGTTGTACGATATGACTGGAGAATTGCTAACATAGTTCCTATCTTTAAGAATAGGGGAAAAAACGTGATCCGGGCACCTACAGGCCTGTTAGTTTGACATCTGTGCTATGCAAGGTCTTGGAAAAATTTTTGAAGGAGAAAGTAGTTAAGGACATTGAGGTCAATGGTAATTGGGATAAAATACAACACAATTTTACAAAAGGTAGATTGTGCCAAACCAACCTGATCTCCTTCTTTGAGAAGGTAACAGATCTTTTAGACAAAGGAAACACAGTGGATCTAATTTACCTCGATTTCAGTAAGGCATTTGATACGGTTCCACATGAGGAATTATTAGCTACATTGGAAAAGATGGTGATCAATATGAAAATTGAAAGGTGGATAAGGAACAGGTTAGAGGGGAGACTACAATGAGTCATACCAAAAGGTGAACGGTCAGGCTGTAGGGAGGTTACTAGTGGAGTTCATCAGGGGTCGGTTTTGGGACCAATCTTATTTAATCTTTTTATTATTGATCTTGGCACAAAAAGTGTGAATGCGCTAATAAAGTTTGCGGATGACACAAAGCTGGGAGGTATTGCCAATACAGAGAAGGACTGGGATATCATACAGGAAGATCTGGATGACCTCGTAAACTGGAGTCATAGTATTAGGATGAAAATTAATAGTGAAAAGTGCAAGGTCATGCATTCAGGGATTAATAACAAGAATTATTGTTATAAACTGGGGACACATCAATTGGAAGTAACAGAGGAGGAGAAGGACTTCATAGTATTAGTTGATCACAGGATGACTATGAGCCACTAATGTGATATGGACGTTAAAAAAGCTAATGCGGTCTTGGGATGTATCAGGTGAGGTATTTCCAGTAGAGATAAGGAGGTGTTAGTACCGTTATACAAGGCACTGGTGAGACCTCATCTGGAATACTGTGTGCAGTTCTGGTCTCCCATGTTTAAGAAGGATGAATTCAAACTGGAACAGGTACAGAGAAGGGCTACTAGGTTGATTTGAGGAATGGAAAACTTGTCTTATGAAAGGAGACTCAAAGTGCTTGGCTTGTTTAGCCTAACCAAAAGAAGGCTGAGGGGAGATATGATTGCTCTCTACAGATATATCAGAGGGATAAATATCAAGGAGGGAGAGGAATTATTTAAGCTTAGTACCAATGTGGACACAAGAACAAATGGATATAAACTGGACAATAAGAAGTTTAGACTTGAAATTAGATGAAGGTTTCTAACCAGTAGAGGAGTGAAGTTCTGGAACAGCCTTCCAAGGGGAGTAATGGGGGCAAAAGACATATCTGGCTTCAAGACTAAGCTTGATAAGTTTATGGAGGGGATGGTATAATGGGATAGCCTAATATTGGCAATTAATTGGTCTTTGACTATTAGTGGTAAATATGCCCAATGGCTTGCGATGGGATGTTAGATGGAGTGGGATCTGAGTTACTACAGAGAATTCTTTCCTGGGTGTCTGGCTGGTGAGTCTTGCCCACATGCTCAGGGTTTAGCTGATCGCCATATTTGGGGTCTGGAAGGAATTTTCCTCCAGGGCAGATTGGCAAAGGCCCTGGGGGGGGGGTTCACCTTCCTCTGCAGCGTGGGGCATGGGTCACTTGCTGGAAGATTCTCTGCATCTTGAAGTCTTTAAACCATGATTTGAGGACTTCAGTGGCTCAGACACAGGTTTGATACAGGAGTGGGTGGGTGAGATTCTAATGGTCTCTTCTGACCTTAAAGTCTATGATTCTATGAAATGTGGAGCCTTAGCTTTGCCCATCTATGTGCCAGCCAATAGACCTGACCAATTGTGTGGAGACGTAAGGTGCGGAAGAGTTTTACACATGCCATAAAGCTCTCCTTAGTGCTGCTGTCATGCTGTCTGAAGTGGCTCACAACTGTGAGTGCCTACCTCAGGGCAGACTTTCAAAAACAGGGCAGACACCCCAATTAGTGGAATGTTCTATAATTAAATTTCACTAAGCAAGTGACACATGTGAACTCCTGGATTCACTATGCCAGTCTTACCATACTCTCAGTCCCTTAGACTCTTTAGTCTATCTTTCCACCCAGACAAACTGGACTTTGTGATAAAAGGTCACTTAAACCAAAAATTACACTACATCAGATTGCTCTCAGTCCCAAAAGACCAGTCACTTACCCCATATCAAGTGGCAGTCTAGCTTTTGCACTAAAGACAATGCTGCCAGCCAATTCTATAGTAAACTAAATAAAGGTTTATTAGCTAAGAGAAGGAAATGAGCATTACTGAGTGGTTAAAGCAGGTAAAATATATGTATGGGCGAGTCAGTTTGTAATGTAATAAACTGCAAGTTTTCCAAAAGTCTTTTCATGGTACTCAGATCATCTCTGGGGATCTCCACTTTGCATCTGGTACACTTCCCTGTAAGAGTCCAAACCATCCAGAGATCCCTGATCTTTTCTGGAATCCATATTTATAGCTTCTTATCACAGAAAAACAAGTGGACAGTGCCATCACCCACATGATGACTGTGAGTGAGGAATGCATTTTGAGTCTTTGACCTCTGATCATCAGACACAATGATCACTTGATTTGAAATTAGCCCGTTTCTTTTAAAGTTCTTCATTTGCATTCCACAAGGCTTCTTTCTTATTTAATGGGTTATTTAGTTACAGGGGTATACACAATGTAAATGTTTGCTACTACGTTATAATGGGATACAGATAAGTGAAAACAAAGCAAGTAACATCCCACTAGTTTTCATGAAATATACTCTTATACATTTAATAATCACTTTGACCGATACTAATGCACAAGTGAATCGGCCTGGGGCTCTGGCATGATCTGGCACCAGATCTACCAGCAGCTCCACTACAGAATGCCTCCAGAATTTCCCTGAGGGAATTTCATCTCTGCACCACTCCTTTCTATGGGCTATGGCTAAATTTTACACTCCAACCTTGTATTAAGAAAAGGAGATGGGATTGGGGAGGGAGGTTTAGTTGTTCCCTCAATGTAAGAGAAGCTTTTCTTTTATAGCAAAGAAGGAAACCAAGTGCTTGTACTTAATAGCAGGTCGTATTTTGCTTTGTGTTACTCTTGAATAGTGTCACAGATGCTCAGTGCAGTTACTCTGGATTTACATTGTTTTATGTAGCAGCAGAATTTGGCCGGGAGAGTCTAACAGAAACTCAGTCCAGTTGATTGGGTTACAACTAGACAGCCACTAGTTGCAGAGCTTGGACTCTTCAAAAAGCTCTTCCTCTCTGTCACTGTAGCCTCTGGTTTGTATTATTATCATTTCCTATCAAATGATCCCTCACTTTCACAGGCCTTGGGAGGCAGGCCAGACCTTGCCCACAGACAACCCGCCAACCTGAAGCATATTCTCACCAGTAACTACACACGGTACCATAGTAACTCTCACTCATGAGATGTATGTTGGGGGACAGTTCTAAATGACAGCTTAATTTTTTTATTTGCAGCAAATTGTATCATAGCAAAGCGTATCATAAGCAAATCTGATTTTCTTCACCTCTCCACATAGAACCCAATCCCACTGGGAAAAGTCACAAGAATGTTTGCCTGCATAAGGACCGGGTCAGTGAACTATCCTCTACACCTTCTTCATAGCTCTTCCAGCCTTTCAAGATCCTTGCCATAATATAGTAACCAATATTTATGTGCTCCACCCTAGGAGTGAGGTATATTATCAACTACCAGAAATCTATTCATTTTGTTCTTTATTCATTTTTTCATATACATTCTTTGATCAGTTTAAGAAGGGCTCTTGGTGTAGTGTCCACAGAATATTGAAAATGATTAGCAAAACTAGACTGGGATAGGAATTGCCTCAAGGGTTATCACTGACATCATCGTGAGATCTGACTTCCCCCCCACCACACAAAAAAAAAAGGAAAGAAAAAACCTTCACTTTTCTCATTGAGGCAAAATGATTTTAATATTAAAATTCACAGGGATTTTCATTAGGTTTTGTGAGATAGTGGGTTTTCTGTGTAAATGCCAGCCATGCAGAGTAGCCAGGAATTTAAACTCAAATTCTTGAAGTCACTATTTCACACTGAACAAGTGCATTATTAAAAAAAAAAGGCAAAAAGCCCAACCAACCAAAGAAATGAAATAAACTCATGAAGATCTTTTAAAAAAAATCAAGTAGGAAATGAAAAAAAATGTAAGATTTGAGCAAAAATCAAACAGCGCAAATTCCCTGTTAACATCTGTCAAACTGTGCGCCAATGTAACATGTTGCTGGGGATACCCAGAGCTATAAGTAGTTGTGTTACCTCTCTGCCTCAGCAAGAGTGAGCTTTGCTAGACATTAGACTGTGTGTCAGTTCCCAGCCACACCAACCTTCCTCACCAGCAAACTCTTCAAGTCTCTCCTACCCAAACCTTCCCTAGCGGGTAACAATCAGTGAACTCCAGCCCTTGAGCTCCTCAGAGATGTTTCTGTGCAATGGACAGTGCTTATCACTATGCACTCACAGAAGATATTGTCTGCTGCTCTGTTAATCAGTACATTACAGTTCATTATTTTTTTTCTGGGCATATACCCCCTTCTCCTTAAACACAGCACTAATTTGCTTTATAGTAAAAGTAAAGCAAATTTATTAACACAAAAGCATTGATTTACCCAGTAAAAGAGAGTAAGGTAGAGATGATCACATGCAAATAAAAGTGAATACACCACTTCTAACAGTTGAAAACTTAATCTAGCAAGATATAGTCTTTTTGTTTAAGTTGGTTTATTTTACTCAGTCTCCTTTACAGCTCTTTAGTGGCCAGCGTGGCCATGACCCATTACAGATTAAAAATTGTGTGTTTTGTCTCCTATGTGAAGGATAAAGATGGAGTCTCTTTCTGTTCCTTATATTCCAAAGGGGGGATACCTTTGTCTTATAATTCAGGAAGGATTCAGTCTCTTGTGTCTCTGGGGTGCAGAAGTCATGTTCAATCTCAGTCTCTTAAATTCAGCAAGAGGATGATCCCCACTGCTTTAGCTTGATAGCTTTGTTTAATGTTAAATTGAGGCAAACCCACATTCCTTTGTCTAGGACAGACCTATGTATCACCTTTACCTTGGCTAGGCTGCCTGGTCTTAAACATGTTCTAGTAATGCCATACAGATGGAATTCATAAATTCATATATAATATTAACACATGCATTTTCCAACTATAATAACCAGCATGTTATTAGCTTTCATATAATACCTTATAAGGCATATTTTGTACAGATATAATTGCAGTAGTGTATAGGGTGTGAACACTGGCGCTTAGGGCCATACCAAAATTTCAGTTACATCAGGATAACCCAGTATGGCTCTATTATCCCCCCGTCTGTTTTCAGGATACCTATCAATACTGTAATGCTAAGAAATGCCAGTTGTTTCCATGGAAGCAATCAGAACCTATTATAATTTGGATACCTAATATCCAAGTATAATAGGGATATCCTCTCCTGACTTCACATTGAAACAACCAAAGATTTTTCATTCCAGTTTTTGCAATGAGAGCAATGAATGCTGTTGTGATAATTGAGTCTACAAATTTACCCTACTGGAGAGCTCAATTCTGAAAAGGGAGTGAAAGCTCATAAAATGTCACAACAACCTTTAACAACACATATTGATGGAAAAAGGTGAAAAAGGGAAAAAAGATGTAATTTTTACAAACAAAGAGGCTTACAGATATGACTCCAGGACTGTGGTGAGATTATGCTTGGTAAACAAGAAAATTGTCAGACTGAAAATCAGTGGGCCAAAATTGGTGTGCCAGAAATTAGGCTTAATTGGGGAGGGGGTTGGAAATAATAAGGGGATGGGCTATTCCACCTGTCACTCTATTTTAGGGTCCTTAAAAGACTTTTTGGGGAAAATTAGAAGAAACAACTGTCTACCAACGGCCACTGCAGAGAGCTGTACCATCATGACTGCTACCTTCAACCTTTCCTGGGAGCCTGGAATCTACCATAACACTGTTGGACCACCTTTGTCATAATCCTGAGAAATTCAGGCCAGGATGGAGAGTGGGAGCTCATTGAGCTCGCCATCTGAACCCTTTCCTGCTAAATCTCAAATACCACCAAGGATGTGAGACTTTCTCATCTCCCCTCACCCTCTTGTGCATTCTTTTCCTTCTTCACCTTATTTTTTTCTCTTTTCTATCCTTCTGCCTTTGCCTTCTGTTTAGTAAGAGTTTAGCTTAGCCAGCCAAGACTGTATATTTTGCAAAACACTTATGTAAGCCTGTGACCTGAGAGGCAGCTAAAAACAATGCCCTTACATAGCCTGGTACTGGCACAAGTTTGCCAGGTCTCTCAGTGCAGTGGCTAATAAGATTATGTGATGCCAGTGTTTCGCCAGCAGTGAGAATGCAAGTAAAAGTAAACACTAGAAACAGAAGTTGCATTTTCCATTTTTGCCAGTTCCAGACAATCTCAACTAATTTTTAATCTTGTGCCGCAAAAGGACAATTAACATCTAAGGGGATTTTTTTTCCTTCTAAAGACTCTCTACAGCCAAAGGGAACAAAGGGTGTTGTTAAAGTGAAAGCCTTATTTAAAACATTTGAAATATAAAATATTAACTGTTTTTCTTTCATTTTACGCATCCTTAATAAAAGGTTAAATAATATATTTTAATGTTTTTTCATAGGTTACAAGACCAGAAGGGACCACTTTGATCATCTAGTCTGATCTGTATACCACAGGCCATAGAAATTTCCCAAAATAATTTCTAGAGTGTAGCTTTTAGAAAAAACAAACAAACATCCAATCTTGATTATAAAAAAAAGTCAGTGATGGTCCAGTGTCTAACTGTTCTCACACTCAAAACTTTGCATCTTATTTCCAGTCTGAATTTGTCTAGCTTCAACTTCCAGTCATTGAACTGTGTTATACCTTTCTCTGCTAGATCAAAGAGCTCATTATTAAATATTTGTTCCCCATATAGATATTTGTAAACAACAAAGTCACCCCTTAACCTTCTTTGCTGCGGTACTAAGCAGGCTGAGGTCTCTCAAATCCTGAACCTTGTTAAAAATGGTTTTTAAAAAGTGACAGGGTCATGTTGACACTTTAGGCCCATTTATGCCATGCAAATTAATATAACAATGCTCACAGAACTTGAGAAGTTTAGTCAGTGGTGGATAACTGAATAATGAAGACATAATCAATCGAGCTCTCATGTCAGGGGCGGCTCCAGGCCCCAGCATGCCAAGCGCATGCTTGGGGTGGCAAGCCACGGGGGGCGCTTTGCCGGCGCAGCGAGGGTGGCAGGCAGGCTGCCCTCGGCAGCTTGCCTGCGGAGGGTCCGCTGGTCCCGGGGCTTCGGTGGACCTCCCGCAGGCATGCCTGTGGGGGAGGTCTGCCAAAGCTGCAGGACCAGTGGACCCTCTGCAGGCAAGCCGCGGAAGGCAACCTGCCTGCCATGCTTGGGGCGGCAGAATTCCTAGATCCGCCTCTGTCTCATGTATCTTAATATAGTGTGTTTGATTTTAAAAGCTCTGAATAACTGAGGTGTAAAAGCACCTCGCTAGAATCTTCACAGGAGAATCGCTGATCAGTTTATAGCCAATGTGACTACCAGTCCTATGTCTCAAAGAGAGAACATACATATTAGGCCAATTCAGTGCCCTGGAGGACCCCCATGCACTTATGTATTGTTTTCCCCTCTGAGTTTAGTCCTCATCTCCATGCATGACTCAATTTTCCAACTTGAGAGGGCTGGAAAAAGGAAAATAATGACTGGCATTCCAACTCCCAGCCACAAGGGTCTCTTAAAAGCAACATGAGCGTATCCATCCTAGCTGCATGGGAGCACAAGTGCTGCAGAAGCTGTGCCTCACCTAACTCAGAAGGTGAAGTTCAGTCTGGAAATGAAACCCAATCTCTTGTAATATAGAACCCTAATTTCAAGGTTAGTGAGCTGTCCCAAATGCAATTCTTTTGTACGCCTGATGTATATGAAGGATCACAAAGCATGGAAATGAGTGTGAAGACTTCCTTCTTGTCCTTCTTGTTCTATTATATTCAACTCCTCAAACCCACTGTTTAAATATGAAAAAGTTAACATTCTTTAATGATTAGAAAATGCTGTATCTCAATTCTAATCACTGTTCATAAAAACAAATCTTCAGATATTTATTATGCATATTCATTCCCAGACCAAAAGTTCTAGCCATTGCTGCATAATTTACATATATAAACGTGTGACATCCTGAAGAGCAAATCTATGCAATTTACTTATTTATTGTCTTCAAAAAAGCGATATGTGAAAGAACAATGAAGTGGGGCAGACCTTTAAAATTGCATTGCCTCCTTAGTACTTGGGTGGAAATGCACACAAACATGAACTGGAATTGGTAATGACTTTCCAATGACTTCAGTGGGCTTTGTTCAGGCTTTTACCTAGGGCAGTCTTGGATTAGTTCAAGGATTTCAGAAAGGGCATCTGCCTTTCAAAGGAGTTCTTTATTGGGGAATGTGTAATGCAGTCTGGGTACTGGATCAGTTGCCTCCAAATGGGTGATATGTTCCTGTGGAAGAGCAATTCCATTAAATTCACAGCTGCAAGTGGTACGTAGAACAGGGATGACGGAACATTTATTTTACTCTGACATTTTTTTTTCTCTTTCAAGTGGAGCAGTTTCCTAGATGCTCCAGTGGAAGAACCAACACTGTAACCAGGGGGGCTTTATTCAAAATAGATATATTTGCCAAAAACCTGCTGGGTCTTAAAGAGCTGCTTCTTGTCAGGTAACAGGTAGCAAATTGTCTGTAAACCTAAGTGAAACAGAGTCGGGGAGCATTTGCCAGTTGCTACCTCATCAAGAAAATATTCCTAGAATATGAGCGAACAAATAACATCTGTTCAAATGAATGATTTATGAAACTGGAATGCTTCATGCCTGGGTGTGTGCTGCATTTCTACAATCTGTGCCCCAAGCAAAGCAAAAACAAACACCACATGCAGCAGCTGTTCTATGACACTACCTCCTTTGGGAACCCCCTGTCCCCATCACATTGTTCTAATAGGTATACTACTGAGTAGTCAGATATCTTCTTTATAGGAATCCTGGATATCAACTTTCTCTCCACACCAAGGTTCCCTGTGTTTCTCTCTGGGCCACAGAGCCCAGATCATTTTGATCTTTGAAAACATTACCAAATGAATTGACACATCTGTGAGAGCCTAATGATTCAAAACATGGTAATCTATCAGTCCCCCTGGGTTGAAATCTATTTTATACTCAAAGAAGATCAGACACTTATGATTTAAGGCCATGCATCTACTTACACATATGCTTACCTCTCAGCATGTGAGTAGTCCTATTGACTTTATAAAATCTTAAACACACATCTATGAGTTTACAGGCCTGGGCCAGTTGTCCTGCCCTTGTCCCCTTTCCCACACACCAAAACATAATTTGCATAGAAATCAATTATGTTTGACTTTAGCAGCTGCATTTTGGAACATGAAAATGAACCAAGGATTGAAATACATGGAGTGTGGAATGCACAGTGCTTTGAGGCAATGATGACGAGTAGAAGGGTGCGGACAACGTACGAGTAAAGAGATCTTTTATACAAGCCTGGGACTTAGATCCTTTTCAATACCTTAACGTTCAAGAAAATAAAACAATAAATATCAAACAGCCGCATTCATTTGTGGAGCACAATGACCTTGATTCAAAAGTGGAGGCCCAATTGTGTGTGTGTGCTTTTAATACTTATTTTCTGTCTGTATAGTCAATTTGGGACAATTCTTCATAGCCACTGTATTTTTTTTATTGGTTTCTATCAAGATTGAAAGTTGGAATTTAAGACAAGACTCTTTGAGACCTTTTTTTTAAAAAAAGTAAATTTCAAAAACATTAATTTGGCCATTTTTTAACAAGAGGCTCTTAAAAATAGAAGTTTTATAGTCTCATAATATTACAAATTAGCCCACTATGTGGTTTGATCGTTTTCAGTATTTGGGAAAGAAAAATTAAATAGCTATTTGCAAACTAAAATCATCCTTAAAGAGAAATAATGCTTTTATTAAATGGAACATGGCGCAATATAAGCTCTCCATTCCTGTCTGCTAAATAATTACCGGTAAGGGTTAGATTGCTGCCTTTTAATGAATACAGAAAAGCATATAGCTCTGCTGTCTCAGAAGTATAACAGGAACCATAATTATCACACTCATCCCTGTTTCCTTCTTGTTCCTGTGCAGGAAGGAAGATGTATAGGCCATTTTATTTTATTTTACTTGCATGAGCTTTGAATCAATCTCATGGTGCATAGTGATATGGAGAAAATGGCATGTTGAAATGTCATAGAATATTTATACATTCACATAATGCCACATCTACTGAACTGGTGTTTCAATGCCTGTTGTTGCATGTGGAAATTACCATAAAATGTACTACTTTTTTTGCTCTGGAGCCCATCATTTTGATATATGCAGATATTAAATAAGAGCAGTGTTGTTTGTTTAGACCAGATTAGATTATTTTATCAACTATTCCCTAGTTGAAAGTAGAAGAGACCATGCCGGTTCACAATTCCATCAACAGGTAGCCCCAGAAGAAATTGGAACCTTTCATTATCCTCCCAAGTTCTATGGGGAGGCAGGTGGAAGGGAGAGTGGCTGTACCATATGGACTGAAAGGGCAGCAGAGGCCATCCCACTACAATTACACTGGTGACATCCACATCTCTTCTTTTTCCTCTATCTTTTACATCCATTTCTGTGCTTAGCAGAGTGGAATAATAGTTGTACATTTGGACAGCAGTGGTGGAATAGGCTAACTGGCACCGCTAGAGAATGAAGAAAGGCAGGGCTAGAGGGGATCATTAATGATGTTTTTGAAAGTAACAAAGACTTATCTAACACATGGATTGATTTGTGTTATGTGTATCTCCCTAAGTCCTGTCCACAGATGATGGTGAGTCTGTTACAGGACTGAGCTGGAGAGCCGGGCTATTAAGTTCAAATTGTAGACACTCATGCTTCTAGCTATGGAGATTCCTGGTGTCAGACAAAATGGCAGCCATCGTGCTTGGACCTGTAACAGTTTGCTTGTATGGTATCTTTCTTTCTCTTGCTCTGTGTGTACAGTATCTAACACAATGGGGCCCAGATCCTGCTTGGAGACTTCTAGAATTTCCCATGTGTATATATAAATAATGAATATTTAGAAAGAAAAAAAAATTTTGTTTCTCCTAAAATATGGTGTTCCCCATATTTATTAAGTAATACATATTTTTCTCTCTGCCTTAAAAATTCTAAATCCAGTCTCTAAAATTGCTGTTGATGGTAAGCTGTGCAAAAATAGTTAAATTGTTCCATATAACATATTGTAAAACATTTAGGCTGCGTCTATATGATGGATGCTACAGTGGCACAGCTACGGCCCTGTAGCTATGCCACTGTCGTGCTGTAGCATAGATGCTTCCTACAGTGACAAAGGTTTTTTTCTGTCACGGTAGGTAATTCACCTCCCCGAGTGGTGCTAGTTAGGTCACAGGAACCATTCTTCCATCAATCTAGATGCCTCTACACCTCGGGTTGGGTTTGTATAGCTACAGAAATCAAAGACGTGAATTTTTCACATCCCTGCATGAAGTAGCTATATCGATCTGAATTTTAAAGTGTCCTTATTTTGATGCTTTTCTTTTATTCGTTTTCATTTACATGTTAGGATCACTCAGCATTGAAACTTGTAAGCCATAGAAAAAGTTCACAGAAGATAAATGAGTCAATTTAGTGTGTCAGGACATGTTTAACACACTATTAGAGAGCTCCAGTGCTCAAACTGCAGAGTGACCTGGTAAGATGATAGCATACAGTGAAATGACTCAATACTTAACAAATGTATGGACTTTACCAAGGATAAGGGAATAAATATCCTATGCAAAAGTCAAGGGCACACCCCAATCTGCAGAGCATAAACTGAGAGAGAGACTTTGGCTGCTTGTCCAACAAAGACAAGTATTGTTCTTGGATGTAAATATAGGGTGATCAAATGTGACTCTAGCAAGGTAATAGCATTATTACAGATAAGAAAGAACCCTGCTCATTGTGTTCAGTTCCCAGAGTAATTCTTAGGAAGAATATAGAAAAGAGGAGAAAATACAAAAAGCAATATACAGATAGCACAGTTTATCTAGCCACTTGTATGACCTTCATCAGTGGAGCATCTGAGCAGCTGGAGTCTTAAAGGATTAAAATGATTATTTGCAGATGCAATTTGAGCCTGAAAAATGAAGCTGTAAATCTGGGTATTTGGACATACCTGGTTTTCACCCATGTTAAGAAAGAATTGCAACTTGCAACTACTTGAATTTGCATCTATATCTATATTAGGGCAAATTGCATAAGCCTAAAAGGTGGGGACAGTTTTTTTTCTGGAAACTTGGTTCATAGTAGGAAGAGACTCAGGGTATGGCTGGCTACAGTGCAATAAAAAAAAAAGCCAACTTGGACTTGCAGGGCTATAAAATTTGGGCCCAGGCTGGAGCTTTATGAACCTTTTAACATTTGTTTCAATTTTTTGGATTTACAAAATGTTTTAAATGTTGTGTGGTTTAAAAATTGGGGTACTTAAAATGGGAGAACCCCTAAAACTATTGTTTAAAACTTTTTTAAAAAAAGTCTCATGTATTTATAACCAAATGGAAGCTGGCATTATAGATATGATCAATCGTAATCTGAAAGTAATGCTTGTCTGGCTCCTATAATGACATGAGAAATGACTGGTGTTTTTACTAGAGAGACACAGAGCTCAAAGAGCAAAAAACATTGTTTCTTAACCTAAACCCTACCATTTTTCAGTGGGCTAGAAGGTCCATGCTGCTTTATGAGCTGTTCATGCAGTAACCTATTGACTTCAGTGGGGCTCTGAATGGATCCTCTAACCATCCCTGAAGATCACATTGGAGTAATAGGGCCAAAAGTTGGCAAAAGTGGTCTTATTCCCAAATGATAGCTTTTAATAATGCTAGTGTGAGATGAAATGACAATATCCTTGTGACTCAAGAGAGAACCTATCCCCTTGAAATAGATGCAGAACTTGATAGAATAACCTTCTTTTTAAAATAATACGTTTCTGTGCTGCTTGTCCCAGAAAAGCATAAGCAAATCTTTCTCAGGAGACTCCCTGACTCTTTGCCATATGGATTTTGCTTGTATAGTCAATAGCACTGCAGTGATAAAATACAATTTGACATGTGCACAAGTTTTCTGACTCTGAGTTCATCTGAACACACTTTGTGGATTCAGTTTGCAGGGTAGTTCATATGGTCATTGTATGTTCTATGTATGATGGTTTGGACCCTATGACTCCCTTTGGGGAGAGTTCAAACAAAATTTCAAAGTGAATCTCATATAGAACCCACTGATTTTTTTAGCCCGATTTCAGCTCGAAGCAGCCAAAAAGCTCAGTTTCACCCTTACAAATAGAACATGTAAAATATAAAATAGAAACACTCCAAGCATAGGAGATTTAGGTTAGGTATTGGAGGAAAAAAATTAGATGACCTCTTAAGGTCCCTTCCAGCCCTACATTTCTGTGATTAATATCTATGATTCTATATTTTGTTTTTATATTACTTACTTACATTCATTAGAATTGTGTAAGACATTTTTTGGGAATAATTTTAGTTGCAAATAATTCTTAGAAGCTTTCTGTGCTACATAATTGTAAATGTGTCCAAAAGTTACTATCTTTGCCTTCCATCTGTTGTTCTGCTTTCTGTACCTGTGACAGATTCCTTAAAGAGTTCATTGTTTCTTAGAATGACAACTCTATTGGCCCCAAGGCAAATGTAAATTCAGATGGAATGAAGCAATTATTTAATAAATGACAGTTGCACACTACAGCCAAGTGCTGAGGTATAAATGCATTTGCTCCAACCCCTCAGACAGAGACCAACACCTACAAGATCTTCACCAAGCATTCTCAAAACTACGATACCTACATGAGGAAATAAGGAAACAAATCAACAGAGCCAGATGTGTACCCAGAAGCCTCCTGCTGCAAGACAAGCCCAAGAAAGAAACCAACAGAACTCCACCGGCCATCATCTACAGTCCTCAGCTAAAACCTCTCCAATGCATTATCAGTGATCTACAACCCATCCTGGGCAATGATCCCTCACTTTCACAGGCCTTGGGAGGCAGGCCAGTCCTCACCCACAGACAACCCGCCAACCTTAAGCATATTCTCACCAGCAATCACACACCGCACCATAGTAACTCTAACTCAGGAACCAATCTATGCAACAAACCTTGATGCCAACTCTGCCCACATATTTACACCAGAGACACCATCACAGGACCCAGCCAGATCAGCCACACATCACCGGTTCATTCACCTGCATGTCCACCAATGTAATGTACGCCATCATGTGCCAGCAATGCCCCTCTGCTATGTACATCAGCCAAACTACACAATCCCTCCGTAAAAGGATAAATGGACACAACTCAGATATTAGGAATGTCAATTTACAAAAACCTGTAGGAGAACACTTCAACCTCCCTGGACACGCAATAGCAGATTTAAAGGTAGCCATCCTGCAGCAAAAAACTTCAGGACCAGACGCCAAAGAGAAACTGATGAACTTCAGTTCATTTGCAAATTTGACACCATCGGCTCAGGATTAAACAAAGACTGTGAATGGCTAGCCAACTACAAAAGCAGTTTCTCCTCCCTTGGTGTTCACACCTCAACTGCTAGAAGAGGTCCTCATCCTCCCTGATTGAACTAACCTCGTTATCTCTATACTGATTCTTGCTTGCATATTTATACCTGTCTCTGGAAATTTCCACCACCTGTGTCTGATGAAGTGGGTATTCACCCCCGAAAGCTCATGCTCCAATACATCTGTTAGTCTATGTGGTGCCACAGGACTCTTTGTTGCTAGTTGCACACTGTGACTGAGCTCAGTAAGGGGGGCAGGGATAGCTTAGTGGTTTGAGTATTGGCCTGCTAAACCCAATCCTTTAGGGGGCCACCTAGGGATCTGGGGCAAAATCAGTACTTGGTCCTACTAGAGAAGGCAGGGGGCTGGACTGGATGACTTTTCAGGGTCCCTTCCAGTTCTATGAGATAGGTATATCTCTCACTATATATATGTGTGTTATTTTTAATATATATAGATTATTTTATGTGGGCCTGGATAATCGCAAAAACTGCCATGGTGTGGATAAAGCAGATCAGGAATTTAGAAATGTAATGTTATTACCAAAAGCAGAGTTAGGATTAGGATGCAATCATTGTTCACACAATTTCTATAGTTGCCAAGGGGCTAGGAATGCAAACAAATTAATCTGCTTGGAAATATATATTTGAAAAAATAAAAAATAATCATTTTTATTGATTGCTAGGTTTTTTAATTTTATTTTTTTTCCAGTCAGCAATCAACACAGGGAATGATCTTTCTAATAAGGAAAAGGGTTTTGTTTGTTTGTAATATTATTCTTTTGCTGTACTTTTTCTTAGATTGCTAGAACTGTCCTTCTCCCCACCTTAAAATAAACAAAAAGTCCTAAATTAGTTTGTTTCTGAGGAGTGAGTCTAAGATCTTCCTTGTTTTCTGAAATGTTTTGATTTTATTAGTATTTAGTAAAATTATTCTTAATAGAGACTAATATCTTGCTGTTCATCACCTTTTGCTGGAGAGCATAACATGAATTAAAGACTTTTGGGCTAATTGTAGATGCAATTACAACAAAAACAAGTATAGTTCTTGGATGTAAATATAGGGTGATCAAATGTGACTCTAGCAAGGTAATAGCATTGTTACGGGTATAAAAGAACCCTGAAATTGTGTTCAGTTCCCAGAATAACTCCTAGGAAGAATATACAAAGGAGAAAATACAAAGAAATATACAGATAATGCAATTTATCTAGCCACTTCTATGCCCTTCATCAGTGGAGCATCTAAGCAGCTGGAGTCTTAAAGGCTTAAAGTGCTTGTTTGCATGCACAATCTGAGCCTGAAAAATGAACTGTAGCTGTAAATCTGGGTCCTTGGACATGTAACTAACTGATTTTTACCTATATTAAGAAAGAATCTCAACTTGCAACTACTTGAATTTGCATCTGCAACATAACTACCTGTGAAAATTTTGCAAGGGAAATTGCATCAGCCTAAAGGGAGACACCAATGACTCATCTGTGTTAGCCGACTTGGGCTCACGGGGCTTGCGCTGTGGACCTATGAAATTGCAATGTGGACATTCATGCTCTGGCTGGAGCCTGGGCTCTGGTACCCAGTTTGCAATAATTTCCAAATTTTAGAAAAAATGTTTCATACTGAAGCAGGACAAAAAGGCCCAAACTAAAAAATGTTCAGAGAACAGAAATCTGAAAATGTTTTGTTTCAAGAACACAAACTTGTTTCTGAAAGTAATTGTTACCCTGTTTCCTTGACAGCTGTTGACTGTAATTGACATGATTCTTGTCAGTTTCCATTTGTCAGCACCAGGGGGACTTCCAGGATATGTGAATCCCAAGTAGCCTCACCATGTGGATTTTCCCAGGGCAGGGATTTCGAGGCTCCTAATGAAGCTGACTCCCTGGGCTACTAGATTACTGGCTCCTCATGCTGCAAAGGTTGGGCAGTCTGGGGAGATACAGGGCTTCTGGACTCCTGTGGCCAGTTGAGAGTCTGCACAGTGGGGCTGCCTCAGAGTCACAGATCCTGAAAACCCATCCCAGGACTTCCAGACTCAGTTCTGTGTCAGGGAGCCCACAAGCACAGGAGCCAGGTCCGTCTGGGTTTCCAGGCTCCCAGCTCCACAGCCAACTGGCTTCCTGTGCTGCCTGAATCTTGGGGCTGCTGAATCCTCAGGCTGTGTGAGCCAACTGGCCCAAGAGTCTGGACCACAAAAGTCATGGGGTCCTGACTCTGAGACAGTTCTTTAGGTGAGACCCTGAGGAGTGGAGCAGGAAACTAAGCAGGTTTCCACTGGAAGCTTTTCAAAATTGACACGTTTCTGTGAAACATTTCACTTTCAGTGACTTGGCATTTTCTTATGGAAAAACATTCCATTGGAAAATTTCCAACCAACAATACGTTGCCTACATTAGTAAAATACCTAGAACTTAGCCTTAGATCTAGAACAAGCTGGCAATCCTTAAACAGCGTGATTTTGTGTGTGTATTGAGCACATATTGGTTGCCTTTGACCAGCTAAAACAACTGCTGACTTAAATTAGTGTTTCACATGCGGAATACCTGACAAGATACAGCAAAGTAGAGGAGAGATGTATTGTCCATCACTGTGCCATAATATCATTGCCAGAAATATTAGATGATTTAAGTTGTGGCAAAACTATAGTGGGGCCAGGATTTCACCCATTGCCTTTACAGAGAGTCACTCCTCATTACAATGAAAGTGAATTTCACCAGCACAAAAATATCATTCATGGAACATAATGATGATGAAAAATGGGAGGTCAGAACAGGAAAGTTCAATATTTTGGGGCTCTGAATGAAACAAGGTATGCGGAGCTCTGCCTAGGGAATGGAGGTTGTCTGGTTGTGTTTACCAAAGACAAAACCCAGAGTATGGGACCAGTTGTCATTGGAGTGAATGTATTGTAGGTGCAAAGCCAAGGTGAGCTGAGATTCATGGGAGAAGACAAGAGGAGGTTGGGCAGCCATCTAGATTGGGGCCCATAAGGGGAAAATGAGTAACTTCCAAGGTGCCATGTGCCACTTCACCTGCAGGTGCAGCAGCATGTTTGAAGTGTGAATGGGTTGATGGATCTGGAGTCCTGCAGCTTTCTCCATTCACATTGATCATCTGCTCTACCTTGTGGTTTTCTTTGGACTAGTCTGGCATTATGTTAGGAAACACTGTCATAATAGAGCTGCAAGTTAAAGATCCTTTATTCCTTAATGTCAGTGGCTACCCTTGCTTTGCATAGTATGAAGGGCTGCAGTTCTTAATGGCTGATTATAAACTTAATATATAAGCTATTAAATCTTTGGTAAAGGTTTCATCAGTGTGGAATTACATAGGCTCAGAGGCATCCAATCTAGGCTATGTCAAATCATTACATCCCTTATTAGAGTTCTATCTACTAACAAATGTTCAGTCCTAAATGTTGTAGAGATTCTTCACGAAAGGGAAAGGTGGTTTTTTTTGTTTGTTTGTTTTGTTTTGTTTTTTGGTATTCTGCCTTCGGAATCCAGGAACATAGATGCCACAGTTGAGACCATTTGAAATTTGTCCGAGTAAGAACACATATCTTATGGTAGTGGTTAATTATGGCCAAATCCAGTCACTAACACAAATTATTTGGCTAGATTCTCTCCTGTGCCAGAACACAGCTTAGTCCAGGAGGAGTTCAAGGAGTCTACATGTAGCCTTGAAGTGATTTGAAGCAGCAGCTGGGATACTTCTAGGATTTACATTTTATGGAGTTTTTTTTAATTGACCAAATGCCAATAGAGGATTGTTGTCACAGAGGAGAACTCAGAGGCACTCTTCTGTTTCCCTGTGTTGAAGGGACAGAGGTAGAGGGCTCATCACAGTACAGGTGCCCAAGCCTAGAGTTTGCTTATGCCAGGGGATATCTCTGCTGGTGATTTTCATCTGGATTACAGATTTGAGTGGTCCTAATGGGCCTTAATCCAATTGGAGCATCTGCCTCCACCTGTACAGAGTATTGCATTTGTAGTTTACCCATTCTTAGGTATTTTATGTCCATTTTTCAGCTGTCTAGTGTTGGTTCATATGCAGTGTTACAGGTTAATACCAGAATAAAAATATAGAAAGTAGGACTTTATTCAGTACAGTTCAAAATCATGGAAATCATGACCTTTTATGACAACTTTGAATTATTGCCATATTCAGTTCTCAGTATCACTTCGAAATTTATTATTGGCTGGATTTCAGAGAGTCTTATCCTCTTTAGTTCTGTGACAATGTAATAATAAAACACCTGAATTTCATCTAGTGTCAGTAACAATAAATTGTTTGAAGTGTTAACTTATTAAAAAAAACTCTTTATTTCTAATTCTATAACTTTTCTTAGTTTGAAAGCAGTAGTAGCTTAAAAAGTAGTATCTAATTAGTTAGTGTTGCTTCAGCTTCAGGATCTAATATTCATATTTACTAATTACTGAACAATGCAATTCCTTCCCAAAAGGGTGTGTTTTACATTCTGGTTTGAAAATTTGTGTGTGTGTGTGTGTGTGTGTGTGTGTGTGTGTGTGTGTGTGTAACAATATGAATGTCTTTTTGTTTCTTTATACAAAATATATAGCAGTCCTTAGGAAATGGGTCAATATGGGCTAGATCGTGCCTGCAGGCACAACCTTGAACAACAGGCAGTATGCAAGTTGTATGACCCTGGGAATAGTCTTGGGAGACACTGTGTCTCAGACATCCTTCTGAGCCACCATTCTGCCTCTACTTGTTCTGTGGGAAGGCTGTGTTGGCAGTTGCAGTTTGCTTCCGGTCCAGTCCAGAAGCAAGCACACTTTATGCTGGTTCAGCTGTATTGACCAGTAAAGAGTGGAGCCAAGGCTCTGTCAAGTCCCCATCTACATGCTACAGAGGAAGCATCATCATGTGTACAGTGCCCTTTTACCATTTTGTTTCTGAACCCAAGATCTGGGTAGCCTGTGCAAGGCGGTTTCTCTGCATAGCTATACAGTTTCATTGCATGGCAGTACAGTCCAAATTAGTCTTGCTGCATGTTATACTCTGCATGCTGTAGTAACAGGCACATGTACTAACTGCTGAAAAATCCTATTCCCATTGTTATGGTTCAACTGTTGGAGGCAAAGATGGTTTGAGTAAATTTTTGCTGAACAATTGAATAAGAAATAGATTTCTTGCTGGTACTTGTGCTGTTTGGGAGAACTGTCATTTGGGTCTAATATTTTTTGCCATTCTTATACCCACTGAATAGAACACTTATTTCTGTGAATCTTGGAGACACTTCTTAGCTTGCACGCTAAAAATAGTAGTGGTGCTATCACGGGCAGTGGTGAGGGGTGGCATGGGCTAGCCATTCCTAGAACATACCCCCAGTATCTAGGAGGATGTGTACTTGGAGCCACTAGCCCATATCATGGCTCACCCTGCCATTTCTACCAAAGCTATGCTATTATTTTTGGCATTCTAGCTCAATGAGAGCTAGGGTGAGTATGGCTACATGTGCTGGGGATCACACGCCCTAGCTCCAAGTGTAGACATGCCCAATTTAGAGAGTAAGAGTGGCACAGCTGGACGCTCTGATTTTTAAAAAAAAAAGCCTGCTACTAAGATGGTTTATGTCATTTAACATATCACTTCCAATATGTTATTGTAGTGAGTCAGTGTGGCTCCTCTCCTGCCCAGCGGAGGTAGCACCTAGCCAAAAGACTGAGGGGGCGGGGCCAAGAGGCGTTGAGCCCGCCCCTCCAAGGGTCAGGCGGTGACCCAGAAGGATAAAAGCTGGCCGTCAGAGCTCAATCGAGGCCCAGCCACCGCAGGGAGCAGACGTGCCACAGGGAGCTCAAGACTGGGAAACCTCCAGAACCCAGGGCAGCTGCCCAGACTGGCCGGAGCTTCCCCGTGCCTGTTACCTGGAGGAGCTCCCAGAGCTTCCCCGCGCCCACTACCCGGGGGAGCCCCCGGAGCTTCCCCTTGCCTTCTACCTGGAGGAGCCGCCGGAGCCTCCCCGTCCCTGCTGCTACCTGGAGGAGCCGCCGGAGTATGCCTGGCCGGACTTCCCTGAGGAACTGCCGGACCTGCCTCCCAGCCCTGGCCACGAGGAGCCCATACTGGTGGAAGCAGCAAAGAATCCTGTGGCACCTTATAGACTAACAGACATTTTGCAGCATGAGCTTTCGTGGGTGAATGCCAACTTCGTCGGATGCAAGTAGTGGAAATTTCCAGGGGCAGGTATATATATGCAAGCAAGAAGCAAGCTAGAGATAACGAGGTTAGTTCAATCAGGGAGGATGAGGCCCTGTTCTAGCAGTAGAGGTGTGAAAACCAAGGGAGGAGAAACTGGTTCTGTAATTGGCAAGCCATTCACAGTCTTTGTTTAATCCTGAGCTGATGGTGTCAAATTTGCAGATGAACTGAAGCTCAGCAGTTTCCCTTTGAAGTCTGGTCCTGAAGTTTTTTTGCTGCAGTATGGCCACCTTAAGATCTGCTATTGTGTGGCCAGGGAGGTTGAAGTGTTCTCCTACAGGTTTTTGTATATTGCCATTCCTAATATCTGATTTGTATCCATTTATCCATTTATCCTTTTCCTTAGAGACTGTCCAGTTTGGCCGATGTACATAGCAGAGGGGCATTACTGGCATATGATGGCATATATTACATGGTGGACGTGCAGGTGAATGAACCAGTGATGGTGTGGCTGATCTGGTTAGGTCCTGTGATGGTGTCGCTGGTGTAGATATGTGGGCAGAGTTGGCATCGAGGTTTGTTGCATGGATTGGTTCCTGAGCTAGAGTTACTATGGTGCGGTGTGCAGTTACTGGTGAGAATATGCTTCAGGTTGGCAGGTTGTCTGTGGGCGAGGACTGGCCTATAACCTATAACCTACCGACCGCTATGCCTACATTCATGCCTCCAGCTTCCATCCCGGGCACACCACAAGGAAATAAGGAAACAGATCAACAGAGCCAGATGTGTACCCAGAAGTCTCCTACTGCAAGACAAACCCAAGAAAGAAACCAACAGGACTCCACTGGCCATCACATACAACCCCCAGCTAAAACCCCTCCAATGCATCATCAGGGATCTACAACCCATCCTGGACAATGATCCCACACTTTCACAGGCCTTGGGTGGCAGGCCAGTCCTCGCCCACATCTGCAAATTTGACACCATCAGCTCAGGATTAAACAAAGACTGTGAATGGCTTGCCAACTACAGAACCAGTTTCTCCTCCCTTGGTTTTCATACCTCTACTGCTAGAACAGGGCCTCATCCTCCCTGATTGAACTAACCTCGTTATCTCTAGCTTGCTTCTTGCTTGCATATATATACATACCTGCCCCTGGAAATTTCCACTACTTGCATCCGACGAAGTCATCATTCACCCACGAAAGCTCATGCTGCAAAACGTCTGTTAGTCTATAAGGTGCCACAGGATTCTTTGCTGCTTTTACAGATCCAGACTAACATGGCTACCCCTCTCATACTGGTGGACTGGCCGGGGGCCAATGCCACGGACCAGGTAAGCCGTGAGGGGGAGACCGGAAGTAGCCCGGGGGCAGCCAACCCCAGTCAGGCTGCAGACATAACCGAATCTATGTCAGTGTGTTTCGTCAAGATCCCCACTGACCAGTCAGCGGCGATAGCCACTGCTAGGGCCCCTGGCTGGGACGCAGTGGAGTGGGTGGGCCCGCGTCCCCCCCTGCCACCCAGTCGCAGGTGGCAGTCTCCCCGTCACCCCAACGCTCAGGCGTAGGAGCCAGGCAAATGTACTGAACTGATTGTTTGCTCAGCCCTGAGCCAAAAGGGTCTGAGCCTTGTGACTCTGCGTTTGGTGCCCCGCCCGAACCTAGGGCTGGGCCCCTTTAGACTGTACTGCTGCTCAGCCCTGAACCAGAGGGTCTGAGCTCCCTGAACTTGGTGCTTTGCTCAGCCCTGAGCCAAAAGGGTCTGAGCCCTTTGAGTCTGTATTGTTGCTCAGCCCCGAAGCAGAGGGCCTGAGCCCCTTTGACTCTGTATTGTGGCTCAGCCCCGAAGCAGAGGGCCTGAGCCCCTTTAACTCTGTATTGTGGCTCAGCCCCGAAGCAGAGGGCCCGCGCCTTGGGATTTTGTGTTTGTCACCCCAGGACCACCAGGGACCTGCCCGGACCAGACGGTGTGTAGTGAGTCGGTGTGGCTCTCCTCCGCCCCTCGGAGAGGGTCGAGCCCCGGCCACACACAATTACAGTTATGATGAATACCAGAGGAGAATAAAAATATACATTTCTGAGAGGCATAATTACTAAAATATAGTGTTATAAAAATGTTAGGTAAAAATGGCTTTATCCAAGTTAAAAAAATAATCTTTTCTTTGGCTACTAATATGACAGAACTGCAAGTTCCTAGTAGTAGTGTTTATCCAATCAAATGAGAGGATAATGTGCAATCACTTCATGAAATAGGTTTGATTTGCCAATTTACCTTTACATCCATCATCCAACCAACCTCTCTGTTCCTTTGGTATCAAAGCAGAAATGATCTAAATAATTCCAACCTTAAAGTTAAAATATTCAGAGTAATTATATTCAATTATCTTTGGTACACTTGAAGGAGGAATTATTTAACAATATAAAGCTTTTTACAACTTCTACCTTCCCTTCCTTCCCCCCCAAAAGAAAAATAAATAGCAACGCAGAGCCTCAGATTTCTGTTTTTTTCTTCCCTTTGCTCCTGCTCTTATGTGATTATTCTTACAAACCTTAATTGTTTCTTTCTGCAAAATAAAAAATATTGGAAGTACTAATTTATGGAACATTGTGTGAGGGACCTCTAGATTTGTGTGATTTGCCCTTGGAAAATGGATAACTGGACAGATGTGTGCTGATTCACTTTTGTTCCCTTGATAGTTCTTACCTGAGTTAACATTTGCCCTTGGCAATAAAAGTTATCAGTATGGTGCATTTATAAGCAGTACAAATGGGAATTCAAAGCTTTCATTACTTGTCTCTTCACATCTTGAGTATTTGGCCAGTGCCTTTTGGGAAATTTGTGAGAGTTATATAGCCTGCTGTTCTTTGCAAGCGGCACCTTGTCTGTTTAAAAATACACACACGCATATATACCCTTGCAGGTTGCACTGAGAGTAGCTTAGTGGCAAGAGGCTAGTTTTATATACATCTTTTGATCCCTGTTAGGTACAATGTGAAGCCATAATGCTCTTTTATTATTATTATTATTATTTATTAATTTATTTTACTTTACAAGGTTTTACCAGCAGCAGCGTGAAAAGTGAAATAGAGTTTTCTAGGAACAATAAAAACTGGATTCAGCAGCATAGGAAAAGGTCATTCCTGAGAGATTGATAACAAACTGAGCTTTGGTTGAGATAAGAGGTGAAGGACATAGTTATTTCACTGCATAATAGGCTCGAAAGACATCATCAGGTCTAAGGGATGTTCTATCTCATTGAAAAGAATTGAACAAGCTTTATTTTACCAAAGTCCTCCCAGAGAGCTGCACTAGGTATTATGAAACTCACTTCAGGATATATATATTACATTCAGTGTTCCTGAATGTCTATTTATAGACACACACGCTCACAGTTTTTATTAGGCCCCAATCAGGAGTCCATGGTTCTAGGCACTGTGTGTGTGTGTGTGTGTGTGTGTGTGTGTGTGTGTGTGTGTGTGTGTGTGTGTGTGTGTGTGTGTGTGTGTGTGTATAAAATGAAAGATGGCCCCTGCCCCACCGAGTTTGCAATCAATGTAAAATTATCATTAAAGGTGTATTTAGGCAGAAATGTGCACTTCAGTGTAAAGCCTGTTTAAAGTAAAACAAAGCAATACACAGAAGTGACCCATATGCAGATACATTCATACAATATGGAGATAATGTAACCAACTGAGAGCAGGATTGTGACCTGGCTTTATGACCGCATATAGGGCATTATTCACCTCAGCGCAATACCTGGATCACTGGACATGGTGCAGAGGATTAGGGCACTGCTACTGTCTCCCTTCACCTGTGTGGAAGGAGAGGGATGGGGAATGGGTTGAGCCTAAACTTCATCCCCACATTGTGCCAGTCAGAGGAGCTGAACTAGTGCAGAGAAGGAAGTATTCTGAGCCTATACCAGGTATGTATTACTTCCATTATTTTACTCCTCCACGGATGAAGACAGGGGTGGGGGAGACCAGGAAGGAAATTGGGACTCTGCTCTTGGGATGTTGCAGATATGTACCACCCATTTTTTGGAGTAGATTAGTTACAATCTAGTTCATAATTAGGCAGCAGCAGAATGTCTACACAATCTGTTGCAATGGTGTCACCATTCCCGTAATTAACCAGCTGTTGCTATTGCCATTCTAAGGAGCTTAGTCTTTAGATAGGAGGGTGTTTACTTATGGAATCTCCCTGTGCATTTCTAGGACAATAAATAACCTCTACACTTTTTCTCAGAGGTGCCTATACAACAGAAAGTACGAATTTCTATTAAATATTTCGATACATTCTAAAAAGACAGTTTCTTATTTAAGATTCTAAGGTGCTGAGAGTTAATAAGGCAAAATGTTTTTAAGAGAAAATTATTGTGTAAATCTTGTTATACTTCCATTCTATGCTATCCTTGAGTTATATGCTTCAGTCCTGAAGGATTCCAGCCACTTTACAGAACTTGTACAATATGCATAGCCCCACTGAAATGCAGCTGCCTCTGAGATGGAAGACAGTAGTGTGATACACAAATGGTTACACAGCCTGTTACAAAACAGTTAAGGTAGAAGACATTCAGGCTGTAGATGCAGTGGAGGGAAGGGAGACTACTTTCACAAAGAGCAGGAACAGATCTGTAGGGCCCAATAGTTAAACCTATTCACCCTAAGTGGACACTTTAGGCTCCTGAAATGTGTACAATATTTTAAGCACTTGTTTGTCCATACAGACAGCTAAGAATAGGTGCTTCTGAAAATCTTAAGTTCCATTTTCAGAAGTGCCTAAGTGAGTTAGGAGGCAATGTCTCACTGAAAGTTATTGCAGTTGTGGCTACCAAGTGCTTAAGTCTCTTTTGAGAATGGGACTTAGGAGGCAAATTCACTTAGGCACGCCTGAAAATATCACCTCTAAATATTACCTAACTTTAGATTCCCCAAGATCAAAAATGGTTCCTGCATGTCCATAAAGAGAAGATAGACCTAATTTTTAATCAATTTTGAACATTCCCTTAAATGTAGAGCTGGTAGAAAAAACACTTTTTTTGTGAAAAAAAATCAAATGAAACTATTTTGTTTTATTTTTTCATGGAAAATTTTGACTTTAAGTAAAACTTTTTTTTAAATCAAAATGTTTTCAACACTTAAATTTTTGCAAAACTGCATTTTCTGGATAAAAAGCCAAAAAGGTGGACTGAAAAATCCTGTCTCCTGAGTTCTGTTTTGTCTTGAGCTCTCCTGGGAAGTAGCTTTGCCCTGCCCATAAAAAGTTCTCATATAGGATCTAATCTAAACCCAAGTGAAGTCAATAGAACTTTCTTTGTCTTCAGTGGGCTTTGCATCAGGCTCATATGGCACAACTCAGTTCCAAATGATCACCAATAGATACGCATTTACTGTGCTTTTCCACTCACGTATTTTCTGTTAATTTCCAGTTCATTAAGAAACATTTTCATAAATAGACCAAAGTAGCTTCTGTTATTTAGCATCTTTAATAGTATGTAAGTAAACATATGCATTCTGGTTGGGACACTTCAACTGAAGGAGGCAATCAGAATTTTAAGTCTTTCTGAATATTTGGCAGAGAGAAGAAACCATTGCACCTCTACAGACTTTGAGTTATATATTTGTCAAGTCAATGATGGAGGTAATAGTAAAATTTGATGCCAGATGGTCTGTAGAATGTCAGAAAGATCAGATAAACTGTTTGGGTTAGTAACCAATGGTAATAACAATAAGCCACCATATGGTGCAAAACAGAAATGACCTTTTAATTAGAAGAAATGATGTCAAATGTGTTTATCACTTGCCAGTTTGATTAAACATTGAATAATCACTTAATCTTCACTTTCTTAGTATAAAATTAATAAAATCAATGAAAGCCAAATTTGCCCTGATTATTCTGGTTCCTCTTTATTTGTTGCTCCCACTATATTACCTTGAAGGCTCTCTCTTCCCTTCTTTCCCATTTCCTGGGTATTTTCCCAATATCGTCAGTTAGTGAACTGAAAGTCAAGTTTGGTCACACTATTTCAATACAAAGGATAAAGTTATTAGCATCTGAGGCATGGTTTGTTCAGGATCTAAATAGCATAGTGTCACATTTGGGAGTGCAATCTAGACCAGTGAACAGTTGTCACCACTTGCCCTGTAACCCTGACTGCATTAAATCCTCTGCTGCTGCAGCCTGGGATGCTCACAGTCAGCAGCAAGCCTGCATTCCATGTCTGTGTGCTGCGCAACCCTGATCCAGTTCTCTGACATCAGCACTTTGCCTCCTGCAGCAACACAGTCAGTGCATGGTTGCCACCAGCCTTGGCTACACCTGGCAAGATGTCACAACATCCCACAGTTCCAAATTTCCCCCAAACTGTGTGCTCTGCACTGTCCAGCTCTTTCCTGGACTATTCAGAGGAATGAGAAAGATCGTTTGCTCCTCTAAAGAGACCAAATGCACAGCTTATCATGTTAACTGGAGTTAACAATTACTTCAATTCAAACAGCACCGTGTTTCGTAGATTAAAAGTAAAACAAGGTTATTAACAAAAGGAGATAGTATTTTAAATGATACCAAGTAAGAGACAGTTGGAAAAGGTTACAAACAAACAAAAGTAAAAAGGGAATAAATGAACACGAAGGTCACTTACAGGACCTCAAGGAAAAAACAGTTCTATTGTCAAGAGTCCAGTGATCCTAGTATTGTCACTTTTTTCTTTGCCAGAACAAGAAAATAAACAGTTATTTCCCTTTCTAACAAGCCATGCACATTCCCCTCTCTTAGCACAACTGGGACTAGTCCTGTGCTCCATTCTGCTCCTCTTGGGGATGCTTTATTAGTAGTATATAATATTTATATTAGCTATCTACAGCAACTCCGATCGGGACCTGTGGTCATCTGTATTAGGTGCTGTATAAATGAAGGAACAATCCCTACCCTGAAGACTTTACAATCTAAGAGGATAACTGACTGATGAAATGACAGAGGAGATGGATACAATTAAATATATGCAATTTTAATAAATACACTTCCGTCTGATAGTGACACATTTAGAAAGTGTCAACTATTTTCATCTCTGGTTTCCTTCTTGATCTTTCCATGGCACCTCCTGAGTGCCTTTGGCATCATTAATGTGCCTTCCTCTCAGCAGCCCCTTTTCTCCATTCCTTTGCTATATTCAATATACTTTTGTACATCTGATATTACATGCAGTCCAGTACATATATTGATAAGCCCCTCTGGATGTGATTCAGAGTCAAATGGGTTTGTCATATTACTGATGTAGTTGGTAAGAGCTGTAACATGCCCTTCATCCATCTTCATTGCAGAGACAAGGACTAGTTTGTGGACTTTGTCTTTGCTATTTCTTGCTAGGCCACTTCTTTGTCTCATAGATTTTGCATATTTACTCAGGGCATGTCATATATGGGTCCATCTGACAAGTTCTGGCTTTTTTCTCATCAGTCCTACAATTCTACTGCAGCTGTTTGAATCAGACAGTTTTCTCTAGCCCCAGGTCACTGCAAATTCCTTTGAAAAAAACAGGACCCGGAGTCACCGCAAATTCCCCAGATTCAAAAGCACTGTGTACTTCTTAAGGGAGATTTAAGGTATCAAGAATGTAGATTGGTATCCAACTGGCATATTTGGGCCTGTTTGAAGTAAAGAATTATGGAAGCCTGGCATGCTATGTGTGTGGGTGAATTTTCCAATCACCCTCTTCCTCTGCTGGGCATTTAGAAGTAGAACTCAGAGAAAATGATCCCAGAACTTGAATATAGAAGACTGGATATACACTCATGTCTGAAATTCCTCCAGTAGGAGTAGCATATGCTGAGTTACACCATCATCAAGCTCTTTTTAATGACAACTAAGGATTCTGTGTCTTCAGACTCAAACATGTTATGATTATCAATCACCATTTGCCAAACAAATGAACGAACAATATGAGTATTTCCTCCATGCTCACACCATTTAACAAATGAGTATAACATTTCAGCGCACTCATGGCCATCAATGCTAGAGTGAAGCCTCATACACTATGGCCAAATTGCTTATCAGCAAGTATTTGACTTGCAGGCCAAGCTGCAAACACATTGGAAGGATAAGATTGTCTAGCAATATTGTCTCCCAAAAATTTCCCAATACAGTCAATAAAACAGCATTGGGTGTGAAAATAACCCAGGCAAATCACATTTGTACAAAGTTCATCTGGAAGAATCCATTTCACTTGCTGAGTAACATCATACAGTTGTTGATCCAAGGTGTGAATGGAATGCTCATGTCCTTGTATTTAAACATTGTAGTACAGGCTGTGACAATTTCAGCTGGTTTAGCATCCACAATAGGTGCATGTGCAACTCCTGTGTAGATGCTCTTCTTTGTTGCAAGCTTGTGTTTAAAACCATTCCAAAATGGAATCACCTGAGAGTGAACAATGTCAATGTTATTTGGTATTGGTAGGATATCACAAGGTAGTAATCTTAAAAGACACAGGGAGAGATTCTGGACAGCTTTCATTCATAGGTGATGAGATTTTTCAAGTACTTCTTCATGACAAGTAGGTTCTGGACATGTTCTAGGTTTTTTTAAATGCTGTGTACAGTATAAGAGACTCTGATTGCCCAGGCAGAGTAAGTGACTTTCTTTCCCACGGTTCAGTGATATTTCTTATAATGGTGGTCTACCTTCAAACTGTTCTGGAAATCCAACTCTAGTCATTGAATGGAAGGTATTTGTTCCATCAATGGTCTCTGTGTTGATGTCTATACCATCTCTTTCATACCTGAGATTTCCACCAACACGAAGTGGAACATTTCCATTTGAAATGAATACACCTCCCTAGAATCTTTCTCCTTCAGTTTTTGCAGCACTATTAATGAACCACCATTTTTGCCACATGCTACAGAGCTTCATCATTTCTGGAAAAATAAAATATTTGCCCATGCAAAACCAATAAAAATATTTTAATACATTGCCATTTGGTAGCTTTGAGCACTAAGCACCACATAAAGGTGTTGGCTTAACAGTAAAAAATGTAATAATAGTCATAGTGCAGTGTTTCTGGAACCTTACCAAAAATGACATTCCCATTTTGGGTGCCACTGTTTCAGCTTGCCTATGGATTTATGGCACCTCTTGACAGCTCCACATCATACCTCACCTAAAAAGTCATAAAATAAGTTTTCAAATGATATGTGGTGTGGGGTGTGTGTAAGTTATGTACATTAAACTCCAAAACGATGGCCTTTTCCACAGAATAGTGGTATACCTATCATATGTCAATCACCTACATAAATAACATACTGTATGTGTCTTTGTATATTATGTACAGTATAATTATTTTTCCTTCTTTTTACCTTTTTTGGATGGTGGATACTAGGCAGAAGACTAATTACATTGGCTAAAAGATCAGAGAGAATATTTGTATGCTGTTCTCCTTCAAGTTCCCCCATCAGCACCAAAAGAGAAACTCTATAGATCTCCAGAAGTGTTTTAGGACAAAGCCAAACTGTGATATTACCTTTACATTTTACAAAGTACCAAGGCAAGAAAGAAAAAGGATGTATTCCATTCTGGTTGCAGATTGCAATATATTATGTAATTTCCCATGAGATATTGCAACACATTTTTATAGTGAATCATTATTTCCACAGATAAAATACTGCTTCTGGACATGGTAAACCTATTAATAATCTAGTGATAACCCCGCTATTAACCTGTGTCAACAATATATGTATTGACTAAAAATAAATTGCATCTTGGAATATATTTTCAAAATCTTAGAATTCAGTATTGTAAAATATTTTGATTTGAGGCTGTTCTTGAAATGATTTAGAATCACGACAAGAGATGCAAACTATCCTAAAATGTGGTTCTGCTAGAATTGAGAAGGATTTGGTTGCTGATGTGTATAGGGATTGAGGAATTTTATGTGATTAATAAGCCTAACAAATCAAGCGAACTAACTGGAAAGTGTTTATGACTTAGGGAGCAATACCATATTATTTACCCTTATGGGAATCACCTACCTCATTTAAATTCTGGTATCAGGTAAGGGATCTGCCCATTATAAACTTGGTTTGGCTTGTGAAGCAACTTCCCTCCCTACCCATGGGCAGAATCTTGGCTGAACAGCTATATGGAGATGCCACCTTGCACCTTTGCAGCATCTCCTTATATGTTAGGCAGAGCTCATAGGTGATTCTATCTCATCTGTTTCATTGAAGAGGTGAGGCAGGTGTTGGATTACACAGTAATGTCTTTTCTGATTAAAGACACCATCTTAGTGTTACCATATACCTCAGTATTTTGAAGTACTCCACATATTTGTACTTTAAATATTCAGTACTTAATACTTGTATTTAAGTACAGTTTAAAGGTACTTAAGGCATATATAATATTTTTTATTTGAAAGCACTTTTTCAAAGTAGCTATTGGAAGCAATCATATCTCTTCCAACTGTCCCAGGTTCTGCTGCAGCTCGGGAACTCTGGGCCCTGAATTCTGGTTGCCAGAGGTTTTTGTTTTTTGTTTTCTTTTCTGTTGGCCCTGCTGTTGCACCAGCTAGGTCAGGTGCTGGCTCTGCCCCTCTCTTATGATTGGTAACTGAAACTGGCAGTGGGAGAGTCACAGCCCAGCAGAGGGGTGTGTGTATGTGTGTGTGTAGATGGGGGGAGATGGCAGAGAAGGCAAATACATAACTCTCAGTGCCCTGCATTGTGAGAACAAGCTCCGATGCTGCATCCCCTGCATAACGGGGTAAGAAATGCCTACCAACCACTGGGCATGCTCCAATGCTAAAGGGACTGCTGGGAAATTGGGGCCTAAACAATTTTAGTCTACTTTTTCCTGTCATTGTTGCTATTTTTCTTTCTCTTCCACTAAGTATTTAGACTATTTAGGTAGGTTTCAGAGTAGCAGCCATGTTAGTCTGTATCCGCAAAAAGAACAGGAGTACTTGTGGCACCTTAGAGACTAACACATTTATTTCAGCATGAGCTTTTGTGAGCTACAGCTCACTTCTTCGGATACATTCTTCGGATACATCCGAAGAAGTGAGCTGTAGCTCACGAAAGCTCATGCTGAAATAAATGTGTTAGTCACTAAGGTGCCACAAGTACTCCTGTTCTTTTTACTATTTAGGTAGTTACTCATATATTGACCAGACAATTACAGGGAATATGGGAGTTAAAAGTACTAGTATTTGAGCTTATAAATAAATAAGTACTGTTTCCACAGCATATTTATACTTAAAGAACTTCTGTCATGGTGTACTTCACACTTAGACTTAAGTCCTTTTTATCCATACTTATGGCAACACTCCATGACAGATTTAGCGCTGCCTGAAGCAGAAACTGCCTCTAGTTCTCTGGCCACTGGAACATGCCTCTATGCTGGACTGCAAACTGGTGATTTGCTCTAGATAGGGCTTGGGGACATCAGATTCTCCCCACTAGCATCTGCAATGCTCTTTCCGAACATCATGAAAATAGTTTGTGAGCTTTAGTGCAGTCCTTTTGCCCCGAATTAGACTGTTTGGGGACCCGCAACCAAGAGAAGTCATTAGACAATTTTTTTAATGTCAAGGACAATCCCCAGCAGAAAAGAAATAGACCAAAAGATGATGGAACAAGACCACAAGCGGTGCATTGTTTAGGGGAAGATTGTAGATCCTATGGGGCCATTACTGCATGTATAAGGTTGCTTAGCACTTGAGTAGAAGATTGGTATTCTGCATGCAGTGGTATTCTGCATGCAACTCCGATAAAGGGAATAATGCACCAGGATGTCTATCCAGATTACAGAACAGCACTGCTGCTGGATAACTAACTGATGCCAATATGGGCCAGATTATAAATCAAAGTGGGTTGATAAAGTTCTTCCTAAACCACTGGAGTAGTCTAATCTGAGCAGCATCAGAGTCAGACAATGGAATCTTTATTCACATGGCTGAGCATTTACAATCTGTACCAAAGTTTCTAAGTTCAAACCTATGATAATTTAAAAATCTTATCAGTCCATGAGTGTCAGAGGATTTATGGTTGTTTCTCAAGGCCAACATTATCCAAAGGGTCCACAGTAGGACTGTGTGACCAACTATATATTTGGTTTGGTCCATGTCCAAAAACAAACCCCTGAAAATATTTTTGGTTCAGCTCTACCCAAAATAAAAACATTTCTAATTTTTCAGAAAAAAAAATCAATTTTGTTTTGAGGTAGACCAAAGCATTTAATTTTGGTTTCAATGCTTCATAATATGTTTAATTTTAAAATAAATAAAATTAAGGGAAATTCAGAAATGAAAACTCAGTGTGTTTAATTTTGAAAACACTGACTTGAAGCATTTTGATATTTTTGTTTTTTTTTCATTTGTTTTTCCTGACAGAAAAAAATTGCCAAAATTGACCCAAATTTGAAAATTGTTTTGGTCACCCTAAGTCCGCATTTTCAACGATAAAATGATTTGCACCAAAAAAAAAAGCCCATCTGTAGTCCCCAGTTCATAAAACCTATAAAAAGATACTTCCCTACTCTTAGAAGAGAAATTAAAAGAACTTGATTTTCAAGCTTTTGAAGAAGTGCCAGGAGCACTAACTCAAAAGGACTGAGATAAACTCCATATTTCTGTTCCTTAAGTCTACTGAGAAATATTGGCCACATTTAGATTTAAGACCTTAAACCTCTTCATGACAGCCCAGACATTTCATATGGATAAACTCCAGAGTCAGAGTTCACTAAGGGGATTTTCTGGCATAAATAGATGGAAATGAAAAGTGCGTCAGCAATTCCAGACTAGAGGAAAGTGATGTCTGAAACCTTGTTCTGGAGAGTCCACTTATAGAAGAGTGAGAGGGTAATTCATTGTGTGTTTATACTGTCATTGTCCTCTTTGCTAAAACTGCCAGTTATATTGTGTGTGTAGTGATGTGAGGGGGTTATACGGATGCTTTCCTACTAAGACATGCCTTGAGATATGCAACTCATTTCATATATGTCACCCTTCTTCCACTTTCATTCACTACCAACTTACTGGGCTCGTAACCTAGATTTGAAAACTGTATCCCATTGTATTGTATCAGAATGTATTACTTCCAAGGCTTAGACTGTTCTCACAGCTGTGAAGTGAGATATCACATCTCTTGGCTACAGAAATATGTTGCACTGTGAGCACAGCAGCTTTATGGTGTTAGCCGGAGGGAAAAGCAGCAGTTCAGAAGGAAAGCTAAACGTTAGTGACTGTGAGGAGTATAGACTTTGTCAAGGTTCCTCCCCCACTCTGCACTTTAAGGTACAGATGTGGGGACCTGCATGGACACTTCTAAGCTTAATTACTAGCTTAGATCTGGTAACACTACCACCATCCAGAAATTTCAGTGTCTGGATCACTTTCTGTCCCCCCAAAACCTTCCCCTCCCTGGGCAGCCTTGAGAGGCTTTTTCACCAAGTTCCTAGTGAACACCAATCCAACCCCTTGGATCTTAACACAAGGAGAATTTAACCATCCCCCCTCCCTTCCCCCACCAATTCCTGGTGAGTCCAGATCCAATCCCCTTGGATCTTAACACAAGGAAAAAATCAATCAGGTTCTTAAAAAGAAAGCTTTTAATTAAAGAAAGAAAGGTAAAAATTATCTCTGTAGAATCAGGATGGAAAATACTTTACAGGGTAATCAGATTTATATAGCCCAGAGGAACCCCCTCTAGTCTTAGGTTCAAAGTTACAGCAAACAGAGGTAAAATCCTCTCAGCAAAAAGGAACATTTACAAGTTGAGAAACAAAAATAAACTAACACGCCTTGCCTGGCTAGTCCTTACAAGTTTGAAACATGATACACTGATGCAGAAAGATTTGGAGAGTCTGGATTGATGTCTGGTCACTCTTAGTCCCAAGAGCGAACAACCTCCAAACAAAGAGCATAAACAAAAGACTTCCCTCTACCAAGATTTGAAAGTATCTTGTCCCCTTATTGGTCCTCTGGTCAGGTGTCAGCCAGGTTTACTGATCTTCTTAACCCTTTACAGGTAAAAGAGACATTAACCCTTAACTATCTGTTTATGACAGACTTATTATGGGGAACTTGTAAAACTTTAGGCTGAATGATTCATATCCACCACACTTGGCACCCAAACAGTCTGGAACCTGTGTTGCTTATCAAAAGAAATGCCCAGTACATAAGTCAATTTTCCTTGTTTAAAAAAAATCCAATTTACGCACAAGTTATGGGGTTACTATAAGGGTACAGAGTTGCTTATTTCCTCTGAGAATCCTTAGGTTTGGAATCCTCGTGTCTGGGAAGAAAACATTCAAATCACATGAGTTTCCAGTTTTATATATTTTATTAATTAAATTATATACCCAAGCAAAAGCATAAAATATATGTAATGAAATCAAATTAAAAGAAAGTGGGCAAATATTGCATCAAATTAATCTAATTGACAATTGATTAATCTACATCAGACAAGCCTAAAATTTCTTACTCTTTGTAATAATTTGAAAAAGCAGCAGTCTTCCTCAGCTATCAGCCCCCAAAATAAAAAGGCATTATAATTCTCAATGCCAAACAATATATTTAGGTTCCAGCCAAATAGCTGATACAGGGAAGGTGAAAACACTCCCAAGATTGAAGCTAATGTTGAGACTACCACTCTGATGCCAGTTAACGTAATCTGTCCAATTTACTGGTGGTTAGGTGATAATCAATCTCCTCTCTCCCCCTATCTCAACATGGGTTTGAATGAAATGTTCCAATACAAGTCAAGATGACACAGCTTGTTACACTTAACATTCAGTGAAAAAAAATTGGGGAGAATAACATGATTTCTTGGGATTAAAAATACAACTGCTAACCCATGTGTGATCTTTTAGACAACAAGATGGTTTAACATTGGGTTGTTTCTCTGCTGTGTGTGCTTCTCTCAAATTCTGTGGGTTTTAGCCAGAAACTTCTGAAGACACATACCTGTCCACACATGCTTATGACCAGCCATATGCTAGAATTATAAACAACTGCAAGAATGATATAGTAGAAGTGTCCCTCTATTAATAAAGACTTGAAATTGAACCAAACTAAAAACACTAATACATAATGCAGGTTAGTTTTGACTTCTGTGATTTCATTTGACTTCGGGAAGCTGGTACCTATTTAGAAAGATGAGCTCATGGTCTTATTGGCTCTAATATTGTTTAGCATTGACAGACTTGCTAGCTGGCTAGAGGTTACTTGCTTGTAGATATCAAATCTTAGATGTTGCTGGACTCTTTTATGCCTCAGTGATCAGCTGAGAGGGTGGAGGAAGCACAAGCCTCTTTGAATATGTCTACAGCCAGACAACCATGGCTGGCATATACCAGTCAACTTTAGCATGGCGCTCAGGCTTCTAGGCTGTTTCATTGTTGTGTAGGGTTCCAGGCTCAGATCTGATTGGTTTCTCCACATTGGAATTATCGGGGATTCTTGGCAAATCAGAATGAGGCACTCCTCTTATGTGGTCACTGATATCCCCAAAATGGGGTGTGATTAGGTCAACTTCATGCAAATGAATAATCCCCCCATTCCAGTAACTTTGGGCTTGGAATGTCATCCACAGACACAGCAGGCCTATAGGTATTTCAAGACATTTGAGTTCATGGTTCAGTCCACATTGTCCTCTGAAACCCCAACTCAAAAACAATTTCAAAATGCAAAGAGCAAGAATTTGGAACTGAAGTCATAGGACTACACTAATCAGATATTCACTCACCATGCTGAAAGAGGAACAGTTACTGTTTTGACAACAGATGCTTATAACTTTTTTTTTATAGTTTGATACTCAGCAGTCCAACTTTAAATACCATTTTCAACACATGAAATGTGGGGAAAAGGTTATACTTTAAATCAATCATAATAAAACATCTTTTCTTCCTAAAATCAGTTTTCTGGTTAAATTTTTATATCAACGCCTATCTGCCTCACATGACCTTACTTCCTGACATGAATCAGCTTCATGTTTTTTCCTCAATCCCTGACTTGGATTACTGATATAGTCCCTTTAAAGTGAGTTGGCTCATGAGGGGTGAATTCAATCCTTGTATGTACCTGCTGTTCACAAAGAAAAGGTATTGCACCACTCAAAAAATGAGTCACAGTTGCTATTTTGGCTGAATCAATAACGTGATTATAATGAAAATGCATATTGCTGTAAGGATATGATGAATTCCCTAACATTCCGGGTAACTTATCAGGAGAATAATGCTTGTTTTGTTACACTTTCACTGTACTAGTCTCTTGAGATATTTAAACTGCTTCACTACCTCTGATACTGTACTCTAACTTCAAATTACTAATATTAATTTACTACATTTTATAATTAGAGTAATTTTCATATTTCTTGGAACTTTCAAAAACCTTAAGTTTATAATTTATCTGTTTTCATAAATATATTAAGATAATTATCTTTCCCCAATAAAGATAATTTTGTTTATTTTATATTGAAAGCTGCTGCTGTGGTGCCTCATGGGAGTTGTAGTTTAGATGTGCCATGCTCCCATTCTTCTCTAGAACCTGGGCTTCCAGGTCAGACTACATCTCCCACAATGCTCCACAGTCTCTGGCTTACTGAGGGGAGGCATTTCATTATGAGAGTCCATGGCCAGGGTGTCTATGGGAGATGAAGTCTGGCAGGGAAGCCTAGCCCAGAGAAGACAATTGAGACATGAGGCAAACAAACCAGGACTTTCATGAGATATTGTGACAATGTATCTAAATGTAAATAGAAATATTTTATTTTTTTGATTAAAACTGAATGTTTTGGTTTTCAGAAGCTTGATTTTTGATCGATTTAAACTTTCCAAAGAAATCAGACCACCTTTGTGAAAAATTTTGTTTGATCAGAAACCCAATTTTCCATCAGAAGAGCTAGGTAAATTATTTTTGACCATGCATGTTGTTCAAATCATCACTCCTTAGCAAGTGATCCAGATCGGTTAGTAGAACTGACCTGCCCCCACTTCGTGGAATCAGTGGGAATCAGACTTACCTTCTGCTGCTCTAAGGCCATTAGGAGTGTGCAGTGTAGACACAGCAGCACACAAAGTACATATGCTGCATGCTCTCCTAGCATGAATATAGATAGCAGCATAGATATAGAGACACTGATTAAGCAACTAAAGGCACTCCTGATCCCTGTGGGTATGTAACCAATATGTACTATACACAGCTCTCTACTCACCCAAGCAGTGCCTTCCCCATCTACACTGCTGTTTTTTTAGCAGTGTAGTGTCTTGTTCCTGGATCCTTTACATGCAGCATGGAAGGACCTCAGCAGTGGGGAAAGACTCTGGCAGCTCCTTGCTGCTGAAACTTTCCTGCCACAGTTTTCTGCTGAAGCCTTTCCCAGATGCAAAGAGAGACTCCTGCTGCTGGGAACTGCCTCCCCACTGCCACTCTTTCACTGACACATGTAGCTACACACTGTGGTGACGATGCAGCCTGCTTTTCACGGTGGTGCATACCCTACTTGTTATTGGGAGAGGTGTGCAGTGTAGATGTAGCCTACATAACACAGATTCCTACCATTTGAGATAAAGAAAAATTTGTTAGCACTTACAATACATTTTTCAAAGCTCCTAACTGAAATTTTCAAAAGTGACTTAAGCATTCAGGAGCCTAAGTCCTTTTGAGTTTCAATGAGACTTAGACCTGGTCTACACTATGATTTTAGGTTGAATTTAGCAGCGTTACCTCGATTTAAGCCTGGAGTCATCCACACAATGAAGCCCTTTTTTTCGACTTAAAGGGCTCTTTAAATCGATTTCTTTACTCCATCTCCAATGAGGGGATTAGTGCTGAAATCAGCCTTGCCGGGTCAAATTTGGGGTAGTGTGAATGCAATTTGACGGTATTGGCCTCCGGGAGCTATTCCAGAGTGCTCCATTGTGACCGCTCTGGACAGCGCTCTCAACTCAGATGCACTGGGCAGGTAGACAGGAAAAGGCCCATGAACTTTTGAATCTCATTTCTTGTTTGGCCAGCGTGGCAAGGTGCATGTGAGTGCAGATCTCATCAGATCTCATCAGCAGAGGTGACCATGATGGAGTCCCAGGATCACAAAAGACCTCCAGCATGGACCTAATGGGAGGTACAGGATCTGCTCGCCCTATGGGGAGACCAATCAGTGCTAGCTGAACTCCGTTCCAGTAAACAAAATGCCAAAACATTAGAAAAAGTCACAAAGGGCATGAAGGACAGAGGCTGTAACAGGGACGCACAGCAGTGCCACCTGAAAATTAAGGAGCTAAGGCACACCTACCACAAAACCAGAGAGGCAAACGGACACTCCGGATCAGAGCCCCGAACATGCCACTTCTATGATGAGCTGCGTGACATGCTGGGGGTGCAGCCACCACTACCCCAACCCTGTGCTTTGATTCCACCAATGGAGAATCATGCAACACGGAAGCGGGTTTTGGGGACTAGGAAGATGATGATGAAGAGAGAGCTCACAGCAAGGAACAGCCAAGATATGATTTTCACCCTGGACCTGGAGCCAGTAACCCCCAAATCCACCCAAGGTGGTCTCCCAGACCCTGAAGGTGGAGAAGGGACCTCTGGTGAGTGTACCTTTGTAAATATTACACATGGTTTAAAAGCAAGCATGTTTAATGATCAATTTGCCCTGGCATTCGCGGCCTGTACAGCTACTGGAAAACACGTATGGGGATGGAGCAGAAATCCTCCAGGGACATCTCCATAAGTATTATACAGGCCAGTACCATGTCTGCCCAGGCGCCCCTGACTGACCTCACCAAGGTCAATTAAAAGAGCACCCAGGAATACAACGATAATGGCTACCAGTCATAATGCACCATCTGCTGCCAAAAGGCAATGGGCTGCTGCTGTGTAGCAATGCAGTCCCACGTCTGCCAGCACCCAGGAGACTTACAGTGATGGTCAGCTGTGTGGGCTCCATGCTTGCCGTGGTATGGCGTCTGCACAGGTAACCCAGGAAAAAAGGCACAGAATGATTGTCTGGTGTTGCTTTCATGGAGGGAGGAAGGGGGCCTGATGACAAATACCCAGAGTCACCCGTGGCACTGTTTTTGCCCCATCAGGGATTGGGATCTCAACCCAGAATTCCAATGGTTGGCGGAGACTGCAGGAACTGTGGGATACCTACCCACAGTGCAACGCTCCGGAAGTTGATGCTAGCCTCGGTACTATGCCCTCCTGCCCTCCCAGCGCTTCTGTTGGGAAGTGGGATTGGGGCATGGGGGCTTGCCTCACTCTGCCCACCTGGTGCTCCTGCTGGGGAGCGGGGGAAGCCAACCCCATTTCCCTGGCAGGAGCACTGGAGGGCAGCAGAGGGGACTTCAGGAGGAAGAGGTGAGAGGGGCCCCCACTTGCTCTGGCCCAGGGCCCCACAACCCCCTAATCTGTCTCTGTATGTAATAATGATCTGTCTAGCCCAAACCTTCAGTACCATATCCTCCATCACCCGTTATGAATCTCACAGGCCACTAAATTGCATTTATTTTGTCCACCTAAGCTCAGGATTCTGCTATGCTCATACATTCATAGACTTTAAGGTCAGAAGGGACCATTATGATCATCTAGTCTGACCTCCTGCACGATGCAGGCCACAGAATCTCACCCACCCACTCCTGTAGCAAACCCCTAACCTATGTCTGAGTTATTGAAGTCCTCAAATCATGGTTTGAAGACCTCAAGCTGCAGAGAATCCTCCAGCAAGTAACCCGTGCCCCATGCTGCAGAGGAAGGTGAAAAACCTCCAGTGCCTCTGCCAATCTGCCCTGGAGGAATATTCTTTCCTGACCCCAGATATGGCGATCAGTTAAACCCTGAGCATGTGGGCAAGACTCACCAGCCAGCACCCAGAAAATAATTCTCTGTAATAACTCAGATCCCATCCCATCTAACATCCCATCACAGGCCATTGGGCATACTTACCTGCTGATAATCAAAGATCAATTGCCAAATTAATTGCCAAAATTAGGCTATCCCATCATACCATCCCCTCCATAAACTTATCAAGCTTAGTCTTGAAGCAAGATATGTCTTTTACCCCCATTACTCCCCTTGGAAGGCTGTTCCAGAACTTCACTCCTCTACTGGTTAGAAACCTTCATCTAATTTCAAGTCTAAACTCCCTAGTGTCCAGTTTATATCCATTTGTTTTTGTGTCCACATTGGTATTAAGCTTAAATAATTCCTCTCCCTCCTTGATATTTATCCCTCTGATATATTTACAATGAGCAATCATATCCCCCCTCAACCTTCTTTTGGTTAGGCTAAACAAGCCAAGCTCTTTGAGTCTCCTTTCATAAGACAGGCATGTCATGCCTCGGATCATCCTAGTAGCCCTTCTCTGTACCTGTTCCAGTTTGAATTCATCCTTCTTAAACATGGGAGACCAGAACTGCACACAATATTCCAGATGAGGTCTCACCAGTGCCTTGTATAACGGTAATAACACCTCCTTATCTTTGCTGGAAATACCTCGCCTAATGCATCCTAAAACTGCGGTCGCTATTTTAACGGCCAGATCACATTGGCGGCTCATAGTCCTCCTGTGATCAACCAATACTCCGAGGTCCTTCTCCCCCTTTGTTACTTCCAACTGATGTGTCCCCAATTTATAACCAAAATTCTTGTTATTAATCCCTGAATGCATGACCTTGCACTTTTCACTATTAAATTTTCATCCTATTACTATTACTCCAGTTTACAAGGTCATTCAGATCTTCCTGTATGATATCCCGGTCCTTCTCTGTGTTAGCAATACCTCCCAGCTGTGCTAATCTGTAGTAAGGAAATAAAATCTGGGCATCCTGTGAAGACTTACAAAAAATCCTCTACATGCTTTGTGCCATACAACCTGTTGCTATTACCTTGCATTTCAGAAATCATGATTCCAATTTCATTATTTAATATGTCAAGTTAGGTTTTCTCTTAATACAAATATGGTGTTCTGATTTTTATGTCTGCATCACTGAATAGTACTTGCATTTAATATAATAGTGAAAGAGATGGATAAAGCTTCATTTTGAAATTTCCAGAAGAAACATCACCTCTAACCATTATAGCCTGCAGAAATTGTTGTGCCTCATTATATTAACAATTGTATATTAGCAGAAAAATGCATATAAGTATCCACCTTAGAACTCATTGAATGTAAGATGGTTAAGACAGGTGAAGAAATAGGCATCACTGTGTCTGAGGTATCTCAAAGTAGACTTCCTATCACATTATTAGTATTGTTTAGATGCCAAGAAAATTCTCTTATTTCTGTGTTCTGGTACTAACTTCATTTGAGCATATTTTAAAAAATTCTGTAAATATTCCTTCATAGGGAGAGTGATTGATAACATTGACTGCATTTTGTAGTCAGGGAATTCATTTTGCCATATCAGAAGGCAATTTATTGTATCCTTAGATGTCGCTGCAATTTGTCATTATTTTTGTGTGTTTCATCTATGTCTAACTTCAATCTCATTTCCCCAGCCCACTCCCACTGGTTTTTCACCTGCAAAAAGGTTCAGTATGAAAATAAGAAAAGATAAATTCACAGATAAGCTAATCTTGACATACTCTCTATTTTGGGTCTGCCTTTTATAGACTGTGCAAGTTGGAGAGCATCAAGTATAGCTGACTACAAGCGGGGAGAGCCTACTGCTTCTCTGTTAGATAATTTCAGTTGAAATAAAAGGGATTTAAAATTTAGAGAATAAAATGAGACAAAGACATAAATAAACTGCTGTCATTATGTGTTTACCTATCTACTTATATGGCTCCCATCATTGTAGCATCAGTGTATTTAGAGGCACTGAATATGCAAGGAGTAAACGTACTGGACAACTGGTAATCTAGCCAGTCTAATTGCAAGCAAACCAGTCTCTTCTGAAATCAAAGAGGGAGACAGAGACAAATAATTTCTCAGGGTTTCCATAAACTACTACACATTCTGCCTATTTTGTGAGAAGTGCTTGTGTATATAAAGTATCTTAGAAAGTTGTGATAAATGTTAGCATAAAGACCTTTCCTAGAGGAATTTCACAGAGGAATACCCATTTATTATATATCCCTGTGTTTTGATTTGATGGAAAAAATATTATTGTGGATAAAATGAAGCACACTTCATGTAAACCATCTATCTGAGAATAGAAATATTTCTATCTTTCCTAAAATAAGAGAAACATTTCATTTTTGACCTAATTCAGGAAAGCGTCCCTTTTAGGGACTGCTGATTCTTAATTTCAAAATATGACTTAAGCACATGCTTAAATGCTGTCCTGAATCAAGAACTTAGAGAAGAGTAGCATTTGGACTCTCAAATCAGCCTCAAAGTCGCTGTTTGGTGTACATTAAATTACCTCTGTTATAAAGATACCATACTAAAGATAGAGGGCTTCTTATAATCTGTTGCTTTTAATCATATTCTCAATGAAATGATGACCCTAGTGATGCACTAGTGAGAAATTCCCACCATAACAGATATGTGGACCTTCACATAACGAAGAATAGGGAATTATGTCTAAGGTTACCTGAACATTTAAGTTAGTTAAGTAGTAAGGTCCTAAATTCTTGTCCATCATAGAAACAAAAGGACCTGAAGACACACGCAGAAATCTATTGACATTCAACAAATTGGGCTTATTTTGTTAAAGGAAAATTATTTGCAGCCTCCACAGTTTGTGTGTGTGTGTGTGTGGTGGGGGGGGGAAACAGAGTCACCTCTCCCAGAGTGAAGTTAAATTCTAATTTAGCGAAGAATGTTTAAATGTAATTGTGATTCCTTATGAGGCTTTCTTTCTAGTCCAGGCAATGTCATCTAAAAGCTAACTAGACTGGCCCTTTACGCACATGAGCAAGGGCTATTCTGAAAGCTGGAGTAGCATCAGGAGGCAGTTTGCCCCAGACACCTCTCCGATGCACAATTTCTCCCCTGCTTTTTCCATATTGCCAATGGGTTCTGCTGTAAATTACTACTTGCCTGCACAACCATGACCCATGTATAAGCAGGTAGAACCTTTTCCCTGCCACTCACTGCCTACCTGCTAGTAAAAGAGCAAGTAGTTCTCCTTGTTCCTCCAGAATATGCCCAAGATCAGCGTAGTTCTTTTATGGGTGAAAGAATGAGAGTTTTCTTAATCTGAGTGTGACTACAGCATAAATATTAGAATCTAGTCCTTAACTTCAAATTAAAAATATAACTTTGGCTTTAAATCAGCTGGAAAAAAAAACAGAACAGAGTATTGTGTTATACATATTATACATCTTTTTAAAAAAAACAGAACAAGCGGACAAAAACCATCCATTTCCATTTTATTCCAGTAGGAATAATATTTCCACCAAATAACATAAACACAGAGTACAGCATTTTCAGAATGCTAAATGATATAATAAAACATCTGTGCTTGTTCATTGTCGGATAAGTGAACTGAGATTAAAGCAGCTGTATAAAATCTTGACATTTTAAAGGCATCATTGAAAGTTTTCCAGTCTAAACAAGGTACATAATGAGTATATGTGGAATATAGAGGTGGTTGTATAAATAAAGGAAGACCTTTTTGAAATTATTTATGGCTTTTCTATCTTTCACAATCAGGTGTTCATTCTATTCATTACATTGTCTTAATAATCCTTGGATATTCATTAGATAAATTAGGTTTTTTTCATTTTTAAAAAATATTTTTCAAATTATGATTTGTGGTGGTTAACTTTCCATACTAGTTAAAGCATGTGAAAGGATTTAACTCTTTCAGTGACCTGAGCTTGTGTGAGAGAAAAGTTATACCCTACTGTTGCACAGATCAAATTGTACCTAACATCTATTAATTTTCCAGTCATTTGAATGGACAATCTGTCGACAACTGCTGCTCAAATGCAGGACCCAAACTAAGAGCAGAAGAGCTGAGGTCTTAAAAATTATACATTTTTATGCATTGTGTCCTTTAGAAGAAGCTGCAGAAATGTCAGCCTTTTTTTTTCTCTATAGCTCAACAATTCTTTTTTCATTCATTATTTCAGCCATAACGCAAAGTACAGTATCACTTGTTGATACCCTGGGACATCCACTGATTAACTTAATGGGTCAATCATATAAATACTCCAGTCAGTTATTAAATATTCATTGAAGAACCAACATGCTATTGCTCATTATTGTTTAATTAGACCAAAGTGAAACCACTTCCCATTAATAAGGGTGATTTAATCTTACTTATCAGAGACAAAACTCTTTTTTTTTTTTAAGGCCAGCTTGCCATTCTGGCATTTTACAATGGGAAGAAAAGTCAGGAACAACTTACTAACCTGGCTGGATAACCCATTAAGTGAGAAAATATAACAATTATAAATATATTTCTGTGCCAACATATTAAAAATGCTCATAATAAATGGGATTAAATTTAGAACAAGAACTAATAACTTTAAGAATATTAACAAGGGATGTGGTGTTAATAGTGAGAGGGTCCTTGGTTCTTTTGAACATGCTGTTAGGATTGTTAATAGACTCGTATTATTTCACACAGATAACATTTAATTAGGCTTATTGTCCAATACCCTCTATTCTTGGTCTTTACTGTGGCCATAGTGTATGTAGTTTAGTCTAAATGATGAGGTGCATTGACAGAGGGGAAAAAAATGTTAGGAAAAGGAGAAACAATTTTGTTTAAGTAAAACCTAGAGCCAGTCTTATTTTATAAATGTAAGGTTGTTACTATTATATTTGCCTCCGTTTCAATGTGAAAGGCCAAATTCTGCCCTCATATGCAAGCTAATGGCTTATTTGGGAGAGACAAAGTGGGTGAGGTAATAACTTTTATTGGTTCAACTTCTGTTGGTGAAAGAGACAAGCTTACAAACTCCACAGAGCTCTTCAGGTCTGCCAATATGGGGGTCTCTCATATGCATCTGAGATCAGAATTTGATATGGGAAGATTGTTTGTCTGTGTATCCTAGAACAATTCTAGAAAGGTTCTCTCACTACGTCTTCTAAACGGAACCAATAGGTAGGGCTCTCTGAACAAAATATTTCTCAGTAGTCTTGGTGTTAAATGTCTGCAAGTATTTACTCATAACCCATCTGAAGAAAACCCCAAGGAACTGATGATAAGCCTTTGCTTTCTTATGCTGTCTTCAACAGGTTTTACACTAATAATGTATGCTGTTCTATAGTATTTACTATTTAGTGCTGGCTTCATCTGAAAAAGGACTGGCATCACACTCCTCCTGTTTGGATATATGGATCTCTAATTGCACTTTGTTCTATGGGTTGGGTGTGATTCTGTGACACCTTTGATTCTAAGTAGTGTGTTCCTTTTGCACTTGGCTGTAAGTGTACCTGAAGTACACAACTCCTCAACCCACATACAAGCTACACCATTCAAGTGAGCTAGAATGGATGAGAGAGTCTTGTGGGCCCAATTTGGGGTTTGCCCAACTGGAGAAGCCCTCTATATTCTAACTGTGAAATATTAGGTCAATTGAAGGTCTATTGCCATGACTGTGCTTCTCTATACCTGAATATTTTGTTAGACCCTGCTTACCGTAGACTGGGATAACATCTCTCAAGAATAGGGTGACCAGATGTCCCGATTTTATAGGGACAGTCCCAATTTTGGGGTCTTTTTCTTCTATAGGCTCCTATTACCCCCCCTCTCCTGTCCCGATTTTTTACGTTTGCTGTCTGGTCACCCTACTCAAGAAATTTCAGGTCTATCCTCAAGACCTCAACTTCCAACAGTTACATTTCGTTGGGAATAGCTCCAATTACACTTTTATTTCACTTCCTCCAGAAAGTCTGAAGTAGAGATTAAGTGTAATCAGCTCCATGTACTTTTGTTTTTTTAATAGCAACTCTGCCGGGACATTAAAAACGCCAAACTAAAGTAAATGAATGCTGGAAGAGTAATTACGAATTCAATAAGTATTCTTTGCCTGAGGATCAACAGCTTGTACATTGATAGAGCTGAATTATATGGCAACAGATGTTGGAATTATTTAAGGTGACAAAAAAACCCTGAGATGTATGAAAAGACCGATATCCTGAATATATCATTTCTCTGTGTAACAGCATTATGTTTGATTGAAAATGAAACAAAAACATAATGTACATTTGTATAATTGACATCATTAATTATAAAAAGTGCTAAGATTTTTCATTTATTTCCAATAGGTGGTGATTGTACACTTCTACATGTTAGAAAAAGTAACTGAGGCCTGACACTCAGCATCCTCATCTCCCACTGAACTCAGTAGCGATGTTCATCACCTGCAGGTTTAGGCACTCATTTCTGTTGTACTTAGCTGTGGCCAGATTTATCCAAGAGTGATAAATGGTGCAAATCTTGCAGAACTCACAAGTAATTAAGCTCTGTAATGGGCATTCTTCAGTGCCGTTACAGAATATTTCTTCATAATAATGATACTATAAGATATACTTTATTTTGCATTTTTATGTGAATCTTTATCTTTGAATCCCCACATGTACTACTCTGCTACCCAGAACCCTCCTTTTTCCTCATATGCTTCCCATAAGATCTTCATGACCATCCCCACTCTTTTTCTACCAATTGTTTTCTAGGAGGAGGCTCATTGTCTTCTACCTCCTCTTACTTCACCTTCTTGAATTATCATAAAATCATCAAATATCAGGGTTGGAAGGGACCTCAGGAGATCATCTAATCCAACCCCCTGCTCAAAGCAGAACAAATCCCCAGACTGTTTTTTTTTTAACCCCAGTTCCCTAAATGGCCCCTCAAGGATTAAACTCACAACTGTGGGTTTAGCGGGCCAATGCTCAAACCGCTGGGCTATCCCTGTAATGTCCAGCTGGCCATCTTATTCCTAAATCTTCTATGAAAAGCATTTTTCTGTGGCATGAGTAGTCATTGTCTCTGGGGGAGATTGAATGGGGTTCATTTTGGTCAAATGGGAACCAGAGGTACCCTAACCCTTATCTTAACTTTTAAAGACCCTTAAAGGTTTGCTTTCAGTTCTAAAATGGAGCAAAATTATAGGGACAGAATTTATATTTTGTCTAAACTGCTAAATATCTAATATTGACATTAGAAATGGCAGTTGGCAGACTCAAGAGGCCAGGAGTAGATTATGATGACATGGAGATTGTTAGGTTCTCACTCCTAGGCCTTGTCTACAATCAGTGTAGCTCTCCAGTGAACCTAACTCAATGTAGCTATCTTGACTGTAGTTAGGTCAAATCAGCCCATCCACACTCAGCATATGCATATATTTGTTTAGTGGATTTGCCATTAAGATCCACGACCACACTAGTGCTCTGCTCAGTCATGTTGGCAACAATGCATTCTGAATATGTATCTCAGAGTTCAGCACCATTGCACCATTGCAAGCCAGAAGGATATTGTTGCCAATTTCACATAGCCTTGTGAGAGACTTTGCAGATGCCCATGGGAATTGTGAACAGCAGAGATCTAACTCCCAAAATCTATCCCTGGAAAGTCTTCTAATCCCTGAGGGAGTTATCCCATAATTGCCCCTTGATCCAGAGAGCAGAGACATACTGACAGGTAGTTTGTGGAAAGCTTGTGTTACCACTGTGGATGCCATACTTCTTCTGAAGATACAAAGAATATTTCAGTCTTGACAGTTTTGTGTCTTTCACAATCTAGTTGACCCTTAGGTTAAAAGAACTTTTTAAAACTTTCTAAATTTAAGAAATTTTTAAAAAAATACCTGTGTATTAGTGGGCACCCCAAACTGGTAGATTTAATTTCTGTCCTTTGCTTCCTATATCCAAGTGGGAATAACCTGATCATCACATTGCTTGGAGCAGACTCTTTTAGAAATAATAAAATTTGTTTAATTGAATTTGATCAGTAACTTTGGGTAAAGTTCTCTCTCTCTTAATTTTAAAAGGAATGAGTCATACTTTGACTTTGAGAATGTAGCTGACTTTTTAATGAGAAGAGTAAGCAGAAACTGTTCTAATTACTTGCAGTGTTGGATGAAATCAAATTTAATAAATTTTCAAGTCATCCAGATCACCCTCAATATTACATTTATGGTAACATGAAGCTACTAGAATATTTGTCAGGTATAATATACTGCCACAAGCATTTTTGATCTGTTGCATGGCTTAATTGAAATGCTAACACTTAGTATTCCAACATTATAAAATCTATGTAGAATACTGAAATGACTTCTAGGAATAAGGAAGGGTTGGATTCCAGTAGGGTATTTATTCCTTTATTGGGAGAGAAGGAGTGGAGGATATGTTCTACTTGAGATTTAGTCTCCATGGTCCAAGTCCCTGATTCTTACAGGTTGGGCAGTGCACAGTTGACAAGATGTTCACAGCCACTGCAACTGACATTTCCTCGGAGACCAATGGGTGCCTATGGACTCCACACACATCTGTCCAACTCCTCCCCAGCGAGTGGAGTCCAGAGTATGACTTATCTCAATTTCCCCCTCCCAATCATTGATTGCAAGTGAAATTAGGGAAGCCATGATCCCACAAAAATCTCCCCACTGCTAGCAGTGCAATGTGTTTTCCTGGCAGAATAGACCTTGATGGTGCTGTGCAGGTCAGAGTGATAGTCCATTAGGTTGCTGTCAGCCAGGAAATGAAGAAAGAGCCCATGAAGATTAAAAAAAATGCCATTCTACCAAGTTCTGACTAGCAATGTATTTTTGTATTTTAGTCTAAAATCTCTTGTCCCCACACGTTTTCCTCTTCATCTTTGGCAACTCTACAAGGGACGAGTGTCTGCCATGCTAGGGCAACAGTAGTACCTGAAGTCTTTGCACAAGGGGAGAGGTATGAGGGTTTTGTGGACAGTTGTTTGGAAGGTAAGGTCTCGTTTACCTGTCTTTTATTGCCCCCAGTCTTTCCTGAGTCTCTTCATACCCTTCATGACCACTTATGTACTGTCAGGATTGTATGACCCAATGGATTTCCTCAGCTCTTTATCTGTGATGAATCCACAAAACTGTTGTCCTGACCAATGCTGCTTGAAAATAAAAAGATATTTTTATTGGAGGGGAGGGGAGAGGGTGGGAAATGAGCAGAAAGAGTATACCATCATGTTTTTTTCTATGTTTTAACATTGCAGGAGAGAGTAAAAGCAGGACAGAGCTCAGAGCTACAGAGAGCTGTTTATCAGATCCAACCAGATTATTGGTCTTTCTGAGCTGGTTGGGGAATTCTTTGCCTCACACCTAAAAATGTAAATCTTCTGTTTTATAACATTCTAAGGCTGTTAAAGTCACTTGATCAGGTTCAGTATGGTTTCCATTAATGGCATACACGAGTGGTTCTTAGTCTCTGGATTTCTCTCTGGATTGGGTAAATGGCTTGTCTTAAATGTAATAATAATAATCCTGCTTTAATTCAGTTATAAACCACTCTCTTTCTTACAAAGTTTCAAGTGGCTGCTGTTAACTGGTCATGCAGTTTGAAGGCACTCATTATTCTCATTGTTTATTTAATGTGTGTGGTAGTAATAAATCCTCACATTTCATACTTTTGCCTCTGCATTAAACAGGACTATATTAACATTTTTATGCTCTAATTTGGTTTGCTGGGAATCTCATGCAGTTCCAAACTTCTTGCCGCAAATTATCTTTTAAACTGAAGCATATAACACTGACACCACAACAGTGGAGGTGGCCATGTCATATTGAGCAAGAGATTGGTATAATCTAGGCATATTTAATCCACCCTTCAGAACCTAGTGGATGGTAAAGGTTAATAAGTATAAGAATAATGAAACATGAATTTACATTAATAAACAAAATAGGATGCAATCAGGATGGAAAAAGTGGGATTTAGACATCCTGAATTGACCTTCATGCTTCTGAAGTTTGGATCCTACACTGAGTGGTAAGGGAGAGAGGCTAGAACTTTATAACGACTCAGGCTACTCCCCCTGTCAGCTCAGTACCGATTCTTCAAATGGGTAGCATTTCTTCCAATCCCAACTTTATACCTCAGGAAAATGCAGCTCCCGGCATCCCTTGCTATAAGGGCTACAACTCCTAGATTCCCATGTGAGAGACTCATATGCAAAATTAGGACTGGTTTCCAACACTTCCTTCCTTATCTCATGAAGAAATAAGAGTCTGTGTGCCATTACACCTCTGAAAGGCTCTCTTTCCTCCCAAGTTGCCCCAACAATCTCCCCTTAACAGCAATAACATAAGGACTCCAAAAGCCTATGTGTAATTGTTTGTGTGAATAACACTCTTGATATCCTGAAACATTATGCAATAATTTAAACTTGAAAGGTAAAATCCTTAGGATGCAATATTCTAAATAAAGATTTGTTAAAGGCAAAAGAAAATGAATCCCTAGATTTTAAGTGAGTCCCTCCAAGCATCTTTTTTTTAAATGTATACCATTCAGATAATTAGTGTAATACGAAAGGAACTGCATAGCAGGCACTGAAGCATTTGAGACTTTATTGTGTGAGAATATAAGGAACCACATCCTGTACTTATTATTTTAAGTATCAGAGGGGATAGCTGTGTTAGTCTGGATCTGTAAAAAGCAACAGAGAGTCCTGTGGCACCTTATAGACTAACAGACGTATTGGAGCATAAGCCTTCGTGGGTGAATACCCACTTCGTCAGACGCATATGGTGGAAATTTCAAGAGGCAGGCATTATTTTAGATATCCAATTATATTAGAATGTGGAATAACTATTTAAGTAACACACAGTGTTTGAGTAAAAGCCTAAAAATCATTAGGAGTTTGCTTATCCAACAGAAGGGGATTCTAACTGTTCAACATTTGGGAATAAAGATTGAATTTCAAGTAATAGTAAACCCCTATACTGGGTTTGAAAAAAATGCCATGGGATAATAATTACATAATCATACTGTACCTGAGCTGTAAATAAATCTAGAACTTTAGTTTCCTACACCTTCTACTCAAGAGTTTTTTTTGGAATTGAAATGGAAATAAAGTAGGCCAGGGTAAAAGTAACATAACAGACTTACTGGTACACTGCGCGGCCGGGGTCCTGGACAAGGTGGGGGGGAGCGGCTCTGGGCCTGGAAGGAGCGGGGTCTCAGGCGGAACAGACCTAGACGGGGTCTTGTCCCACTAGCGAGCTGGAAGACTTGTCTGTTAGATACCTGATAGTGTGTGGGGAGGGGCAGAAAAAGCCTTATGCTTCTTAGGTTTTAGGAGGAGCCAGGCAGCATGGCCTTATTTGATTTGTGTTGAACCGTTTTGATTTTGGAAAATAAATCCATTCTGAAGAAATTCTCCTTGTGCTGGGATCTTTCTTTGACACACTGGCTGGTGCCTTGGCCCACTAGCTTACACCTGCTATTTCTTGCAGTGTTATTTATTTTAAATCTTGCAAGACTCGGTCTGCTAAGATACAATATTTCATATAGTGCCAGGTTCTGCTCCCCTTACTCATGGTGAGTAATTTCTTTTTCTTCAACCAGACCTATTGATTTCAATTATGTGATTAAGGTACTCAGTGTGGGTAAGGATGGCAAAATCTGGCCCTTGCAGAAATATCCTGTCAATAGGTTAGATTTAAGTTGACTCCTGTGAAACTTCTCATTTGATTAATTCCCCTTCTTCTAATTGTCTGCTCCAGCCACAAAGGCAAACTCTGGAAATAAAGGAACCACATTGTTAATAGTATTAAAGTGAAATGAACCAACAACACAGAGAGAGTCATGACATGGCAAGAGGCTGTGAGCAGATGTGTGCCAGGCTTTGCAGACAGCTTTTAATGAGTCTTCTGAACAAATTTAGCTTCAGCATTAGCTAATACTTCATCTGCAAACTTGAATATATTACCGTCCAAGTCATCTGCACCAGCAGCTGTAGGAATGTTTTTGTATTGCATGGATTATTTCCGTAAACTAGGCAGACTTTAAAATAAAATAGAGCAGAACCATCCTCTGAATCAGTCATCCTACAAATAAATTTCTCAGTTACCAATATATTCTCCATGAAGCTTCAAATTCTCTCAACAAAATAATTGCTAAAGGCATTGGCTATAACCTGTCAAATTGTATGAAATGTGTATTGAACTTCAAAAAAGGTTATTTGATCTTAACTCTGGGTATGCCAGGGGCATAATCTCTTTGATCAGTGGATAAACGTAACTTCATGGTTTGTTGGTAAGGTATTGAACTGAGACTCATGATATGATTTTTATGATTTTGCTATGGACTTCCTGTGATTTTTTGGACAAGACTCTTAGAGCTCATCATTGTAGCTTGATCCAGTGAATCACTTAAGTATGTGCTTAACTTTAACCATGGGGCTAGGCTCAGTGACATCAGTGAGACTAGTCAGATGCTTACAAGTAAGCTTATGATTAAGGGCCATCTTTTCAAATGATCTCAGCATCCAGCATCCTCTCCCCCATTATTTTCAGCAGTAACTTCTGGAAGCTGAGAACTTTAAAAATATGTCTTCATTCTTTTGAAAATGTGATCCACTAGCACTTTACTAAATTGGACCTTAATGTTTGTGCACTTCAGCTCCCCATTTGTAAAGCAGACATAATACTATTTCCTTTCCCTCCTCTTTGTCTTTCTCATCTATTTTAGATTTTCACTTTTGCAGGGAGGCGGGGACAGAGGGGGAACTGTATTTTACTGTATGTATATGCAATGTCTGGCACAATGGAATTGCAATTGCAGTTGGGCCTTTTGGGTGCCACCATACTAGAAATACATTTTGCATTGAGGAGAATAAATTCCTTTTTATCTGCTAGGAATTTCAATATCTCACATGGTTCTTTATAATAGAATTGGATCTAATTATTTTGACAGTTTCTTTCTATCATCATATATGACTGTTGTAAATTGATTTAATTTTAACTAAATCCTAAACTAGTCTTTTGACCTTAAACCAAACCAGCTGTAGGTAACAATAACTTTGGAGAAATCCATGAAGATCTTTAACTCATTTTCCTACTACAGTACCTGAAAAATTACTTTAACAATTTCTAATAAATTGAGGCTGTATCTTGCCTACATCTGAAGTCTATTTAATGACATGTTAATTGACTCCTTTATCTTCATCAAAAGAGTTTGAACAAAACTTTCTGAAAATGCTTCAGAAAGAAATTGCTTAGGAATTTTTATTTTTACTATGTAAAATTAAAAATCAAAATAATGATTATGACTGATAGTTGTCTTATTTTCTAACATTAGGAGGAATAATTTGGTTGCACATTAATCTGACAAAGCCTCGTGGATTATTTGACTAGTATACTTAATTCATGCCAATACTAACTTCTTTATGTCTTGGGCATGATGTTAAACTGCATCCTTCACTGCCTTGTGGATACTTTTTGGTTGAAGAAAGGCTAAGGGATCTCACTCTAACAGCAAAGGTGTCACATTGAAGCAACAGGCAGCTAGCAGCTCTATTTAGGTTGCTTTCTGGCAGAAGCTATAACCTCCGTGTCTCTGAATGTCCACTTTTGCTCTAGCCTTTGGATTCTGGCTCAGTGGTCTAAAGGGAAGGGACAAAAGGTCTATGGCAGCCTTTGCTCCTCCATAACTTTGCCTAGGCACATGTGCTGAAGGTCTTGGCAAGATGTTTGCAGGGATCTGAGAGAGGCATCAGGACCTTGGGGCAGCTACGAAGATTTCCAAGCAGTCCTTTTAGGGGTCGCTTGCTTCACTCGTGTGAGGGTGGCCCTAGAAAAGGTGGGTCAAACAAGCCCAGCCTCATTGTTTACATTCTGGATCAACTGTTTTTATAAACAAAATTGCTTATTGGAATATTCAGACTTTGACCCCTTTGACTTTGATTTGAATTTGGATTTGAGAAAAAAACAGCTGTGTTGAGTAAGAAGCTTGCATGTTTCAGAATTTGATATTGCAGCTATTTTGGAAACCTATCTCTCAGACACAGGCTTCATTAGGAAGGGGGACTAGACCATTTACTAGCATGGCAAACCTGAAAGAATAAGGAGAGGGAGTATGGTATAGGTTTTGCTATCAGAAATGAACTTATGTTGTGTGAAGGTCTGATTGCAGTGTCCATATGTATTATGACACTTTGAGTTAGTCTACATAGGGGATTCATCAACCTAGTCAGTGTCTATGCTCCAACTCTGCAGGCTAGCAATGAGAAGATAACTTTTACCAACAGCTGGAAGAACTGATGGCAGGATTCCACGAAGGAACCCATCTTAGTACTTGGAGACTTCAGTGCAAGAGTTGGGTCCAATGCTGAGATCTGGCCTGAGATTCTGGGTAGGCATGGCATTGGACATATGAATGACAATGGTCAGAAAGTTATTGAGCTCCTAGCCGGTCAAAGCTTATTGGTGACCAACACCTTATTTGCTGGTAACATCAGAAGAACAACATTTTGGAGACACATGCGGTCCAAGCACTGGCATGAGCTAGACTTGGAACCAACAAGACATACATATTGGAAAGATATCTTGCATACATGATCCTTTCAAAGCACAGACTGTGACACAGACCACTCTCTTGTCTGCTGCAAAGTGAAAGTTGAAGCTAATATGATCCATCATAATAAACTGCCATACAACCTAGTATTGACTTGCATCAAATCAATGATCCTGTCAATAAACAGCTTTTTAATGAAGAAGTAGCAAAGACAGCCTGAATGAATGAAACTGCTTCAGATGCATGGGAAATCCTGAAGACAAGTATGTACAATGCAGTGATCTAGAGTTTTGCAAAGAATACTAAGAAAAAATGTCAACTAGGTCGTAGACCATTTGGAGATACTATTGTCACTCACTGAGGGGAAAAGATCTGCCCTGATCACTTACAAGTCTAATCTTACTACTGATTTACTCAACAACCTAACGGAAGCTCATAGGTTGTTCAAATATCTTCCAGGAGGTGTGCTCAAGAATTTTGGCTGGGTCTCTGCAACAGCATCCAACAGGCAGCTGATGCAGGTGACAGTAGACATTAGATCGGGGTCGGCAACCTTTCAGAAGTGGTGTGCCAAGTCTTCATTTATTCACTCTAATTTAAGGTTTCACATGCCAGTAATACATTTTAACATTTTTAGAAGGTCTCTTTCTATAAGTCTATAATATATAACTAAACTATTGTTGTATGTAAAGTAAATAAGGTTTTTAAAATGTTTAAGAAGCTTCGTTTAAAATTAAATTAAAATGCAGAGCCCCCCGGACCGGTGGCCAGGACCCAGGCAGTTTGAGTGCCACTGAAAATCAGGTTGTGTGCCGCCTTTGACACGCGTGCCTTAGGTTGCCTACCCCTGTATTAGATAGTACGAAGGCATTAGAAAGGACATAGGTCTGACAAAGAACAAGACAGCTCCACTTAAAGTTCTGGCTGGTAATATCATAACTGATAAAGGAAGCAACTGGAGAGGTGGATTGAACACTATGGAATGATATACTCCATGGAGGCTGTGGTAGACCAATGTGTGCTAGCCAAATTGTCTAGGTTTGAAGCTACGACTTTGCTGGATGAGAAACATACACTAGAGGAACTTCAACAAAGCATCAAAAAGATTCCCAATAACAAAGCTTCAGGATATAACTGCTTACCTGCTGAAATCTATAAATATGCAAAGATTTACTGCAAAGATTGCATGAGGTATTGCTACTCTGTTGGAATAAACTGTTCCACAAGATTTTAAGGATGCTCATTTCATCCAACTCTATTAAAAACAAAGGAGATGGAAGTGATCATAATAACAACAGAGGTATATGTCTTAACATTGTGGGAAAAATCTCCAGCCATATTCTTTTACCTAGGCTGCAAACTTTACCTGAGAGAATCTATCCTAAGATCCAGTGTGGCTTCCGCTTGGGAAGGTCCACCATAGATATGGTCTTCCATGTAAGATAACTGCAGAAAAAGTGCAGAGAGACAGAGAAGTGTATTACATTGTACATGGGTCTTATAGATTTAACAGAAGCCTTTGACACGGTAAGTTGGTCAGGGCTTTACATTGTTCTAAAGAAGCTTGGTTGTCCACCTATATTGCTAAACCTTATGAAATCCTTTCACAGTGGCATGAAGGCAACTGTTGTGTATGAAAAACAAGAGTCTAACTCATTTAACGCCAACAATGGAGTGAAGCAGGTCTGTGTACTGGCTCCTACATTGTTTAATATTTACTTCTCATTCCTGCTTCACCATGCATTCTGTGATGTTCAAGAGGGTGTCTGTCTTAGCAGTAGATGTGATGGAGGTGTGTATAACATTGCCAGGTTCAGAGCTAAGATAAAGGAGAAGGAGATGATCATAAGGGACCTGTTTGCAGATAATGCAGCACTTGTGGCTCAGTGTTGATGCCCTACAATATCTTATTACCAAGTTCTCTGATTCATGCAAAATATTTGGGCTAGCAATAAGCTTGAAGAAGACTGTTATCCTGCACCAAGGCTCTTTAGAACTAGTTCCAGATATCACCTTAGATGATATTGTGACAGGTTGGATCACAGTAACCCCCTTGGAAACTGCCAACTGATGTGCCAAGACTACTTCTGCCCTTTCTTTCCCTGCCAGCCTGGGACCCCAGTGCCCTGTCTTGTTGAGCCAGACATGCCAATCTGCTCCAACACAGACCCAGGGTCTGAACCATGTGCCCCAAAGCTGCAGATTTAACTGAAAGCAACTTACAGAAGTGTTTCTGTCTTTAACACTTAGATGCCCAACTCCCAATGGGGTCCAAACCCCAAATAAATCCATTTTACCCTGTATAAAGTTTATACAGGGTAAATTCATAAATTGTTCGCCCTCTGTAAAACTGATAGAGAGATATGCACAACTGTTTGCCCTCCCCCCAGGTATTAATATATATTCTGGGTTAATTAATAAGTAAAAAGTGATTTTATTAAATACAGAAAGTAGGATTTAAGTGGTTTCAAGTAGTAACAGACAGAACAAAGTGAATTACCAAGTAAAATAAAATAAAGCATGCACATCTAAGTCTAATACAGTAATAAAACTGAATACAGATAAAATCTCACCTCAGAATTGTTTTAATACATTTCTTTTACAGACAAGACACCTTCCTAGTCTGGGCACAACCTTTCCCCTGGTACAGCTCTTGTTCCAGCTTAGGTGGTAGCTAGGGGATTTCTCATGATGGCTGCCCCCTCTTCTCTGTTCCACTTACATATCTTTTGCATAAGGCGGGAATCCTTTGTCCCTTTAGGTTCCCTTCTCCCCTCCCCCCACCATGGAAAAGCACCAGGTTACAGGTGGATTTCAGTTCAGGTGACATGATCATATGTCACTGTAAAGCTTCATTACCCACTTGCCAGCACAGACGTATACATGAAGACTTACAAGTAAAATAGAGCCATCTACAGACAATTATTCTCATTAATGGGAGCCATCAAGATTCCAAACCACCGTTGATGGTCCACACTTTGTATAATTACAATAGGCCCTCAAAGTTATATTTTATTGTTCTAATTTCAAATACAAGAGTAATACATTTATACAAATAGAATAACCACACTTAGTAAATTATAAGCGTTGTAATAATACCTTACAAAAAATCTTTTGCATAAAGCATATTCCAGTTACATTATATTTATATTCATCAGCATACATTCATTGTTTTTTTTTTGTTTTAAGATGACAGAAACCAACCAGAACAATGTGTGTGTACTTAGGGTTGCAGCTTATACACATATTTAGTAAACATGGTTATCTGGGACCCAGCGGTGCCTGTGTTGTTTCTATATATTTATTCTCTTGTGTGAAGAGGAAAGGAGGTAACAGTGAAAATAACATGTGCATACTGAATCTTTCAGATCTGCCACAATATCATTGATCATAAATTTTGTGGGAGGGATAGGTGAATTTGCTGTTGAGTGGCTCAACTGTATTTTACATACTAGTGGGTATTTTTTCTGGTATGCTGCAGGGTTACAGGTTCAACATTTATTCAACATTTATATATGGTCACTGGGATGATTAGTGTGAGCTGCCTTTGGCTTCAGGATAATACTTAACTCTCTATCCCCATCATGTCTGAACTTCTAGGGTAGAAAGGATGACCTGATATCTGTAGCAAATTAGTGACTTAGAATTTGCGTTGGCTGAGGCATAACCTAGATATGAATAAGATAATTGTCGTAGATTAGGGGAAGCAAATATTGGTAATGATTAGAGCTTATCAGGAATCTGCCATTGGAATGATCTTTGGTGGAAAATGCAGTTTCCATAAAACTGAAATTTGCTGCAGGTACATTTTAATTTTGCCCATTTTTTTCCTTTAATTTTTCCATTGGGAAAATCTAAATGGAATATTTAATTTCAGGTCAGTTCGACCTGAGTAAGATTTTTTTTTTGTAATTGACCAAAAATGTTTAGTTTCAAATCACTTATGAAAATAAACAAACTTTATTTCCCTCTGACACATTACTCTGTGGATGTTATAATTCCAGCTCCTCTTCTCTGCTGTATGCTGGGCTTTCTGCAGGACTACGTCATCTTCCATGATGCAATGTAGATTTTCTGCTGTGTGGTGAATCATGTGAGAGACAAGACTGTGTGCATTATGGAAGATGTAGCCCAGCTATGTGGTCATTTATAACATAATTAACACAATACACAATATTAGCAAATAATAATATTCCAATTGTATTTTGCAATCAGGTCTCTTGTTCCTAAGCAGTGAGCAACTGATTCAAAGCCCATTACGGTCACTAGAAATATTTTCATTTACTTCAGTGATCAGCTGATTAGCTCGTCATTTCATACTTTTTTTGGCATCAGATGAACCTAATCCATTAAAAATTCTTTATGGTAAGCTTGGCTGTCCTTGTAGCTTTACAAACCTGTTTCTGTTAATATCTTCCCTTCTCTTGTGGGGGAAAATCTTTCAAAGTTCCTAATAACTGTTTTGCCACAGAAGTAATTGTCAAATTGTGACAAACTAGCTGTTTCTATATTCTCTAGAAGCTTAGGCAGCTGTAGCGTGCTGATATTTTATAGCTACTTCATCTATACACTGAGCACCTTCTGAATCTTGGATATGAAGAGATACTTTTGCTGCATGTGTGGCTTAACTACAACTGGCAGACCGTGTTTTATTGTAAAACCTGCAGCTTTTCTGATTGGGGCATTTGTGTTGACCATACATTAATCCCTTTGATAATAAAATAAAACTTTTCCTTGTTTTCCTTGTCTTGTTGTCTTTATCAATTCTAGGGCCAACAATTCTGGAGGCAGCAATATCATATTTTAGAAGTTATAGTCAATTATATACATATTTTGAATTTTGCTGCTCTGTCTCAGAGGTACTCTTTCAACTTCTAGGTTATTTCCTGTCAAATTATATGATTTAAAAAATTATTTTTCAGGGCTCACTCTGCTTTCAGGACTGGAGAAATCTTAACACCATCTCTGCACCTTCCATGAGAGGAAAATGAAAGGTGGGGCCTACTTTTTGTCCCAAAGCCTGCCCTGTTCCCTAAATCACAATTGTGCAGTGCCTGGGCAGCAGCTGAATCACCCCTTAGTGGAGGCTAGCCCGTGGCCCCGCCTCCCCGCCAGAGCCCCGAGCCCTCCATACCCCCTGTGGCTGGAGAAGCCTCAGCCCACCCACTGCAGCCATGCTGGCTGGACCGAGCACCGGGCTGCTGACGGGCCTGAGAACTGGACCACCCCAGCCCCTGGCTGCCAGCTGGAGCAGAGACCCCTCCGGCTTCAGGGGAGAGTGGGAGTGAGGGTGAGCCATTAGGGCAGGGCTACAGGCCTGGTTTATTGGAGGCTTAGCCTCCCCTGGCTTATGATACCCACCGCCTATGGTGCAGTGGTGTATGGGGAGCCCCTATAGAGCTGGGCACTACAGTGTACAAGAAGTTTTTACAATTCCTGAGAACACAAATCTTAGCCAAATCAAGCCTCTCTTTGCCTTAAAGCCATCAGTTCATCAACACAACTCTATCTTCTCAGGCACCTACCCTTTCTTGTTATCTTCCTCATTCCTTTTCCTTCTGCTATTTTCTCACTCTTATGGATGATTCCACACAACATGGAAGCTTCCTGTTGTTTCTACCATCTCCACTCTATAGCAACTGTCTTCTCTCCTTGGTTCTCCTCTTTCTTCTCTCCACTTGTCCTTTTGGTGACCTTATCTGATCCATGGTCTCTTACCACCTCTACTCTCAAATTTTTCTCTCCTGCTCTGTCATTTGCCCTTATATCCAGGAGTCTTTAAATCTGATTCTATCCCACTACTTCCTTAATATAAATATGGAAAAATGAAACTTTTCTTTCCTTCTAATTCCTTTTCCCTCCCCATTTCTCCATTAGCAATGACAGATGAGTCCTTGGTAGCACATAAGGTAAGAGGCAACTTGCGTATATTGGTGCACTCAGGTTTATTCATGGTTCTGACTGTCCAGGTTTTAAAAGTCTTGGTTTTCAAATTCTGTGCTTTATTCATTTGTAATGTCTATTTCATTCCGCATTGTTCATATTTAATGAAATAAATAAATAAATCATTAACTTAACAAGCATAACATTTTTAGAATATGAAATATTCCAGTCTCTGAATTATTTTCTGTAGCTATTAGTTGTCTTTTTTTTAAACACAGCAACTGCTTGGGGGGAACCTTCTTTGGCTGACATTCAAAGAGAACTGATCTAATATAATGTCTTCTAGCATTTTATGAATAATTGTGTGACAGAGTGCTGAGATCTGACAGATGAGTCAGCATTCTGATCACTGTAGCCTCAATTAGTTCCCCCAGTAATAGCTGATTGAATAATTAGCTAATCAGAAGGAAAGGCTGGCGAGGTAGGAACTCATTAGCCCTCAGCTGACCAACCTGATTAAAAAAAACAGGAAGGAAGTGTTGCACATGGGGATGATCAGGCTAGCTGAGCCTTGAATGAAGGAACTCCCGAGAGAGAGAGAGAGAGAGAGAACTCCTTTCCTCCTAGGGCCCTAGTAAAGAAGGGCTGGAAGAAGTAGAAGTAAAAACAGAGATGTTGTGCTATATTGGTGTTGGTAAACAGGTTTAGAATAAACTACAACCTGCACACAATAAGAAAGTGTGTCTGAGAAGTTTCTGGGGTATCAGAGGACGGGGACTGAGCATAGCCCCGTCACAAATGGATAATTTGCTCTGATGCCCTATTGTTCTTCTGATTAAAATAAATTCAGGCATGAGCGTGGGTCTCATGGTGCCGGCTTCTCCTTAATTCCAGCTTTTAAGCTACATTAAAAGAAGTTTTCAAAATGAATTTAATATATTTCTGATATACTGCTTTTCCATGTAAGCAATTTCCAGAGTTGGCACAGTGATGTTGGGTCATCACAAATAGGAGAGGTTACCCAGACAATAATAAGTGGAAAGAGGATATCCTATAAGACAATTTTTGTGTTGACATGAAGTCTTTGTCACAGTTTTGGGGTCACCTCTGTGGTCTCTTCAAGGCATGCCCCATTAGGTCTCAGCCCTCTAGCTATCCCCTCTGTGTGGGCAGGGTTCTGGAATTCTTTCCCTCCAGACCCGGGATTTAGGCCACAATTCCACTTGCCCATCACTGTGCATATCCCAGTAGGTCTGAACTTAGTTCAGCACCTACAGTTTTACTTGCTTTCTCAAGGGCTATAACAGTAAAAACAAGCCAGACTAGCCTTCACAAAGCAAAGTACATTTACTTTTTCCTAGGGTCATCATGGGAAACCATTGTAAATATGTTCTATTTGGGATGGATTGGTATCTTCCCATCCACCTTGAATATGGAATAATGTTCTGTCCCAGGATCAGGCACTGAGTCATGACTCAGTGTCACAGTTTGGTTATGCTTCCCCTTTGCTCCATAGGAGAAGTAAGTTGTCAGCCATTTTTATTTCCCCTCTGTGTTGACCCAACTCTGCTAGTCCTAAAGGGCTACACAGAAAGGATTTTCAAGTAGTTAGAGCACTAGTCTACAGCTTGGAAGACCTGGTTCAATTCCCTGTGTGACCTTGGGCAAATCCTTTAGTGTCTCTGTGCTTAAGTTCCCAATGGTAAAATGGAGAAAATAGCACTTCTCTGTCTAACAGAGTCATTGTGTGGATAAATAGATTAAACACTGAGGTGCACAGACACTCTAGTGATGGGAGCAATATAAGTACTTCAGATAAATAGTCAAACAAGACTCTGGCCAACCCCCGCCCCTTCTGACTTTCCACCTACATGGACATGAAACATAACATCTCAGCTGCTCTCCCCTCCCTCTGCTTTATGACCTGTGATAGAGGTAGCTGATGCAAAGCGACAGGGAAATTCTTTATGCCTCTTATTCCCTTGCATAGGATCATAGCCAGAGTTACTTCCTAGGAAATTACTTCACCACACTACAAGGGAATGCAGTGCTATACAAATATTTGTGGGTACACTGTGGAGAAGATTTTTCAAAATGGGACCCTAAAACTAGGATATTAAGTCGGTACATATAGAGACACTCATTATGGCCCATGTTTTCCATCTGTTTTCCATCTGTTTCCACTATTTGTGGTAATTCATATAGTATTAGACTTTCTTTTTCCTCTGCGAGGCATAAATATACCAAATGAGAGTGGGAGAAAGAGAGGGAGATAAATACCAACTTCCTCTGTCCGACAAGGGGTCTGAGCTGCCACCTGCATGCCACCTGCATGCCACCTGCATGCCACCTGCCACCTGCATGGCTGGGGGTCTCAGCTGCTGCCCTGCCCACCACAGGCCTCAGGCTACTGGCCCCATGCCAGGGTCTGGGCTGCCGGCTCTGCACTCCTGGGGGCTCCTGCTGCTGGACCCCATTGACCTCCCCGATCAACTGAGCTCCACTGAGCTTCTGCTGCAAGTCCTGCTGACTGCTGGGACTTGGGCTGCCGGCCCCAACTGGCCAGCCCCGCTCTCCCTAGGGCTCGGGCTGCCAGCCCCGCACAGAGTGCTGGGGTTCAGCTTGCCGGCTTCTCTGCTGATGGGGAGCAGGGCTCGGGCTGCCAGCCCCAACTGCCAGCCCCACTCTTCCTGGGGTTTGCATTGTCTGCCTTGCAACCGGGTCCCACCTGCTGCCTCCAATGCCCAGGGTCCTCTGGCCACCATTAGTGAAATTTTTCTTGAGAACCCTCTGTAACATTCTGCGAACCCCCAGGGATTCGCAAACCCCAGTTTGGGAACCATTGCCATGGGGTATGTTTGCACAGCCCCTGGGATCACACTTCCCAGTGTGAGGAGACAGACACAGACTAACTCTGCTACAGCTAGCGCACTATAAAAGCAGTGTAGCTCTGGTAACCTAGTTGTTAGCACAAGCTAGCCGCCTGAGTATGTCCCCAGGGGATTCAGGTAGGTTTGTACTTGGGTGACTCACGTGAGCTGCTTCCTGTGCTACCCTGGCTACATGCTCCTAGCTGCAGTGTAGACATACAGATAGGCAGCTGCTTGAACCATTGCCTAAGCGCGTGTGTGGAGATTCAAGGAGACAGCCATAGAAGAGGGCTTCCAAGTGTGTAGGGGCATGGACCTCTTCTGTAGACTTCACACATGCTGACTTTGGAATGGAACTGTGCTATTTCAAATGGTTTGGGGGCCCTTACTACACCTCCTTCCTATAACTCCTTCCCCAGCTGACCCATCCCAATGCCACCTACATGTCATTAATTGATGTATAAATAGATCCTGTCAAACTAACCTGAAATCTTTTTTTGGGGGGGGGGGGGAATTACAAGGTTGATCAATAAAGGTAACTGTAATATACTTAGACTTCTGTAAGGCACTAGACTTGGTACTACATGACATTTTTATTAAAAAAAAACAACCCTAGAACAATATATAATTAACATGGCCCACATTACATGGATTAAAATTGAGCTAACTGATAGGTCTCCAAATGTAATTGTCAATAGGGAATTGTCATTGAGCAGATGTGTTTCCAATGTGGTCCCACAGGGACTGGTTTTTGGCCCTACACTATTTAAGATTTTTATCAGCAATGTCAGAGAAAACATAAAATAATCACTGATAATTTTTGTGTCGCTTGCAAACATTGGGTGGGGGGTGTTAAATAATGAAGAGGATAGGCCACTGTTTCAGAGTGATCTGGATTGCTTGGTAAACTGTGTTTTTAATAAGATAAATTTAAATTGTATACACTTACAAATAAAAAAACCATAGGCCATATTTACAGTCTGGGGGACTCTTTACTGGGAAGCAGTGGAAATTAAATCCTACTGAGGAAAATAGAAAGGAACATAAACTCTGGCAAGTCAAGTGTAAAAGCGTAACTAGGCAAGACAAAAAAAAAATTAGAAGAGCCAAAGACTCAAAACTAACAGGAAAAAAAAAGTCCATCAGAAGCAGGAAACCTGCCAAATAATCAGTGGAGCCATTGGATGATTAGGGTGCTAAAGGAGCACTCAGGGAAGATGAGGCCATTGAGGAGAAGCTAAATGAATTCATTGCATCAGTATTGACTGCAGAGAGTGTGAGGGACATTCCTACACCTGGGACATTCTTTTTAGGTGACAGATCTGAGAAACCATCCCAGATAGAGGTGTCAATAGAAGAGGTTTGGGAACAAATTGATAAATTAAACAGTAAGTCACCAGGTATTCACCCAAGAGTTCTGAAGGGACTAAAATATGAACTGGCAGAATTACTAACTGTGCTAACCTATCATTTAAATCAGCTTCTGTGCCAGAAGGCTGGAGGACAGCTAGAACAACACCATTAAAAAAAACAAACCAAACAATCTCTAGTTGAGGCTTAATAAGCGTGGAATAGAGCACAAGATATAATTTGATTACAGTCTATAAGTATGTATATAGGGAACACATATTTAATATGGGGATTTTCAGGCAGCAGAGAAAGATAAAACATGATCTAATGACTGGAAGTTGAAGCTAGACAAATTCAAACTGGAAACAAGGCATTCCTTTTTTTAACAGTGGAAATAATTAACCACTGGAACAATTTATGAAGGGTAGTGGTAGATTCAGCATTGCTGACAATTTTTTAAAATCAAGATTGGATGTTATTCTAAAAGCTATGCTCTAGGAGTTAATTTGGGGAAGTTCTGTGGCTTGTAGTATACAAGATGTCACAATTGTCTTGTCTGGCTTTGGAATCTGTGGAGCTATAAGAAATAGCATGGGGGTAATTGAAGTTGAGCTACATTTAACTGAATAACCATCAGTCTTTCGTCCTCTTTCATAACACATTTTCTTGTTATTCCCTAATAATTCCCTGTAGAATATCTGCAAATGTTAAATAAAACACGATAATCTACACAGAAATCCCCATTTCCCCCGTAGTTTAACTAGGATCTGCAAGTGAGGTCCCTAACTACTCACCTTCCACTTAGGTTGTCTGCTTGTCTTCTGCCTTATTAGTAACTCCCATCACTCAAAAAGCAGCAAAGAATCCTGTGGCACCTTATAGACTAACAGACGTTTTGCAGCATGAGCTTTCGTGGGTGAATGCCCACTTCGTCGGATGCAAGAGTGGAAATTTCCAGGGGCAGGTAAATATAAGCAAGCAAGAAGCAAGCTAGAGATAACAAGGTTAGATCAATCAGGGAGGATGAGGCCCTGTTCTAGCAGTTGAGGTGTGAAAACCAAGAGAGGAGAAAATGGTTCTGTATTTGGCAAGCCATTCACAGTCTTTGTTTAATCCTAAACTGATGGTGTCAAATTTGCAAATGAACTAAAGCTCAGCAGTTTCTCTTAGAAGTCTGGTCCTAAAGTTTTTTTGCTGGAGGATGGCCACCTTAAGATCTGCTATTGTGTGGCCAAGGAGGTTGAAGTGCTCTCCTACAGGTTTTTGTATATTGCCATTCCTAATATCTGATTTGTGTCCATTTATCCTTTTCCTTAGAGACTGTCCGGTTTGGCCGATGTACATAGCAGAAGGGCATTGCTGGCATATGATGGCATATATTACATTGGTGGATGTGCAGGTGAATGAACCGGTGATGGTGTGGCTGATCTGGTTAGGTCCTGTGATGGTGTTGCTGGTGTAGATATGTGGGCAGAGTTGGCATCGAGGTTTGTTGCATGGATTGGTTCCTGAGCTAGAGTTACTATGGTGCGGTGTGCAGTTACTGGTGAGAATATGCTTCAGGTTGGCAGGTTGTCTACAGTACCCGCACGAGGAAATAAGGAAACAGATCAACAGAGCCAGACGTGTACCCAGAAGCCTCCTACTGCAAGACAAACCCAAGAAAGAAACCAACAGGACTCCACTGGCCATCACATACAGTCCCCAGCTAAAGCCCCTCCAACGCATCATCAGGGATCTACAACCCAACCTGGACAATGATCCCACACTTTCACAGGCCTTGGGTGGCAGGCCAGTCCTCGCCCACAGACAAGCCGCGCTCTTTGAGTCTCCTTTCATAAGACAGGTTTTCCATTCCTCAGATCAACCTAGTACCCCTTCTGTGTACCTGTTCCAGTTTGAATTCATCCTTCTTAAACATGGGAGACCAGAACTGCACACAATATTCCAGATGAGGTCTCACCAGTGCCTTGTATAACGGTAATAACACCTCCTTATCTTTGCTGGAAATACCTTGCCTGATGCATCCCAAGACCGCATTAGCTTTTTTCACGGCCATATCACATTGGTGGCTCATAGTCATCCTGTGATCAACCAATACTCCAAAGTCCTTCTCCTCCTCTGTTACTTCCAATTGATGCATCCCCAGCTTATAACAAAAATTCTTGTTGTTAATCCTATTAAATTTCATCCTATTACTATTACTCTAGTTGTTCTCAATCTCAATATCTCTATCATTTTTCCCACTCCATATTTCTTTCCCCAAGAAATCCCTCCTCTTCTAGTGTGTCAGGCTTAAGAAACCTGATGTTAATTGCCATGTCTGCTGGAAGTTTAGTATGTAGAATTAATCATATCTCTCTCGCTCTCCATCTATCTAAAAAAAATTTATTTTAAACTGCTGGTGTAAAGAGATATTTGTGCAGCCACTCAACCCATTTTAATAATGATCTTTCTGATAGCTTACAGAGAGTAGGAAAAAGCAGTTATAGAAAATAAAGCTTTGAACAAAGCTGTGTATTTATACAAAATGTTCCTGGTTATTTTTCAGACCAAGTGGGAATTATTTAATGAATGCACACCACCTGTGCACTGAAATGGATTTTAACAATTCCAATTACTAACAGGGCCTTCTTTTCCCTGTTATGGATCAAACAAAATTCTTATCTGGTCTGCTAAAGAAACCTCGTTTAACACCGGAAAAATGGGGAAGATGCAAATAATCGCAGAGAGACACATAATCATCCAGCCTTCTAAATCAACAGAAGCAGAACATTACAAATGTGAAGTCAGAAGTGATCCAAATGTCACATTTACATTAGCTGCACTAATCAGAGAAGATCTTGTTAAGTAGTAGCATAGAGAAATATTCAAAAGCTTCAAGGAAGCAATTTTAGTTGCCTACTGAATGGAATAGTCTTTGATTTTAAAAGCAAAAATGGAGTAGTAATGCCACAGTTGTGACTGCTGTATTAAGTGCACATTTTTTGCTTGCTCTCAGTTCATCAAATGATCCATATGGCTCTGAATAAGTGACCTCCAATGAAAATAGCCATAGGTAGGAACTATATCTAAATATGTGAGGGTTTCTCCCTGTATGACAGCAATTCCACGCCCTGGACCCATGGATCCACCAATTTCTGCAGAAGACAAGGGTCTTTTTGCATGGAGACTATTTATCTCTGGTCCAGTTTGTGGAGACTTTGACCACCATTCTAGCACCGTTGGAACCACATTGTCAAGTCTTCCCCCATATGCTGCTACCCCAAAGATTATCCATGTGCTTTGGGGCTATGGAAGAGTTAGTGTAACCTCATGAACTCACCCTACTCTTCCAGCAAACGTACTCCCCACCCCTTCAGAGATGCTGTGGAAAGTCTATAGCAAGGGAGAGCAATGTTACAGAGGCAGATTCTCAATGCATCTCACTACATGGGTAGTACTGGCCAGATGATCTCACCCTATTGTGTTTGATAGAGGCTTCATAATTTCCTCCTGTTTTCATTTAAAATGGAGGTGGTCTGACTTTTTAAATAATTTGATGAATAGATAGAATTCCTTTGGATAATAGGAAAATCCAGGCAGCAAATAATGAGGATCTGATGTGCTGAGTACCAGAGTTGCAGCAGTTAGTGTTTTTATAGCATTATTGGGGTTCTTGGAATGTTACAGTTTCACAAGAAGACAATTGCTCTCCTCCAAGGATCTTATTATCCAAATTAGATGGTCAACACAGTGGATGGTGAGAAGAGCCCATGGCAGGTAGGATAATGGAGAAAGAGAGGGGGAGAGATCAGTAAACACTGCAAAGGGAATACAACTGTACAGAGAATATTGTTCTCCACAGCCAGCAGGCTATATAATGGTTTTGTTTCATAAAAAATTAGCTTGATACTTTTTTGTGTAGACAGTCAAGCATGAGCTGGAAGTAGATTGCACCACAGTGTCAATAAAAATGGGTGGAAATTACCTGAAAGTAGCATTTATAACCATGGGGATTTCTACAGACATGTAATTGTGTTTGTTGTCTTCTTGAAAAATTACAATATTCAGGGAAGAATCTACATAAGCCACTCCTGTAAGTTATTTACAGCTGTGGCTATCAATGACCATTCCCTGAGGAACAGTACAATGATGATACACAATATAATTCAATGATCTAGAAGAAAATATAAAATCGGTGCTGGTGAAATTTACAGATGTCGCCAAAAAAATGGGGACTGGTAAATAATAATAGGAAAATATAAGGACAGGTCAGTTATACCGAGATATCTGGATCACTTGGTAAGGTGGGTTCATTCAAACCTCCATTTCAATACAACCATATTCAAGGTCATACATGAAGGTCACACTTACAAAATGAGGGGCTATATTCTGGAAAGCAGTGATTATGAAAAGTACTTATAGGTCATTCTGAATAACCAGTTGAACTCCCAGTGCAATGTTGTAGCTGGAGGGCTAATGTGATCCTGGAGGTATCAGCTGGAGAATAGCAAGTAGCAGTAAAGAGGTGACTTATCAGTACAGCATTGGTGAGACCATTACTGAGAAACTGTGTTAAATTCTGGTGTCAGCATTTCAAAAAGAATATTAAGAAGTTGGAAGAATTATTAGGGTTCTGAATAATGTCTTACAGTGAGGGATTTAAGAAGTTCAGTCTGTTTAGTTTATTAAAGAGACGATAAAGAGGTAACTTGATCAGTCTACAAGTATCTAAATAAGGAAGAGATTTCTGATTGTAGATGGCTGTTTAATCTGCCATGAAAAGGCATAAGGAGCTTGGAATGGAATCTGGAGCTAGACACATTCAGACTAGAAATAAGGCACACATTTTTAACAGTCAAGGTAGTTAATCATTGGAACAATTTATCTAGCAGTGTGGTTATTTTCTGTCATTTGAAGTCTTTTAAAATCAGGACTGGATATCTTTCTTAAAGATATTCTATAGCTTAAATAAGTTGATGAAGGGATTGTTTGGTGAGGTTCTATGGCCTGTAATATGCAGACTGTCAGAATAGATTTTCAAAGTTATTTGCAAGCCTAAAGATGCAGGTAGGTGCCTGATTGGGATTACAAAAGCACTTAAGCAGGTTAGGTGCCTGTCTTCATCTTTAGGCCCAGATGACTTTTGTGGCTCCTTCTGGACTTAAATATATTAATCTGTGCTAGTTCTGACTATCAGCATCACAGAAGCTGTGATACCACTGTATAGTAGCAATGCTAGCTGCCCCTGACATTGACACACACTGTGTGTGTGTGTGTGTGTGTGTGTGTGTATAAGCTACTTGAACTGTGTGGTACTAACATACAAATTAGAAGGAAACAGATTGGTTTGTTGAATGTGTGTGTATGTGTGTTTGTTTAAGTTGCATATATGCTTTAAATGAATAATAATAATTAATAAGCATAAGACAATATGGATGGTTCCTGAATGTTTGGGGCTTTAGTTAAATAAAACTCTTGAAGCCAGTTAAATTTAGTACAAGTCAAACTTGAGTTAAAATAAATACACCTGGAATAATCCCAACTTTCATGCTTTAGTGCCTGCTGCCTGGAGGCATATTTGATTAGCAGTCACTTCATGCTGGGCTTGAAAGATCAGCACATACAAAGTAGTTGAGATGTTCTGTAACCTAGAATACAAACACTTTTTACTAGGAGAGTTTTCAGTATTCTTAGGACATTTAATAACAAGTAACCCCCTGTATAAAGAAAAAGAGCGTGTTTGTTTGAAAGAATAACTTCAACATTCCTTTTTAACTAAACATCCTAACATTTGAAAGGATCAAATTTCAGTGGAAATTGCCACATCTTTGAAGAATACTGTATCATTAATCTGTAATCACCCATTGACATATTCATTTGTTCAAGAGACCAGATGTTGGTAGGGTAATTTTTATGAAATTAAGAAATCAATATTATAACCATATGCACTCTTCAATTTGATGCAGAGGGGAATTAGTAATAAACCCAAAGTGCAGCACTTAATAAAGAGACGACATTCATATAACCTTAACCCTTTCCACAAATGAAACTGTCATACAAATAGAAGCTTCATACATCATAATATTTGTTGTTGTTGTTTCCTGTGTGCTTTCTAAAGTAACCACTTTATTTGTTAAATTAAGACAAATTTTCCTGTATCTATATTAAGAACCAAAATATAAGCAAATATTACGAAATGGAAGAAATGAAGAAAAAATGAATCAATGCTGTACAGCTAGTGAACTAATGAAATAATAACTTGTGACTAATTGGCTTTGCTGGGTTTTATTGTTCTTAGTAACTATAAAGATAATACAATGATGATTTCAAAACTGCAATTGTTGTGAGTATTTGGATCTCAAAATGTGGATACTTTTGTCAAATACTCAGTTGATTCCATTCCATTATTATTATTATTATTTCTCTTTTGAACTTGTGGAGTAAAGATTGAGGGGGAAAATCAAAATTGTTTATGGTTTGTATAAACACAAACTTGATGTCACGTTAGCATCTTGCATTTATATAGTATCTTTCATACTTTACAAAATAAATCTGAATTGATTTTTTGCACGTCAGGAGTGGAACACACTAACCATTTACCAAATCACAGCAATACTAAACCATAGTTTAGGGCGGGAAATGACAAATCATGTATTACAACTGCAAGGGTAATATAAGAATGCAAAATGGTAACTATCCAAATTGGAATTTACTCAGGACACCAAGGTTAATAAGCTAATTCTGGCAAAGGGATCTTTAATTACTACCCATCATCAGTACTTTGGTTTGCATTTCATCTGAAAGATGACCTTACGCAGCACATAGCTTCCTTACATTTTACTGAGAACTTTGTTCAGAAGTGACTCACAAGGTAGAGATACCCACCCTGAGTTACCAAAATGTACTTGTGGGTTCATGGTGGGAGGGCTCCCAGCCGGGTGCTGACCATGATTGACCTTCCTTAATTTGTGAAAATCTGGAGAGATGATTGCCTGAAGTGGAATACCTTATGATTGTACCAGTGTTGGTGTACTATTCTTAGAAGAAATATATAGAAACCTGTCTGGCATATCTAATCAGGCTGCTGATCCATTTAGTCAGGCACTCTGCCACTGGCAATGGTCAGCTATGGACTTGAATGACTGTGCTCACTTTTAATCTAGCAAGGCCTGATCCATTCAAATATACTGCCTCTGGCATTGACAATGTATGGATCTGAATTACTGGGATCAGCTGTAGTCTTCTGTCCCAGGATTTCTTCATAGGAAAGAGTGTAAGGAGAAGGATTCATTGCCACAAGTACAGGACTGAAGAATTTTGTAATCTATTCCTGTGGAGAGTTGAAGAGGAAGGTGGTTACTAGTACCTGGTTGGTCTTTCAGCAGTGATACTCTTATCAAGTTAAGTTCAAAAGCCACCTGAGGAGTGAGAACTTCAGTTCTGGTGCTTTGCTTGTTACAGTTGTGAACTCAAATTAAGAATTTGCATCAGAGTATCTCTCCAATGGTGTGAATAGTTTGTCTGCAACCTGTGAATATCTTGCATTGGGTTGTACTGTAGGGTTTTTTTGTTTGTTTGTTTGTTTGTTTTTGTAAGACTCTCATCAGGCAATTGACCATACACTTACATGAATAACGGTGTATCTCTTTGAATTCTTTTTTGTGCATACAACTGCTGGCCAGTCTTCTAATGTCACACTCTGAGGGCTTGGGGACCGTCTGAGGTTGTGGGAGATGTGGAAAAAGTCTGTTTCCTTAATAATTTGATAAGTTTTTTTGTTTCTTTATTAACTCCCTCTTTTTCTCTAGTGTTCATTTCCCCAACTTGGACTATGATCCTGACTAGTTCCTTGATTCCTTAGATCATCGTGTAAGCTCTTATCCATGTTGAAACTTTCATTAGAGGTAGTGTGACACTAATTGTACCTTCCATACGTCTCCAAGAGAGCTTTAGTGAATGCACAAAAAACACCACTTACAGACCTTACATCAAACTTTCATTACTAGAGTACAGAAAGTGCCATGAAAATGCACTGCAGCTAAAGAACCTAGGACACTCAGACATCAGTTGGCAGCACCTAGTGGACTATAGGTTATATTATGATAATATAATGGAGAGGAGAGAGGAAGGAAATTCCGTTCTAACTTTTTCAGATGATCAACTTACACCTTAAACCTGAGGTTTAATTCTTCTTACAAATCTGCCAGTGCTTATATAATTGTGAATGTTCTGACTGTACACAAACCTGTCAAGTCCTTTTAAGAAAAAACAAAAAAAACAAACAAAACCCCCTGTTCCATTATTAGTCTTGATGGCCTCCTACAGCAGTGAATTTGACAGGCTGACAACAGGGTGCCTCTTGTTTTCTTGAGATTTATTTCTGACTGATTTATATTTTCATAAATCAGGCCATTCTTTCATGAGTTTCTCTTTTATTTCACCATTGGAAAACAAAGATCTCTCTGAAGAAAAGAAGAGAGATTGAAATATTTTTGTATGGTATAAAAGTACATGTATGATTGTGGCAGATATGAAAGGCTTAGAAATTAGTTTTCCTTCAAAATTTTACCTTTCAGTTTATTTGGTGGCCTAGACGAGGGGTTCCCAAACTGTGGTACATGAATTTGATGTTTCATCAAATATACTTCACATCACAATTTAAGATGTGAACCATGGGCCAGGAGGATGTAAAATGAGATTCTTGTCTCAGTCCCATTTTCATCCAATAGGTGTTCAAATCTCTCTCTCTCTTTCTCTCTCTCTCTCTCTCTCACTCTTGCCCCCCCCCCCCCCACACACACACACACCAGTGATTTTTACTATTTCTTAAGAGGACTACAGAAAATTCCACTTTATCAGACGATGCAATTTAAACATGAACGTTGCAAAGCCATGTTAAAAATATATAATTGAGAGGGTTTCCCAACTCTACCAAAATGAAGTGGGCATTTGTGTCCATCCAAAGGAGGTGCTGCTTTAATGATGATTCCAACAGGAACCCTGGCCTGATGATGTATATCAAAACAAGGAAGATCAGTGTTGTAACCAGAGAGACCGCATGCTGCAGTCAAAGCCATAGGAAAGAACAGGAAATATGTTTTCCCTGCCGCTCTGGATATGTCAAGTAATGTATCTATGACATGACTGTACTAAGTAAGGACTGAATCATAGTTTGGGATATGTGATAGTACTAGGATGTAAGGGGGTGCACAGTTGCCCCCTTTGTGCTCCTTTGCCAGCTACCTGCATCATGGGAGAGGCTGCAGCCTCTGCACAGAAGGGGGCAGAAAGTGAGCAGAAGGGGGCAGAAAGTGAGACAAGTCTTAGCTCCACTCCCCACACACAATATTTAACATGCTCAGCAATGCAGCTAAACCAGGTGGAAGCATATACTGCCTTTGGTATAAGCCTGTCACAGTATTTTCCTCTCAAGCACACTGAGGAATTCAGGAAAGGTGCTCAGCATATTGTAAACTGATAATCTAGCCTGAAACAGAGAAATAAACAAAAACACAGAAGGCAGGGAGAAAGAGTTTCCTGAAATGAGTTGTGGGGATCTGCTGTCGTTCCAGCATGCCTGGCTAATCTTCTTGAACTGACAATATGGCTATTCCTTATTTCATATTTAATTTAAAAATATATCTTTTAGGGGGACTGTGACAGGGAAATCTGCCCCCTTAAAAATATTGCTGCCTATGGGTGAGCCCAACCCTGTCATGTGGCATGACCCTTTAAGATTTTGAAAGGGCTGAGATACATGTACATGGAAGGATCTAGTAGATATTGAGAGAAATGAAGCAGCCCAAGAATAAGTGCTGCTCGGGAAGATATCCTGTCACTATGCCTTTAAGGGCCCAGAGTCAGGAGCCTTCCAGGGAGGGCAGGGCAAAGCTTCTGGCCCTGGGAAGGGGATTAGTATCAATGCTGCCTCCTCTCTCTTAGCATGGCAAACATCAGTAGAAGACATTTTGGCCTGCAGAACACTCTGAGATTGTGGATAATTGTGTGGGAAAGGGCCAGCTGAGGGAGAACCTTGTCAAGGCCCTACAGCTGGCAAATGACAGCTCAACTCCAAGGAGGAGAGCTGGGGACTCCTGTTTTGAGAAAGTAAGGGACCATATAAAATACAACCCCAGCTCCAGGAAAGGGGCTGAGTGTGTCTCTTGAACAGGAGTGAGAGCTGACCAGAACTCTTATATGAACCCAGAGTGGAGTGACTAATGAAGTAAATTACACTTTATAGAAAGACTTCAGTAATCACCGCCCCCAAAGGAGGTACACCTCTACCCCGATATAACGCGACCTGATATAACACGAATTCGGATACAATGCGATAGAGCAGTGCTCCGGGGGGGGGGGGGGGGCTGCGTGCGCTGGTGGATCAAAGCAAATTCAATAAGATTTTTTGGCTCCCAAGGCAGGGGTGGCTTCAGGCCCCAGCACGCCAAGCACGTGCTTTGGGCAGCATGCCGCGGGGGTCGCTCTGCCAGTCGCTGGGAGGGTGGCAGGTGGCTCCTGTGGACCTCCCGCAGGCTCCGGAGCCGCGGGACCAGTGGACCCTCCGCAGGCACGTCTGTGGGAGGTCCACCGGAGCCGCGGGACCGGCGACCGGCAGAGCGCCCCCTGTGGCGTGCCGCCGTGCTTGGGGCGGCGAAATGGCTAGAGCCGCCCCTGTCCCAAGGACAGCATTATATCGGGGTAGAGGTGTACGTGTTTTCAACCAACCTTAGTCTCAATAATTCATTGAAAGAACCTGAGGTGGTGCTGAGTACAATGCATTGTGGGGCCACAAGGATGTATCCTGAAGGCTGGCATCATGTAACGGGCATTTTAGAACAAATAACAGTGACTGATTTAGTAATTGTTCTAGGTCTCCTTTACTTTAATGGGGAGTGCACTCCTCCACAGTCGACTCAGCACCATGCTGAGGTTGCTCCCCTGTGTCTCTCCTAAACAGGACCACACTGCTTACAACACCAGGAGGGACTCTGAAATGGCGAGGGTTGGAGCTGGGTGTCACAGACTGATTTATAATCTAGGGCCAGTTCTGTACACCAAAAGCATAATATCAGAGTTTGAAAAGGACTCCACCTCTTAAATACAGGAATTTGTGCATAGTGTTTGGTATTTAGTAATGGATGAACTGATGCTTTTAAAGATCCCATATACCTCCCCCCTCCCCTGGAAAGTATTAGCTTTCTTAAAGGTCATTTCATGACTAGTATACTAAACTTAACTTAGATGGAAGATTTTTTTAATTGCTTTTTAAGGCATTTTCTTTTACAAAAATTAAGTTGGTATTGAAGTTAGTAACATTTTTCAACATGCTGATGCATTTTTCAGTCAAACACAGTAGATTTTGAAAAGAATGAGGGTGTGTTTATAATTTCCAAGGATCCTAGAAATCTGTTTGCAATGGAAAAACACACAATTTGTGTTTTTACATTTTGTCTACAATAAAAACATATTAACTATTAACTACATTTTACTGAAAGTACCTGTGCCACTTATTCAATGAGTGCAACCTCCCCCTTTTGGTTGATTTTTTGAATGCTCTTTAAATTTACATACTCCAATAAACTACTTCCAGTGTAAAGATGTTACACAATGACATATAGGGGTTCATGTTTTAATGCATTTCAAATTTCACTTGAGCCTCCAGATGTGAGTAATTGCAGTTATGAAAAGATGCGGAAAACTTTAAAAATCAGCCCTAAAACCATGTGACTGAGTTTGGTAAGGACAAATTTGACATTAATGGTAATGTGCTGTTCTGTACTTTATGCAACAAGGCTATAGATTATGTTCAAAAGCAGATAATTGTAGAACACATGGAAAGTGCTAAACATTAACTGGATGAAAAGACATGAAAATGAGGCTGAAATAGTAGGGCTATGGACAACAGTAAAGAAATAATGCACTGTGACTGGATCATTCCAGCATTTTTGTGCATTTAAAAGAAAAACAATTTTCTGAAACTATAGAATACAGACAGAAGTATTTGGTATATGTAAGAAATACAAATTGCAATTCTATTAATTTTATTTTATTATAATGATTGATGGCACTGGTGAGCCTTGAACTTGCTTATAAATTGTAAATATATCAATACAACATTGTGTTCAACTGATACATATATATATATTGCAGTTAAGGAAAGTTCAGTGATTCATTTTAATTGTGGGAAAAATGGATTTTATGGTGGTGGGGGGTTAGTGGAGAATTTTTATTTGTTTTTTATAACTGAAAAGTAGGATACCGGATACTTTTGCAGATAGTGGGCCAAATTCTGTTCTTAAACTGCAGTGAATCCAGAGTAATTCCACTGACCTCAGTGGACTTGCTGCAAACTTACACTTTTGTAAATAATGAGAGCAGAATTTGGCACATTGAATAAACATGCATACCTGGCCTATGTAAGTAATCTTAGCAATATAATCTCGTACCTATAAATTGTTCAGTCACTCAGGCTGTGAAGTGTCCTACATATGCTTGTGGAGAGGAAAGTGTCTATATCTTGTTAAATGAGTCAAGGTTATAGTACTTTCACTAATAGAAAGTACTCTTTTTGGGCTATATTCTGGTTTTGGTTCTATCAGTCTTCAAAATTTGAATCTGTCTTCCAAACTAAACTGTTATATACCTGTTAGCTAGAGCTAAACAGAATAATTGATACCATTATTAAAAAAAACCAGAGTAAATGCTTTTTCTGATTCAAAGAAGGTATGTCATTCTTGCCTTACATTTCTGGCAATAGCAATGGCAATTTCTGGGGAAGGGGATTAATTGAAAGGATTGGCAATAGAGCGTAGTCTTTTATTTTTATGTCACCAGTTCAAAACCAACCCAAATGTTTGCCAGAGGCTTATGTGAAATGAATTTGTTTGTGGCAATGTGAAGGGAAGTGAACCCATTACAAAAAACACTGCTACAGTTGGCATTATCTGATAATCTTGTTACAGTCTCAGCAGAGAGGCCAATGGAGGCTGAACTAACTTTTCTTCCCTAGTTGTGGTTCCTTGAAGGCTGAAAAAAAAATGGGAAGGCAGGGCAGCTTGGAGAAGATGTAATTGCCATTTAATTTGTTGTAGTTGTTCTGAGCTCTGACCTATGAAGTGCTAAGCACCCTATAAAACTGCAGTGGAGACATCTGGGCTCGGGCTGGAGCTTTGTCCCTGCGACCCCCAGCCCAAGCCTGGACGTCTACATTACACTTTTATAGTCCCACGAGCCCAAGTCAGCTGACTTGGCCACCTGCGGGTGTTTGATTGCAGTGTAGACATACCCTAAGAGACTTTGCTGGACATTGCAGGTTCTCCACATCTTCCAGGAATGGGCTCTGTGCCCTGGAACCTTATCTGATACAAATTAATAGAGTTCCACAAAATTCAAGGATATGTTGATTAACGTCAGCTGAGAATATGGCGCTGTAAATTTCAGACAAAAGGGCTCCAGGACTCTCAAACCAGCCTTTTTTCACATACGCTGCCTTCATGTATTCATGCCAATATGTGCAAGACATTTTCCATAGGCAGAAACAAATGTACTGTAATAAAGTAGTCCTCTTGCTAGGGGAAAAATGCATTTTTCCAGGGGCCTATCTTTGAAAATTTGGAACTTTGCAACTGTAGGATACATACATTTTGTGTTGGAGCAAATGTGTGAATGTTCATGGAATGAGAAAAATAGCAGGAAGGAAAATGGTTCATTTTTGTCCAGCTCTCCTGTATTGAATTTCTGATATATAAAGCATATTACAACTTTCCCAACTAGAGAGTAGTCTGAAATTAAAACAGTTTTCTATTTTTTCTTCAGTTTCAATAATTGAGGTGACAAATATTATACTTTCTAAGGATTTGTTTAATTTTACTTCCATAGCTGAAGAACCAGCAATTATTTTTCATGAAACCTATAATATGGGGAAAGTTTGAGACTTGTATTCTGATAAACGTCCTCGTTTTTGAGCAATACCTTACTTCTCAATAAATCCTCTTGATTTCAAAGAATCTGAGCCCAGAGGAAAAGTGCTACTTAGAGGATGGAAAGGTATCAGCATCTGGCCTTTAGTCTGATACAGACAATAGCATACAGTTCAGATTCTGTTGTATATAGGTCTTATACCACTAACCACCATAGTACTGAGTTTCTTTAAGCACTGCATTAAGTGACATGGGTTCATTTTGTTTCATCCACTCCCATGGGGATAATCATGTGTGCCAGGCAGTTCCACTGTTGGGGCTATTCTCAGAACAAGGTGCTACTCAGTAAAGTATGAATGGCAGAATGTATGCCTTAATACAAAAGTCCTAAACCACAGTCGGACTGCCTCCATATGAAACCCAGATTGATATCAACTATCGTCTGCATGGCATAACAGTAACACTTGTATTTGTCAAATCTGACAGGAGAAATAATGTCTTGTTTGTCCATATTCACTGAAAAGTTGAGGAGAAAATGTAATAGTATTACCTTTTTGTACTGTAGGGATGTCTGAGTAAGTAATAACAAATAGCATTAATATCATGGTTTCCCAGACTCTCTTTTGGAACCCAAATAACTAGAATGTTGGAGACACTCAAATGGGTGCAGCTGCATGAGTTTGCAATGGAGAGACAATCCCTGCTAACTGATGGAGCATTATGTGTTTGATGTAATTTTTAGTATATTTATTATAGCCAATCTCAAGTGACAAAAGGCATGAATTTATTAGCTGCCTGTGCTTAGTGGCAGGTAGAAGTGCTGTATGTAGAGATGATTGCAAAACAAACAAGCTTTCTAAACAATTTATTTTTAACTAAAATATCAGCAGTCCTTCTCCCATTGACATCAATGACAAATCCTGGTTTTAACATCAAAGACATTAAATCTTTTCTTTTCCCTGTGATTTTTATAATCTCTTTTTACTAGATTAATGGACTTAATGATAGTAAAGAAAATATACCATTTCCAAATACAAATAGTTAACACATGTCCAGATTAAAAACTTGAATACTAATACAAGAAAACCCAGAACAGGCTTCTTGTCTTTTGCCCATTCTAAACTATTCACACTTGCAGATGAGTTTCTCAAAACTGTGAGTGTCTTGCCATTGACCTGGCTACCTTGAGAATATAACTGTGGCAGTTAAGTTAACTGAAAAGGTGGTTCCAAAAAGCTTTGCATTGTGCAAAAAAATAAAATAAAAATAAAATAAAATAAAGTTTTATGTGCACAGGAGCTGCTCAAGCAAATCTTAAAGTTAAGAGTCAGATGGGACAGAATTAATGTATCATGATGATCTACATTTGATAATAGAGTGGGCATGAGACAAGAGCTGGACTCAGATAAGATGGGCTGGACTAGTTACTTCTGGAGTTGAAAAAATTAAGAAAGAAAAAGGAGGTTGCAATGTAAAATCTGAGGTTTGACATTGCTGAGGTTCTGTTTTCTCCCAGAAGTATTAGAAAATTAGAGAAAATAATACATGTAGCTTTAGAAATGCTAGCTAATCAAAGTAAGCTGCACAACTTCCCAGATCGGTAGGTTTCTACCAAACACATCCTCGTTTTAGAAATGGGAAAACAAAAAATGCAGAGTTTCAGGAACCTGATCCAAAGCCTAATGAAATCAGTTGGGAGTCTGTTCCCATTGATTTATATGGGGTTTAGATCAGGTCACAAATGTACAGTTGTTTAAAGGATAGGGATCTTGCAGAAAGTGCAACCAGCAGGAATCAAGGTAATGCAGAGTGACACCAACTTACTTATGTAGTCTTCACCACCATTTGTATCATCTCTGTATTTGGCCCACAGAATTAAGTAATTTGTCCATGGTTAAACAGAGAAAGAGTTAGAACTCGGTAATTCCTGATCATTCTAAGACCTCTAAATCATGTCCTCTCTCTCTCTAGAAAAGACAAAGAAACCCTGAAATATATTTGTTTGAAGAAGCATTTGATTTTCTGTGAATTAAATAACTTCCCTATTAGAGAGTGCTACAGGATTGCAATCTGTTTGAAATGGATGAGCCATAGCATAATAGATTTTATGTTCTATATGCATTTTATTTTCAAATATTTTACTTTTTGTTGTCTGAGCACATTCAGCTTTTTGTATTATATCTACTTTTAGTATGATGCCCATCTTTTGTGGATGCACCTGTTCTGAATTCTAGAATTAGACGTATTGGAAATAAATTGCCTAAGGGGGGGGACACTGAAGTTTGATTTCTATCATTAAAGAACCTAGATTACATGAAAACTGAAGCTGATACATGTGACCATTTTTATATATATATACATATAGATATAGATATATATACAGTATATTCATTCTCTACTTGGCACTTGCTATAGAATACTGTCAGTTTTTGTGAGAAGGAAGGTCTTCCCACTGAGCTGACAGCACTGCTTCTAATGAACACTGGCCTCCCCTTTCCTATGAAACTGCTGGGAAACAACAAACATTGATTGACCAAATTCCAAAGATAATGGTGGAGTGGTTGTGGTGTTTTTGTTGCTGATTTTTTTTTTAACATCTTAATCACTTTCTGAGTTCGAACATATAATAGCGTTTAGGACAAACTTGTGAATCAATTATTTGCTTAGTTGTGGCTCACAGCAGCATCTAGTGGCTCTAGATGAAATTGAGGCCCCATTGTGCAAGGTGCTGTGTAAGTGCATAGTAAGAAACAGTCCCTGCCTTGAAAATTTTACAATCTAAATAGACAAGACAGACAAAGGGTGGGAGAGAGGAAGTAATTTTATGTGCATTTTATGGATGGTGAATTTACAGTGATGTGAGTAACTTGGCCAACCTCACACAAAGTCTGACACAGTGAGAACTTGAACCCAGGGCTCCTGATTCCTAGTCCCATGCCTTAACCACAAAATCATTCTTCCTCTTCAATATTTGTCAAAGTGGTGCCAGTAGATTTTTCTGAAGGTAGGCAGAGTCCCAATTGTACCTGTCTCATAGAGACATCGTCAGGCTGAATTAATTGCTGGTTTCAGCTTCACCACAGCTCTATGAGATAGATATAATAGTTATGCCCATCATATGGAAGGTAGCTGTGGCACAGTGAGTCACTGAACTGACCAGCACCATCCGGCAAGTTACTGGCACAGGCAGGAACAGAAGCCAAAAGTTTTGATTCCCCATGTGGCGCTCTAACCCATAGATGTATTGCCTCTCATGAGCAACCATGAAGAGCAAGAGGGACAGGGGAAAAAGTCAGCTTTCCTTTTTTAGCTCAGGTGCTTCCCCAATCTCCATTGCTTAGCTGTTCACTGAGGCTTCTCTGTGTGAGCACTGTGAAACAGAGGGTATGTCTACACTACCCGCTGGATCGGCGGGTAGCGATCGGTTTATTGGGGATCGATATATCGCGTCTCATCTAGACGTGATATATCGATCTGCGAACGCGCTCCCATCAACTCCGGAACTCCACCAGATCAAGCAGTGCTAGCGGAGTCGACAGGGGGAGCTGCGGCTGTCGATCCTGCGCCGTGAGGATGGGAGGTACGTCGAAATAAGATACTTCGACTTCAGCTACACTATTCACGTAGCTGAAGTTGCGTATCTTACATTGACCCCGCCCCCTAGTGTAGACAAGGCCAGAGTGGGGTAGTCCAGTCTGTTCACTCAGAGATCGAGCTCTCTGCAACCCCCTTACCCAAAGGCCACTAGAGTTCCACATTTCAGCACCAGTTCCTCCTTCCAGTTTTTCCAGCTTCAGTGCTCAGTGCATGTCCTAGTGGGAAGTGCCAAATGTTCACAAAGCTGCTGGATTATGTATGGAACATGGAGGATGGCTGAGCCAGGCTGGAGAGATGGGAAACGGAGGCAAGTGATACTGTGATCCAGAAGGGGGAGGAGAAAAGCAGCAGAACAGGAGGGAAAAGCAGTGGTGAGGGAAAGAATATAGGAACAAGAGAGGAGGAGACAAGAGGTTTATAGGAGAAAAAAATCAGAGGAAAACAAGAAATAGCACAGAAAAAAAAGAGAGAGAAGAAATAGAAGTGTGAGAGGGAGTGGCGGAAAATCTAGTTATCACTTTTACAGAACACATCCTGAGGTTTAACAGAATATGTGATAATTACAGCTGAAATTACTTTGCAGACATTTGTTTATGAAAGGGTTTTTGCAGGATATATGGCAGGGTGCTTGATTTACATTTGATGGAGGCTGTTCCAGGTGGAGGGGTTGGCATGAAAATAGACAGGGAGTCATGAATGGCCAAAGCATATAAGAGGAGCAATAATCAGGACTAAGGACGGTGGGGGAGACTTTGTTGGAGTTGGGTATAGGAGGAAATGGAGGCAGAGATGTGGGAAATTGCAGATGTAGGGAGTGCTTTGAAGGTGAAATGTAGAAGCTGGAATTTGATTCAGGAGAACAGGGGAGTCAATGTAGAAATGTAGTGAAGAGTCATTAGAAGCATTGGGAAAGGAAGATTAACATGCCACAGTGTTATAAATGAATCAAACGTAAATATATATATATACAGGTTTGATTAATATATATATATATTAATGAGAAGGTTAATGAGAAGAAGGTTAATGAGAAGAAGCTAGGGTAAGATGGACAAACTACTTCAGGCCATATTCAAAAAAGTAAATAACAAGGTCCCACATGTTAAAGGTGTCTAATAAACCCATTTTCTCAACATACATTCTTCTGAATTGAAAGGTACAAGAAGTCTGAAATCCACTCAATAGAAAGTTTACAGACATCACTTCATTGGTAGGTTTGTGTTTCATAGATATTTGGACAAACTTGCAGGTGTCTTGAGGTTTAGCCAAAACCAATGGAATTGGCAAAGATATAGCCAGATTTAATTCAAGGCCAGTCATCTATTGAATTATGTTTGGCCAGTATTTTAGAATATACTGACATTCTAATAGCGGAGTTTTGAGTGAGAATATATAGGACTAAATTAATGCCCAGTATTCCTAAATTCCTGAAGAAAGTTACTTTCAGTTTATCTTGACTTTTCACTAATTTACTGAAGTGCAGTGAAGAAATCAGAAACTTTTACTCAATCTGAAAGTAAATATAGATCTTAGAACATTTACTTCATCGAGCAGGTATGAAAGACCCTCAACTAGGGAACAAAGGCCATTTCTTTCATCTGAATCCACACACCAGACATAAGCTTCTGATTTCACAAACAGAAAAGCTAGTAGAAATGTAACTGGAATAATTCACAAGGTCAGCAGTTTGGGTGGTTTGGTCGATTAAGGCATTTTTTCCCCAGAAGAGGAGATGGTTAGAGTTACCGCAGAGGAAGTAATTCAGAAGTCAATGGAGTTACTCTGAGTTTACACCAATGTAACTGAGAAAAGAACGTGTCCCATAACCTATTAATGTACTATCATTTTGCATCTTAAGACCCAAAGTCGGTAGAGTTCAGTGGAAAAAGTGATAGTATCATTCAGGACCTTGCTGAACATTTGTCTACCTAATACAATCAAAACCCAATTTAGCAATCTCTACTCAAGTATATTTCCCATAAATATCTGCACATACCAGAACAAATTTACATCATTGCTTTTTGTTTCCACTGCCATTCACTTAAATTCCTTTTGTATTCAATCCAATGCTCCTCACACCAATGTGATGGTTAAATGTGCCTGTATGAATGATTTAGAATTTAACAGTTTATCCTATATTATTTGTACCTGATATCTCTTCTTATTGGGCATATGATTGTTACAGGACACATTTTTATTTTTTAAATCTATTTAGTTACTACTTCCACAGCTGTTTAATGCTGATTATAGGCAAAATCTACCTTTTTGTTGCATTGTTGCTGGCCGTGGGTCTAATAGGTAGTGCCTAGTAATCTAGTAACAAAAGAACTATCCCAAAAATGTGCAAGACAGTTATGGTGCCTGGAAAGAAATGTTTAAAGTAAAAGCAGACTAGGTGGTACAAAGTTTCAAGAGTTGTGCCGACTAGATTGTTAGATATTTACCATTCTCTCCTGTCCAGAAAGTGATGAAATATGAAGTGGGATTTTTGAGAAAACAAAGGGATTCATGGCATCCTGAACAAACCCTATGGGAGTCTTTCATTTGGCTTCATTGTGTATTTGGGTTGGACTCTCTAAATTTTCATTGCACACACAACCCGGGACATAATGGTACTCAACTTGAAATTCCTTAAATAAGCCTGATTTTCACATGGTGGGTGCTCAAAGACCATTGCGTCAGGTCTTTTATGGAGCCAATAGGAGCCTTTCTATGGACTTCAGTGGGCACTGGATCAAGCCTATATATGTATTGTGTGAGCATATGTGTATATACCGGCATATATGAACACGTGTATGTATGTGTATATATATATATATATATATATATATATATAATTGCAGATCCTTTACCTCTTACAAAATCTGGTTTCTCTCATTGAGTTGCTGAGACCAAGATATATATATCTATATATAGATATATATCTATATAGTCTAGTGCAAAGAGTTCATACTACATGGACAAAGGCTTCACGAAAAAGACACTAAAATTGAAGTACATTCCCTGAAGAAAGATCCTTTGTGAAAATGCAATTTCCTTTATTGTTTTTAAGGTGTTGAAATTTAAGATGTAATAAAACACAAATACCAATTTGGAAGCATTAGTTGCTCCTAGTAACCTTGAGAATGTACTATGCTTCATTTTTCTTCTCCATCATCTCTGCAAAAACTGAGCAAGGGAGTGAAAGACTAGCAGCAAGTGCCTGCTGAACCAATATACAGATCTGACCTCTTTTTCCCCTTCTCAGTAACAATAAATTATCATTAAAATTGCTGCTGTAGGTACCATTATGCACCGCACCTCAGAACAGAAAGAAATTCACCCCTGTGCCACCTTTTGACATTATAAAGCAGCCTATTTTAGCTTGGAGCAAATCAAGTGTAAGTTGTATTTCCCAGAGGACAGTTCTGTTTGCATTTTGAAAACCTTGCATAAAGATTACCAAATTAATACAAATTTTAACATAAATCAGCATCTGTTTTAAAGAAATGAAGATTCCCTTTAAGCAGACTAGAGTATGGGAACTCCAAATAGTGGGATGGCAAGAAAAGGGGATTGTACATGGAGTTTTATTCATAATTGCTTTTCAACTTCACTTGAAAAATTTCCTTTGTTTTCCTTTGCATGCAGATCTTTCCCCCTTTATCTCTTCAATCACTCTAGGCAGCAGTGCTATATATAAAGCCACAGGGATTCCAAAACTTCTGTAGCAGTATCTATTAATCCAGTAATCCCAAAGCAGTTATAGAAGTAGTGGAGCACTGAGCCCCATTGCAATTTCCATTCTTTAGTCTTTCTGTACTTTTCCCCTTAGATATTCAGAAGCAGCAATTGAGGACGAGACAAAATTGGGATCTGGTTCACGCAGGCATCCAAATATAATGGAGTGACATCCCGGCTCCACTGAAAGGAGTTGGAGTTTTGCCTTTGACTTTATTGGGGCCAGATTTTCACCCCACATATTTATGTGAATATTTTGGGAACGTCTCCCTTCCCAACACACCCTCTCCTGCTTCCTTCCTCCGAAATAAACACCCCTTAAATGGGGCTGGATTAAGGCATATGCATAATAGGCATGTGCCTAGTACCCCAGGCATCTCCCTTGGTCCTGTGATGATAGAATCAAAGCTTTCATGAGGAGCAGGGAGACTAGTGCTATATATAGGGAAGAGCCAGCTTGGATTTGTCAAAAACAAATCATGCCAACCCAACATAATTTCTGGCTTGGCATGGTTACTGGCCTAGTGCGTGGGGAATGCAGTAGATGTGATATATCTTGATTTTAGTTTAGGTTTTGACACTGTCCCACAGGAAATGCTCAAAAGCACCCTAGAGATATGTCATCTACATCAAATTATTATAAGGTGGGTGCACAATTGGTTGAAAGACCTTACTTAAAGATTGACAAATTAGAGACTTGGTTTGAAATAAGATGAAATTCAATAAAGACAAGTACAAAGCACAAAGAAGGAAAAATCAAAATGCCGAATAACTGGCTAGGTGGTAGTACTTCTGAAAAGGATCTGTAGGTTATAGTGGCTCACAAATTGAATACAAGTCAACAATATGATGCAATTGTGAAAAAAGGCTAATATTCTGGAGTGCCTTAACTGGAGTCTTGTGTATAAGACACTGGGATAATTGTCTCACTCTACTAGGCACTGGTGAGGCCTCAGCTGGAGTACTGTGTCCCAGAGATGATGAGTTCTCTTGATAGTGGGTGGGCACAATCTAAAGGTTCAGGGTGGTGGGCATGTGACCACCCATATGTCCCTTCTGGGCTGAGGAACAGCAGCAGAGCCAGGAATGCAGGGCAGAGGTGAGTGAACATCTCAGGGAGCCTCTCACAGCAGATGGGCTCCACTGGGTGTCACCAGCCAGTGCTGGCCACCTTCAGGGGAGAGGCAAGAGTGCATCAGGGACGCAGCTCAGAGCTGTGCTGCTTGCCCTGCCTGTGGAGCCATGCAGAGGGGGCCAAAGGTGATGGAACAACTTTTATCGTGGGGTGCTGAAAGTGGAAATTGTGTATTTGGTGGTTGTTACTACTTCAAGCCAAAAGATGCTGCCATGCCCCCAGCACCTCTAATTCCAGCACCCCTGCAGGTGGCCCAGCTTGGGAGCAGGACAGGGACAGTGGCTGGTCATCAAACTGTTGGGTGCGCCCCTTAGGGTTTGAAAACATCTTTGCCAAATGGAAGGCAGAAATATGGAGGGTACATGACCCTGCATGCCCCCACACCCATGCATCACCTCTGCCAGTGTGTTTAGCCTTGAGAAAAGGGGAACACTTGATAAATCTTAAAATATGTTAATGGTTGTCATAAAGAGGAGGAGGATCAATTGTTCTCCATATCCACTGAAGGTAGGATAAGAAATAGTGGGTTCAATGTGCATCAAAGGAGATTTAGGTCAGATAATAGGAAAAATACTTTCTAACTATAAGTGTCGTTAATTACTGGAATAGACTTCCAAGGAAGGTTGTGGAATCCCCCTAGTTGGAGATATTTAAGAATAGGTTGGACAGACACCTGTGAGAGATGGTTTAGGTTTAGTTGGCCCTGCCTCAGTGCAGCCAGTGGCTGGATTTGATGATCACTTGAGGTCCCTTCCAGCCCTACAGCTCTGTGATTCAATCTGCCTTGATTTATGTAATTGTTAAGTGTGTTGAACAAGAGTCTCTTTGAAAAGGATAATTTTAAGACAAGTGTACACAGTAACTTCTCGCTTAACGTTATAGTTATGTTCCTGAGAAATGCGACTTTAAGCGAAACGAAGTTAAGCAAATCCAATTCCCCAATAAGAATTAATGTAAATAGGCAGGATTAGGTTCCAGGGAAATCTTTTTCACCAGACAGAAGACTATATTATATATATGTATACACATTATAAGTTTTAAACAAACAATATAATACTCTACAGAGCAATGATAATTGTGAAGCTTGGTTGAGGTGGAGTCAGAGGGTGGGATATTTCCCAGGGAATGCCTGACTGCTAAATGATGAACTAGAACTCAGCTGAGCCCTCAAGGGTTAACACATTGTTGTTATTGTAGCCTCATACTCTACATGGCAGCAAGAATGGAGGGAGGGGAGACAGCATGGCAAAAACAGAGTCACGCACCCTGTGTGTGTGAGAGAGAGATACACATTGCTCCTTTAAGTATGATGGACCACTCTAAATAGATTGCCTTTTTAAGTAGACCAGGAAATTGAGACAGCGACTGCTGCCAGCACGCTCTCTCCATCCTGAGCCCTGTTGAGTCTCTCCCCCCGCTCTCTGGAGATGAGGTAAGCGGGGGGCCGGAACAGGGGCAGGGTGACACCCTGATATTAGCCTCTCTCTCTCTGCCCCCTTGTACAACAAGCAGGAGGGCCAGGGCAGCACATGGCAGTGGGAGGAGAGACAGCTGAACTGCCGGCAATTGATAGCCTGCTGGGTGGCTGCCGCACAGGGAACTTAGGGGAGTGGGGAGCTGATGGGGGGCTGCCGGTCCACCCTGGTTACAAGCCCCCACCAGCTAGCTCCAATGGGCTGCTCTTTCTGCAAGCAGTGGACAAATCAGGCAGCTGCCAAACAACGTTATAAGGGAGCATTGTGCAACTTTAAATGAGCATGTTCTCTAATTGATCAGCAACGAAACAACGTTAACTGGGACGACTTTAAGTGAGGAATTACTGTACAATATACAGCTATACTACAGAACATGCAGAAATAGGCATAGTCCATTTAACTAGAGTGTATCATGGAACACGTGGTCTTCACAAGTTTTGTTGAAAAGAAAGTGAGGGTGGAGAGCAATTGCTGTGCATCATTTGAGAGGCTGTTGTGAGCACTTGGTGTGGCATGAAAAGAGGAAATAGTGAACCTGATTTTGGAAAAAGTCTCCTTTTTAATCAGTCCAATGTGGTGCCTTCAGTTAATTGCATTGACATGTCCTATCAATTAGCAATGAAAGTCTGTTGGAGTTGAGCACCTAACTCATTTATACCTTTGAAGTTCTCCCCCTAGTCGTTAAGTACCAGATTGCATCCTCTTGTCCACTACTTAAACATCTGATGTTCCACGCAAAAAGGAGGTTGGATCGAGGCCCACAGGTCAGGCCCAATTAAAGGAAAGAGAAGAAAACCGTATCAGAAACTTTCTAGAAGTTTGTAAAACTCTGAATAACTTTTATAACTTTTATAGTTGTGCTGCCCTTTGGAACATAAGCTTTCCTGTCCTGCTGCTGAAATGCACTGAATTGTTTTGTGGTTCCTAAATGAATTTCCTTGTCTGGTGGTGAACCATCTCAGCACAGCTCCTCACCTGAATGTCAAACCTGCATTGGCAAGGACACTATGCATAAATGAGGATTTGAAAATAATTACTTCTCTCACAGTTTCAATGTAAAACATAAAACTGTGTTCCTACCAAACACTCCAGAGCTATTCTAGATTTACAAAACAATGAGAGAGGTAAAGTTAAGATTTTAAGAGGACCTATTCTTAAGGGTTTTGGATATGTAAAATAAATCCTTTGCTCTTATGCCAAGATACTGAATGAAATAATCATTAAGATGATCACTGAAGTAGAATCATAGGACTGGAAGAGAGCTCGAGAGATAATCTTTTGCAGTCCCCTGCACTCATTGCAGGGCTAAGTTTTATCTTGACCAGTAGTTCTCAAACTTTTGTACTGGTGACCCCTTTCACATAGCAAGCTTCTGCGTGCGACCCCCCCCCTTATAAATTAAAAACACTTTTAAATATATTTAACACCATTATAAATGCTGGCTGAAAAGCAGGATTTGGGTTGGAGGCTGACAGCTTGCAACCCCCCATGTAATAACTTAACAACCCCCTGACGGGTCCCGACCCCCAGTTTGAGAACCCCTGATCTTGACCATCTCTTTCAGGTGATTGTCTGACCTGCTCTTAAAAATCTCCAGTGATGGATTCCACAACCTCCCTGGGCAATTTATTCCAGTGCCTAACCACCCTAACAGGTAGCAAGTTTTTCCTAACATCCAACCTAAACTGCCCTTGCTGCAATTTAAGACCATTGCTTCTCCTCCTTGCAACAATATTTTATGTACTTGAAAACTGTTAACATTTCCCCTCTCAGTCTTCTCTTCTGCAGCCTAAACAAGCCCAATTTTTTCAATCTTCCCTCATGGGTCATGTTTTCTAGACCCTTAATCATTTTTGTTGCTCTTCTCTGGACTTTCTCCAATTGTCAATTTCTTTCCTGAAATGTGGTGCCCAGAACTGGGTACAATACTCCAATTGTGGCCTAATCAGCACAGAGTAGAGTGGAAGAATTCCTTCTCATGTCTTTCTTACAACACTCCTGTTAATACATCCCAGAATGATGATTGTTTTGTTTTTGTTTTTTTGCAACAGCATTCCTCTGGTGACTCATAGTTAGCTTGTGATCCACTATGACCCCCCAGCTCACTTTCTGCAGTACCCTTTCCTAGGCAGTCATTTCCCATTTTCTATGTGTGCAATTGATTGTTCCTTCCTAAATGGAGTATTTTGCATTTGTCCTTCTTGAGTTTCATCTTATTTATGTCAGATCATTTCTGCAGTTTGTCCAGATAATTTTAAATTATAATCCTCCAAAGCACTTGCAACCCCTCCAGGTTGGTATGATCCACAGAATTTATAAGTATACTCTCTATGTGATTATCTAAATCATTGATGAAGATATTGAACAGAACTGATCACTAAAGGACCCACTTGATATGCCCTTCCAGCTTCACTGTGAACCAGTCTCTGGGAACGGCTTTCCAAACAGTTCTGCACCCACCTTTTAGTAGCTCCATCTAGATTGTGTTTCCCTGTTTTGTTTATGAGAAGGTCATGTGATACAGTATAAAAAGACTTACTAAAGTCAAGATATACCACATCTTTCCCCCATCCATGCTTGTTACCTTGTCAAAGAAAGCTATTAGGTTGGTTTGTTCTTGACAAATCTAAGCTGACTGTTACTTATCTTATCTTCTAGGTGTTTGCAAATTGATTACTTAATTATTTGTGCCATTGTGTTTATGGATACTGAAGTTAAGATGACTGCTCTGTAATTCCCTGGGTTGTCCTTATTTCCTTTTTTATAGATGGGCACTATATTTGTCCTTTTCCAGTGCTCTGGAATCTCTCCTGTCTTCCATGACTTTTCAAAGATAATTGGTAATGATTCAGATATCTCCTCAGTCAGATCTTGTGAGTATTCTAGGATGTACTTCATCAGGCCTTGTTGACTTGAACACATCTAACTTGTTCTTTCCCTATTTAATCTCTGATCCTACCTCATTTTCACTGGCATTCACTGTGTTACACATCCAGTCACTACTAACCTTATGGTGAAAACCGAAACAAAAAAATCATTTTGCACTTCTGCCATTTCCACATTTTCTGTTGTTTCTTCCTTCTACCTCATTGAGTAGCGGGCCTACCCTGTCCTTTCTCTTGTATTTGTAGAATGTGTTCTTGTCACCCTTCATGTCTCTAGCTAGTTTAATCTCATTTTGTGCCTTGGCCTTTCTAATTTTCTCTACATATTTGTGTTATTTGTTTATATTCATATTAAAGTAGTGTCCCTTTAGCTTTATCCACTCTAGATCTGGATAATTAAAAATAAAAAAAATGAAGGGGAATTAGCAACTAATAATACCTGATATCTTAATGTTCTGAGGGCCTTGATTGGGTCAGATGGGGAAGGTGTTCAGGATTTGTGTGGAGACTGGTACCTGGAGAAGGGTAGTAGGTTCTTTTTCCCAGGTGAGAACGTGGGAACTGACAGCTGAGAGGTGGCATGCAGCAGGGAACATTATGTAGGGAAGTAGAATAGCAAAATTTATACTTAGCATAACCAGAAATCAATATATTCAAGGATCTGAAGCTTCCTGTAAGGACAAAATTCATACTAGTACTTTTCACTTGCAAAGATCTCAAAGCACTTCATAAACATTAGTTAATTAAGCAACACAACAGCCCTGTGATGTAGATTAATTTTGTGCCTACTTTACAGATGAGCAAACCAGAGCACTGAGAGGCTAACTGACTTGACCAATATCACACAAAAATATCCCAGGAGTCCTAATGCATTAAAGACTGGATGACCCTGAAGTTGATGAGGGCTTGGAGCATGTTTGGGAGTCTGATTAGCTTATTCCAATGAAACACGTGGAAGGGGGTGGAATGTGACTGTGCTCAGTTTCGTGTCAATGCTTTGCCCCTGATTAATGTGTAATTTCACTATATAACTAGAACCTCTGTTAGATTAATCCATGTGGGCCTGTCTGCCTAATGTTTAGTATATTCAAGGTCCACTATGCATTTCCTTTATCAAGTTCAAATTGTTTTCTCACTTCTGGACCCAGATATGGGTTTTTACCCAACACATTCTAGCTTACATCTCCAGATCCTTTAATTAATAATGTCATCTATGCTGCCCATAAAAACAGCTAAGACAGGGAAGCAACCTTCTGTTAAGGTTTTCCTAATAGTTGCCCAGAAAGATTGGCTATTGAAGTTAATCACACCCATTCCTTTTGGCATGAGTCATTGCTAAATGTCATTAGTAAAATACACAAATATGACAGACTGACTGCTGGAGAAAGAACTATTGCATTGTTTCCTAGGATTTGGAATCCATTAACAGGCTTATACCTTTTCAGTAGTTTCATATTGTAGATTGGTTAAGTTAGCCCCTTGACCATATTCATACTGTGACCTACTTACTCTCAAAGACTCAACGGGAGTCTTTACACCAATTTCAGTGGACTTTGGAACAGGCCCTAATAGCAATGGCTTTTATTCTTCTTTCCTCTTGATTTATTTTTACATTTAATTTAAAGTACATTTCAGGTATATATACATTTTACTTTCTTATTTCATATTGTAACTGTCATTTAACATGTTCAAGTATTGTAAAAACTCAGTACTACTGATATGTTTAACATTTCTTTGACTATCTATTTGATAGCAAAAGTCCCATTTTTTTCCTGCATGATCTGGAATTCAGAAAGTTAAATTTCATCTACTTTAACATATTAGTTTCTGAGGGCCATATTGTAACCTAGCAATCCAACCTGAGTATGGGTAGGGAGTACCTGTGCTCCCTGGAGTAGGTCAGGAATCAGATTGTGACTGACAGGTGAACTAATGCTTGCTCTACAGAAAAGTAATCCTTGCCAATCCTTTTGCTAGTGCAAATTCTTCTTCTGCACCATGGCTGGAATGAATGTATAGGCTGGCATGTGAGGAGATAGAGCTAAGCATCTGCCCATCTCCTGCCCTTGTCCACCCGTACACTTCCCAGCTATGTTGGCAGGGGAGTAGCAGCCCAGCAGTAGCCGATGAAGGCTCTGATGATGCCGATGGACCTGCATATGGCACTAGGGGAATGTAGGAAGTCCATTTACTCCTTTGTGCTGGCTACCCACAAGAACATAAGGTGGATCCTGTACCACCTTACTCCCCTGCATGGGCACACAGAAAAGCACATGACTGAGCCTTAAACTTACAAGGTTTAAACACTCATTATTTATTTGTATGGCTGCTGTGCCTAGGAACCCTAGCCATAGACCAGGACTCCATTGTGTGAAGTGCTTATTGGGGGCTGGACCCGTGCAGGAGCACCCCCTACTGGTCAGTGGTGTCTCTAGAGTCACCTAACCCATACGGGGTGCCCGTTCTCCAAGAAACATTTTGAAGCATACACATGAGGTCAGAACCATGGAAGAACCTCCTTCTTCAAAGCTGGTTTTATTAACTCCTAAATTAAAACACAGTTCCTTTTCCTACATTCCAAGGGACTAATATTGTCCTTTCCCAGTCTCTCCACCTGGACAAGTTTGACTTCTCTTTCCTGCAGTCTTCATAAAGCATACTCTGAGCACTAAACTAACAAAGTCCAGCTCTCTAAGCCTACCATTCCAGGTTGAATTTCATAAGGCTTACCAATCTTCTCCCCTTTTCCAACAGGGCTCCAGAAGACTTCCTAAGCCCTCTCTATAGGGCTTCTTCCACACAACCCTAACTTGCTCTAGCCTGTACTAGCCCCCCTCTGCCTCAGGACCCACCCCCACATAAGCATGACCTACTTGCCATAGGTCATTTTCTACAGGAGAATGCTTCCTTATCTGCCCTACCCTTGGTTCATTTGAGTCTGGATATCATTCCTCATGCTCTCCAGCAATCTTATTACTCCATCAATTAAATCTGCTGTGTAGACAAGGGGCTAGTGTTCCATTCTTTTGAGCAGCAATTGGTTTCTACTATTTAAGTTGATTGGGCAAGTCTACACTACAGCACTATATCGGCACAGCTGCACGTCGGGTGAAGACTCGCTATGCCAACGGGACAGTGCTCTCCCATTGGTATAATTACTTCACCGTGGTGAAAAGCTGGTGTTGGCGAGAGAGCTGACATAGTGCTGGTGTGGACCGCATAAAACTTGCATTGCTTGGGGAGGAGGGTGTTCACACCCCAGAGAGACCTAAGTTAGATCGACTTAAGCAATAGTGTAGACCTGCCTTCAATCAAGGTATACATGTTGCATTAATTACAGTGTTAAAGAGATTGGGACAAAGTCATCCTTGACAGGAGTGATGCATCTCCTGCAGTTTGATCTTTATGCTAGGATGCCCATCATTTGGAAAATGTTAAGAACATACCCATTAAAAGAATGCTTGCTTTCAGTCTTGCAGCTATCATATTTATGCTGAGTGATTCAAATGTGCAATACTGCAGTCCTATTAAAAATTATATATAAAAGTGTAAAGCAACTTCTCCCACGTTTAGGTTTCTCAAGCTGAAATTGGTCAACAAGCACATGCCAGATAATGTTTTTCATTTAAAATGCTTATTATGAAAGAAAATGTTCTACATTACACAGACAAGAAATATGTTCCTTTATTTATTTATTCTTTCCTTCTCTTCTGATGTCTAATGGATACTGTGACTTTTTAAATGTATTTATCTTTTGCTTTTAACATGAGGGTTCTATTTTAGAGGAGAGAAGTGGTGACTTCTGGGGGTAGCTGAAATGTGTCTGACATCGCTGTTTTCTTTCATTTTGTTGTTGCAGTGGGAGTGTAGCTGACTTAATTAATTGGACCCATAAGACTTTTTTTATCCCATTTAATCTTTATGCACGACTGCTGTCCTTTCTTTTATTCTCTAAGCAGACAGGGAGGGGGTAGGAGGAATCATTAACTTTTTAAGATCAACTTCTTATAAAGATGAGATGTTTACCATTTTCCCTTTTGGTTACACATCCGGTCAGGAATAATATCATTTTCTACAACACTAACAACTTCTAATGTATGTGGACAGAGTACATACTTGCTGGAATTTATAAGTTATATGCAGTTCCAGATGAGTGAGTATGGCAAGTTAGAAAAGCATTTTATTTCCATGCTTGGGGGCAACCTTTGCCATGGAATAACAGCTGTGTTTACAAACAAGAATTAAGCTATTACTGCATGTAAATGAGGTGAATATTTTCCACTGTTGCCTGACTCTGTGATATGTAGCTGTGAAGATTTCCCATTGACACCCATCCTCATTGTTTTCTCCTGGGCCCTCCCACTATGAGTCCATCTTTGCTGGGAAATGAAAACTCATTTTGTTTCCAGATAGCAACTGTTTATTGCTGTGAATCCTATAAAAGGAGAAACTCTAATAACTCTAATGAGATGTAATAGAACTTAATGTGAAAATCAATATTTTTCCCCCCCCAAAAATGGTTAATAGGCTTGATGATGTGTGTGCAGCGATTTTCTTAATAAAAACAGGGCCAGGCAGCATCCAGAGAGATTATGGTGCGTGTTTGATGTGTAGTTTTTCTACCCAGTCATTTTATGACACTCTTAATTGACAGCAATGAAGAGGGTGTTTTTTCTGTTAATATAGACACATCCCATATGTGGAGGTGATGGCCATATGCTAAAGTAAAAGGGTATGTGACAAATAAATTTATCATGTACTTGTGACCATCTCATCTGCATGCTGCCCATTAATCTAACTACTTGTGACTCTTATTGCAAGTTATAATAAATCTCCTCACTTCACTAGGTTTGCCCATTCTTAATAGTAAGCATTTTTTGCCTGAGAGTGTCCTTTTAATTTGCAACAGTATATTTAAAATTGTTATGAAAGCTGTTTTAGTTATAAGCAACTGTACACAGTATATCCATAGCTTCAGAAAAGGGTATTTAAAACTTTTTTGGTTTTTTTTAAGTGTCCAAAATATTTCCTTTGAGAAACATTGTTTTGGTAATTTAAAAACTGATTTGTCTGAATTTGTGAACCTGGCATAAGAGATCTGAGATGGAGCAGAGTTAAAAATAGCTGGGGTAACCAGGCCAACCAGGTGTGCTTTTAAATTCCCTCCCATGCTGACCAATGGCCTTCTTTCTTCTGTATGTGGAGAGAGCTGGAGCCCTTAAACTAGCAAGTCTTAGATTTCGATATTTTCAGTGTTATCTCAGTGATGGGCCTTTGACGCTGGAACATGTTTCCCCATGGTCCAGTAATAGGAGAGCACACAATGTTTTCAGTGGTTTAATTGAGAAGATGTTTGGGTGTGTGACAGGATTGTTTGTTAGTCCCTTTCCTTTTGCTGCTTCAAATTAATACATCATTTCATTTTTATGGATTTTTATACTGCCACTGTGCCCTGAAAGACATTAGGGCACATTTTATAAGCAATAAATGTCTGAAGATCATGACACCTAAAGGAAGGGGATGCTCACAGACACTCTATACCACTTAATGCCAGAAATGCAGATACCCATTAAATGAAACCTTAAGAAATGTTATGATTCATCTAAAACCCAACCATCAGGAAGCAAATGCAATATTTATAATTGTGAGTGACACTAAAGTCAATGCCCTGCTTACGGGCAAGTCTGCACTTTTATCTCTCACAGTAGGAAAAAAAGGAAATATACCAATAGGCAAATACAAGTTCTGTAAGCTACAGTGTTTGCTTTGTGAAAAATTAAGCTTTATGCTATTTGGATTGATTTCAGAAACCTGGAAGGTGATTTTGCTCCAGATCAATGCCCACAAATCATTTAATAGAAAACTCTGGAGTATTAAGTGAACCCGACAATTCGAGTATGTCCAAATGAACCAATATAGTCACATATTCATAGAAGTTATTGTCCATGCCCAATCTATTTTAAACCTAGAAATGGCCCACCCAAACTGGAAAAACAGGTCTCCTGGATGCTGTATTTAGCACTGAAAGATAAATGTAACCTCCTCCGGAATCTAACCGTAGAAGATGAGGATTGGAAGAGACCTCAGGAGGTCCTCTAGTCCAATCCCCTGATCAAAGAAGGACCAACACCAATGAAATCAGGGATTGGCAACCTTTGGCATGCGGCACATCAGGGAAAGCCACTGGTGGGTCAGGACGGTTTGTTTGCCTGCAGCATCCGCAGGTTCAGCCAATCACAGCTCCCACTGGCCATGGTTCTCCTTTCCAGGCCAATGAGGGCTGCGGGAAGCGGCGGCCAGTACGTCCCTTGGCCCACACCGTTTCCCACAGCCCCCATTCGCCTGGAACTGAAATACTATGGCCAGTGGGAGCTGCAATCGGCCAAACCTGTGGACGCTGCAGGTAAACAAACCATCTTGGCCCGCCAGTGGTTTTTCCTGAAAGGCCGTGTGCCAAAGGTTGCCGATCCCTGAACTGAATCATCCCAGCCAGGGCTTTGTTAAGCCGTGCCTTAAAAACCTCTAACAATGGAGATTCCACCACCTCCCTAGGTAACCCATTCAAGTTCTTCACCACCCTCCTAGTGAAACAGTGTTTCCTAATATCCAACCTAGACCTCCACCACTGCAACTTGAGACCATTGCTTCTTGTTCTGTCATCTGCCACCACTCAGAGCAGCCTAGCTCCATCCTCTTTGGAAACCCCCTTCAAGTAATTGAAGGCTGCTATCAAATCCCCCCTCACTCTTCTCTTCTGCAGACTAAATAACCCCAGTTCCCTCAGGCTCTCCTTGTAAGTCATGTGCCCCAGCCCCGTAATCATTTCCGTTGCCCTCTGCTGGACTCTCTCCAATTTGTCCACATGTCTTCTGTAGTGTGGGGACCAAAACTGGACACAATACTCCAGGTGTGACCTCACCAGTGCCAAACAGAGGGGAATAATCACTTCCCTCGATCTGCTGGCAGTGCTCCTACTAATGCAGCCCAATATGCTGTTGGCCTTCTTGGCAACATGGCACACTCTTGACTCATATCCAGCTTCTCATTCACTGTAATCCCCAGGTCCTTTTCTGCAGAACTGCTGCTTAGCCATTTGGTCCCCAGCCTGTAGCAGTGCATGAGATTCTTCCTTCTTAGGTGCAGGACTCTGCACTTGTCCTTGTTGAACCTCATCGGATTTCTTTTGACCCAATCCTCCAATTTGTTTAGGTCACTCTGGACCCTATCCCTACCCTTCAGCATATCTAATATAAGAAAGCACATTCTTATCTCTTTTAATTAAACCCAAGAACAATTTCAGCCAAACAGAGTTCAGGCACACTAAACATTCTTCGTTTTTGAAATCTTCGTATCTAGTAGTCTAAATTCTGTCTGGGTTGCTCCCTCACTGCCCATTGAAATAGACAAAGTAGGGCAACTTAATTGTAAGGCTGCACACAAAAGGACAGAATTTGCTATGAGATGACTATTTGTCACTCATTTTGACAAAGACTACACTCCCAAGCAGTAGGGTTTTTGGTTGTTGGTGGTTGGCGGTTGTGTGTGTGTTTTGTTTTAATTACACGTATTAAAGTAGTGCTCAACTGAGTCCTATTATGCTAGGTGTTGGCCACACACAGTAACAGACAAAGATTACAGTTTAAATAGACAGGACAGAATGGAAGTCTTAGAACTTATTTAAATTAAGAAAGACAAAATGACTTGACCAGCCTCACACAGCAAGTCTTTGGTAGATCTAGGAGCTGAACCCATATCTCTTAAATCTCAGCTCCGTTCTTCATACAAAAGATTATCCTTCCTCTTTATTGTTGTTTATTTAAGCCTTGCCCCCAGAGAGATGTCAGTGAAAGTCTGAGAAAGCAACAACACCACTGAATTTCCAACTCCCACCTGATGGCTATTAGTTTCTTTTCATCTCTCTCTCTCTCTCTCTCTCTCTCTGTCTCTCAGGATTTTGGTGTGTGCTGTGTGAATTAGCTCTGATTCTGTTTTTGTTTTGTTATTTGTTGTTTCTTTGTTGTAGGGGTGTTGTTTTTTTCCATTGAGAGGTGGGGGTTACTCCATGGGGTACACTTCAGCTGGATTTAGTGGTTTGACCCACAAGCATAGGCTTTGATGCCTACTTGCTGTCTCCTGCACTGTGAAGGATGTGCTACTGAGTATAGGTAATATTATTGCCTGTGCTGATATAAATTCTGCATCTTCAATGAGTAAATCTACAGTGATGCCCAGAAGCAGTCTGTGAATCGTTTGGTACAGGAGAGACTCTGGGTCAAGGAGTGTTTTGTTCAAGTTTTCCCCTTGTTTATTTCTGCTATGAAAGTTTTTTCCAGTGCCCCCCTCACCCCTTCCTTCACAATGAGATGTTAGCATCTGATCTCTCCCATTATGGGAAGGTAGTTTCGGCTGATAGGATGATTCCATTGGGCTGCCACAACCCAAATGAAAGGCATGTTATGTCATTCCGGCACCGGTTTACATGGTTCTAAATAACCCTGAACAGCCCTTGAACCTGATTTTAAAGCACCACATTGATGGGGTGGATTACACCATGTTTGCTACCTTTTGAACATATCAAATGCTTCCTGTGTGGTGATCCTGGTCATTTGAGGGGTTGCCGCCCATGCACTGCTGGCTCAGGGGTCTCTGGTAAGAATGTGGGACTCCAGGATAATGGGTAAGACAGGCTGGGACATTCAAGGGACCAGCAGGAGACAGAGACTTCATTTGCACTGTCAGATTTGATCTTCTCCTCCTCTTCCTAAGTGGTCTGCCATTGCCCAGGGAGCAGTCCTCCGCCCACTCCCCCGAGGAACCCTCTGTTGTGACCTCATCACCTGTGCCTGGACACAAGCGAGTCCCAGAGGTTGTGGAGCACCTACCCTGTGGAGGAAGCAGATAGAGGTTCTAGAGAAGGGAATGAAGAACAGACCAAGGAGATGGATTTATGCAGGACAATTTCTAAAAAGGCTAAGACTCTGGTGGCCCCTGACCTGCTGGCAGTGGCTGAGGATGCAGCTGTGTGCTCTGAGAGGACGATAGTGGTTTTTTGGGTGGTAGCATCATGCCTGGAACTCTCAGTGGGGTACTGTCTTCCCCTGGCATGGTGAGTGTATGAGCACTGTTGTTTTTAACCTTTTTCCTGAATATGCCCCTACTCTGGGGTGAGATTGTGCCTCCTTACCATGCATGGCTGCTGGATGGTCTTTTGACAGCTGACCCTGCTGAAATCTGGAAAGCAACTGTTTCCTTTTGCAATACTCTGTATTTGCCTGACACCTGTGATGTGCTGGGAATGGAGGAGCTGCACCAGGAAGTATCCTGTCTGATTGCTGAGGAACAGCAGTGCCAGGACATCCCACTGTCACTGCAAGAGCTTTGTGTGGCAATACAGCAGCTGTCTATAGGCTAGGTGCCAGGTATTTTGATGGTCTGCTATCTGAATTTTAGAAGTGTTTCTGATATTCTATTGGTCCTGATTTTCTTTTCTAGTAGTGCTGGAATGTATTCAGGAGGAAGAGATGCCCCTCAGTTGCCGCAGTCAATGGTCACCCTTCTGCACAAAAAAAGGGGATCTCTGTGCGTTATGGAATTGGAAACCTATTTCCCTTCTCTGCTCTGATTATAGAATTGTATCCAGGGCTTAACAAGCCAGCTGAAGGACTGTTTATCCTCTTTGATATACCCTGATCAAACACATTGTATTGCTAACAGATATATTTTCGATAATTTGTTTTTAATTCATGATATTTTACTGTTATCAAACTTTTTGTGATCTGTGGATCAGGAGAAGGCCTTTGATAGCATTAACCATAGATATCTTTTGGGATTGGGCCAGTGTTGTCCTCATATGTTTCTTTATTGTACCCCATAGCGTTTTCAGGGGACTAAAGATTACTGGGGATTTTAGCCACTATTTCCTAGTTTGCAGAGGCATTGTCCTCTGTGTGGGATTCTGTATACTATAATTTGGAGCGATTTCTGCAGATCCTCAAAAGCTGTCTGACTGGCCTTTCTGTGCCAAGTGTGCCAGATACTTTCCTGGTTCATCTCTTCTACATTGCTCCAAGTTGATTTCTGGTTTCCTGCCTGGCTAACTTTTTGCTGGGCAGGCAAAACTAACCACTTTGAAATCTCACCAGAACAGAATGGCCGTAGTAGAGAAGTGTGGTGTGCTAGGGCATTCCGTGCCCTGATTGTGGCCCAGTTGTGCATTGATTATACTTTTTATAAATTTACTTGTTAACTGGACACTTGTTGATTGACTTGATGTGTTCACTCAAAATATTGTGAAGTTGGTGGCAATGAAGCTTTAGTGATCCATGTTTAATGTTCTCTTAAGACACATTTTGCTTTATTTTATTAATATATTTTTGTGCATATATTGACATTTTATAACACTTTTTAATAGTTTTTTAATGTGATTTTATTTTTCAGCAAAAGTGTTTTTCATGTCCTCTCTCTGATGCATTTCTTTTGAGAGAGGGAAAGAAAAAATATTTTCTTCTGGTGTCCCTGCTCCTTAAATTCACCTACTATATCTATATTCTGAAAAGGTCATCTCAAGTCAGCTCTGCAGCTGTTCATCTCAGAGTCATTAATTTTATCTCCAAACACGGGGTAGATTTGAGAGCCATCTCAGCAAAACAGAAATTCAGTGTTTAAAAAGGTCCCTGTATCTAAACTCCAAGGAAAAGAAACAGTAAAACTGCACTAAAGACCACCTTGAGGTAACTACTGCCTCTTATCAGGGGCAGCTCCAGGCCCCAGCACGCCAAACGCGTGCGTGGGGCTGCATGCCACAGGGGGTGCTCTGCCGGTCGCTGGGAGGGTGACAGGCAGACCGCCTTCGGCGGCATGCCTGCAGAGGGTTCACTGGTCCCGCGGCTCCACCGGAGCCACGGGACCAGCGGACCCTCCGCAGGCACGCCTGCGGGAGGTCCACCAGAACCGCGGGACCGGCGACCGGCAGAGCGCCCCCCATGGCATGCCGCTGTGCTTGGGGCGACGAAATGTCTAGAGCCACCCCTGCCTCTCATAGTGGCCACTTTAAAAGTTCAAGTTTCTAGTATAGTTTTAGTTAATTTTTAAAGAAAGATCGCCTGTAGTGTGCGACTTGCTTTCTCTGATCTATTGGGTGATTATTTAAGATGGCTCATTGTAAACAACTGTATCTCTGGGGTGTAGGGATCTTTTATTTATTTATTTATTTATTTATTTTATGTTTGCCTATATAGAAATGCACATTATACATATCAAAAAAGAAAAAGGGTTTGTGATCAGCAGTGCTTTCTTAGGTTTATATTGCAGGGGAAGCCAAATTAGATTGAGGAAATCAACTAAGCACACATTTTGAAGAGTGAAACAAATGACAGAGATGGGATCAACTGACTGAAAATAAGAAAAGGAAGAAAATAGGAATACTGCTTCATCTTTCTTTTTCTGATTCAGCATCCTGTTTTACCCACAAAGGAAATTATGTATCAATTTAACTTCTGGGTTTATACATGCCAGTTATAGATAATCCTTTGGATTCATGTGCAGTTACAAAACAAAACCAATAACCTAATATGACAAAGGGGGGACATGATAGAGGTATATAAAATCATAAGTGATGTTGAGAAAGTGGATAATGAAAAGTTATTTACTTATTCCCATAATACAAGAACTAGGGGTCACCAAATGAAATTAATAGGCAGCAGGTTTAAAACAAATAAAAGGATGTTCTTCTTCACGCAGCGCACAGTCAACTTGTGGAACTCCTTACCTGAGGAGGTTGTGAAGGCTAGGACTATAACAATGTTTAAAAGGGGACTGGATAAATTCATGGAGGCTAAGTCCATAAATGGCTATTAGCCAGGATGGGTAAGAATGGTGTCCCTAGCCTCTGTTCGTCAGAGGATGGAGATGGATGGCAGGAGAGAGATCACTTGATCATTGCCTGTTAGGTTCACTCCCTCTGGGGCACCTGGCTTTGGCCACTGTCGGTAGACAGATACTGGGCTAGATGGACCTTTGGTCTGACCCGGTACGGCCATTCTTATGTTCTTATGGTTCAAAAGGGAGCTAGATAGATTCATGGAAGATAAGTCCATCAATGGCTATTAGCCTGGATGGGCGGGAATGGTGTCCCTAGCCTCTGTTTGCCAGAAGCTGGGATTGGGTGACAGAGCATGGATCACTTGATGATAACCTGTCTGTTCATTCTCTTTGGGACACCTGCCATTGGCCACTGTCAGAGGATAGGATACTGGGCTTGATGGACCTTTGGTCTGACCTACTATGGCCGTTATTATGTTTCAGCACTGAGGGCAGCTCACCTCCTCCCCATACTGTGTTGCCCAGTGCAGCAGTGTGGGAGCTGACCTCGTCTTTGAAGACCGACATAACAAAGGGTGCTGCATAACAAAGGGAAAAATAAATTCTGAAGACAAGGGGCACTCACTGTGATTGCCCTTCTATCAGCACCCCTTCAGTTTGAAACCATAGAGCTGTTAGCTTAAGCTGATCCTGTTGATGTAATATTGTGTGGAGAGAAAGGAGGACTCTTAAGTAGCCACGACCAAACTATTTAGGACGTTATAGCACAAGTTAAAAACAACTTTCAACTTATCTCAAAACAATTGGACTGACTGTGTGGATCTCTACTGTGCCCTGCATCCATGAAAGCACATAGCTATTTAAACCTCTATCAATGGTGGCTTTACCCATACAAGATATCAAGGGAACTTGAATGCATTGTGGCTTCACTGTGATTATATGAATCACTTTTGCCTGTGGATGTGAGATAAATTTTGATTGATTGAGGGATGTTATAATCAACTGATCTCTCTAATGTGGACAAAGCCAAAGAGAAGCTGAGCTGACAGTTTGTCCTCTCAGAAATGTGCGACAATCAACCCTAATAATGACCCAATACTTCCTCACTGGTTTTCACTAGGAGCAGTATGGATTGAATTCACAAGTTGTAGTACATACATGCCCCAGGTGAACCTTGGTCATTGTCACTATCTGAAACACTGTGTTTGTCCCTTTCTCCCAAAATTGACTTTACTACTACAAAGGCTGACAAATGAGTCTTGATCTAAGAAATCTGGTCCACAAAATGTGAAAAGTTCTCACAGTGCGAAATATTCAACTCTTCCACCAGGTAAAAATAACCTGGATTAACTTCCCAACTTGTTCTGACAGGCCTGAGACCTGTCTGTAGCTGTAACATCTTTCTTCCTATCCCAGGTGATGAATACAATATATACAGGATCTTTCCTAAGGAATTAAAAAAGTCTCCTCTTAAAAAAATATAATTTCAAATGGAGACACAAAAATGAGAACAAACTAAATTTCACCATTAAATGCACACATGTATGGGAGCTACATTTACTCAAGGAGGCAGAATTTAGTTCAAAATTGTTAGCTGCCTATTTGTGAAGAAATAAAATCTGTGGTCCTCAAACTGTAAACTTTTTTTTTTTTAAATATTGGTCATGATCGAATAGGCCCATGAAAATGTAAGCTGTTGCTTGATTGCTGATACTTTGTTTCCATCAACTCCGGGAACAGACTATTTCCTTTTTCATTCCCCTGAAAGTATGGTTATAAATATTCTACAGTAAATGTCCATCTCCATGCCTTTTATCCTCATCCTATCTCGGAGCACAGAATCTATTCCAATCCATGTGACATTTTGGACTTAGATTTGGTTATTTTATTCAGTGACACATTTTAAGATTGTGCATCCCATAGGTGAACATTTATTGATTTAATTATTCAGGCATTGCTTCTCCATGCTTTTATTGACTCAAACTGAAAGAATAAGCAGATATTGATAGTGAAAATCTGTGCAGCCACCCATTGTTTTACAACCTAGATTTGCTTATTACAATCTCTACAAGGGAAAGGAGGCTGTTGTGTCATTTGGTGGAAAATTGTACAAGCCATAATGTTTAAAGTGTGGTTATGAAACGAGGTAACACATTTATGTCTGCTTTCTTTTTTGTGGGAAAGCTACCAATTTAGCTAGCTAATGTGAAATGTCCTTTTAAATGTTGCCAGAAATCATTTAAAAAACAATAAATCAGAATTGTACAGATCCTTTCATTTTAGGTGTCTAGACAATTCTTTGTTGCCTAAGCAGAATTACAAGAAAATATAAATTATATATTTGGATTTTGAAGTGTGATTGGTACATAATATATTTTATTGAATTGAATTCAGTAACTGCCAGGACAATAAATGAGTTTTTTGAAAAAAAGAATATAAAGTAACAAAACTCTACTTTAAGGGAAAATTTAATTGGCATCTAGTTTTTTCATAAGAGAATATGTGTATTTGAGGCAAACATTTGATTTTTCTAAATGGAAAAAAAAATCTTTTAAAGGAGCAAGGGAAAATAAATATTTTATGCTATAATTTCGGGAGGAGGGATAGCTCAGTGGTTTGAACATTGGCCTGCTAAACTCAGGGTTGTGAGTTGAGTCTTTGAGGGGGCCACCTAGAGATGTGGGGCAAAATCAGCATTAGTCCTGCTAGTGAAGGCAGGGGGCTGGATTCACTGACCTTTCAGGATCCCTTCCAGTTCTATGAGATACATATATCTCTATATATTGTTAATGACATTTATTTCCATGTTTACATTTTTGAGTGGTTTTTTCCCTTGGTTTTCTCCTCAAATTTTATGTTCAGTGAAATTTAGTACCACCTCAGAAAATAAATAATGTTACTGAAACTAAATAATGTTACTGAAGAAAAGTTTGTGAATTTCAAATTGTATTTGATCCTTTGAATTAAAAATCTCTTTCGGTGTTCCATACAGTGTATTTCTCAAATAAACTATACCGTGTCCTTGAGTTGTATTTGCTGTGCTTTCTAATTACTTACTAGCCAAAAAAGCATTATATGGGATGGCTATGAAGACAGCTGGCTAGTAAAAAAGATGATAGTTATCAGCTGTGCTACAATTGCAGAGGAAAGGGAGAGATGGAGAAATGACAAATGCATAATTATTCATTGTTTTACTAAAGCTATTTTAAAATGTTTTATTATTCTACAGTTAGATGGATGTCTTTGGTGAATGACATGAATTATCATTGCATTAGGTAAATATAATATAGCCTGAGAAAAACATTGAAATGGAGGTGCTAAATGAGAAAAGCCTTTACCAAATGCATCAACAAAGAAGATAGGTCAGATCACTAGCTAGCATAGATAGTAGCTCCTTTGACTTTGTTGGAGCTATTCCTGTTTATGCTAGTTGAGAATCTGGTTCTATGTACTGTGGGGAAAACTTCTAAAATGCCTAAGTGCTTCTAGGTTAATAAAAGGTGCAAGAGAATGGGCTGGACAAAGAGCAGTGCAGAGGAACATTAAGGCCCTAGATTCAGCAAGGCACTTAACCACATGCCTAACTTTAAGCAAGGAAAGAGCCACATTGAGTTCAATGGGACTACCCATATCCTGAAGGTTGGACACTTGCTTACCTACTTTTCCAGATCAGGGCCAAAATGGGGAGAGAAGTGAGGGAAGGTTGGCAAGGCTCAGGGAAGGCAAAGAGAATGAGACTGGGACTGGCGGAGGTTAGAACAAAATTATTCCAGTGGATGTTTTAATTATTATTTCCAGTCATTCAGGCTGCAGGGAGAGAGTGATGAAGAAGCCTGTATGCAGCTGTATGCCTCCTAAAGATCTCTCTGTCCCTAGGGGAGAGTTGGGGCCCGGGACATAGGCACCGAGTTTCTATCTGCTACCCCCCAGCTCCGCCCCTACTCCACCCTTCCCCCCAGGTCCCACCCTGCCTCTTTCCCACCAAGTTCCTCCCCACTGTCAAACATGCTGTGCCCTCACTCCTCTCCCCTCCCCCCAGCGCCTCCAGACACAGCAAAATAGCTGCTCGGGGGGAGGGAGAGGCACTGATTGGTGGGGCCTGCTGGCAGGCAAGAGGTGCTGGGAGGAGGGGGAGGTTGGTAGGGGGGCTCCTTGCCCCCCCACCGTTCCCCTGCCTCAGTTCCCCACCCACCTACGCACAAGCATGGGACCCCCAAAGCGTGACTCCTGCAGCAGTTGCCCCGATTTGCCATACCCTAGGGACAGCTCTGATTGGGATTATCATCCCATGGCTGATTCCAAGAAAGATACATTTCCCCCTCCCCACCCTATCCCATCACATTTTAACAAAGGAGCACTGTGTTAGCTGCTAGATACACTTAATCGGTCATTTATTTATTGTTGAGTGACTTTACAGTGTGAGACATCAGTAAATGAGAGTGTCTCTTGAAATAATTTTCACCTTTAACCCTCCTAGTGGTAGGTTCATCTCAAGCATTCATTTCAATAACTGTATATGATTTCATATCTTTACCACTTTTTGAGCATTCAGTCTCTGTTTTCTCATACATAGAGTTTATTGACTAACAAATCATCCAGTTTAACACACTGTGTCTAACAATGAGCTGTACAATGTGGCTCCTAAAACAGAACAAAACATCATTGTTTGAATTTCACTTCACTGTGAAACTATGCCCACCAAATAACTGTTCCATCAAAATTCAATGCAAGAGGTCAAGGGAAAGAATCTTCTCTTTCCCTGATAGAAATACTTAGACTATAAGCCTTTTGGGGTAGGGACCATCTTTCTGTTCTGTTTGTATAGCACTTAGCACAATGGAGAGCGGATCCATGACTGGAGCTTTTACGTGCTACTGTGATACAAATAAAAAATAATATATGAATAATAAACCAAAGATAGGAAGTAGTGCTGACAATTTATGCAAATCTAGCATGCACTTCGTGAAGAATATTTTGCAAGCATTTCTAAGCCAAAACTGCAAAAATCTACATATTGGTTTTTCTGTTTCTCTGCTGTTAGCCCTAGGAGGGACGAGAGCTGTGCATGCTATCCATTTTGTCTTAGCAAATATTCATGCGTGAAAACAAATACCTTTGGAAGTTTTTGCAAGAATTCAATGTTTTGTTATGTGAATTGTGTAAATAGCATTTTGACATGATGATGATGATGAGACTGGCCTCCTACAAATATTTGACAAACTAGCAAATTCTGTTTATGGGTTATTGGTGATCACATACTGCATGATGGGCACTGCAGAAAAATATAAGCTACAAAGATAAATGATGAGTGAAACCTGACATTTTTATTTTAGTGAGTCTTTACAGCATTTGGTAAATTGGTGACTATGTCATCTGGAAGATAAAGTTTGTCCCTCTGAACATGACAAAACTTCACCTTGGACAAAACCATTTCCCAGTTGTTGTCCAGCATAAGCACACCTTGTTATCTTATGGTTGCTGTTCTCACTTCAGCAAAATTGTAGCAAGCCTTTCAGGCCTGTGGAAACTGCTCTGCTTACGAAAAGCAGTAAAAATTAGAGACAACCTTCCAAACATTATAATTATGCATTTAAAAAATGGCCAGCAATTGTGTGTGCCTCTTTTTTGAGTGTCCAGCATGAGATAGATTGGGCCCAATTGTGTATGCCTAATTTGGACACCCAGAATCAGTGGCCACTTTTGAAAGTGCCAATATTTCTTTTGCAGATCTAGTCCACAGTGAAAATATGCCACACACCAATATCATGCATTCACTTTTATTCTCTGTCCATCTTTTATTGCCTCTTTTCCTTTCTTTAGTCATTAGCAGATTTCAACTCGCACCTGAATGGGTCCATATGCTCCCTCACTGCACAATGCAAAGGACAACAGGTCCATGGAAAAAGCCAAAGTGTCTCCCCAACCTTTCCTTTTCTCTGCAAAACATCTGTATGAATGAACTATAGAACATAATTCCTGCTGCACTTTCCCCTTTGTGGAATAATCAAACATAGCCAAGGGCCTGCAGCCAATAGAACCATGTTTATTAGTCCCAACAGGCCACCATGGCCAAGGATGGGTAAGTCAGGACTCTTCTGTGCAGCTGGGCAGGATTCATGAGAATCCCCACCTTCTGCTTTTTTATCAGGCCCTACTCCCAACCAACTCCACTAATACCTCTGTGGCCAAATTAGAAAATCCTTTGGAGCCATAGGTGAGATTCTCACCTCTCTCTGGCCCCGTTGGGTTGAATAAAAGGACTGGGGTAAGGTAAAGAAGCTCTAAAAGCCCCAGATCCAGCCAGGGATGATTCCATTGGTTTGGCAACCATACGACTGCCTTCACAGAACCACCTTACAAACTCTGATGTTGAGGGGGTGCTGAGAGCAGCAGGGACATATTTGAGGCAGGGCCACAGCACACAACAAGAAAAGAAGGAGGAGAGGAGAAAGTTTGGTTTCAGTTGTTGTGATGCTCCCCAGGGATACCCAGGTTTTTGAGGCAACTTACCACCATCTGCCCTTAGTGTGAGAGAGCTTCATCTGTGCCTGCTGTGGATCAGCTCCCTAAAACCACCAGCTTCTGAAAACACAAGTATTACAGTCCAGGCCTCTGTAGGCCTCACTCTCTCTGTACCAGTTAGCAAAAGGCACACACCAACACCCGAGTCCTCAGAGAATTCCCTATAGTGTTCAGGCACCTATCCACTCAACACTCAGAGGTACCAGGCCTGCTGTTTCCAGAGGAACAGCTTGTAAAATTCAACTCAAGACCATTGTTTTGCTTAATACCACAGCACTTAGATATATTTATAGTGAAAACAAGAATAAATTGATTATCAAAGAATGGGGATTCAAGTGATAGTGAGTAAGTATACTGGAAACAAATTGTTACATATAAAATGAAGTCATAACATGTTTTCTAGAGACTAAACAAGTTGTCCTCCTGTCTAGAGAAGTTTTTTTCTCACCTAAAATTTTCTACAGATTTTACCGCTCTTTCATGAAGCAAACTCACTGCCTGTTTACATCCTAGGTGAAGGATGACAGGGTGTCGTCTTTGTCCCCCAAATATATTAGAGAAAACCTTTGATGTGCTCCTCACAATAGTATCTCCCTACCCCTCAACCTGGCTACTGTTTAATTCATCCTGCTATGCTGAAGTTTTCCCAATCCTTTATTAGCATCCAGTTCATACTGGAGAGAGGAGACCCACTGCAACCCATACAATACTTAATTTGCATGTAAACAGACAGCTGCATAAACATTTCTTGTCTGAAAGAGAACCTGTTTTTCACCTTGCTGGTGATAGGGCTCGTGATCCAGAGTTTAAGGACATAATGTTCAGTGTGTATGCCTAACTCCATACACAACATTCATACGTGCATTTCACAATGATATTGATGACCAAGGTGATCCCAGCTTATATAAGAGACCTCTTCTGGTGATCTTGAATGTACATATCAGATCTGTGAGATCCCTGTAACTCCTCTGAACCACCTCACCAGTTGGCATTAAGAAATTCTTGGGCTGCAGTTCTGATTAAACTTTATTTTAATTTTGTTATTCAAGGAAGATCCAGGGAACTACAGGCCAGTCAGTCTCACCTCAGTCCCTGGAAAAATCATGGAACAGGTCCTCAAGGAATCAATTCTGAACCACTTAAAGGAGGGGAAAGTGATCAGGAACAGTCAGCATGGATTCACCAAGGGCAAGTCATGCCTGACTAACCTAATTGCCTTCTATGATGAGATAACCGGCTCTGTGGATGAGGGGAAAGCAGTGGATGTGCTATTTCTGTGCTTTTGATACAGTCTCCCACAGTATTCTTGCCAGCAAGTTAAAGAAGTATGGGCTGGATGAATGGACGGTAAAGTGGATAGAAAACTGGCTAGATTGTCGGGCTCAACGGGTAGTGATCAATGGTTCCATGTCTAGTTGGCAGCCGGTATCAAGTGGAGTGCCCCAAGGGTTGGTGCTGGGGCCGGTTTTGTTCAATATCTTCATTAACGATCTGGAGGATGGTGTTGACTGCACCCTTAGCAAGTTTGCAGATGACACTAAACTGGGAGGAGTGGTTGATACGCTGGAGGGTAGGACTAGGATACAGAGGGACCTAGACAAATTAAAAGAAATATGATGAGGTTCAACAAGGACAAGTGCAGAGTCCTGCACTTAGGACGGAAGAATCCCATGCACTGCTACAGACTAGGGACCGAATGGCTGAGCAGCAGTTCTGCAGAAAAGGACCTAGGGGTAACGGTGGATGAAAAGCTGAATGAGTCAACAGTGTGCCCTTGTTGCCAAGAAGGCTAATGGCATTTTGGGTTGTATAAGTAGGGGCATTTCCAGCAGATCGAGGGATGTGATCATTCCCCTCTATTCAGCACTGGTGAGGCCTCATTTGGAGTACTGTGTCCAGTTATCGGCCCCACACTACAAGAAGGATGTGGATAAATTGGGGAGAGTCCAGCGGAGGGCAACAAAAATGATTAGGGGGCTGGAGCATATGAGGAGAGGCTGAGGGAACTGGGATTGTTTAGTCTGCAGAAGAGAAGAATGAGGGGGGATTTGATAGCTGCTTTCAACTACCTGAAAAGGGGGTTCAAAGAGGATGGATCTAGACTGCTCTCAGTGGTAGAAGATGACAGAACAAGGAGTAATGGTCTCAAATTGCAGAGGGGGAGGATTAGGTTGGACATTAGGAAAAACTTTTTCACTAGTAGGGTGGTGAAGAACTGGAATGGGTTACCTAGGGAGGTGGTGGAATCTCCTTCCTTAGAGGTTTTTAAGGTCAGGCTTGACAAAGCCCTGGCTGGGATGATTTAGTTGGGTTTGGTCCTGCTTTGAGCAGGGGGTTGGACTAGATGACCTCCTGAGGTCCCTTCCAACCCTGAGATTCTATGATTCTATGATACTTTCTGGCCTGTTTCCCTGACCTGGCCAAACAATGCAGTATCTCTGATCAGCATAAAGATGAAGAAATACCAACAGTATTGCTGTCTTTAAGCTAGCTAGTGCCAGGAACCAATCTTTGTGTTAACAAGCTTTGTCAGAGCACATTTCTCTTTCCTTGTCAATCATATATGACCCATGTTGTATTGTTCCTCTCGATCACTGGTCACTGACTATCTGTATGACAGGAACCACTGACTGAACACTCCTGGCTGAAATAATGGCATATTTCATGCAATACTCCTTCAGCTGTTTTAAGCACAGTGTCAATGGGAAGTGTGTCTAGAAAGAGCAACAGTATCTCTAATATAACTTTGGTGTGCATATGTGCTTTTCTACCACCATTGAATTGCTTTTATAGATTTTCTCAAGATAGTAAGAGGATCAGATACTGACTCTCCTTTCTGTTGGGTTTTTCTATGAGAGCTAATGCCATCCTTTCTTTTCATTGTGACAATCCATTGCAATGAATTCTAAACTGCCCACACAAATCTAATGAATGTATTCAAATAATTCACAAATGGTTTTCTTCGTGTTTTGATTGTACCATTGAATAGATAACATTTTTAAATAATAATTGTACACTTTCTGTTCTAATGTAATCCAAAAGATATGCTGACATTAAATGGAACAGTGATTTTCTGTGAGTCATTAGTCAAGACAATTTTAGAAAACAAATTATGGCTGCATTATACTATTGGATATATACATTAATTCATTTAGCAAAACTTTGTTAATATGAACCATAAATGATCAGTGAGGTTCCAATTGTTGCCAAGTCTAATCTTCATTCATTTATGTAACTCTTGTTTATTATTAGGACACTTTAATTACTGCTGAATCTTAAGAATGTTACATTATTCTTCCTAGTTTGAAATAATTTATAGCTACAATTTGGATTACTTTGCTGTATCTTTATTTCTAATTTACCTCTAACTATCTTAAATAGTTATTCCTTGCAGTCTGTGATGGGAGGTATAATTCCAAGTAGGCCTACAAAGGGTTAACAGAAGCCCAAGAGCCCAATTAACCCACCTTATTTCACCTGGAGGGCATGCCATGCTCAGTTCAGTATCAGACCCAGCTGAGTGGCTGCCATAAAGCAAGGTGTTCAGAACAGCACTGAGAGAAGATCCAAGGTGAGGAGGCCCTATGCTGTCTTCTAAGAAGGCCCAAGGAAGAGGCAAGATGGCAATCCTTTCCTTGGTGGAGAGGCTGAAGAAGGCTGCAGATATTGGGGGAGGGGAGGGAATAAGGGCCTCAGAGACCAGGATTAGCTTCAGTGGTGGGCTATTGTGGGGAAGCATTCAAGACAAATATTCCTTTGCATTGGTGTCCTGAAATAGAACAGAGGAGACAGGGGAACTGGAAGACAGACTGAAATTTCAAACTGGTAGGGGTCTGAGTGAGTTGGTGGTGGTGGTATGTTTTCAGTCACTTGGGGAAGAGGTTGGTAATGCTGTATGATCTCAGGACGGGGAAAATACTTATTGATTTGCTACCTGTGTTTTAGTACTGGTGAAGGACACTATTTAGGACACTGATACTCCAGAAGAAGTAGGTCTTCAGATGGTCCTGGCTGTGGGGCAATGTACCCCACTATATAAGATGGAAATGTCATAATGGACTGCTCTGGGACAGTGAGGATGATTACATAAACCTTTTCTTTATTTGGCAATGATATTATATAGTAAGCTTTGTAATAATACCTTCCACTTTTACAGTATCTCACATCTGTGGCTCTCAAAATGTTTTATGAATTTAGCCTCACAGTATGTAAGGTATGCAAGTGTTATGTGTGTATGTACACATGGCTATGCATGTGTTACTGAAAAATGTTGTGAGGTTGAAAGCACCCACAAGCAGCCTTTCAGGTACGACAGTAAAAAGGCCAAACAATATTAATGGCTCATTGAGGAAATGCACAGACGCACAAGGATTACCCCAGGAACTGTGTACAATGGAAACCTCTCAGAGATAGCACTGCACAATGGGAACTGTTTGACCCAGGTCACAGCAAAAGAATTTTCCAGCAAGTGGGGAGAAGATATAAAAGGGGGGAAATGACATCCTGAGAGCACCCCACTCTCCCTACAACAACACACCTTGAAACACCTGAGAAACAAAGACTGAACTGTTGTAATTATGGTCCCAGGCTAGAAGGATCTTTAGACTGTGTATGAAAACCTGGGAAAGCCAAGGTAACTTGTGCCTTTAGAATCTACCAGCCTGTTTATCACTCAGGGTGAGAATTTGCTAATTTAAATCCTACCTATCTAGTGTGTTAAGCTCAATTTGCATTTTTACGAAGGTAATCTGCTTTTATCTGTTTGCTATCACTTAAATCTATTTTTAGTTAATAAACTTGTTTTGTTTTGTCTCTAAAACCAGTGTGGAACTCATACTTGGGACAGAAAGCTGTGCATATCTCTCTCCACATTGAGGAAGAGGGTGAATTTTATGAGCTTACACTGTATAGGTCTTTGTGCAGTGCAAAACAATACAATTTTGAGTTTACACTCCAGAGGGGATGTGCACCTGCATGCTGGGCAATTCCTTAGCTAAGTGCTCCCATGCAGAGCTGATCTCAGCATCTGTGTGAATATAGTGCAGCTGGGTGTCTCTCTACCTGTGTGTGTGCTGGAAGGGGGCTTGAGAGCCTGTCACAGCAGCACAGAGTAAGGGGAACCTAGGCCAGTTCCAAGTGGCACCCTGGCGGGAACCCATCACAGTGGGTATGCTTATATATGTAGACATAGCCGAAATGGCTTGCTCACAGAACAAGAAGACTATAGTGGAGCTGGAAATAGGATCCAAAGTTCTGCCTACAGCAGGAAATTAAAATACTCAAATATTGTGGGATAGAGAGAGAGAAGGCTAGGTCCATGGGGTGATAATTTTTCTTTCAAAGTGGTTCTTGGAGGGAGCAAAAGTTGGAGACTCACTTCTCAGCTCCTGGCTATATTCACATCCAGTTCTTCGGTGTATCAAGTACACTTGCTGTAATGCACAGGTTTGATCAAACCTCCTCTCAAAATGCCTTTTCTCTGAAAGAAACCCATTCATCCCAGGACTCCTCCTAATGCATTCACACACAAGGTAGCCTAAAGAGAGCTGAGAGGATGTTAATGAGCTGCCCTTCCTTTTTTCCTCACACTGCCAGGAAAAAGTGGCGGGGATAGAAGAAAAGGGGTGGGAAGGCAAACAGCCCTCCCCAAAATGCCCTGTTTGCCTAGAGTTGGTTAGTGAGGGAATAGAGGAGAAACTATTTTGTTAACTGTGTTGTAGAGAAACACAAAACAATTATAATATAATATAGTTATGTTTCATCAACATGAACTTTTAGTTGTGACAGTGTGAAGTAATAATGGTTTATAATGAATTTTGATGACAAAGCAGATCTCTAGCATTGAGTACTGCTAATTGAGAGTAACTAAATCCACCCAATGAATTGATATGACTTGTGAACTAATGATAGACAAACCTCAGTGTTTGTTAGTTTAAATTGAATAAGCACCCTGAAGTTTGGATTTCATATCCATATTTCAGCTCTCAAATTGTGTTGGAACACTTACAGCATCAGCTCTTCTTGCAGTGCATTCTAATGTCACCTTTGCTAAAATCTCTGGGAATAGCCTTCAACTAGTATGTTGGTATGTTTCAGAAGTACAATCACAATTTTTTTTTTAAAAAAAGCTAACTGATTTTTTTTTCAAACCTGAAGCATTTGTATTCTATTCTATTCACTTTAAGATCTTATGCCACACCAAACCCATGTATCTTAATGCCTTCCAGTAATGTATTGAACATTGTGACTAGCACGTCACACTTGATTCCTTCACCAGCCCTCACCCCAGAAGGAAAACCGTATGTGCTTTTTGCTTCTTTAATAGACTAGGAGCTTTTATTAGTGAACACAAAGTTGAAGTTGTGGCACTTGTACTGGAAAGTGCTGAGGTTTGAGACAGTTATTCTGGAAGTGAACTTCATGGTCTTGGACCAGACATTTAGAGTACTCCATTCCCTCTACAATCTTCATCGTTGTGGTACACAATTATGTTGTCAGAGGTTTGGAAGAAGGTTCAGGACTCTTTATTTCAATACTTTTCATTTGGCATTTGGTCATTTAGGATTCAAAGTTTTCCTATTGAGATTTGACTCAATGAATGATTGTTTCTATGGCACAGGTAATTTAAAATAAGGAAACGGCAACAGTGCTAGTTTGAAAAGTTTTCATACAGAACTCTGTCACAATCCAATTTTTCTAAAAACAAACAAATCAAGTTTGGCTTTGTTCATAGTTTTGAAGCTTCATTCTGCTCAATAAATGAGACTTGGCACATTTCTAGAAACAATGTAATTGTAATAGGGCTGGAAGTTTGGCACTAAAAGAGTGGGGGAAATAGTTGTTTGGATAGCTGGCAGTTAAGTATTTTAAGATCAGCTAAAATTAGTACAAACAAACTAGAATAAAAAAAAATCTGTAATCCAGTCATGTTACGCTGAAGTTTAATGATAGAAAGTAATGAATTAAACATGTGCTTCTGTAGAAGACTTTGGATGCCAGACCTATTTAAAAGCACTGCAGAAAACGTTTCAAAGTTTTGGTCTTTTTACTTTTGCTTATTGTACTAATTTTTAAAGTGAACCACTTCTTGATTTATCAGCCTGATATGATTGTATTTAATGGAAAGAGTGAGCATGCTGTTGATCAACTCCTATACTCTCCCATACCCCTACTGCTTAGACCTGGTTAAGGAACTATGCATGATGATAGTTGCATAGTCCTTCACTGATTCTCCTTTGTTTTTGCAGGACAGGTGGCATTTGTGTTCTTGACAGTATCACTGGATTGAAAATACCAAACATTATAGGATGTTATAGTACTCTTTGTAGGCTTTATAACTCTTGATTGCTTTTAGCCTTGTCATTCCAATTTATTTTCCTCTTCCTTACAGCTCCAGAAGTAGGACCAGACCTATCAATCACAAATCCTGAGAAAACCTCCAGTTTTTCTGTCTCCTGGAAGCTTAAACATGCTGGGCAAATCCTCAGTTGGTGTAAAATTGGCATGGCTGTGCAGACATCTGTGGAACTATGTTGGTCAAAAACCAACGGAAGGAGTTTCTCCAGCTCTCTTGCTATAATGAGACATAGGACATGAGAAGTCCTTGAAATGTTTGGTCTTGACTCAAAATTCCTTTATTTTTAGGCTTCCTTCAATAACTTTCCTTGGGTTTGATTACACTCTCACTTTCAATGCTTTAATTCCATTGAGCATGGTTGAGTTGTTTCTAATGTCCTAATGTCAGCATAAGTGAAATCAGTGAACAAGGATAAGCAATTCCCATTGACTTCAGCATCGAAGCTTGTAGATTGAGGCAAGAGTTGTAGATTGAGGCCCTAGTAAACAATTTACCAGATGCTACCAATTATACTTTTTCAACTGCAAAAGGTTTAGCTTCAGTTGGGAATAATTAGCTATTAACCATACAATATGTTGTTGTTCTGAAATGAAAATCTAAACTTTAACCTTAGTATGAATAACACAAAAAGAAAATCATAGTTGTTCAACTAGTGCAGAGTGTGCTGATTGGGAATTGGTTTTGAGCCAGATTTGCAAAAGAGCTCAGTGCTTTGGGTGCTGGGTTCTTTTGAAAATGTGCCCATCAGTCTAGTTGCTGAGCACTTTTGAAAATCCGACTCTTATGTAGGAATCTAAATGGAAGCTGAGCTTTTTTGAAAACCTGGTCTTAACTGTGGGTGCTCAGCACCTGAAAATCTACCCCTTAAGGACCAAGTTTTCTACACAACAGTAGGGATACATTAGATGCAAATTGAGTTTTGATTGTGCAAGAACTGTGGGATTGGGGTCTAAATGTTTGCCTTTTCCTTGTAAAGATTGCCATGTTATGTAAATAAATTAATGTACTTATGAAAATTAAATGTTATGTAGTAACTAATTCATTTACAATCATTTAACAGTCATTGGATTTTACACTAATTGCCTTATGAGATTAATGAATTTACATAGTTACTTGAGTTTCACATTTCTTGGCAAGGCATAGTGAAAAACCTAACAAAGCCCAGCCACAAGCTTCATTTACTGTGAGATGACTGAGAAAAAAAAGTCTGCCTTGTAACAATGAAATCTGCACTGAGAAGTTCAAGGAATAGACTATCTCAAGTACCATAAGCTAACAATGAACTGGTAAGTAATAAAGTGGTGACTTGGGCCTTGATCCTGCAATGTCTTATGTGTTTAGTGGGTGCTAGATGCTTAAGGGGTTTTCAAAAGCACCTATTTGTCTTTAGGTGACTAAATGCCTTTAAAAAATAAGGTCCTTCATCTTATTTGAAACTAGGTAGTAGGTTCCTAAATCACTTATGCACTTTTGGAATTTTTACCTTACATCGAAAGTGTCTTTTCCTTTTAGTTTTATTATTTTTGCAGTTTTTTGTAGCACTAAGTAAACAAACCCAGAGGATTTTCTCAAACAGGGCAAATGCAGTATGATATTTGTTGTATAATCCCTCCCTTATTTCCATAGTAATTGAACTTTCCCTTCTCTTCCCTGTCCCACCCCTCCCCCCACTAACTTGTAAGCATAGCCTTGCCGTCATGACATGAGGTTGAAAGAAATTTTTTAATCTCAAGATGTCACTTGTAGTCAGTGGGTCCTTCGACAAATGAAGCATTAAACATCATCTAATTAAATGCTATGAACAATGGCCTAAATATGTAGAAAGGGAGACTAACTACTACATATAATTCTGCATGCTGTTTAGGTGACTCATTCTGCATTGGAAATTGCTTCAGGAAGTTATTTTTTTTCTAGTGTTTATGAAAAATAGCTGATTTCCTCCTTTATTGTATTGTTCTTGGATAGAACTTGCTCACTACTTAATTGTTTAATCCTTCCTGCTGTTACACATCCTGTTAACATCCGCAGTCTCTTTAAAAAGGTATTTTCATTTATAATTGACTTCCAATTTAATATTAATTTCAACACAAAGAGCTGATCAAAATCATACCAAGGCAGGACTATTCATATCTCAGTGTTATATTCATATTCCCTGTTGCTATAGTAACTGAAAAGAACTGAAGCTTACAGACAGTTGAAAAAGTCTATAGTAACTCTGGGGTTTATACAATGTTGTGTGCATCTCTGTTTCTTTCTCTCTCCCACTCACACAATATATTATATGCACACAAAACTGCACTGTGTATGTGTAGTCTCTTTCATGCACAGCATGAAATGTCATTGCTTTTACCTTTCCCTAGCAATTGAAAACCTCAGACACTTGAGCTGACAGTACATAGTTGTTTGTCTGTGGATAAGGAATTGTCACTGGAGACCCCTGCAGTGAAATCCTGCCCCCACTCCTCAAGCCAATGACAACACTCCCATTGAATTCGTAGGGGTGAAATCCCAGTCCCATTGGTCTTTTGACCCACTTCCATCTATTTTGCAATATACAGGTGGAAAGCTGTGGACTCCCCAAGCATAGAAGATTCCACAGATGACAGAGAGACCTCCCCATGATATATGGGATGCACTGGGATGCACCAAAGGTGGGAGGAGGTGTGGCAGGGATTTGAAGTGGGGTGCAAGTTCAGCATATTCCAGCCAGTCTTTGCCAGTGTAATGGGCCCAGGTTCAGGGAAGTCACCCTCGAGTCTCTCTGAGGGGGTGGGATGGTCTATGCCATCTGCAATTTGGGAATCTTTTCCCCAATGGGATATAGCATCTATTCTGAGCTCTCAGAATAACTTCTCAGATCAAAACTCTGTGGCAAGTCTGGGACTGAATATTGCCCTCATTTCTCCAGAATTCCGGAGAAACAGATCACATTTGGGGCAGAAGGAGGAATTTCACTAGAAGGTTGTTTAAAACTTTGGAAACTGTTTGAAGCTGCTAGTGTCAGAATAATTTGTGGAGGGAGACAAAAAGGAGAGACTTGCTTCTTACTTGAAATACTTATTTTTTTGTACACTTTCAATCTACTTTCCCTTTACCCTCCACTTCCTGACTCCCCACATCCCACACTGCTATGCTTACCTTCAGCATGCATCTCCTATACACCTGAACAGATTTGCATGAGGGGTCCCCATTCTGGTTGTCCTAATGGCATCTGTCAGATCAGGCTGCTCTCCAGTGTGCCTTTATAGAACAATCCCTCTTAATTTTTTTTGATGCTAATTTAAATAAAAAAAACTCAGGGAAATTCTTATTCTAAAAGCTTCGTTAGGCAACATGGTCTAGTATAGGGGTGGACAAATATTTTGGCCTGAGGGCCAAATCGGGTTTCAGAAATTGAATGGAGGGCCGGTTAAGGGAGATAGGAGGTGGGGGCCAGGCCACGACCATCTCCCCCCTGCCCAGGACTCCTGCCCCATCCAACCCCACCACCATTCCCTGATGGCCCCTCTGGTACCCCTGCCCCATCCACACACCTCCACTCCCTGTCCCCCTGACCGGGGCAGCTCCAGACCCCAGCACGCCAAGTGCGTGCTTGGGGCGGCATGCCGCGGGGGGGCGCTCTGCCGTTCGCCGGGAGGGCAGCAGGCAGCTCCGGTGGACCTCCCGCAGGCATGGCTGCGGAGGGTCCGGTGGAGCCGCGGGACCAGCGGACCCTCCGCAGGCACGCCTGTGGGAGGTCTACCGGAGCTGCGGGACCAGCGACCAGTAGAGCACCTCCTGCGGCATGCCACCCTGCTTGGGGCGGCAAAATGTCTAGAGCCGCCCCTGCTCCTGACTGTCCCCGGACACCCAATGCCCCATCCAACCCCTCTTCTCATTCCTGATGTCCCCCCCGGGACGCCTGCCCCATCCAACCACCCCTTCTCACTGTCCCCTGACTGCCTCCGGAACCCCTGCCCCTGACTGCCCCCTGCCGCCCCCTCCTTCCTGACTGCCCCTGGACCCCCCCTGCCCCCATTCAACCCACTGTTTCTCCCTGACCCCCATCCACACCCCCGCCCCCTGACCACCACCCCAAACTCCCCTGCCCTCTATCCAACCCCCCAGTTCCCTGCCCCTTACCACGCTGCCTGGAGCACCGGTGGCTGGTGGCGCTACAGTCGTGCCACCCGACTGGAGCTGGGCCATGCTGCTGCCACTGCCACCATGCAGCACAGAGCACTGGGTCAGGCCGGGCTCTGCAGCTGTGCTGCCCCAGGAGCTCACAGCCCCGCTGCCCAGAGCATTGTGCTGGTGGTGGAGTGAGCAAGCTGAAGCTGCAGAGGAGGGGGGACAGCAGGGGAGGGGCCCCGGGTGAGCCTCCTGGGCCAGGATCCTGGTGGCCGGGCAGGACAGTACAGCGGGCCGGATGTGACCAGCGGGCTGTAGTTTGCCTACCCCTGGTCTAGTGGATAGGAAATTGGGCTGCTACTCAGGAGGCCGAGATTCTACTCCCATTTTGCCACTGACCTTAGGCAAATCACTTTACTTCTCCATCTGTTTCCCCTCTCATATTTTGTCTCCTTTGTCTACACTATAAGCTTTCCAGACCAGGACTGTCTCATGTGTCTGTACAGCACCTAGTGCAATGGAGTCTGACCTTGGCTGGGCTTTCTGAGCACTGTTGTAACACTATTGCTCCTAACAACAATAAACTTGCAGGGAAGGTTTCTCTGGTGCATTTCCTGTTAACCTATTTCCTCAAAATCACATCTGATTTTGAGGATGTGGAGGGGCAGTTATATGATGGAAGTGAAAGGGAGTTTGTGGTGGAAGTGAGGAATCTGCAAACGCACTTGGTTTATGGGGTTTGAGTGGTAAAGAACGTGCACTGAGGTTGGTCTGAATCTTAGTGTTGCCTTAATTGGTTATTTCCTTGAACTCGCATGATTGTGTTGATAGGAAATAAACTTGATCTGCCTTAACCCTTCAGTTAACAGAGCTTTTGGTGTGTGAACCGCACTGATATGGCACTATGTTACTTCAATAAACTAAAAATATTTAGTGAAACCTCTATCCATGCCACAATATTCTTGGAATGCAATACCCAACGGTAACCAGTTCATTCCTACTACGCTGCATTTTTTCATGCAGTATTTATTGTTGTTTCCACACAGACCCATTGAATACAAAGGTAAGCACATCTCATTAATTTCAAAGTGAGTTTGATGGCATATGTTGACTACTAGCATAGCAAAGAATGTCAGAAACTAGAACCTGGTTCCAATGTCACTGGTGTGACTCAACTAGTTCCAGTAGATTAATTTAAATGGATGTAAATGAGATCAGAATCAGGCCTGACCTCTATAGTCTTGGCTTGGAAAAAATGCTACTTTTTTTGCTTTTCTGGGAATATAATACAGCTGTATAGGTAATATTAATTTTAAGGGATTAGGAGCTGTACTAGCACTTGTTTTGGATTTTCCCCAGATATGCAATACCTTAGGCACTGCCTCCTGAAAAACTAGTTTATTATGCAAAATAATGTGAGATAGCAAAGTATGGTATAAGGCCTTCATGCCGCAATGAAGTCTATTGCAGTGAATGCCAGTGCCTGCGCAGAGCACTTTGCCAGATCAGGGCTAAATCTGTAACATTGCCTAGCAGAGACTTTACTAATAATAGCTGATGTGCATCTTCAGAACCTATTTTTCAAGGACAAGTCACTCAGTATGTCACTCTTTTTTCAAAATATCCAAATGTAGCAGCCGAGTTAAAGACTTGAACTGTCTTCTTTGGGGCAGGAATCGTGTCTCCTTTTGTGTTTGTAAAATGCCTTCTATAAAGGGGGCCCTAAACCTGAACAGGGATCAACATTAAATTCTAATTAATAGTAAGTGTGCAAAAGCTCTCTTATTCAAACCAATGAATGAGATCCTCGTCCCTGCTCTGGCCACTTTGCACAAGGTAGAAGGAGGGGAGTGCTGTAAAGGGGCCTTAACAACTTCAGTTCGGCCTGAAGCAGGATTCTCTTGCTGCAGTCACCACTCTCCTTCAGGGACTTTCTGGTAAGTCTGAGCATAATAGGGAGGCAGGGAGTGTGTGTCAGGAACAGGACTGCATCTCACAGCTTCGTGGAAATTCCGGGCATCACTGTGACCTCCGGGACTGCCACGGGAAATTGTTGTAACTTAGAAAGGCCCCTGGGCTGTCTTAGTTATACTCTGTACTTCTCCAGCCTCTGGAGAAACCTACATCAGAAGTGCGTAAAGCTACCATAGTTTCCTCTCCCACTTGGCTGCAAGTTCTGTTTTGTGCCTCTAAAAGCATCGCAGAATCTCAGCCAACAGATTTTTAATCATTTGCTTTTAAAAAGTTAACTTCAACACATTTCTACTCTACAAAATTTCTCATGGAAACTTGCTATACTCTCTGTGTTGGTAGCCCAGCTGCAATATTTAAACTTTAAAATATTTGAATTATAAAACCCTGGAAATATGACACATGCAGATGGATCTTTAAATGTAATGATACAATCATATCTCACAAAATTATTATTTTAATTAACTTTTTATTGAACTTTCCATAAAAGAAAAGCCACCGAAATTCAAAGATACATTTGGCTCATTAAATTACTTTTGTATGAATTCATTACATAACAGTGATATTGATGTATGTGTAGTACATGTGATCATGATTTCCTACCTAGCAGTGTAACACAGTGTTGTAAAGACCCAGTTCAGCAAGTTATTTAATCATGGGCCGAACTTTAAGCATGTGAGTACTTGCTGTGACTTCAATTAGACTATTCTTATGCTTAAAGTTAGATAATGGAGCTGGTTAAAAAATGGAACTCCCTTCCATGGGGGGAAAAATGCATTTTGTGGGGGAGGGGGAGTGATCTCAAACCAGGATACAGGTGGGATTGCCAACTTTTTACTGGCATAAATCTGAAAACCCTTGTCATGCCCCGCCCCTCCTCCGAGGCCCCTCCCATACTCTGCCCCTTCTACGAGGCCTCATCCCCCACTCACTTCATCCCCCCTCCCTCACTCACTTGCTCTTCCCCACCCTCACTCACTTGCTCATTTTCACCCGGCTGGCTGAGGGGTGTGGGACAGGGGTGAGGGCTCTGGGCTCTAGGGTGGGGCTAGAAATGAGGAGTTCAGAGTGCAGGAAGGGTCTCCAGCTGAGGCATTGGGTTGGGATGTCAGAGGGGGTGAGGGCTCCAGATGGAGGTGTAGGGTCTGGGGTGGGGCCAAGGAGGAGGGGTTTGGGAGTACAGGAGGGGGCTCCAGGCTGTGGGGTGGAGCAGAGAGGTTCAGAGTATGGGAGGGGGTGTGGGGCTGAGGCAGGGTGTTGGGGTGTGGGAAGAGGTACGGGCTCTGGGCTTGGGGTACAGGTTCTGGGGTGGGGCCAGAAATGAGGGGGTCAGGGTGCAGGAAGGTGCTCTGGGCTGGGGCAGGGTGTTGGGGTGTGGTGGAGGGGAGGGCTCCAGCTGGGGGTGCAGGCTCTGATGTGGGACTGGGGATGAGGGATTTGGGGTACAGGAGGGTGCTCTGGGCTGGGGGAGGGGGTTGTGTGTGGGGTGTGTGAGGGCTCTTGGGATGCAAACTCTGGGGTAGGGCTGGGGATGAGGGGTTTGGGGTGTAGGAGGGTGCTCTGGGCTGGAACTGAGGGGTTTGGAAGGTGGGAGGGGGATCAGGGCTGGGGCACGAGGGGGAGTGAGGGCTCCGACTGCGGGTGAGGGCTCTGGGGTGGGGCTGAGGATGAGGGGATGAGGGTTTGGGGTGCAGGAGGATGGACAGTCAGTGGCCTGGTCCCTTTTTGACAGGGTGCTCCAGTTGAAAACTGGACACTTGGCCACTCTAGATACATATGCAAATTTGCACCCACACAAACACTTTTTTACAGGAAGGAATTTGAAGAAAAAAAAAGTTCCCTTTTGGCTGAATCAAAACAGATTTTTTGGTTTCCTAGCTGCCTACCCAGAAGGCTCCTGTCAATTTCATTGGCAGAAAGTGAAATTGACAAGAGCCTTCCAGCCCAGTTACCAGAGAGGCATAGAGCCAGGCACCTCAGCTTCTCCCCCCCCCCCCCGCCCCGCCCCTTCTCCTGGAGTCTGAGGGAAGTCAGGGAAGCTTGAGTGGCAGGTTTCTCTGCCTTGGAGCTAGTGGGGAAGGCAGAGAGCCAAGGAGGCAGTGAATCAGGGTGTTTACCCTGCTCACCCCTCCAGGTAGTAGTCTTTTATCAGTTGACAAGAGTCTTCCAGGCATGCAGCTGGAGAACTATATCTTTGATTTTTCCCATCAAAAACTCAAAACTTTTTAGCAAAACTGAAATTTTCCCACAGAAAGTCTCAGTTTCGTGAGAAGGGCATTTGCTATCAGAAATTATTCTGACAAATTCTGACCAGCTCTAGTAGGTGCAGGCTGAAGTACTTTGCTGAACTGATGTCTGCATGACCGGTTTGTAGGTACACACCATAAAAATATCCACAAACTGTAAAACAGCTTAATCCCTAACAAAAAGGTTGTTTATGTATTTATTTAAAATAACCATAACAATAATTAAGCAGAGCTTGGCCCAAAGCTGAGTAGAAGTAAAGGAAGCTCTCAAATAATATGGGTTTGGAGTTTGGAAGTGATCAGAAAACTATATTGCAGACTTTCAAAATGTAGATTTTTGAATTAAAGAAATTGACACAGCCCTGCAGTCTCTGGTTCCTCAAAGTGTAAACAAATTTTGGTGACACTTTAAAACTAAAAACTCCAAGTCAAAGTCTGGCCACAATCTATCAGCTGGCTGGAGATATTGATCTTACTTGCTCTGCTTTAAAGACTGTGTCATTCCACTCACTTCACTGGAGTCACTGCTAATTTAAACTGGTGAAAACAGATCAAAATCAGGCTGTGTGTTTGTAAATGTACAGTCTCCCAGTTGCTACAGTCTAAACACTTCTGGTCTGATGGGAAAAAGGTCTTAGTATAACCCAGAATATGTGAATTGAGCATTCAAAGGGGCTAAACATACATAATATATGGATTTGGGACTGATGGCTTCCCCTACTAGTTGGTAATTGCAACTTATTGGGCTTCATTTCTCGCTGATTGACATGCCGTATCCTTGACAGCATAACAAGTTAAGGACAAAGTCAATTATTGATTAGCTGTCACCTGTCTCACGTTCCTGTGAAAGGATTGAATATTGGTTGCATTCAAAATGAGTTAATACTAGCCAAAGGGGCTAAGGGGAATAAGAAATGCTTGCACACACACAGTGTAGGGGGTTTTGGGGGGAAAAGAAATGCTAGAGAAGACAGAGGCCCATTAAAAAACATCTGAAAGCAAGCTAAATCTGCGATGACTCAGAAATGGTAGAATTACTCAACTACTCTGTCTTTCTGTTTGGAAAAACAGAAAATATACAAATAATATGTCCAGATGGCATATTATACTTTTGTAAACCAATTTTGATACCAATTATACTTTTGTAAACCAAATGCCTTTCTAACATAGATTAATCAGTAGAATTTGTTGTTTGAAACACTTGTTCATGCTCAAACTATAAAGCTTGGCTTAGTTGACCATAAGAAGTTATTAGATTTGAACCAAAATCAAAATGGAAAATCTAAACTCCTTTGAACTTCAAAATTTCAGATTAGAATCCCTGAATTCAAACTCATGTCTCCAGATTTGATTCCATAGCCAATCCAAAACCTGAAGGGGCCTATTTCCAGATGCCAGTGAGGATATAGGAGCACACATACATTCCCTACATGCATTTCCTACAAGTGAATATTCTAAGAGCTATTTAATGTCAAATCTGACCTCAGTCAAAGTAACAACAAAATGTTAGTGATTAAAATTGAGAGTTGCTAGCACACTCAATTTCCATGCCATCAGAAAACCGAAGCCCTAAATAAAAATGTAATTGGAAAAGGTATCTACAGAGCAACCCAGTAGTTCCTATGTCATCTAAAGATTGTAACAGTCTAGCGCTGTATAAATAACTGACTTTTTGATTCACTGGCTGTTTTGGAGAGCGAAAAAAATCAGCACACTGAAAAATCAAATATTTCATTGCAATATTTTGAACAAAATATTTTGTTTGACCCAAAATTAAGTATTTAATTCATTTTTGAGCTTTATAAAATCTGTGAAAAAAATTGAAGTAAATTTCTAAACAGTCATTTTGAATTAAAAAAACCAAAATAAATGTTTTGTTTCAAAAATGTCAAAATGGAACATTTCTTTATTTTTTTCAAATTTTATAGGATTTTTTTAAATTAAAACAATTTGGCAATTTCCACACAAATTTGTGAAATGTTTTGAATGACCTAAATCTACATTTGTGCCCTCTCCCAACCAAAATAAAAATGTAGGCTGAAAAAATTTTGCCCAGTTGATGTGTGGATTTCTGGGTTCTATTTTTGTTTCAGCTACTGCTTTCCTTTGTTAATTTGAGCGATCTCCATAACGTTTCTATGTCTCATTTTTCTCATCTGTACATTGTATGCACATGCATCTGCCTCACAGGATAAGAAAAGATTTTGTATCATTGTATCAAATATTTTACTGAAATCTAGCTATGACAAATATTTCAGTCTTTTTACATACCAATTCAATGATAGAAAAGGAAATCTATTTTCTGTTCTAATCCTGATCCTTAAGGGCCAAATTGTTACCATTTTTCATTCTCTGTAATACCTTACTCCATCAGTAGTCTCACTGATTTAATTGTGATTGCTCATAGAATTAGCTTCTGCTCAGCGTGCATGAGAATCTGGCCTCAAGATAAGAGTGGTTTCCCTGGCAACTTCAAATACTCTTTTGTTTACTTCACAAAATGATTGCATTTTTACTAGGACATTTTAAAATCAGGATAAATGTAATCTTTAAAAAGGTTTGTACATCTGTTGCAGACAGGATTATTTCTTATATTTATTTTAATAATGCTACAAAATACCAATTTTTCTTTCTCCTTGTGTTCTAGTCAAATGAGTGATGTCTGATTACACAATATTTCTAAAAGAAAGCAATAAGGATTTCATTAAAAGGTTTGAATGGTGAGGAAGAGAACATGATTGCTGGATTGCTTTGAGTCAGTTTCTCCCTTTGATTTATATCTCCTACTGTCTTTGCATCAATAATGTTTCACTTTATTTACCATTTGTAATTTTCTTTGTCAGGACTATAAGGATTATGCTTTATGATGTCTAAGGGCAAGCCCAGCTGGGCTTCTAAAGAATCTTTTTTCCAAACCACTGTCGCAACCTGATACGCAGTTATGGCTCTGTATGGCCAATTGTCGGTCCATGGCCATCTTGTCCTGTTAAAAGGACAAGGCAGCCTCCATCTTGGACCAGGTTCTTGTTGCATAGGAAAGGGGCAGAGACCTAATCCTGCCCAGCAACACTAAAGTGCTGTGTGTACTTTCCTGCTTTTTTTTCTGTTGGGCCATCTAAAGGTCAGGCTAGTGTAGTGTGCAAAGACCTGATTCTGCCCAGCAACTCCGTAGTATGCATTTTCCCGCTCTTTTTGGGCCCGGTCGTCTGGAAGTCAGGCTAGTTCTGCCCAGCAACTCCAGAGTACTGTATACAGAGACCTAATTCTGCCCAGATACCCCAGTGTGCCGTGTGCAAATCCTGCCGGCGTGGGGGGCAACAGCTCGGAGCCTGGAGGGAGGGGGAACCAGGGACCAATCAGATGTTGACACGAGTGAGTGAGACCCTTTCTATAAAACTAGGTTTCCCCCCAAAATCTGGGTGGAGTATCCACGTGTCAGCTGAAGGACCTGATCAACCTTTCGGCCAGGGTCTCCTCCTGGTATAGCTAGCTTGTGTCGTGTCGTCTTCATTGTCGCCTTGGACCTGTTCCTGGCACCTCATCATGCTTCTGGTGTCTGCTCTGCTGGTCAGCTGCGCCTGGAGTGCGGTATTTGTTTTCTAATTTCTGGCAGTTTGCTTATCTAGCCTCCTATTTGTCCCCTCCCTAACCCAGTACCAAGTGTGTACACAGTGTTAAGGATTAAAGTATTGAGCTCATAATTTCACAATTGCCTAGGTGTATAGTTGTTCTAAGGTTTTAATAAATTGTTTATTGTAAACTGTTTTAAGTGTGTGAGTCACTGCTCTGTCTTTGTCCGGAGTGTTTGTGTCTGGGAGCTGTCTCCACGTGGGGATTAGCTGACCAAGGGGTTCCTGTCCCCGCGGTCTGTGTGAGTGGAATCTGCCCAACTGTAGCCGCACCACACTCTGGGTTTACCCTTAGTGTGAAAGCAAGGGCGGTTGAGGCAGTGGCCTGTGGGTCTCTTTCCTGTGTTGCACCGGGCACCGCCCTGACGAGCCCGATTCCCATCTTGTGTGATTGGTGTGTCTGCCTATCCAGTGTGGTGCAGTGAGTAGTATAGAATTGTACTGTTAATGATTTTTGGGTTGTTTATATTGCCTAACAACATCCCAGCTAAAAATTGCCTCTCTCCCTTGGCCCAAGTTGTGACTTTCCCCCAAATAAACGCAGCCACTTGGCTTTGCACCTTATTCTGGTCCTGCCTGATTTTCCTCTCCCAATATAAAGCTGATCGAACCGCAATCTGTTTCGGACAACCACAAGCTTTGGGAAATAAGGATTATGGTTTCATGGTGCTCTTCGCTGCTTTTCTCCAGTCTAGTTGGGATCTGGTTTGTAAAATATTAAATCAGATATGACTAGAATATTTGATCTTCTCAGATGTCATCAGATCTCTTGTGAGATTTGCTGCCCACAACTGATGGTAAATTTGAAAGATTAACTAACAAAATCCCACATGTGGAGATGTAGGTAGCTAATCTGGAAAATGTTCTTTTGGGGGGTATGATGCACTTTTCAATCTGAGGATTAATGTGCATAAAATTCATTAGTGAACATTTTAGAGAATAAAGCCAGAATTGCTTGAAATACATGGTAAAAGACAGGTGGTCTGAGTCCTCTTTTATTTCATCTACATATGCTTTGTGGTCACTATCTCTTTTCTAGTGGCTGTGGGCATAATTTTCAAAAGAACCTTAGTCCCTCTGAAAGTCAATGGGCATGCCACTAATTGAAATGACTTGAAGGATTATGCTGGTTGTATTTGTCTGTGGGTGCTTGCACAAGAAGTGTGGATCAGGCATAAGGAGTTCTTTCCTTGGTACCACCACTCAGAAGTAGGGACAGTTTCTGGGCCCCCTCCAGCCACTCTACACCATTGTGGCAACATATTGGGTCTGTAAAGGAGCCTCAAAAGCGTAGAGGAAAATTCATGCAGTGAAGGAGCAATGTAAAGCAGGTGTATTCCCCCTATGCTGCAAAATCTCAACACCCCTGGTTTAGGGGCATGCCAGGGGCAGGAGACAGAGTGTCCATAGAGAAAAACGTGACAGCTATTCTCTGCTATAGAGCAGCTGCATGGACAGTCAAAGGAAAATCTTGTGGCTGCACTAATTTTCGTCCAAGGATGTACTATCCCTGAAGCAGGTAGATTTGGCAAGCAGACACCTTTTGCTCATTCATCTAGGGGCTATGTCTTCTGCACTGTCACTCCTAAAAGGCACTGCACAGAGTCTATCCCTTAATCTTTTAACTCTCTGCAGTACAAAGACTATGAGTAAAACAACCACCTGGGCTATCCCTACCCCAGTGTTGCAGGGAGGAGGCCAGGCTGTATTTTACCTCCCTGTCCCCCCTCCACACTGGCCAGTGGAGATAATGGGCTGCAGAGGGAAGCATATACCTCATTGCCCCTTTTCTCCTCTCAAATGGGGATAGTAACACACCTACTCCCACTGCAGGCTAAGCAGCTATTGTGCTTATCTGACACAGTGAGGAAAGAAACTCAGAAAAGTTTTTTTTTTCTTGGACTAGCCTTGCCCATCCTTCTTCATAACCCATGAAATCAGGGGTGTTTTGTAATGGGACTGCTGATACAGTGAACTGAAAGGATGGCTTTACTCAAAATGGCTATGAAAACTTTCAAACTCAACAGATGTGTTCCTTTGGGAAATAAGGACAACCTGTTTCCTCCTATATCCTCCTATATCCACAGTTGTTTGAGTGATAAAAAATAAGTTTTTGTCCAAAAGCACTGCAGAGGCATCATAGCTAATGGTGAGGGAGCTGTATTCTTCTCCCCCTTGTATATCCTCAACATAGTTGTTTACTACATTTCAATCAAATACCACTGTGGAAATCTGAAGAAGAGACTGGCATTTCACAGGTGTGACTGAGAGTCTAATTTGGCCTGCAGAATTTATATTAATGGTGTTGGTGCATGAAAAGGAAAGAACTTAAGCTGACTCTGGTAGTCAAGTTGAATGTGCAAGACTGGGGGGGGGTGCGAAATCTTACTTGTAAACCGAGCACATTTCATATGGAAATTATTGAAAGGCAATCAATATAGAACCCTTTGAAGCTAGTTTTACAGTCTGTTTAGATATTATAAGTACACTTAGAGCTGAATCCTACACTCACTGAGGTCAATGGGGAGCAGTATTTGGCCTTTCGAGATGTGTTTTTGTGCCTTTATACTGGCACTTAGGCAAGAAGTCATCTTGTATATTTACATTAATTAGGAAAGACATAATGCAGGAAGATTTTTTCCACTCAGGTCTGTTCATTAAGATTTGCAGGAAACTGGGAGATAAACTTCAGATGTGACTCCACTTTAGTGGATTCAAACTTCATTGCTTATTCAACTATTTTCATTACTTTTAATTTTGAAAATAAGCTAAATCTGTTAATGGATTTGGAATAGCAAGACACACAGAATCTCACAGTCTTTGCTGTTTCCTACTAATTACTAATTCTGTTTCCATAAGGAGGTTTAATGTTTCTGACTAAATTAACCATGCATGCCTTGCAGAATGTGTACTTAAAAGAACTCCTGCTGGCATGTTAGAATTTTCATTTTGTATAATTCTTGTAAACATGCAAAAATTAGCTTGTGCATCTGGTTTATGTAATTAAAATATTGGATTTTTTTTCTATACAGTAAATATGATATAAAACACCTATATACAGTATGGGCCCGATCTAAAGCTGACAGAAGTCAGTAGGAATCTTGCCATTGGATTCAATGGGCTTTAGATCAGTTTGTGTGTGATTAAGGGCATTCTGCCTCTTTTTCTTTCTTAGCATGCTGTGAACAGGCTGTGGACTCTATAGCACGAGTTATCTGAATGTCATTTAGTCAGTCTGGATGTAGACTTAGGGCTTATATACATTGTGGAGCACAGGGGTGTGATTTCTAAAGTGCACTATCATGTTGCACATTCATTTGTCCTTATATAGTCCTACTGATGTGCACTAAAATATCCTTGGTGCGCTTTAACATAGTGCTGTACTATGTTAAAGCACATTTGGGAACTTTTAATAGGCACCAGCAGGATCTACATTAATGTGCAACATATTAGTGAGCTTCAGAAATCACATCCCCATAGTGCTCATTTCCCCACTGTGTAGAAAAGACCTTAATCTTCAAAAAATAACAGGAAGATCTGCTTCCATGCTAAAACACCTTTCATTATTTACTGAAATGACTCACTTTGTAGATATATATTTTCTAGAGAGCTTGGGATGGAACTAATTTCTTCCCAACTATTGTAGGTGATGGTTATATTGATGCAGTGATACTCAGACCTCAGTGCTTCAGGAGCCAAATTAGTGATCAGCATTACCCAAAAGAGCCACAGTAGTGTGAATTCATTGTTTCATTTACTTTAGTACTATATATTTGATATTTAAACCATATGACAGGGGAAATATTGTGTGTGTGTGTGTATGTGTATGTATATAGATATATCTATCTATCTATCTATCTATCTATCTATCATAGGACTGGAAGAGACCTCGAGAGGTCATCTGTTCCACTCCCCTTCACTCATGGCAGGACTAAGTATTATCTAGACCATCCCTGACAGATGTTTGTCTCCAATGATGGAGATTCCATCACCTCCCCAGGCAATTTATTCCAGTGTTTAACCACCCTGACTGTCAGGAAGGTTTTCCTAATGTCCAACCTAAACCACCCTTGATGCAATTTAAGCCCACTGCTTCTAGTCCTATTCTCAGAGGTTAAGGAGAACAATTTTTCTCCTGCCTCCTTGTAACAACCTTTTATGTACTTCAAAACTGTTAGCATGTCCCCCCTCAGTCTTACCTAGTCCAGACTAAACAAGCCCAATTTTTTCAATCTTCCCTCATAGGCCATGTTTTCTAAAACTTTAATCATTTTTGTTGCTTTTCTTTGGACTTTATCCAATTTGTCCACATCTTTCCTGAAATGTGGTGCCAACTGGACACAATACCTCAGTTGAGGCCTAATCATCGTGGAGTAGAGCAGAAGAATTACTTCTTGTGTTTTGCTTACAACACTCCTATCCAGGACAACCCAGAAGGATGTTTGCTTTTTTTTTTTTTTTTTGGCAAGTGTTCCGCTGTTGTCTCAAATTTAACTTATGATTCACTGTGACCCCCAGATCCCTTTCCGCAATACTCTTTCCTAGGCAGTCATTTCCTGTTTTGTATGTGTGCAACTGATTGGTCCTTCCAAAGTGAAGCACTTTGCATTTGTCCTTATTTATATAATATATAAATGTTATACCGTATATACTTGATCATAAACCAGTTCATTTATAAGCCGACCCTATAATTCAGGGCCCAACAAACTTAGGCTCCCGGGCCATCAGGATAAGCTGCTGGTGGGCCGAGATGGTTTGTTTACCTCGAGTGTCCGCAGGCATGGAGGTAAACCTAAGTAAACAAAGTGTCCTGGCGTGCCAGCTGCTTACCCTGATGGGCCAGGACAGCAATTGGTGGGGAAATTTTTTGGGGGGAGAAGCTGCGACCAGCCCCCACATGACCCCACCCCTAGCCCGGGACCCCCACACTCTCCCCATCCCATCCCTGCCCACCTCATCTGGGGAGGGCCTGGGAGGATGTCTCTGACCTGGCTGGAGCTGCTCCTGCAGGCTGGGCAGCGTGGCCACAGCCTGCTCCAGTGGGTCAGACCAGGTGGCGCGGCCGCAGCATGTTCCAGCGGGCTGGGCAGGGCGGCACAGCCGCAGCCTGCTCTGGGGGGTGGGGCCGAGCAGCACAGCTGCAGCCTGCCAGCCCCGCAGCTGCAGCTGCTTTGGAGGCTGGTTGGGGAGCAGCGTGGCCAGAAGTGGAGTGACTCTGTCCCTGCCTCTTCCCTTCTGGCTCTGCTGGCTGTGCTGCCTCTCCTTGCTCCCTCTGTTGTGGGGAGGGGCTGTGTCCCACCTCTCCCTCTCTATACCCGTTCATAAGCCGACCCCCTTCTCTGGTGCTTCCCGTTTTTACTAAAAAAAATCAGCTTATGAACGAGTATATACGGTATATTATATATGTATATAATTTCTCACCACAAAATGACTGACCAAGTATTATTATGTTATCAGCTACAATTAGTCAGTAACATAGAAAAAGCATCCTGATTGGTTAATAACTTAGCTTTATTAATAATTAAATCACACAGTGTTTTAATATCACGTGCCGCAAAGAGCCGCAGGAGACACATTAAAGAGCCACTTCCGACTCTTGAGTCTGTCTGAATATCACTGTATTAATGTATTTAAATATATTAGGTAAAATTTTTCTAAAGCATCTCAATCCCATTGACTTTTAATGGACTTTTGAAAATGGGATTTAGGCATTTTTGCAAAATTTACAGAGTCCTATTTTCTAAAGGGCCTAAGTCAATTAGGAGCCCAAGTCCTGTTGAGTGAATGGAACTTATGCTCCTAAACCACTTAGGAAGTTAGGGAAATGTTACGCATTGATACTTTGGAACTTGCTTATAGTGAGCCTGGATATTGTTAAACTCTGCAGGGGAATGAAAGTCCTGAATTATATAAACATAGTTTTAAAGGGTTTTTAATACCTCAAAACGTCACGATTTTGTCTGACTTAATAGGAATAAGCACAGAAGTATGGCACCCCAGAGAAGAGTTTGGGGGGCACAGTTCCTTCCCTAGTTGCTTTGTATGTAGGAGGAATGTTCAAGTTGAACCATCTCTTACAAACTGCTAGTGCTTGACTTTGCAAACTTCAATAGTGTTTTTAATGTGGGTTTCTTGTAAATATATGTAATACGTGCACACACTTGAATGGAGATATTAAATAGCTGAAAAATATGCACCCAATAGCTCAGAAGTATAGTACTTCACTTTCAGAACCCTAGCAAACAGCTGGCGGTTGAATTTTTCAGCCAGCTTACCGCTGCAGGCCTCTGCCTTAGATTTTTCCCAAACATATTAAGAGACAGATTCTCAGTGCCAGCGTCCCTTTTTTGCAGACCCATGTTTGAATCTGTAAATAATTGTGGTTGCAATTTTTGTGCCATAATGCATATTCTCTCTTCTTGATGTGCATGGAAAATTGACATTGGACCAAATTCTAGCCCACAGCACCATTTTGGTATCTCAGCTGGTGAGATAGGTGAGCTCCTCCTGGCAGCTGAGGGAACTGAATGGTCCAGGGTGGGCTGAAATGAACCCAACAGGCAGGGGAGCAGGGCCCATCTAGCATGAGTTTCTCTTGACCGCTTTCCCCAATGATGATGCAGGGATATGAGTTGCAGTCCCAAGTACTTCCCTCACTAAAGCCACACATTTCTTTATTCCCACTATAATTTAGTGTTCAATTGACTAACTCATGTTCCTCTCCTTTCCTCTTTCCCCACCCCCTTACTCAGAAGCTGCCTATGCTGTACTGTATAGCCTTATGCATAGTTTCATGAGCTTCCTTTGCATTCTACCCTCTGAGCATTGCACAGGTCTTGTCTTCAGAACAGCCGACCAAGACCCTTACATACTGGGATCAACAGTCCTTTGGATCAGTTTGCCTGATGCACATTTGGCATAGCAGTTACCAGGGGCCTATGCATATTGATGGATCAGGATGTAGTCCAATCTCATTATTTCGGAATTACCATATAGACATGTGTTTAAGTTAGGGTATACCCCTGAGTGTGGCAGGACACACTCAAACACTTCATATTTTTGTTATTAGAAGATGTTCAACATCATAATAAAATGAAAGAATGCAAAGTTTTAAATCTGAAAGTGAAATCAAGTCTATGTAAAGAGTTAAGCAAGTCAAGTGCCTCAGCAAGGTCTCTCTCCTTGTGAGTATTACATATATTGTGCACATATGAGGCATTTTTTAAATGTTGCATTCTGTTACATATGTGGCAGTAAATAAAATGCACTGGTAGTATAAGTGAATAATACCAGACTTGCATCAGCAGTAGTGAATAACCAATCTGGAACACCAGATGGAAAATTAACTGAAATTCAATTATCTCTATTAAAATGACTTTTTGGTGCAATTGAGAAAGAAACAATATTAAAAGAAGAGAATTGACCATATGTGAATCCTGAAAGCAATCTCCATCTAGCCAGTGAAAAATGGGTGATCAAGCACATAATGCAAATGTGCTTTGCTGAGAGATTTTTTTCATGGTATGATTTTAGTTACACTGAGTTGCCTTTTTTAATGAGGAGCTTTTGCCTTTCCTGATTTGACCAGAGCTGTCCTCAGGAGTAAAGAAGGAAGATGACACTTAAATAAAATAGTCTTATTTAACCAGAGACAATATGTTATTGAGAAGATGAGAACTGGTATTTAAGTTGCAAGAGGTATTTCTTAAATATTAATTGTATATCAGCACAGATGAGTTTATATTCTGTAATTGAAAAAGAAGAATGGGATCATAAACAGCTAGAATGAACTAGTGTGGTTGGTCTGGGGTTTTTTGGGATTTTTTTTTTAGGGAATTGGAGCTCTTCTTATTTTCCGATTAAATTATTTATTTACATTTTTTTTTCTTATGGCTCCAACAGGGGGCTTTTGTCTGGGTTGGGGTTTCTGCTTCTCTGCTCCCATCAGCGCTTGGCACAGAAACAGAATGCAGCCTGAGGTGATATTAAACTTCCACGGCACCATCTGTGCAGTCACGATTTTAAGTGGGTCACAGAAACAGCTGCTGGCTGAAAAAGCAATAGCAGCTGGGCTCCATGGAAATATTGCATGGGGTTCATGAAGCTGGTATGATGGGCTTTCTCCTGCCCTTTGGATGACCCTTTAGGATCCATAAGTGGGGAGAAATCTCAGAAAGTCTAATGGGGATAGCTTCCCCTTTATCTCCCTCTCATGGGTTTTCCTATCTGAGAGGGTGATCAGATAAACAGTCCAGAATGGGTTAGTCACATTGCCCTAGCAGCAATCTTCTGATAACCAAAAGCTATTATATGTTTCCCTACTCATCTTGTCGAATAGACAATGTTTACAATTTAAAAACCTAAACAATATCATTAAAGAAATGCCTTCTCAAGTGTCAACATTTCCATAGCAAGAGATGGATCCCTACCTTCTCCTAGTATCTGGGGGGCGGGGACCTTAGCTCTTGCCACGCCACTCAACTACCCAACCCTTTTGAATCTTCTCTCTCTCTCTTTCATCTCCATGACTACTTCTGTGCAGCCCCCAGTAACCCTGCTGGCCATGTCTCTGTTCTGCTCCATCTCCCTTCCTTTACCTAGTCCCCCATGAGGCTTTAAAGCCTTAGTCCTCTGCTCCAAGAAGTAAAGAGAATGGATCAGTGGTTCTCAACATTTTCTATACTCTGACACTCCCTCCCCCGCATCCCATTTAACAATTTAGGAATGACTGTGGGTGGTTGGGAACCCAAGACTGAAAACCTTTAAACAGATGATAAACACAAATTATAAAATTTCACAGAAATATTAATGACTCATCATAACTCTTAAAATATCTGTATGTAGCCTTGTGGTTAATATAAAAAGCTGGTTGTTCATCTTGGACATATTCATTGAAATCCTGACCCTACTGAAGTCAGTGAGTTTTTTCCAGTGACTTCAGTGGGGCCAGGATGTCACCCCCTTTTTTAACCATGTTAAACCATGTTTCTTTCAAAATTAACATTTTCTGTTTGTCACAAGACTCTGTAGATGTGTATGGTTTAGTAACAGAATCTGGCCTTTACTTTCACTCCTACCAACTACCAATCACAGCAGCACACAATATCTGTTTGGTCATTGTTCAACTATCCCCATTTTACAGATGAGGAAACTGTGACTTTGGGCAAATTACTTAACATTTCTGTGTTCAGTTAGTCATAGGTTTATAGATTTTAAGGTGAGAAGGGGCCATTCAATTATCTAGTATGACCTCCTGTATATCACAAGCAATTAAATTTCACCCAATTACCCAGTTAAGTCAATGTCAGAGACAGGAGAAACAGAACTCATTCCTAGCCCTCTGCTCTAAACAGAAAGTTGTCTTTAAAAGTTATAACCCATTTTTTTTAACCAGAAAAATGTCTCATCTCACAAGTACAGAGATTTAATAGACTAAAACCAGAAGGGACAACTGTGATAATCTAATCTGGCCTCCCACCATAACATTTCACCATTGATTCCTGCAGTGGAGGGAATTATACTGCACTTCTATATAAGCGAACACTGTTGAGGACAACAAATTGTGACTGAACTAAAGCATAGCTTTTAAAAAGACATCCAATCTCAGCTTAAAGACTCCAAGTGATGATGAATATACTACTTCTCTAGATAAACTGTTCCATTGTTTAATTACTTTTGTTGTTTTAAGAAAAAGATTTATTTTTCTAATGTGAATGTCTAACCATTTGATCTTGTTACTGGGATGAGTTCAGTCATGGATAAATATACCAATTAATGGAACACTGAATAGAAAGGCCAGTAGCATACACACCTCCTTCTTTATCAGTTGGAAAAATAGTCAAGTTTCTGATGAAAGTTATGTATGTCTCACTACCAGCCCTGAAGGCATCTCTCATAATTTTGCAATAAAAAATATTTCCTTGTCAAGACACGTTAACTTCTGTTTTTGGAAAGTTTACTCATGCATGTTGAGTCTGACATTTCAGTAAAATGCAGTTTGATGGATAACTTTTTGAAAGGCTTGAGAGGTCTCCAGATGAATTCCCTATTTCCAGGTTTAGGGAAAATAGGTGAAGCTCAACAAGATTATTGATATCAACCTTGCAGCAACAACACCACCACCTCACCGGAAACAACAACCACAAAAAATCTCCTTTCTTTGTATAATTGTTCTTACTATTAAAAGGACTGGTAGGGATCCCAAGATTCCAGAAATGCCCTCTAGCTATTCTTCTTTGGTAGGAGCACCAATAAACTCAAAACTTTCTCAGCATTTTTATACTCCTTTTGAAGTATGCACATAAAAGAGTAATGAGAATGAAAAACCAGCATCAAAAGAAGAATGGTCCCCTTTGGGCTGAAAGTCAGCATGCAAGGTCTCAGTCTTCTGAAAGCTTTTAGTATGCCAATTTTAAAATAAACACTGATTTGGCTTTTTATTCTTCCCTACAAAGGAGGGCCTTGTCTATTTTTTGATATTTTGCACACAGAGGGCCAGATATTCAAATGAGCTCATAACCAGGTTTTCAAGTATATCGCAATCCAGGCATGGCCCAGATTTTGCAAAAGAGCTCAGTACCCAGCAGCTCCCATTGTGATACTGGTGGCCAGATTGTTAAGCCCCGATGGCTTGTCTCCACTAGAATTCTCATTTGTCTAGTACTGATGAAGCCATGGTAGGGTAGGAGAGGCGGAATTTCAGAAATTCCTCAATGTAGATGCAATCTATCTACTGTCTATGTGGAATGTTTGCCTGTAAGCTATTATCCATAGGGTATGTTAGATAGTAAGCTTTTTCAAGGCAGTGACCTTTGTCTTTTACATGTTTGTACAGTGCTGTTCTAGTAAATAATACATAATAATAATAATAATCTTATTCTAGAATGGGTCCTTTGGAGACATGTCTGTATTTCCACTTAATCATTTGCAAACCAAAGGATCTATTATATCATTGATGCAAGGGATAATAGGATTTACAAGTACAGCTCCTTCATATATCAATGGGACAATAGACCCACAAGAACACTTTGTGATAAATTATTACAGCTGCAAAGAAAAAATAAAATGGCTTTATGCACAGAGAAAAATGATTGCTATAACTAGTATACATATATTTATTCTATCCTTAGGAGCTTTTATGATCTGTCTTGTCAACCACACTTCTATGACACATTCCCACCCTCTCTTTTATATGTCTAGTAGCAGCAACAGCAAATAACGAAAGCCCCAAGGAAATTCAAGAGGAGAAAACCTAAATATAAAAATGATTTGAAATGCTTTAAAAGGAAATATTAAAAACTGCTTAAAATGGTAAATCATTAACAGAACATATGGCTAGACTCCAACATTAAAAAATAGCTTTTTTAAAAACAAAATCCTGTAGCACTGGATATAGTCACTATAAATTAACTTTTGCTATAACTGTGGATTTAAAAAGTGAATGGAAATTAATTTGCAATGTATATTTTGACCACCTTGCTATTTTTGGCAGCACCTCTATGAACATTTTCTTTGTGTTTCATATCTGTGATAGTTGTTTAGATTTTCTGTGTGTGTTACATGTCTGAATTAACACATGAAAAGGGTAACTTTCATATTGTTTCATATGACCTATATAAAATATATCCAGCTAATATGCACTGGCATATGTTGTTTTCTCTCATTCACCAATAGGTATCACTCCAAACAGCACTGTGCAAGACAATGTGAATGTAAGCATGTCCCTGTAAGTCTGGGAGTCAGCTACCATGAGACTTTTCATGGTATGGCTTCCTAATAATAGTTAAATGGTGTTGTTCTCAAGCAGGGCAAGTCAGCTCAAAAATACATCCCCAGGGGCATTCCATTAAATGGAAAGGCATCACATTTAAATTGCTAAAAATATATATATTTTTATTTACACAACACAACTAACCCGTGGAACTCATTCCCACAATATATAATTGAAGCCAAGGGTGGAGCTGGCTGGGAAACAATTTTCCCATCCCAATAGTATTTTTGAGACTTATTTTTTTCCCCATCCCAAACTATGATGAAAAGTTGAAATCTCAAATTTTCATGAACCAAAAATCAACACTTGATCCAAATAAACACTTTGGATCAATCAAAATGATGAGTTTTGATAATTTTAAAACATTTTGTTTCAATTTCAACCTTTTTTCTTCTACTATAGATTAACTTGAATTTCATAAGGAAATGTCATTTCATATTGAAAAAAATGAACTTTTTCTTTAGAAAATATCAGACATTTTGACTTTCTTAAAAAAAATAACATGAATTTGACCCTTTACTGTGAACATTTTTTGTTTCAAGGAATCAACATTTTTTGTGAGGAGAAAAAAGGGATTAAACATTTCTATTGATAGTGAGAAGATCCAGAGTGATAACAATAAACTTCACCATCAAGGTTTTGTACTATTCTATTTTCTTCCTTGGGTATAATCTGTAAACAGTAGGGGCAAGATTTTTTAGTAAGAAATATTCAGTGGGCAAATCAGCTTTACTGGTGTTATACTTGGCACTAGAACAGAACAAAATTTGGAATTTCCATCCCAAAGTGGGATGAAGAATTTAAATTGTCTGCAGAATGGAAATTGGGGGGGGGGGGATGAAAATGTTAAAACAAAATGAAACATGTTGACATTCCTGAAATAGAAATGTTTAATTTCAGCTTACTGATCTGAACTGTTTTGTTTCCAATTAGCTAACAGTTAACTGCATTTTCCCATAGTGCCTCATTATCTTATGGGAGTCGGAGTCTGGACCTCAGTCTTTTCTACAGCGACCATAATAAAAAAAAATATAAATTGGCTTGCAGGTAATTTCAGTTTTTCAGAAACTGTATTTTCTGGCAGAAAATTCCTGAACAGCTATATTCAGCATCTAAAAAGAGGTACATCACACCCGATGATAAGTATTTTCACCAATCTAACGATATACATTCAGATAAACGGAGCTAATAAACCCTTCTCTAATAGCACCACCGGATGACTTTTTGTAGTGGACAGACCCGATTTCACAGTTCTGTTTCCACTGTAACCACTGATGTTATCACTGTTACCTAAATAATATAGGTTCACCTTTATTGCTAATGATATGACTTAGTTTTAATGTAACCATCCTTTTACATTCCAATTAGATCTTTTATGCGCCATCTAAATAATAATGAAAATGTTTTCTCCCAACCGTCCTAAACAAATGTTGAAGATAGCAATTTGGCTGTTGTTGTACACAGGTTAAATATTTGTCAACACCTCTACAGAAACCATAATAGACAACATTTCACAAGGTCTCTTTTTTTTTGTAGACTAGAATTTACAGGAGTGATGTTAGACTGTATTAGGTAATACATGCTAATTAATTTGAAAAGTCTTATATAGACCAGGCAGTATATACTTTAATTAGGCTGTCCTCTAGGCTTTTATGCAACTAACTTAGAAGGTGTTAAAGGTAGTGTGCATTGCCTACACTAGACTTTTAAAATGCAAGTGTGAAAATGTTTTAAATCCTAAACTAGAAAAATAAATAGTTGTGTCACCTCTACACTAAATCATTTTCAACACCAGATGATGAAAGAACCCAGAGCAACCTGCAGCTAATCACCATGGATAACAGCATAACATTGAGGACAGGACAAGACTAATGGGATTAAAATGCAGCAAGGGACATTTAGGTCAGACATTAGGAAAAACTTCCAAACTGTAAGAGTAGTTAAGTACTGGAACAAATTACCTAGGTTGGTTATATGATCTGTCATTGAAGGTTTTCAAGAACAGGTTAGACAAACATCTGTCAGGAATGGTCTAGATAATATTCAGTCCTATCTCACTGCAGGGTACCAGACTACATGACCCCCCTGAAATCCCTTCCTGTCCTACATTTCTATGATTCATCTTTTGTAGGCAAGACTTTAGAGTACTTGGTCCCCAACCATTGCATATGTATTATTTTCCAAAACAACTTAAATATTGTTCTGTATCTACAGAGCAGCAGGAGAGTGAAGAGTACTGTTGCCAATGAATCATAGGAGGAGTGAGAGAGGCTCAGAAATCAGGTATTGGATTAAAATAAAACTCCTAAGTGTGGAAGATTGGATAGCTACTCTAAAAGATGTATCATTTTTTAAATAAGGATGAAGGGTGTTGTGAGGAGGGAAGGGAGGATGTTTGACCCACCAAAGCAAGGAGTTATTGCTACTGGGGGTGTAGTGGGGTGGTCACCTGCTCCTGCCTTAAAAGGCTTAAAGCAGCCTGGGGAGAGGGCTGTGGCAGGGAAGGAAAAGTGGGTCTGATTGGGGAAAACAGCCTCAGATGGGGGGGCCACACTCCAATCAGCCTGAGACTGGCTGAATCAGGGTCCAGGTGGCCCTTATAATAGGGAAGTGGGCCAGGAACAGAGACTCTCTCTCTAGCCTTTGAGAGAGAAGGACCTGGCAGCCTGGGGAGCTGAGAAGGGTACCTGAGTTGGAGCAGGGCTGGGGAAGGGCAGAGGGATCTGGGGAGCTCAAGCATAGAAAAATCCAATTTGCAGGCCTTGAACAGGGCCTATAAAAAGGTACAGAGGCTTCAGGGAGGCAGCCCAGAGATAGGCAAAGGCAGCAGGCCCTAACCCCCCTTGCCAGTGATAAGTGGCATTTACACTGCAGTCTGCCCCAGTGAATGGGAGCTAGATTGAGGCATGCAGTAGCCATAGTCTGAGGTGAGGTGGGGATAGAGGGTAGGGGTTCCCTGGGGAGGGCAGCACCCCGGCCTGAAAGGGGCACTGAGGTCCAGAAGGGACTCGGGCCCAGCGGTAAGTGGGACACCGGCCTGCAGAGGACTCTCCGGAGGCCGGAAATGCTAATTCCCTGGAGGTGCTGCAGGGGTGAGTCTTGCCCTGTTACAGGGGGAGACTTTCAAAGGCATAAATATTAGTTTGGCACCTAGCTCTTTTTTTTTTTTTTTGATTGAGAGTTAGGTGCCTAACCAAGCTGGGCAAAATTCTAAGTAGTAGGAGATTGTGGTGCCCTATTATAATGTTATAATTCAGTATTTTGGGCACCTATGTTGGTAGTAGGAGACCCAGTTTTGAAGACCTGCTCCAAAGTACAGAGTGACACCTAGCTGGTCCCACCTTCTGAGGCTATTGGATATTCTATCCTAACCACCCGACTATTGGATATTCTGAGATGGGTTTCACTCAATGTCTTCTGTTGAAAGTGTTCCACTTTGTATGTATAAATATTAATTGGGCTGAAGAGAGCAAGTCTGTTACCCTATCACCTGGTGCTTTGGACACAGATAGGACATTATTATTATATTATTTTTTGGGGGGGGGAGGTTCCATTCCCTCTTTAAATAATTCAATATACATTGTAACAAAGTGGAACAGCTTGAACAGGACAGATTGAGAGCAACCCACCTTAGAATAGCTAATATTTTAGTGGTTAGGGTACTGGGCTGGGAGGTAGGAGACCTGCACTCATGTCCCTAATCCAGAGCAGGGATTAACACCCAGATCCCTACATCCCAGGTGAGTGCCATAACCACAGAAGTATCAGGTGCCTTCTCCTCCTTGGTTTTGTGAATAGAACTCTTCATTTCCAAATTCCCTTTGGTTTTATTAAAAACAAAACAAAAACACAAACAAATGAAATGTTGCAGGTCAAATGGAAAGTCAGTAATTTGCACAGCTCTGTGCCTGACTGCTATTTGTCTCTTTGAAAATCTCCCGCAACGTTTCCTCTTTAAAAATGATATTGCAAGAGTTGCAGGAGAATGGCATGGTTTGTACCATTATTGCTAGACTCAACTCAAATACCAATAATTTAGTGGGTTTGTCAGACCTTTACATTATCATAACATTGCCTTTTTGTTTATGAAGAATGAGGCTCAGGTGTAACAGTCAGCCCTTGAGTTTCTTCTGTTTATAAAACAATCAAACAATTTCACCTGGGACTTTTCAGAATTTAAGGATTCAAAATTTAGATAACACTAAGAAACCAAGACAAAGAATTTGTGGGGGGGAATAAAAAGAAAGGTAAATCTAACCTACTCCCTGTTTATTTACATATGGTGCATCTTGTAGTTAAGCAAACACTCCATTTTTCTGTATTTTACATATGAACATTCTAAAGCATGCAGATATTTTAGTGATGGGCACCAACATAAGAACTTGGACAGATACATCTCTAAGCTTGTTGCATGGATTTTTAGAGAAATCAATAAATGCAATTCAAAGAGCTGTTTACACTCAAATTGATGTTAGAACAGTTTATTTTCTCCCTCACATATGAAAGTTTTTTAAGATGATGAGTAAGTTTGTGTGTGTGTTATGTAATTTAACAGTACATATATATTTATGTAAATATATCTCCTGTTTCAAACCTACAAGGACCACTAAAACCACTTGTATTTGTTAAAATGTGAGTTGTTTCTCTCAATTATTTGGGTTTAAATCTAAGTGGATTCACAGTGATGGAATAATAAATCCTCCATGTGTCCAAAAGTTAGATGAATCTCCAAGTAGTTAAGTTCCAGCTTTATGGTTCTGGCAAAGACTGATTTTTTTGACATGGAAATAGTGATTTAATGGTATATACGGGGACCAACATGAACTATTCTGAGTATCTTGCCAATGGAATAACCTTTAACGCTGGCAGCTAGAGATGATAAAAATAGTAATAATGTAACATTTTTCTGACAAAATAGAATGTTGTCTAAATGGAACATATTGATTTGACAAAATTTTCAATGGTAAAATCTCTAAACAAATTGTTTAAAGCTTTTTGTTTAGTTTTGATAAAGTATTGACTTATTTTGATATGTTTGGTTTAGATATATTACATATAATATGACATTTGATATTTTATGTGTTGACATTAAAATGAAACATTTTACCTGATCTAAACAAAATGTTTCAATATTGTCAAAATGAAGCAATTCAGAATTATTGAAACAAAATGTTCTAATGGTTCCAAATAATAATTTCTTGAAATTTTCATTCCATCGGAACTCTGAAATGTTTGCGCTTTGTTACAATTCAGAACAAAAATTCTGAGATGCCGAATTTCTGACAGAATGGAAACTGTTTTCTGACCAGCTCTTTCAAATTTCCTTGGCTGTAAAATATCCCCAGTACCATTACTAGATGGAATATGGCAGTACTTGTTGAATGTTGCTTGGTTTAATTCTGGTTATTAGTGTAATTGGTTTTTTTTATTATTGTTATTTATTTGTTGCTGTAATACTTCTTGATGGGAATGGTTTAATTTTATGTAAGACCTCATCACATACCCATTGAAGTCAATGGAATTTCTGAGATGTCCCATACCTTATTTTGCTGTCTTTCACATGAACACACAATTAACATTGACACCAGTGGGAGTCATGCCTGAATATCTGATAGCTGTGTCTGTCTCATTTGTAGCACCCTATGGGCCAATCTTCTTTGTCTTGTGATATGAAACATAGTTTTGTATTAGAGATGGGTTCAAACCACAAAATGTGGATCCAGATTTCAAATGCTCCCTGATTTATGAGTGCTTAGAATTTGGGTATTACTTCAGGCCTATTTCAATTGTGTGCAAATAGAAAATAAAATGGCCTTGGCTAATTGCAGTTTTATTATATAAAATCCAATTAATGTTTTGCAGTGCCCCTCTTTCCAGCCCAGATTTTGATTTCTGGGGTCTTGCTTGTTCATAACTTCATATTAGTTAATTTTTTGTCATTCTAAAGCCAGGCTTGTCAAAATAGGATGCCTGGAGTCTCCACCAGGGCTGAATGGATACTATGTCACTTAGGGTAAGTATAGACCTATCTTAATTGTTAATATGCAGCAGGAGATTTGCCTGCATATATATATATATATATATATATATATATATATATATATATATATATATATATATATATATAGACAAAGTTTCTCCTCTACCTTGGTGGGTCCTGCGCTTATTGGCAGATTTGCTCACCTCAGTGATCTTCTCCACAGTCTGGGTCAACTCCTCCTGTGTCTGATCAGGATTTGGGAGGTTTGGGGGGAATTCGGGCCCGCCCTCTACTCCGGGTTCCAGCCCAGGGCCCTGTGGATTGCAGCTGTCTATAGTGCCTCCTGTAACAGCTGCATGACAGCTACAACTCCCTGGGCTACTTCCCCATGGCCTCCTCCAAACACCTTCTTTATCCTCACCACAGTGTCTGATAATGCTTGTACTCCTTAGTCCTCTAGCAACACACCCTCTCACTCTCAGGCTCCTTGTGCCTCTTGCTCCCAGCTCCTCACACGCCCTTTCTCTCCTCTGGCTCCCCCATCCCTAAGTGGAGTGAGCTCCTTTTTAAACCCAGGTGCCCTGATTAGCCTGCCTTGATTGGCTGCAGGTGTTCTAATCAGCTTGTCTGCCTGAATTGGTTCTAGCAGGTTCCTGATTACTCTAGTGCAGCCCCTGCTCTGGTTACTCAGGGTACAGAAAACTACTCATCCAGTGACCAGTATATTTGTCCTCTACCAGACTTCTGTACCCCACTGGCCTGGGTCTGTCACACATCCCTCCCCCCTGCTCAACACCAAGGGGTTGGGCAGCTTGCGATGCCAGACAGTGCCCACGTGACAAGCCATCGGCATTACCGTGATGGCTCCCTGCTCTGTGTTGCACATGGAACTGGAAAGGTTGGAGGGATAAGAACCACCTGGTCACCCTTGTGTTCTTCTCCTTGTTCCGCTGCATCCATTGAAGAGGGGCATGGTCGGTCACAAGGACAAATCTGAGCCCGAGCAAGTAGTAGCGCAATGCTTCCATGGCCCATTTTACGGTGAGGCACTCTCTCTCCACCACCGCATATTTTTGTTCCCTCGGAAGGAGTTTCCTACTGAGGTAGAGAATTGGGTGTTCCTCCTCCCCGACCATCTGTGATAGAATGGCCCCCAACCCTACTTCCGATGCATCCGTTGCAGGATAAATTCCTTGGTGAAATCAGGGGCTATCAGTACAGGGTTACTGCAGAGGGCAGTTCGTAGGTCTGTGAATATTTCCTCTGCTGCTTCAGACCATCTCACCATGGGCTTTCGCTGGGTCTGTCAGGGGGCTTGCCCTTGTGGCAAAGTGGGGGATAAATCATTGGTAATAGCCCACTACACCTAGGAATGCCCGGACTTGTTTCTTACGACGTGGTCAGGGCCAATTTTGGATGGCCTCCAACTTGTTCACTTTGGGTTTTACCAGACCTTTTCCCACAATGTAGCCAAGATATTTGGCCTCTGTAAACCCAACAGCGCACTTGGCAGCGTTTGCTGTAAGGCCAGCTCGCCTGAAGGTATCAAGGACTGCCTCCACCTTCTCTAGGTGTGTTTCCCAGTCTGGGGTATGAATGACCACATTGTCCAAGTAGGCAGCAGCATAACTGTTATGCGGGCATAATAGCTTGTCCATGAGGCGCTGGAAAGTAGCTGGGGCCCCATGTAGTCCAAAAGGGAGAACAGTATATTGAAAAAGATCCTCTGGTGTAGAGAACGCAGTCTTTTCCTTTGCGTCTTCTGCAAGGGGAATCTGCCAGTACCCCTTTGTCAAGTCTAGGGTAGTCAAGTACCGGGCATTTCCCAGACGGTCCACTAGCGCATCTATGCAAGGTATGGGGTACGCGTCGAACTGGGATACTTCGTTTAGTCACCAGAAGTCGTTGCAAAACCTTGTGGTGTCATCAGGTTTGGGCACCAGCATGATTGGGCTGGACCACTGACTGTGGGATTCTTCGATGATCCCCAACTCCAGCATCTTTTTTACTTCTGCTTTTATTTCCTCCCTTTTGGCCGCTGGCACCCAATAGGGCCTCATTGTTATTCTGGCCCCAGGGTTCATGACGATGTGGTGATAGGTCTCGGTTGATCGACCTGGTTTTGTTGAGAACACATCTTGGTTCCGGAAGATCATCTCAGACACCTCGTTCTTCTGGTCTGGTGTTAAATCAGGAGACACTCTCACCTGTTTGGAAGGCTTTTTTTCCTGGGTTAGGTCTTTTTGGACAGTTATGCATGTCTCTTGTGCATGCCAGGGTTTCCGAAGGTTGATGTGATAAATCTGTTCTTGTTTTCGGCGTCCTGGCTGCCGCACCTTGTAGGTTACTTCCCCCACAGGTTCAACCACATCATAGGGCCCCTGCCATTGGGCCAGAAGCTTGCTTTCTGCTGTGGGTACTAACATCATCACCCAATCCCCTGGTTGGAACTGTCGGACTTTTGCCTGGCGATTGTAATGGGTTCTCTGGGCCTCCTGTGCCTTTTCCAAATGTTCCCGTACAATAGTGGTGACACGGGCTATCTGGTCTCGCATCTATGTTACATGTTCTATTATATTTCTCCCCTATTGGGTTCCTCTTCCCAAATCTCTTTGGTTATATCTAGTATGCCAAGGGGGTGACGTCCGTATAATAACTCAAATGGGGAAAACCCAGTTGAGGCCTGAGGTACCTCCCAGATAGCGAACATAAGGTAGGGCAGTAGGGTGTCCCAATCCTTCCCGTCCCGACTTACCACCTTCCTTATCATAGCCTTGAGGGTTCAGTTAAACCTTTCTACCAACCCATCAGTCTGCGGATGGTAAACTGAAGTTCTCAGGGTATGTATATGGAGCAGCATACAGAGGTCCTTCATTAGCTTTGACATAAATGGGGTTCCTTGGTCTGTTAATATCTCCTTTGGTATCCCCATTCGGGCAAAGATCCCCACCAGCTCTTTGGCTATCGTTTTAGAGGCTGTGTTCCGCAAGGGACGGCTACTGGGTAGCGAGTAGCATAGTCCAAAACAACAAGTATATATTGGAAGCCCCGAGCCGTCTTCTCCAGGGGTCCCACTAGGTCCATGGCTATTCGCTCAAAGGGGACCTCTATGATGGGAAGGGGTACTAAAGGTGCCCTCAGGTGGGGATGGGGACTGTGCAGCTGACACGACGCACAGTACCGCCGCACTTCTTCATGTACTCCGGGCCAGAAGAACCGTCATAGGACTCGTGCTGGGGTCTTCTCTACCTCACAAGTGCCCCCCAAAAAGATGACTATGAGTAAGACTTAATGCAGTGTTCCGGTGTTTTTGAGGTACTAGGATCTGCTGTACCTTCTGCCTCTGTACTGGTGCAACCCGGTATAAGAGATTCTTCTTCATTATGAAGTAGGGTTCTGGTCCCTGGGTTTACCCTTCCACGGGGACCCCATCATTTCAGTCAGCTCCCTTCTAATGTTGTTGTACCTTGGGTCTTCAGCCTGGTCCCGTCCAAAATTTCCTCTTCCGGGGCTAATCTGCCCAAGATCTAGGGGCCCAGTCTCTGTTGCCTCTACTGGTTAAGAAGCGTTAGGGTGGGGGTCAGACTCGAGTGCTTCTCCCTCCTGGGTGGCCTTCTTTTCAGCTGCTCAGGTCTGCCTATCTACGAGAGCAACCCTCTGGCTTTGGGCCAGTATTCGGGTTCCCAAAGCCATAGCTGCTCTCCTTTCCCTTTTCGACTTTCTACCCTGTCTGGGAATGGAAAATAAATCTTGGGATATTTCAGAGAAGACTGGCGGTTGACAGTCTACTGTGGATGCCTCACTTACTTCAGGGTTCCCCTCTTTCTCCAATCCTCCTACTGTGAGTAAGTCTCCAAACCCTGGGAAGTCCCTCCCTATGAGCACCGGGTATGGGATTTTAGGGACTACACCTGCTGCTACCTCAGTAGTGTTCCCCTGAATCTCAATTTTTACTGGGATGGTGGGGTAATAACCAACTGTCCCATGGACGCATGTTATCCCTGTACGCTTAGCCCGCCACAGCTGACTACACTTCACAAGCTTCCCCAACACAAGTGTGATAGCACTCCCTGAATCAACCAGTGCTGTGGTCTCTACCCCATTTAGCTTTATTGGTCTGGTGTACATATGTGGGGTTAGTGAGACCCCCCCACAAGGTGGATTAGGGAGCATGGGTCTGCCCAGTTCCCCAGGTTACACTGCATCGGCTCCTCAGCATTGGGACACTATGCAGCTATATGTCCCCACTCCCCGCAGGCATAACATCTGTATGGAGTCCTAGGCATTCCCCGGTCTCTTGGTTTTGGCAATCTAACATCATGATCCTCTTCTCCCTCAGTGCTCTGACTCTTTGTGGCCTCTGGTGGGCCTTCAGCCCCTCTCTTTTTCAACCTGGGCCCTCCTGGTGGCCCAGTCACCCGAGCTCTAGGGCTTGGTGCTGCTAGTTTAACCCAGGGTGCCTCTTCCTTAACTGGTCAGGTCAGCTCCCTCGCTATCCTTCACCTCTCTATCAGTGCAACAACCTCATCATAGGTGGAGGGTTCGTTCTGGCTTACCCAGGCATGAAGGTCTGGTGGTAGTCCCCTCATGTATCAGTCGATGACCAGAACCTCTAGTATCTCTTCCAGACTCCAGGACTCCATTCGCAACCACTTTCGTGCGACATGGATGAGGTCATACAATTGGGACTGCGGGGTTTTGTTTTCCTGGTACCTCCACTCGTGATACCGCTGGGCCCGCACTGCGGTCGTTACCCCAGATCTGGCCAGGATCTCTGCTTTCAGCTGGGGGTAGTCTGCTGCAGCCTCTTCAGGCAGATCATAGTAGGCCTTCTGGGCCTCCCCACACAGAAATGGGGCAAGGATGCCAGACCACTGATCTCAAAGCCAGGCCTCCCGTAGGGCTGTCCTCTCAAAGGCCAGAAGGTATGCCTCTACATCATCCTCCCACGTCATTTTCTGCAGCCAATGGCTGGCCCATATGATCTGCATCCCATCATGGCCGCGGTTCAGCTCTGTAAGGGTCTTTACCTGGTTTACCAGTTCCCGCAAAATAGCCTGGTCTTGAGAACCCTGGTCCATCAGCAGGCGATTAGTCTCTTGCTGCAGCCGCACTGCCTCCTGTTGGGCAGCTGCCTGGACACTGGTAGCCTCCTGCTGGGCCGCCATAGCTTGTATCAATGCTCATACTAGGTCATCCATTATGGTGAAAAAAAAATAAATCCTCTACCTTTTTTTTTTTTAAATCACCCTCCTTCTGCCACACTGTGCACACCAAAATCCCACTTCAGACACCAGTTGTGACAAAGTTCCATCTCTACCTTGGTGGGTCCTGCGCTTATTGGCAGATTTGCTCACCTCAGTGATCTTCTCCACAGTCTGGGTCAACTCCTCCTGTGTCTGATCAGGATTTGGGAGGTTTGGGGGGAATTCGGGCCCGCCCTCTACTCCGGGTTCCAGACCAGGGCCCTGTGGATTGCAGCTGTCTATAGTGCCTCCTGTAACAGCTGCATGACAGCTACAACTCCCTGGGCTATTTCCCCATGGCCTCCTCCAAACACCTTCTTTATCCTCACCACAGGACCTTCCTCCTGGTGTCTGATAACACTTGTACTCCTTAGTCCTCTAGCAGCACACCCTCTCACTCTCAGCTCCTTGTGCCTCTTGCTCCCAGCTCCTCACATGCACTTCCTCTCCTCTGGCTCCCTCCCACCTGACTGGAGCAAGCTCCTTTTTAAACCCAGGTGCCCTGATTAGCCTGCCTTGATTGGCTGCAGGTGATCTAATCAGCTTGTCTGCCTGAATTGGTTCTAGCAGGTTCCTGATTACACTAGTGCAGCCCCTGCTCTGGTCACTCAGGGAACAGAAAACTACTCATCCAGAGACCAGTATATTTGACGTCTACCAGAATCCTGTACCCCACTGGCCTGGGTCTGTCACAATATATATATTTTTTGACAATTGCACGGAGAGTGAAACTGATTTGGGGCAGAGTTGGAGGGGAACCTGATTCTTTCTTTGCATGGGGGATCTGGGAGCATAGAGAACTGAAATTACAAAATGCCTAAGGTTATTTGCTAACAGTGTAAGTAATGAGCTACAGTGGGAGAAAATCAGAAAGTTCACATTTGCCATCCTGAGTCAGTCTTGATTCAAATCTTTATGATAAGCAAAGCCATGCTCCTCGTCAAAATGCAAACACTTTGGTTAAGGAGGATGGTTGTGTATCTGTCAGTGAAAGGAAAAAATAATGCTAGTTACATTCTTAACAGACATTCAATCTCTGATGAAAAATCAGCCAAGGTACTTTTTTCTATTATTCTAATTAGAGATTGGTGAAATTTTTCAGATGAGTAGTTTATTTGTCAAAAAAAAAAAAGCAGTTTATGTTCAACCAAAATTTGACATCATTTACCAAGGAGTTTTTTATATGGGGGGCGGGGAGCGGCATATGTAATGGAAAAGATAGTGTATCCTAAAGCCCAGTAGTTATGGGACTCACATGGGAGAGGGAAGACCCACATTCAGATCCCAGCTTCAGAGTACAGATTTGACTGCACATTTTCCCTCCCAGGAAGATGCTCTAACCATTAGACTGTTGGCTATTCAAGAGTGGGTTTCTCTCAATTTCTCCTGATGAAACTGTTCCACTTTGTAAAAATACTTGAATAGACTGTGGGCCAAAGACAGAATAACTTCACGGCTTGGTGGTTTTGGGTACTCACTTGCAATTTGGGACATGTACGTTGAAGTCCTTTCTCTAATTACTATTCATTTATAAAGTTGGACAGCTCCTCTGTGGATCTAGCCCTTTGCTTTTTATTTTAAAGAGGTTTAAAATGCCTGCAAACCAAATATTTAATTTAACTCAAACCAATTTTTCAGAACTGCCAGCAAATCAAAAAATCAGTTTCTAATCGAGTTCTAATTGTAATTACCTCTTTTAAAACAAGTCATTAAAGAACAGATAAAATAGGCCCATGCCAAGACTAACCCATTAATCTCACCTCCACAGCCATGGCTTCTATGATGATTCATGAGTAACGCCGACAGACCCCAGTCGTTGGTGGGTGGGATCAAACCAGGGACCTCTGAAGCTTAGTGCATGAGCTAAAAGCCAACTTGCTGTTAGCTAATGGTGTAGAGCAACTTCATTTTATCTCTCTTTAAGTGGTCTCAGTGCTACTAGATGGGACAGAACACCATACCCAGGAGGTGTGTGGGTTACATAGCAACCTTTTGTACAGATGTGACTGTTGCATTAATAGAAAGAGGAAGAGTTACTAATGTTAGTCTTTTAGTATGGTGTGAGGGTCCTAAAAATGAGAACTAGCATGTAATTAAGTTAAATGAGCTGGTATTGGAAATTAGTAAAAAAGAGAATTTACATTTACTGAGGCATGAGTTTTTGAAACTACACTCTACCTTTGTGAGTTGGACATGTATTGAAGGAATGGTATTTGGAACCTTGTCTGAATAAAGTTTAATGTATGGTTGTGGTTAGGCTCTGAGTCCTGGCTAGGGTTTGATTTGATGGGGTCAAAATTTTGCAAACTGTTCTTGAGTGTTGTTTGTTCCCAACAATAGACTCTTTCAAATTGTCAATCCAAAATAAAAACCTAGAGATCTATTTGGTTCCAGAAGATGAATGAATGAATGAAGGTGGGAGAAAGACCAGGAAAGTGGGGGAAAGACATATATGTATGAGAATGAAGGAGTTCAAGTAGATGTTCTAGTTGTGACTTTTGTCCCTTCTTTCTAAAATAACTGTAGCTGCTTTCTGAGCTTCAGAGTTATTTAGCTGCCAGAATAGTGGAATGATTTTTTTCAGATGCCTCCTCTTCTTTTTAGTGAATGGGGAAGATTGGATCTGCCAAAATGTTAGTTTATTGCATATGTTTAAAACAGCAAATTCCAGGCTTATTGGATGTTGGATATACATGTCTTACTCTATGAAATAAATACACTGGTTGTCCAGGATGGATGGTAGGTCCATATGGTCATTAATAAAAACATTATATATATATATATATATATATAGCGCTATATCCCAAGTTTCACACTTCAGTTCCCTGACCAGAAAGTAGTATAAATTCATGTACTGATCATGCACAGCACATAATCTTTGAATACTTATAATTTCATTGTTTGTTTCTAAACCAAATTTCTTCAAGTAAGTCAAAGATGCATGTTCTCATTGAGGACTAACTACAAAACTTTGAAATTTTTTTTTGTAAAGCCATATTTGGATTATGAGACCACCAGATAACAACAGTGCTATGTGGTGAAAACATGCCCCTAAGGAGTCTAAAAAATGATAATACAATTTTTCAAAATTTTCCATGAGTTGCTTGGGAGGAAAGAAAATTTGGAAAAATCATATTGTCATTTTTGAAACATTTAGGTGTAAAGAATATCCTAAAAAACAGCTTTTAAAAATAAAAGCTATGAATGATAGAACATAGTAGGTTACTATGAAATTACCTCTTTAGTCATAACCATGGCATCACAATTGCTTCATATACAGACACATTGTGGATTGCTAATCCACAAATGAATATGTTGTGCCTGCATTCATACAAAAGCACAGCTTGCACTTCAGAGATATAATGGTATATGTTATGATTTATGCTTGAGGAAAATACTGCACCAATTATGGTTAAACATAATCATTAAGCCTTAAAATTGAAAGGTAATTATATTATTTCTATATATGTAATCATCATGTAGCTTATGGCCTGTATCCTGCAATCAGGTTTGAGTGGATGGACCTCTATAATGTACATGGCCACAATTGCACACCTGCTGAAGTGACTAGCAAAACTAGGACAGATCCAAGAACAAGACTGTAGGATGGGGCCTATGAGTGCATCTTGGATGAAGTCAGCCCAACCCCACAACCCCCTGCACTGTTCATTTATGAAGTTGGACAGCTCCTCTATGGATCTAGTCCTTTGCTTTTTATTTTAAAAAAGGTTTAAAATGCCTGCAACCCAAATATTTAATTTAATTCAAACCATTTTTTTTCAGTAGAAAGCTATATGATACCATGGTAAAGCTGTGGACAGTCAGAAGAGCAGACATACAGAGTGGTAGAAGGTTTTACCAAACCCTAAGACATCAAGATCATGGGCTCTGCACCATATGCAAAAATTCTGGTGTAGAGCAGAGATGTTGTGATGCAGAGAGAGACCTCTGGATCCAGTATCCAGGAACCCAATATATAAAGAGTAATAGAGGCTATATTTTATTCTCATGACCTGCTGGAGGGTAGGAGGGATGGATTCCTTCCCCCACCCCTGGATGGTTTCCCCCACAAAGGCCATTTACTTCAGCTTTGTTTGGGAAGACAGGACTTTCACCATTGGGGAATAACAGACACACAAAAATACAGCTTCTAGTAACTTACATGGTTTTTAACCATTGTCATAGTTTCACGGTAATTGCACATATGTTCCCCCTTTATGGTCCACCAAAGACACCAAATTTATGTTTCCAGCTCTCAGATATCACCTTTTTTGGTTGGAGACCTGTGTCTCACTCCTTCCTGACTCCTTGCTTTCTCAAGCGGAACAGTTTCAAAATGGTCAGTTTCTGCACTTTATGTTCTCTCCAAAAGCTGTGACCAGTGTATTGTCCACAGTTAGAAGTTACCACACAGCTCTTTCTAAGAAAGCACATTTATTTTTAAGGTGAAAGAATTACAGAGAAAACATATTAAAACAATAAAGGAACTTACACCCATGTTAAAAAGCTTACCAAAGGTCTCTTTCAACTCCAACCTCAGGCCTTGCAAAGTGTCAGTTCTTAAATACACAACTAGGTTTGCCCCATGGTTACAACTTCATAACTGTCTCAGTTTCAGAACCAGAACACAGGCTGGGCAGTTCAGCTTTTTCTTATACCGCTGGAGTATTTTATCTCGAATCTCCTGGAGCAGGTAAGCAGCAGATGATGATCCAGTCCTCAGAATGTAGCTTCAAAAGACTGAGTTTTTTGCATATCTGGAGATGAGGAATTTGCTTTAAATTGTCTGTAGGTATCACCCAGGAAGGTCACTTCATGCTTATTATCCCAAGTTCATTCTTTTCTGGCACACTTTCAGTATAATCCTTCGAGGTCCCAGGTCTCACATCACATCTCCTCCTCTACGGAGGTTACTTATAATCCCAGCCTGCAATAATACTTAAACTTTGAAACTAATACAATGGCCCAAAAGATACTTAAACTTAATTCAATAAAGTCACTCAAGAATATGCAGAAAATAGTCAATCTGTCATAGAGAGTGTCCAAAATCAATTGGAGCGCTACATCATGTCAATGGCATTTATTTAATTTTTTTTAAATGTTACTCTTCTTTGTTTCTGAAATAGAAATACATCTATCCTCTCCTCAACTCTCCCCTCAGAAAAAATGGAATTGAAAACAACCAAAACCTGATTTAGATTGTTTAATGTCATTAATAGATTTTTAAAAGGGACTTCCCTCTCAACAAAATGGGAAAGTTTGTAATATATCAGATTTAAACATAAACTCGTTTATTGTTTCTTATAATTTCCCTTGCCACTTTTGCTAATTTATAAAAACTATTTGTCTTAGATGAAGACTCTATCCCTCACAGCCCATTTTTACTCTTACTTAATATTGTTTCAGGCATAATGCTTCATTTGTGAAATCATAATGATCCCATGCCTACAGAATGATGACTTCATTACAGGATCAAGTAGGCAAGAACATGGATTGGAAGATGGAAAATTCTTCTGTTATTTGAACAGAACTGTACCAGATTCTTAGCTAGTGTAAATTCGTATGACTCTGTTGAAGACAATGGATTTATGTTGATTACAGCAGCTGAAGATATATTTATTCAGGTAGGGAAACAAAGATGATTAATTACAAAGTAAATGAGTTGAGACTGGTTCAGTGAATTGGTGTGATTATATAAGGTCATCCTCTGTGTAACTTAAGCTCTGACTTCCAGTCCCCTACTTCTAAAATAAATCTGAAAGTCAGATAGAGTTACAAAGAAATAAGTACTTATTTCCATTGAAGGGATTCTGTTCTTGTCTGTGTGTAATCTTCAGTTTCACCCTGTTTCCTATATAATGAAATATGCAGATTGTATTATGGTATGTGATTTGCATATGCATATACTGAAAAAGTTATTTCTTCCACCTGAGTGAATTTCCATAAAACACTGAAGAACAAATTAATTGCTTTTGTATTTATAGCTCCACATTTTTCTTCCCCTTTAATGATTCACCAGTCCTTCAGCCAAATGTGTGGAAATTTTCACTACTATCCCAGACAGGACTTTTTCAGACAAATTGTTTCCTCTGAGAATTACCCACAGGCTTTAATTTAGCATTTAACAACATTTAGCGGTGACATCACTTTGAAAATTCAAAAGACAGACTGTTTGGCACTTCCTGGAAGATTTACCTATGATTAAATGTTTGAGTGATGGAAAGGAGACCTTCAAACCCCTTTAAAACTAAACAAAAAAACAAAGAAAAAAGGGCCCTTTTACGGCAATCAACCCATTTGATTCATCTTCTAGTGATCTGAATTTTAAGACCTATACTTCACTTACTTGCATTTAATCTGTGGCCATGTCTACACTACATGCTGCAGCGCCTTAGTGTAGATATTTCCTACATTGGTGGAAGGGACTTTTCTGTTCATGCAGTTAATCCATCAGTAGGTTGATGGAAGAATGTTTCTGTTGACCTACTTGTACCTACACCGGGATTAGGTCAATTTAACTATGACTCACAGGGCACACAATGTCTTATAGCACTGAGCAACCTAGGTTAAATATAGACCAAGCCTGAAAGTGAGAACTGGAGAGAGGAATGGACTTAAGGAACAGTCAGACAGTGGAGAGTTTCAAGCATGGCAAGAAGCTCTATATCTTTTTAAAGCATCAACTCTGGCTATATAATAACTTGATATGTGACTGAATCCTTTAAGGGCCAAATCCAATGCCCATTACAATCAATGGAAAGTCTCTGATTTAACAGGGTTTGCATCAGGTTCCAACAGCCAACTGGTTTCTCCCTTTTTAAAAATAAATTCCTCTTTGTTTCCATGTCTCTAGCCTTTCCCTTTTGCTTAAACCCTTTGCTCTGGAATAGCGTAAGAGATTCAAAACAAAATACAAAATGACCAAAAAAATTGGAGATTTTCATGACAATGTTTTTCTCACAAACTCTAAGAGCAGTGATGATGAAGAGTCGAGTACATGTGGATGAAGATTTTCTCTGCTTTTGTAGACTGTATGCAGTGCAGATGAATTTCTGTGGACTTCTCAGTCCATTTCACACATAGCCCATCATAAGCAAGAAATGTACTGCTGAGATGTGAAGTCGTGTTTTATTTCCCCAATGGTGCATGTCGAGGTAGTTTTGTAATGTGTTCTCCTTTTCTTTCAGAATGAAATGGCCACCTACATCAGAGCATGAAAACAGTTTTTGTAAAATCAATCAGTACAGAATCATGATTCAGTTATTCCTACCAAAACTGTATTTAATGTGTTCCTGAAATAAAAGCCAATGATTACGCCATTGAACTGTAGAAACCCTGTGGAAAAAAACGTCTTCTTTCAATCTGTGCAAATCAAAAACATTCATAACATTTTGTTACAAAACTACAGATTCTCGCTCCCAGAGAACTTTTACCTTTACACAATTGTCAATTCTCCTTCAGCAAAATGAGCTAGCTATTGTATAGTGAGATGAGGAAAAGGTTGAGAATGATAGTGTCCGCAGAGCATTTCTTAATCTCCATCAGCAAGATAAGTCAATGGATCAGTCAGCTCTGGACCCATAATTGTCCTGCACTGTGAGAAATTGACTTTCCTTGTCCTAACTCTAACAGTAATTTAAATGCCCTAGGTTGGCCTTAATTCAGAGTGTTGGACTTAGGAATTCAAGACAACACAGAACAGATTGTATGGGTTTTGAAAGAGTTATGATCACAGTCATAGAAAGGGGGTTATCATCATCATCATCACCACAAATGCAATGGAAACTATGCTAAAGTTTCTTATTCCTGGCACCTGCATACAAATTAGCTGCCTTGTTTGGAATAAAGCCCTAAGAAATGTTTGGACCTCGCTCAGCAATGAACTTTTGATCATCTTGTTGATATTTAAATTATTCTTTCCTCATTCCATAATGCAGGTGGATTTAGAAAACTACAATAATAGATTTATAAGATTTAATGCTGACAGGGTAAAATATTTTTATAGCTCCTCACTTCCTTTAAAAAATCACAATACAACAATTATTTTTTCGTGTATGCAACTGGCCTCACTAAACTACATGCCTGCAGTTAAACATAATGAAAGGAAAGCAAACTTTCCTGAGGATGCCTTTTATTATCTATATGGTTTTGTAGCTCATGAATATAGGAAAGAGTAGTGGTATTTTGTGATCGCTGGGTTTTTTAAATGACTTAAACATCTTTCTTAGGAATGGTACCTGATTGACAGCACTAAAATCCTCTATTCAGCCAAATAATAGATACAATATGGGCAAAAATTACCCAGTTTTAGGACAGTACTCAAGAAGATGCCAAAATAACCTAGATGACGGTGGCATTCTTCTGACTCCCTCTCACCTCTTGAAACATTTCCCCTAATACTGGACCCACCCTTAATTTCTATCCTCAGACCCAGTTTTACCCTTCGCTACCACTTGTCTCATCACTTTGACTCTGCAGCCTCATCCCTACTCCAACCTTCCTCCGATTCCTCTGGAATACCCATTTCCTAAAAAACTATCATAACCATCCATGATTTTTTATTTCCCATTCCATCCATGCTCTAGCATTCATTGAATACTGATCTCTTTGCTTATGCTATTGCTTTCATGTGGAAACCCCTGCTCCTGATGGACATCCTGACATGACTCATTCTCAAAAAATGCTGGGAGGGATGCCAGGCTCCCTTTCTATTGCTTCCAGACCTTCCACCCACTTTCTTCTCCTTTTGAGCAAAACTTACTAAGCTCTGTTCTCCTCTCCCCCTCTATATTGCTGCCATCCCAATTGCTCCTCCTCCTCCTCTCTTCACTTTTCTCTTTTGATTTTGGTACCTGGCTTCCTCTTCCTGCTATCCCCCAACCTCACCCTTCAGTTTAATCATTGATGTTATGTCCACCCCCACAGCCTTCTACCTCCTCACATGATCTTTGATCCTGGTTCAACTCCTCCACTCACCAAAATGGCCACTCTTGACCTTATTTCCACTAAGCGATGGTCCCGCTCCAGAGGAAGTACATGTCTGGGCTGTGCACAAATCCTGCCGAGATTCCAACCATACGATGTACGGGGCAGCAGCTATAAGTGAGCTGAATCCCTGCACATTTGTTTCAATGTGTCATCAGTTTTCATTGGTAAATAAAAGGCACACGTGAGACAATATGCTTGTATCACCGGAAGCACTAAAGCCCTGGTAGCAGTGTGTGTGTGCTGTTTATGCTACAGGGGCTGATGGTGACAGAAGTCTCTGTGGGACACTTCTCTGACTGTTGATGGAATTATATGGGTCTTTGGTTGCAAACACACACACAACATAACACCTGTCAGTGTACTTATTAATTATTTCTGTCCATCCATATTATCTTTGTGTTTTGGGATGTGCCACACACTGTACCACAACACACTTTGTTTGGAATGTCCACTGGTCCTCATTCATGCTGCCTATACTTCCCCCCCATGCTCCTTGCTTTGCCCACCCATCAGTTGTGACCATGTGCTATTTTTTCTCTTGCAGTTAAGCTTAGGGGTAACTACAGCCATTAACCTGATAAGCATACCTCATAGACACCAATATAGCTATCAGTTTGATGGTTAAGTGCTTAGAATTAGGGACTATGAGCAAGACTTTACCCTGAAAAATCCCAACTGTGTGTGAGGTGGATCATGTCCATATGTTTAACTCCCTTCAGCTGTGATCTGGTCTGAATGCTAGGCCTGTGCTCCAAAGTTGTTGTGCTCTGCACAATATGGATGAGTGGGAATCTGCTTTAGGTCAGGGCTGGGGGTTTTAGTTCCAGGTTGGTGTGTTAGACAGAAACAGAGCCACATAATTACCATGTTTTGTTATGGATACTTGGTGAATTTCACGTGGCTGCATTTCAGGTGTGCTTTATGTATATAATTTGTAAAGTGCTTTGGAGTGCTTCATGATGAAAAATACTATGTGCATAGTGAAAAAAGTATATTACGTTTTCCTACAAATGTAGATCACTTAAATGAGTTTAAAACTTGAGAGGGACGAGGGACAAAAGTGGGTCATACATTGAAGTAAATGGAGCTACTGATTTACACTAGCTGAGGGCCTGGCCCCATATGTGCAGCAGGTTTGGGAAAGTTCAACAACTGTTTCGGGGAGTTCGCAAAGGTTTAGAATGCTCTTTTTTTCCCACACATAGTTTAAACCCATATGTATTTATTTTTTAAAAAGTAGTTGGAAGGAAGCCTGTGCTATGAATCATAAGGATAACCCCTCCGGTCACACATCCAAAATTAAGTAGCCAGCAGTGGGTTCCTTATCTATGGCATAGATACTATGTTAAATGTTTCATCCAATGTTTCCCTCCCCTTCCCTGTCCCTTTCCATTCTCTCCCCCCTTATGCATTTGCTGTTTTTCCCATTTTTTAAAAACCATCTCTAAAAGATTTCTAAAGAACTATTCCTTGACTGAATAACTCCTTGAATACAAATTCACAGGCTCATTTTCGTTGCCAATTTGCACACAATTCAAATTCTTCGGGGCAATATTGAATTGATGAAATAATATTTTACATTAAAAATGTAAACAGATCCACTTGTTTTTGTTTGTTTTCCAGGGGAGACCATTGATTTAGACAATGGATATTTAGATTTTATCTTCTAATTTTCTTGCAGATAAGAGCTTAGGGAACATATGCAAAAGGCAGACAAACTTCCTTAGCAGGTAACAAGTGTATAAGTAATCTTATTATGTGCCTTGTGAGGTAATGGGAATACTTGCTAATCTTATTTCCTCAGTTATGGGTTAGCAGGAGTATGTATAAATCTGAATTTCATGCCTTTACATGGAGATAAATATGACCTACAGAGATGTCATGAGTGGGCTTATATCTAGTTTCTCTCTTCTCCCCCATCTCTATTTTATTTGGAAATATTAATATGAATCCTGCTAGAACCAAAACACTTTGATCTAGATCAGAAACATAACATCAAATATTGCCTACTATGCCAAGCTATTCTTTGGATTTCTGATAAACTAACATGAGTTGTTGCAATTTTTTGATATATTGTTGGTGAGTTTCACTGAGATTGGAGTGTTCCAGGGATAGCAGAAGAGAGGAAAACTTCCGTGGCCAAATTCTCTGAAGGTGTAAATGGACACAGCTCTATTCACTTCAGCATAACTGTGACCTCCTATATCACCAGAGAATTTAGCTCCTGAAGTCTGCTATGGCCTTGTCATGCAAACTTAATGTACCCAGGACCCGGACCCTGGGTGATGGATACAGTAGTAAAAAGCTAAGGGAAATAACAAGGTCAGTTTGAAATGCCAAACACCACTGCTGTTTTGGGAACTCAGCTGTACTCAATCAGCAATGTCATGCTGTGAGCAAAACAGTAAGAGATTATGGTCTCATGTTTCATTAGGCACAGAATTTATTTTAATTTTGGAAGATTACAACAAAGCTGGCAATGCTGTGGCCGAAATGGCTTCCTCAGCTGCATAGTATATTAAATGTTATCTGAGAAGATTTCTCGTCGTTTGGAGTGCATTGTGACATTAGCCACTGAAGTGCAGCTGAATTTCTGGGAGAAAAAGAAATACTCTGGATTTTAGCCTATTCCTGACATCTATAAGACGTCAGTAAAGCTGCTTCAATTGCAGTTTCATTAGAACAATCAGGGGCGGCTCTAGACACCAGCGCGCCAAGCAGGCGCGTGGGGCGGCCCTTTCCCGGGGGGGCGGCATTTGGCTCCGGTGGACCTGCCGCAGGTATGACTGCGGCAGGTCCACCGGAGCCCGGGACGAGCGGACCTGCCGCAGGCATGACTGCGGCGGGTCCCCCCTGCCCGCGGCTCCGGTTGAGCGCCCGCCGGCCTGCCTGCGGCAGGTCCGCTCCTCCCTGGCTCCGGTGGACCTGACGCAGGCATACCGGCGGGAGCTCAACCGGAGCCGCGGGAAGAGGGGACCCGCCGCGGGACCACGGAAAGGCGGCGCAGCGCTCCGCGCTGCTTGGGGCAGCCTACTTTCTAGAGCCGCCCCTGAGAACAATAGTACATTTAGTTGAAGAAAAAATGTACTAAAGGAATCCAGAGAAGACACCTTAAAATGTGCAAGCCAGTTATAGGATACTTTTCTTGCTGCTCTTCTGCAGGAAACTTTTCCAATTTGTTGGACAGGTACTGCCTGGGATTTGTCAGGTGTTCAGGAGCATCCCCCCTTCCTGTGTGCTCTGTGTAAGGGCTAGTCCATATTATAGCCCCTGCTTTTTGGAGATGGGGATGGAGGAGGAAAGAAGATCTAGCAGGAATAGGAGGGTGATCCAGTGACTGAAGCATTATACCAGGAATCAGCAGAGCTGGGTTCAATTTCTTGCACTCACCACCACCCACTTCAGTTGAATGACTTTGGGCAAGTAGCTTATGGTAAAGTGTTTCAAAAATATCTAATCAATGTAAGACCTTGAGTTATACTTTCAAAATTGACTTACGCACCTAAGAGCTGAAATCCCAATGCTTTTTGATTAGATTTAAACTCTTAAATCACTTTTGAAAACGGAGCTTAGTCTCCTAAATCACTTAGGGGTTGTCTATTTGGGGACAGCCAGAAAAATTAATCCTAACTAAAGGTATGAATTTAAAGTGGATTAGTTAAACCAAAATAAATCCTCATTGAGAACCAAAGTGGCCTTAAATTGATTTAACTTAATTCACTTCCAGAGTGAATTAAACTAAACCAAATTAAGGCCACTTTAATTTGGAGTTAGCAGACTCCACACAAGGATTTCACACCTTTAGTTAATTAGGATTATTTTTCCTTGATGTCTCCTTTGACACGTCTGAAAATTGTATTCCTAATCTATGTGCCTCAGTTCATGGTTTTTTTATTATTATTTTAAGGGGCAGCAGGTAATAATACTTCTGTGCATTATGTGGATAAATACATTAATGATTGTGAGGTGCTCAGATAATGTGGTGATGGAGCTATATTATGTACATTAGATTGAGGTTTACTCTCTCCTTAAGAACATAAGAATGGCCATACTTGGTCAGACCAAAGATCCATCCAGCCCAGTATCCTGTCTACCAATGGGATCCAATGCCAGGTGCCCCAGAGGGAGTGAACCTAACAGGCAATGATCAAGTGATCTCTCTTCTGCCATCCATCTCCATCCTCTGACAAACAGAGACTAGGGACACTATTCCTTACCCATCCTTGGTAATAGCCATTCATGGACTTAACCTCCATGAATTTATCTAGTTATCTTTTAAACTCTGTTATAGTCCTAGCCTTCACAACCTCCTCAGACAAGGAGTTCCATAAGTTGACTGTGTTGTGTGAAGAACTTCCTTTTCTTTGTTTTAAACCTGTTGCCCATTAATTTCATTTGGTGGCCCCTAGTTCTTATATTATGGGAACAAGTCCTTACTCACTTCCTCCATATCACTCATGATTATATTTACCTCTATCATATCCCACCTTAGTCTCTTCTTTTCCAAGCTGAAAATCCTTGCCTCTTTAATATCTCCTCATATGGGACCCATTCCAAACCCTTAATCATTTTAGTTGTCCTTCTCTGAACCTTTTCTAATGCCTATATATATATATATATATAATTTTTTTTTGAGATGAGGAGACTACATCTGTACTCAGTATTCAAGATGTGGGTGTACCATGGATTTATATAAGGGCAATAAGATCTTTTCCATCTTATTCTCTATCCCCTTTTTAACGATTCCTAACATCCTGTTTGCTATTTTGACTGCCACTGCACACTGTGTGGACGTCTTCAGAGAACTATCCACAATGACTCCAAGATCTTTTTCCTGATTAGTTGTAGCTAAATTAGCTCCCATCATATTGTATGTATAGTTGGGGTTATTTTTCCCCAATGTGCATTACTTTACATTTATCCACATTAAATTTCATTTGCCATTTTTTTGCCCAATCACTTAGTTTTGTGAGATCTTTTTGAAGTTCTTCACAGTCTGCTGTGGTCTTAACTATCTTGAGCAGTTTAGTATCATCTGCAAACTTTGCCACCTCACTTTTTACCCCTTTCTCCAGATCATTTATGAATAAGTTGAATAGGATTGGTTCTAGGACTGACCCTTGGGGACCACCACTAGTTACCCCTCTCCATTCTGAAAATTTACCATTTATTCCTACCCTTTGTTCCCTGTCTTTTAACCAGTTCTCAGTCCATTAAAGGATCTTCCCTCTTATCCCATGACAACTTAATTTATGTAAGAGCCTTTGGTGAGGGACCTTGTCAAAGGCTTCTGGAAATCTAAGTACACTATGTCCACTGGATCCCCCTTGTCCACATGTTTGTTGACCCCTTCAAAGAACTCTGATAGATTAGTAAGACATGATTTCCCTTTACAGAAACCATGTTGACTTTTGCCCAACAATTTATGTTCTTCTATGTGTCTGACAATTTTATTCTTTACGATTGTTTCAACTAATTTGCCCAGTACTGACGTTAACGACTTACCGGTCTGTAATTGCTGGGATCACCTCTAGAGTGCTTTTAAAATATTGGTGTTACATTAGCTATCTTCCAGTCATTGGGTACAGAAACCAATTTAAAGGACAGGTTATACACCATAGTTAGTAGTTCCACAATTTCACATTTGAGTTCTTTCAGAACTCTTGGGTGAATGCCATCTGGTCCCAGTGACTTGTTTCTGTTAAGTTCATCAATTAATTCCAAAACCTCCTCTAGTGACACCTCAATCTGTGACAATTCCTCAGATTTGTCACCTACAAAAGCTGGCTTAGGTTTGGGAATCTTCTTAGTGCCCAAAAGCACGTCGGGAAGGGGTGGAACTATGCCTCAGTTCCCCTCCCCACTTCCATGTACTGGCTCAGATAGAGGTTAGTAAACCACATCCACAAAGTTGTATATTCAGCGGGACCTCCAGCTGTGTGCACATTACGCATGCGGCATATCATTGGTTGGGACAGGGCCACGGCCTCCCAGGGGGGAGGGGCACTTTACCCTCAGGCCCTCATTTGAAAGGTTCCCTGAACTGAGTAGTGGTGGTGTGACCAAACAAATCGAGTCGTGCACCACTCACTGATATCTGACCCAGCTGGGCCAAACCTGAGTTGGACCATACTAAGTTAAAGAGAGAGTGGTTCAGTTGTGAATATCATGTGAAAAATTTCTGGAGAGAGTAGTAGTAGGCATGTGGTGCATAATGAAATATTGGAGTTGCTCTCTTGACTACAGTGTTACTCCACATTACCTTCACTGTTTTGCTGATACTGCAAAGTAATTAAGCATGCATTTAAACTTGTCCCTATTCATCAGAACATTTAAGCATGTGCCCTAGCTGAGGCCTTAATGTCTTGGGTATACAGGAACTAATTCTCTCTGGCTCCATGTAGGCTTTATCTGAGGGAAAACATTTCTTTCCCTTCCCTATGAAAACTGCTTTCATTTTCACTGAAAAAGGTTAAGAAAGATAAAGCAAGTTGAAGAAAAACTTTTTACAAAACCATCAAACTTTTTTACCCATGCATTAGTCACACATTATTTTAAACCTTGTCTATTGATGTTTGGTACACAATGGTACAAAGAAGACATTAAAAAAAGGAAGTCTTAGTAAAATGATTGCAAATGAATTACAGTCTAGTGTGACACATAAACTGCCTCTTTAACATCTCCCTTTTTCAATAGCAAAGTTGAAATGAATCATGCTTACATATTGTTAAAACACAACTATCTTTTGGTTCTCTCTTTTAGCAGAAAGATAGAAAGGAAAATGGTTCAGTGTTTGTTGTAGCTCTACTTTTATTGTTGATGATTTTTTTTAACAGCTCTGGTAGGTTTGTTTTAAAGAAAACATAAGTCCTTCAAAGAGAGAGGTTTTTCTGTTTGTTTTGAGAAAACTGAGAAGTGATGATATATAATTGAACATGGACAAATTTGCAGGACACGTGTCTACAAATAGAACGGGAAATACACTAAACGAAGGCCTAGAGTCTCTGGTCCTGCTGAACTGTTCTCAGTGCTGGGTCTGGTGCTTAACTCTTGCCAATGTTATATCCCAATTTGCTCTTCTGAACAACATTACTATAACATTAGCAAGAGATAAGCCCCAGGCCCACCATTGAGAACAGTTCAGCAGGACCAGAGAATCTGTGTCTACTGTTCCATGGGCCACTCCTTCAAATCTTTCCTTAAAACTAGTTGGTCAAACAAATGTTCTTTTTTCAAAAGTTTGTGACAGTCAAAATTTTCCACAGAAGGCAGATGGTTTCAATGCGCATACTGTGGCAAAGTTCCTCCTGTCCTCTAGTAGGTCCTGCGCTTATTGGCGGATTTCTTCCCCTTAGTGGTTTTCCCCTTGGATGAAACCCATAGTCTGGATCAACTACTCCTATGTCTGATGAGGAGTAGCGGGGCTAGGGGGGAACCCGGGCCTGCCCTCTACTCCGGGTTCCAGCCCAGGGCCCTGTGAATTGCAGCAGTCTCTATAGTGCTACGTGTAACCGCTGCTTGACCGCTACAGCTCCCTGGGCTACTTCCCCATAGCCTCCTTCAAACACCTTCTTATCCTCACCACCGGATCCTCCTGGTGTCTGATGCTGCTTGATTGTATGGTGTTTTCCTCAATCCTCCAGTAGTACCCCCTCTCAGTTCTTAGTTCCTTGTGTCTCTTGCTCCCAGCTCCTCATGCACACTTCTTTCCTCTGGCTCCTCCTCCCTAGACTGGAGTGAGCTCCCCTTTTTATACCAGGTGCCTTGATTAGCCTGTCCTGATTGGCTGCAGGTGCTCCAATCAATGTAGCTCTCTCCGGTGCCTTCTAGAAAGTTCTTAATTGTCCCCAGGTGCCTTGATTAGCCTGTTCTGATTGGCTGCAGGTGCTCCAATCAATGTAGCTCTCTCCGGTGCCTTCTAGAAAGTTCTTAATTGGCCCCAGGTGCCTTGATTACCCTGGAGCAACTGCCATTTTGGTTCCCATGGTACTAGGGATTTGCTTAGCCTGGAGTTAACATACCTACTCCTCAGTACTTTCCTGTAGCCATCCGGCCTTGCTCCATCACAATACACACACAAATTGTCAAAAACCCATTTTTCCATTAAAAAAAAGTTTAAAGGGAAATTTTTTCAACCAGCCCTACTTAATCCCTCTTTTTCAATGGCAGTTTTCATATATTGTTTTCATAAATTATATACTTACACTTTCTTCCCCTGTACTTTTCTACTATTTACCATAGTCATCTCAGTAAGATTTAATTGTAAAAGTGGGAATGAAAAGTGTATATCTATATACTATGATCTGTGGGACCTTTGTGTTAGAACAAGGAAAATAAATGGGAACTTGTGTTAATTATAGTCCAGTATATATTTTCACCCACACTTTTACTTAAGAACAAACAAAAATCCAGGTAAAAGCAACTCTTCTTCTTCTTTCAGGAGTAAATCTCTTTTCTTTAGTACAGCAGCCTTGCTTCTCACAGTACCATGCAACAGATTATTTAAGTGTTATTTACAACTGAAATTGAGATGGTTTGACCTCCTACTGTTCATTGTCAGTATCTTATCCAAGAACAGTGGGAAGAAATCTGCCTGCCGCTAATATTCAATTTGTATTGCTTTGTATCTTTATTTCAGCAGGGAAACCTGCTAGACGAGCTGCAGAAAACAAATGTGCATTACCAGGTGAAAAATAGGTACATCACTTTGAATTTATCTAGGCATTTGGCATTATATCATTTAAGTGTCTCATTACATTTGCCAACATAACATAAAACTGATTCACTCCTGAATGACAAGCCACCAGCTCCCCCTGGCAAATGTAAAGGTGCTTTGTATACTTCACTTTTCGGTATAGAAACTCTCCAGATTCATTGATTGGTTTTCAAGCTGGAATGAAGATACAAAGAGGTGGGGCAGGAACCACATGATCCATGATGTGTTCTTATTCCTAAATAATGAAAACAGTGATTTAAATGGTGAGCTAGCCAACCCCTCTGTAATAAAATGGCCATTATACAGAAACACCTTTTCCTGGACTACTTTGAAATATAGAGGTGCATTCTTTCAAGGTCATTTTTATTAGAAGAAAGTTGGATACCTTAGATAAAATTATGTTTTAAACTCACTTTTATTGTTGCTCCTCTGGCATACCTGCAAAATAAATTTGTATAGAAAGCCTTTGATGCATCTACACCAGAAAATAATATATACATAATAATATATTGTAAAAGACTTGTTATGGTTGCTTGCTCTTGATTCTTCCACCCACATTCGCACTGAGTAGTATTGTACTATGCTCCTGGAATAAAACCAAGAAAATGAACAACACCAATTGGCCAAATTCTTATACCTTTCTTCGTATTTACTAACACTTGAATTTACATGTTATTCCACTGACTTCAATGAGACAATTCATAGAGTAAATCAAATTTGACGTGAGTGTGGGGACCAGAATATGACCCTGAGTAAGGTATTAGTTAACATGCATAAGGATGGCAAAACCTGGCCCTATGTGAAATACAATACAGAGCCCAGGAGTAATTAATGTTTTGTCAATTAGTATAGTGAAAATATGCTGTGTATGATGAAAAAAGGCATGTTTTATTGCTTAGGTTCCTCGTCTGAATAAGCGATGCAAGGCAACCAAATACTTTAGTAGTTTACATATAAATATCTTGTAAACCTAATAATCTTTTGCACTACAAGAACTCCAAAGTCTTTAAAATCCATCTTTCAATCAGCCCCAATTGCACATATGGCTGCTCACAGTAAACTACTGTAACAAGTTGACTTTGGTTTATTGCTTTCATTGACTCTTAATACTGGTAGCACATACCAGGGAGAAAGAACCACTTGTTACACTGCTATTGCAGAATAAATTTTGGTAGCAAGCTCCAGGGTGATTTCATTTTGGGACATACTCCCCATACAAATTTCCTACTTCTTCCCAGCCTCTCCAACGGTGGTCTGACAACATATCACACACTTCTGTTAATGTGTGGGGAGTAATATAAGACCTATATAGTACCTGGTACTGGGTTATGAAATACGAGAGACAGATAGAAATCTTGCTGATATAGCTAAAAGTAGTAGATCAATTATTCATTCATATAGTTATTGATACATATGCATTATATGAAACAATATAAGTAATAGTGCTTCATATACTATAACATAAATTTCTCTCCACATTTTCTGTGGGGGTGTTTAGCTTAGGAATATAGGGTAAAATTTCCAAAGGTGATTAAAGGCATTAATTAGGAAAGAATATGCTCTAGACATTATACCTTTGCTTCCAACATTATTATTTTAAAATATTTTCAGTATCATTGATCAACATTTTGATGGAGTTCTGGCCTGAAATATGTGCTTCTCTTTCAGGTCCAGACCATACTACATCTTTTAACAGTTTTTAACCCATTAGCAGTAGGACTGGTTTGTGTCTTCATTTGAACTTGGTTAGTAATAGGGTCTCTAACAAAGTTTCTCCCCTGCCAGTGGCCTAAGCTGCCACTTAATTGTTTCCTTTAACTTTAGCGCAGCCAGGACCCTCTGAAGATACCTTTGTAACTAGTCTTTCATCCCACCTCTTGAGTGGTAGCATCACAGAGCGTATTGCCGCATCTGCTGCTAAGGCAATATGGGATAGCTGCCCAGATTTTCCCAGATGAAGTGATACAAACACATTTGGTGTGGATGTACAAACATGATTGTGATTGGAGAAAAGCTACTGAGTGGAAACAACCTGAATCATGTTTCTCATAACCAGTTATGGCAAGCATGTGTCTAAGCAGTTATAAAATTGTAGTAGTAGGCATGGCATCAGTGAGGTCAAGGTTATGTGGCAGTGCTTTTGCCAGTAGGACTCTGAGATCCTTCCCCTGTGGATGGGATATCCTTGTAGGGTTTTTGTTTGTTTGTTTGTTTTTGGTTTTTTTCCCCCGAGAACATTACTTAATCTTTTCCAAAATCATGACTGGCTTATTTCTGTGAATAGGAATATGGTAGAGACCAAGATAGGTATTTTGTGGGGTGAGGGGAAAAGAAGAATCTTGTTGCAGATGAGAAAGGTTTAAAATGTTCAGAAATCTCAGGATGTACAATAACTTTAGGATGAGCCAGAGTCTCCTCCTACAGCTAATGAAGCATGGTACAAGCTCCAAAGCTAGTGAAATAAAGTGTTGAGAGAGAGATGCCTTAGAATGGTAGTTCCAGTAGCCTGAAGATGGAGACATTTCACTAGTAATCATGTCTGCTGGGAAGAAAGATTTTCCCCAATGACATTTGAGGTTTAACCATTTATAAAGAAAACAAAACAAAACACAGGAATAGAAATGTCTTGAAGTTAGTAATGATTATATTAAATTTTATGTAGTACCTGGTATCCCGAAGTCTTTTGAAAAACTGATATAGGCACTAAACACAGGGATTGTTTTTTTCCCCATGACTTAAATTGGAAAATTAATAAGTTAGGAAGTCTTTGTTATAATAACCATTGTTTAAGCGAGATAAGAAAATACTTGGAATATAGCATATAAATCAGTCATTCCAGATTATAAACATCCTAGGGTGCTAAGGGAGTTAGCTAATGAATATTCTCTACTTTGGACAGGAGAACTGGCATGTAGTAGCAGACAAGAAAAAGTACTACTGATTGCCAAGTGCGGGATTCTTGAAAATTACTATTATATGAGTCTAACCTCTATCCCTAGTATGATAGTGGAACAAATATTTTAAGAAAAATCACTTAAACACCTACAGCCTAATTCTGTAAAACTCCCACTGATGTTGGACAAAGTCTGCAAAGTCAAATATCTGGAAGCTAACAGAAACAAGAGCAACAAGCAAAATGAGTTTATAGAGACTAGTCATTGCCAGACATGTGGGGTGTTGTTTGTTTTGTTTTGTTTTGTTTTAAAACCATAGAATGAATGAATGAAATGAATGCAGTAATGTATCTGGATATATTGTGAAAAACAATCTGACCCTCTTACAGCCAGCTGAGGGTCATCTCCTAGATGCCAGCCTCTCCTCGTCCACATGGAAGATAGAAGAATTGAGATGAGTAGTGCCTCAAGCTGCATTAGACCTGAAGCTTACCGTTCATCATGCAATTTTCTCTCTCGCATGCATGGCATCTGCAGAGGAACATTCTATAGATGCAGTTGTAGGTCCATGAGCCATATCAAGGCCGCCTCTGTGACACTGTGGATATTTTCCAATTCACCTTTGAATCTGTATTTGGGATACGGAGTTATGATGTGTTCAATGGTTGGTTTGGATTTTCTCACCACAGTCACACAAAGCAGAGTCTTTGATCTTCTACTTGTGCATCAAGTGGCCACATCTTCCATGTTTTTTTCAGATGTGGTTCAGTATTGCCCAAAGTCTGTGTGGCAGGCTGAAACTGAGAGGATGGCTTGTTGGGCAAGTAATAAGGTACTTGTTTGGAAAGGTAGGTGAGGTCCAGACATCCTGGCTGGATCCAGAGACTGAGGTGGTCATAGGTGGTCTATACTGTTTTTTGTTATTTCAGCCATTGTTGGGGTACATTATCCATAATCTGGCAGATAGGAAGTTCTGGGTAGTCTTTGGTACATTTAAGTTCTTGTGCTATGGCTATATCTCAACAGACAGCTGGAGGTTCAATCTTTGCTTATACAGTAAGACACAGTAGAGCTGTTGATTTTAAAGTTCCCATGATGATTTGTATGGCCTGATTTAGCTGCCAATCCACATGTAGGGTATGACAGCTTCTTGTCCACATAGGTGTACAGTACTCTGCAAATGGCATTGGGCATTGGCATCATGCCATGCCAATGCCAAAGACTATTGTCCAAGAAGTACTCCCACTTGTGTTTAAAGGCCTCAATTTTGACCTTTTCTAACATATCTGCACCAGAGATGCTTCTGAAATTGGCACAGCTTAGCTCAGGTTAATATGTATGATGCTGGTCAGCCATGAATTAATTGGCCTGAATCTCAGCTTGCAACACATAATGGATGTGTGCAACATTGCCTGTCATTCAGCTTCCTTTTCCTAGTGCAGGTGTGTGGGGAGGAATAAACTATGCAGAGGGAGCAGAAAAGGGGGGAGGGAACCAGAGGAACACAAGCTGATTGCCACACCTCCTCCCCACCCTGAACAACCTAGTTACAGATGTCCCTGGCCCAGCCAGGGCCCCACCAGGGCAAGTAGGGTGAGTATTTGAGCTATAGATGAATATCAGGGGAATGCTTGTAAGTGTGAAGAGTTAAGAGAATCAAACTTGAAGCTGGACAGTTGCATATTGGATCTCCATGTATTAGAAAGCATGTATAGAGCACAAAAGTGCAATCTCTTTCTACTGCTAATCTAGGGCCGCCCAGGGGGCAAGAGGGGGGGCTAGTGGGGCTATTTGTCCCAGGCCTCACAGGGGCCCCCATGAGAATATAGTATTCTATAGTATTACAAGATTTTTTTATGGAAGGGGCCCCCGAAATTGCTTTGCCCCAGGCCCCCTGAATCCTCTGGGCAGCCCTGTGCCAATCCAAGGCTTAAACTGTTGTTTACTATTGCTGTATCACCAATGTACCACCTGTTATGATATTTCTGTGTGAAAATAATATTATAAAGCAAATATACTGCATACATCAGTGATTGATGGGAAACTTCTTTGGGGTGGAAGTGCAATCCTATTGTTTGTGACGGTGAGATTCATAGATTGATAGACTATAGGACTGAAAGGGACCTCGAGAGGTCATTGAGTCCAGTCCCCTGCCCTCATGGCAGGACCAAATACTGTCTAGACCATCCCTGATAGACATTTATCTAACCTACTCTTAAATATCTCCAGAGATGGAGATTCCACAACCTCCCTAGGCAATTTATTCCAGTGTTTAACTACCCTGACAGTTAGGAACTTTTTCCTAATGTCCAGCCTAAATCTCCCTTGCTGCAGTTTAAGCCCATTGCTTCTTGTTCTATCATTAGAGGCTAAGGTGAACAAGTTTTCTCCCTCCTCCTGATGACAACCTTTTAGATACCTGAAAACTGCTATCATGTCCCCTCTGAGTCTTCTCTTTTCCAAACTAAACAAACCCAGTTCTTTCAGCCTTCCTTCGTAGGTCATATTCTCAAGACCTTTAATCATTCTTGTTGCTCTCCTCTGGACCCTCTCCAGTTTCTCCACATCTTTCTTGAAATGTTGTGCCCAGAACTGGACACAATACTCCAGTTGAGGCCTAACCAGTGCAGAGAAGAGCGGAAGAATGACTTCTCGTGTCTTGCTCACAGCACAGAATCACGTTTGCTTTTTTTGCAACAGCATCACACTGTTGACTCATATTTAGCTTGTGGCCCACTATAACCCCTAGATCCCTTTCTGCCGTACTCCTTCCTATGCAGTTTCTTCCCATTCTGTATGTGTGAAACTGATTGTTCCTTCCTAAGTGGAGCACTTTGCATTTGTCTTTATTAAACTTCATCTGGTTTACCTCAGACCATTTCTCCAATTTGTCCAGATCATTTTGAATTATGACCCTGTCCTCCAAAGCAGTTGCAATCCCTCCCAGTCTGGTATCATCTGCAAACTTAATAAGCGTACTTTCTATGCCAACATCTAAGTCGTTGATGAAGATATTGAACAGAGCCGGTCCCAAAACAGACCCCTGTGGAACTCCACTTGTTATACCTTTCCAGCAGGATTGGGAACCATTAATAACTACTCTGAGTACGGTTATCCAGCCAGTTATGCACCCACCTTATAGTAGCCCCATCTAAATTGTATTTGCCTAGTTTATCAATAAGAATACCATGTGAGACCGTATCAAATGCCTTAGTAAAGTCTAGGTATACCACATCCACCGCTTCTCCCTTATCCACAAGACTCGTTATCCTATCAAAGAAAGCTATCAGATTGGTTTGACATGATTTATTCTTTACAAATCCATGCTGGCTATTCCCTATCACCTTACCACCTTCCAAGTGTTTGCAGATGATTTCCTTAATTACTTGCTCCGTTATCTTCCCTGGCACAGAAGTTAAACTAACTGGTCTGTAGTTTCCTGGGTTGTTTTTATTTCCCTTTTTATAGATGGGCATTATATTTGGCCTTTTCCAGTCTTCTGGAATCTCTCCCGTCTCCCATGATTTTCAAAAGATAATAGCTAGAGGCTCAGAAAACTCCTCTATTAGCTCCTTGAGTATTCTAGGATGCATTTCATCAGGCCCTGGTGACTTGCAGGCATCTAACTTTTCTAAGTGATTTTTTACTTGTTCTTTTTTTATTTTATCTTCTAAACCTACCTCCTTCCCATAAGCATTCACTATGTTAGGCATTCCTTCAGACTTCTCAGTGAAGACCGAAACAAAGAAGTCATTAAGCATCTCTGCCATTTCCAAGTTTCCTGTTACTGTTTCTCCCTCCTCACTGAGCAGTGGGCCTACTCTGTCCTTGGTCTTCCTCTTGCTTATAATGTATTGATAAAAAGTCTTCTTGTTTCCCTTTATTCCCATAGCTAATTTGAGCTCATTTTGTGCCTTTGCCTTTCTAATCTTGCCCCTGCATTCCCGTGTTGTTTGCCTATATTCATCCTTTGTAATCTGACCTAGTTTCCATTTTTTATACGACTCCTTTTTATTTTTTAGATCATGCAAGATCTCGTGGTTAAGCCAAGTCGGTCTTTTGCTACATTTTCTCTCTTTCCTACCCAGTGGAATAGCTTGCTTTTGGCCCCTTAATAGTGTCCCTTTGAAAAACTGCCAACTCTCCTCAGTTGTTTTTCCCCTCAGTCTTGATTCCCATGGGACCTTACCTATCAGCTCTCTGAGCTTACCAAAATCTGCCTTCCTGAAATCTATTGTCTCTATTTTGCTGTACTCCTTTCTACTCTTCCTTAGAATTGCAGACTCTATGATTTCATGATCACTTTCACCCAATGAAAAAGTGCATGAAGCATCAGTAACTGAGCAACAAAGCATAATGGCATTAAAACAGTTATATGTATTTTGTTTCATTCCAGAATAGTTTCCTGTAATTTGTTTTCTTAATGAAATTGTGTTAGGATTTAGGTATGTTTATAGAATGAATGCATTACCTCACCACAAACAATGCTTTACTATACATAGTTGCACAGTCTGATATCCATCCCAGTACTTTAATAGTTTTATTTTAGAAATGCAAATATGTTTTGTGTATACAAAGTGATTGCCTGAATAGCACATTAAAAAGAAAAGACCATTTTAAGAGATTTCTAAAAAAAATAGCAATTAAAATATATCATGTAAACAGTGGAGGAACATATGAAGTATTGCATATGAAACTAGTGCTAACTATAAATTATGGGCCAGATCCAATAGCTGGTATCAATCTGTATAGTGCCATTTACTTCAACTGATCTGTGTTAATTTACACCCACTGGGGCTCGGGCCAATCCTATCTAGAAAGTATCAAAACATGCTAGTAGTCTGTTTTTCTTCTCTTTTCTTTTAGTCTAGAGTTTTGGGGAGAGCATATAATTGTCAGTATTGGAAACGAAATGGTACAACTGTAGCATTTCAATACCGAGGGGCAGGCTCTAAGCTGATGTAAACCAGCATAGCTTCACCAATGTCAGCAAGGCTGTTTATACCAGTAAGAGGAACTATCTCAAAGTTTGTAAATATCTTTAACACTGACTCAGAGGGGAGCAAATATCTTCCCAGCTAGGATTAAAACAAATCATAACTTGGACTTTGGTTTTCCTGAACTTGGAAAATCCAGTTTTCCTTAAATGTCCTGGATATTGTGTGTGGCCTTGAAAAATAAATATATTTCTATGCTCTACTTCACAGACTCCACATTTCATTTTATTTCAAATATCAGATATGACTTAATCTGTCTTGCAGGCAAACCCAATATGTTATCTAAACCACCCAGCCCTTAAATCTATGTTTTTGGTGCTTCTGTGGTTGGCAAATGGACATTGCACAGGAAAATCAGCCTCCTGACGTTCAGTCACTAATATTAAATCAATGCTGTTTTTTGGGTTTTCTTTGTTAATCACATTTTCAGGATTTTTTTTAATGTTCAGAAGACATTTTCTCTGGCATAGTACAGTTTTAATCATTGGTTGTCATCCACTGGATTTTACAAAATTTAATTTGAGGCTACCGTATAGCAAAGGCAATCAAAGTGAAAAAGCAGAGATGCTTCTGCTATAATTTCTCTTGCTGGAGGGGAAAAACACAAGGAATTTGCAAACAACAGCAGCTTCTCTTCAAACCTCCGATTATTCCTGCAAAATTGGTAGAGATTAAGAATTTAATTTCCATTGCTCCCTTTGGTGCTGCTTTGCTGACATGTGTAAGTTTTGTGCTTCTAGTGAAGGACTAACCAGTAGCAGGCAGTTTAATACATTCATTGTGCAAGTTTAATTTGCTTTATTGTTTTACAGCTGCTATCGAAACTGGATGTGGAAAGGAAATACAAAAAGAAAGAAATCTCTTTCAGAGTTGCAATTTTTGCAGTCAATTATTTTTTAAATAATTAAGAAGCACTAAAAATAACCCCTAGCATCATATTAAAAGATAAGCATGCTCAATTTTCTGATTTAAGCCTGTGCTACTCCCCTCCCACCCCCATTTTTAAAACCTCCCACAAACTCACCTGAGCACTTAAATCCTGGCACATAAGAACATAGGAAAGGCTATACTGGGTCAGACCAAAGATCCATCTACCCTAGTATCCTGTCTTCCAGCAGTGGCCAATGCCAGGTGCCCCAACAGAACAGATAATCATCAAGACACCCATCCCCTTTTATGGTGCATTTCCACTTTTATGCTGCATCATCGATACTTTTATCCACAAGATGATGATCTATATCTGCATGTGCTGTTTCCCATACATATTCTATTGCTTGTGAATTAGGGGAATTTTCAGCACACAAACGGGAAAAGAAGTAAGGGCCAGATTCAAAACCCATTGAAGTCAAAGGAAAGATTCCTTATTGATTTCACTGAGACATGGATCAGGACCTGGGAATCTATTCCTTGTACACCAGAACTCCCATCAGAGTGAATGGTAACATTTAAAAATAACTTATTTGAATTCAGGGACCTTTGTGGACATAGAAAGGAGAGGAGTAGGAGGCACTTTCTGCTGCATCATCCCCTGCTCCTGTAACCTGGTGCAAGCTCCTTCATGGGAGTTTGGGGTGAAGCAGGGAGCAAGATGAGGTTTGGAAGGAGGCCAGCTACTCATGCCATTTGTAGAATCCACAGATTTCCAAGCAGCTGGAGTTAATGTTGTTTCAAACAGTGTTGACTCTCACTGGTCCTCTCAGTGGCTACTGCTCCACAGCTCCTGTTGGGGAGGTCACTAATATTGCCTGACAAGGAGAATAGGCCAGCCGAGAAGTCCAGAATGACTTGACTTCCAAGCAGATGCTGCTATTCCACAAGAACTACTTTGCTCAGTGGATCCTCATACCTAGGGATGGGAGGCTTCGTGGTTACCCAAAGTCTTCTCACCTGAGTGGATATCTTTTTTGAAACAATACAAGGAACATGATATGGAATGTGTTGGAGCTCTTGTCTCCTTTCTAATAATGTTTTCTGCCAAAGGGGATGATCTCATTCTTGGCATTTTAAAGTAGTTCTTTTGAAGGTGCATCAATGTCCTCCATTTAGAACAGCAACTCTTTTTATGTACCAATTATTAAATTATTTCCCCTTAATATGTGTAAAGTGAGATTACTGCTATCTGTAGAGTTTTCAGATGGATGAGATATGTCAAGAATGTGGTTAGATGTTAGAAGAATTGTCTGATCAAGAGTCAGTGTCAAGTATTGTGTACCTGGTACTCTATGAACTTTAAATAAATCTGTTTAGTCTTCTGGGGAACAGACTCTGCATGTGTACATGTGGTGGGTGTGGGCATATGGGCATGCACAGGATTAAACCTATATCTTCTTCCATTCAATATGTATTTTAGAGCCCTATGACAGCAATGCAATTACTTCATCCATCACTACATCTCATCAATCAGACAATGCCAACATCTCAGTTCCATGAGAGAGAAGCTCCAGGTGAAGAGCAGCTGGCTATAATACTACTGGCAATACAGAAGTAATATTGGAGGGCAGAGCTTAGAAGAACTAGCTAAAGTAATGCCCTCTCCCTTCATTGAAGGAAATTGCCTTCACATCGTCAGTTCAGTGTACAGGCCAGGGTCCTATTGAACTCTTTCTTCCTCCTGGATATCTTATTAGTAACTGTAGCTAGAAATGCTTTTTTTCCCCACCTTTGGTCAGCCTGTTGGAGGCAGACCAAGCTGTAATGATACATGTGTTTGTCACTTCCAGTCTTGTACTGCTATTAATTATCTGTGGTGGATAGCAGCGAAGGTCACTGTGGACTTCAAAGAGCTTAGCTCACAGCAGCACAATTCTTGCGTAAGGCAGACAGATGAGAACATATCACTCCAAAGCTGGGTATATTGCACAGGATCTGCATCCAGAACCTGATCCAACTTTCAAAGTCTCTAATGAGCTAAACCTGGCTAATTTTTCTCTCTTTAAGACCCAGCATATTGTTATAATCATCACATATCTGATAAAGCACAGAACCTACTCGGTGGCAGACACTTGGCTATGAGATTTCCTCCTATCATAAATCAAGATGAACTCGCATCATATTGTCTTTGGAAAGAAATATAAGAACTTTCTCTTGGGAAAATCTTCTCTACTATAGCAATGTTTAAATAATGGAACAGCAACACTTCCATGACACAAGTAACAGAAATTTCCAGGGCTGCGGAGGGGTGTAGGGAAGGACATGAGAATGTAAGAATGGCCACCCTGGGTCAGTTCAGTGATCCACCTAGCCCAGTATCCTGTCTTCTGACAGTGGCCAATGCTGGATGCTTCAAAGGGAATGAACAGAACAGGGCAATCAAGTGATACATCCCCTGTTGTCCAATCCCATCATCTGGCAGTCAGAGGCTTAGGGACACCCAAAACATGGGGTTGCATCCCTGACCATCTTGACTAATAGCCATCGATGGACCTATCCTCTATGAATTGATATTATTATTTTTTTGAACCCTGTTATACTTTTGGCCTTCACAACATAACCTGTGGAACCCATTGCCAGGGGGGAGTATATGTTGTGTAAAAAAGTATTTCCCTTTGTTTGTTTTATACCTGCTGCCTATTTCATTAGGCAACCCATCGTTCTTTTGCTATATGAATGAGTAGATAATACTTCCTTATTCACTTTCTCCACATCATTTATTATTTTATAAATCTCTATCATAACGTCCCTTACCTGTTTCTTTTCCAAGATGAACAGTCCAAGTCTTTCAAATCTATTCTCATATGAAAGCTTTTACATACCCTAAGTCATTTTTGTTGCCCTTCTCTGTACCTTTTCCATTTCTAATACATCTTTTTTGAGATGAGGTGATCATAACTACACATAGTATTTGAGGTGTGGCCATACTATGGATGTATATAGTGGCATTATGATATTTACAACAACCACACACACGTTAAGAGGATTAATGCAGAATTTAGAATGTAGTAAATTGTGCTTTGAGTAATTTTGCTGGCACCCATGTACAACCGTGATGGATGCATTATGAATAGTGAGATGAAAACAGAGTAGGCTATGTAATTACAAAAGCCATTTCACTCAGAAAGTAGGTCCTTATACAGACTCTACTGAAATCATTTTGAAAAATTCCCATGACTTTAATGGGCTTTGGACGAGACCCACCAACTTGACACTTTACTCTCACTCTTGACAGTACAACCTGATGAAGAGTATCTCTGTGAGACATGAGACAGATATCGTTTTATTTTTCTTGGTTTCCCTTTAAATCACTCAGAATCCAGTCTTGCTTTGTTCTTTCACATCAGTAGGAGCTTTTTTTCCACGAAAAGAATGCAGCCCTGGTAATTTAGAACTGTTCTTTGATAACTGTTTCTTTTTAATCTATAGTATGTTAGATTTTAATGATCTGGAATATTTTGAGGGATTGGGAACCTATGGATGCTGTTCTGAATACTTTGCTGAAAATTTAACACAGTTTTGATATGAAAAGGAGAGTAACAGGTATGTCTTGATTCTTCATTGTGACACATATGCAGGGAACTGCACAATGCTGTTTTTTTTTTTAATCCTGTAATATCTAAATTGTTGGAGAATGTCATTTATTCATTAAGACCCCAATTCAACTCCTAATGATGTAAGCAGAAAAATCTCAATGGATTTTAATTGAGCTGGACTGGCCCTGAAATTCTTTTATTTATTTATTTAATCTGCCCATTATTGCTGTTACATTTTTGTCTTTTTATGTCACTGGCAAGCTTTCACATACCATGTTATAGTTTTCTTCTTGCCTGAAAGATTTTTCCAGTTGTGGATGTAATCTTTTCATTGTCACTTTCTATAAGACCTCTCTCCTGATGCTTTTTGGAAAAGGGAACTTTTTTACTTTTAGGTAGCACGAGGTGATGACGTTAAATGCCTATGCTGTAAAAGGTCAAAGAATAATCCAACAAGGTTTGTTTTAATTGCCATTAACTAGCTAAAGCGTGGAACAACCAAAGTGGAAAGCTTGAAACTATTGAACCTGTAGATGAGGCAACCCCTATGCCTTGCCATCAGATGGAAGGATCTGAGTTAGGACAATTAATTGCTGAAAGATGGAAAAATAAACTTTTTTCCTCTGGAGAATGTGAAAGGAATATTCACATTAATCCCACTGTGAGAGTGAAAAAATAAAGCCTAAGAAAGTTGTACATGAGTCCAGTTTATTACAGTAACTAGGAACAGAGGATGAAATCCTGATCCCACTGAAGTTAATGAGAGTTTTGCTATCAACTTCAATGATGCCAGGCTTCCACCCAGTAACTCCAATGGGAATACTTTGCAGAAATCTCTGTCTTCATCAGGCCATAGAAAATTGAATTAGGTTGTGACAGAATGGGAGTAGCTGAGGACTGGCTCACCATTACGGGCAAATTGGGAGATAATTGATTAGAAGTGGGTGATTATCCAGCCGATGAACTGATTCCGCTCATAAACTCGGGACCATTCAGAAAGGTGAGACCTCCCTCCTCACCATGCCAAGGGGGTATGTTGAAGCTCGGGTAAAGCCTTATGGTGTTGGGACATGAAAGTACATAACACACAGGTTCACTGCAGTGTACTTTATTTATAAGGTAAGTGTGTGAGGACTTCTCGTAAAGAGAAATTCAGGGTCAGGAAGCTCACCCATAAACATGTGGGGGCTCGTCCAAGATCTTATCATTCTGATGTGGGAGAACGCTGTGTTTCTCATCAGTTCCCCTCTCCAGGCTAACTGTACAGTATGGAGGAACTCCTGTGCTGGGAAGCGGAACAGCAAAAGGAGCTACACAAAACCCTCCCAGAGTTTCATCAGACTCAGTGACAGAAGGGACAGTTCCTGTTATCAAGCAGAACAACAACAAAGCCTATAGCAGTTTATTGCAATTCAATCACTGGTGTAGCAAGAGCTCTTGGAAAAGATGGCAAGTCCCCTGGCAGAGAGTGATAACTGGGCGGTGGGCACAGGGATGTGCAAAATGGGCCTGACAGATGGACCCCAATCCTTTTTGTGAACATTCAAGAGAGTGGCTGCAGGAGCAGGCTGCAAGAAGAGGTTATGGGCCCTCTGACTAGCTCCCTACCACTTGAGAGAAGCTCAAGCTGTTTATATGGTACTGAGTGATGAACAAGCAGTTTACTAGGATACCGTGAAGGCAGCCATTTTAGATCAGATGGGTCTGTCTGCAGAATGGTATATGCAGAAGTTTTCAGTGTCAAGGTGGTCAGAGGGGACATGACCTAGGGCATTTGCCCAAAACATAGATTTGAGAAATATGTGGCTTAGACCAGATGACAAAGGAGTTGGACTATACTTTTGGAACAATTGTTGTAGAGTCTCTCTGAGGTCACTAGTGTTTGGGTGTGGAGGCACCAACCATCCACTTTAGAAGTCATCATTAAACAAGGAGTTTGTGGAAGCTAGTCACGCTAGTAAAATAACTCATACATGTAGAGGACACAACTTGTGGAGAAAAGGTCAGGAACTACTGACAATAAAGCCACAGGAAAGGAAGAGATAGGAGAGGAAAGTGACCCCACCCATCAACCATCAAATCATTTGTTACCAGTGTTGGGTCCCAGGGCATCTGAAAAGGGACTGCTGCATATAAACTCTAATGTTGCTAAGTTCTGTAGCTGGATAGAAACCCTTGACAGCTAGTCAAAACAAACACCCACGGTCTCCATGAGTGTTGGGAAGCAACAAGTGTTGGGTATGGTAGATTCTGCCATGGGGTGCTTGTTGGCTAGGAAAGATGGGGTGAAACCCTACTCATGAAGCCAGGGGACAATATTGAAGCCAACAGTGGCCACAGTGCCTCTAGAGATTCAGGGAACAATTTGGTGAAAGAAGGTTGGGGTAGTCAGGATTTTGCCCCAACCTGTGTTAATTGCAACAGATCAGAACCCCCTTCCTTTAAAGAAGAGGAGGAATGGGCAGAGAACCAAAAGGCTAAAAAGTGAAGGACCACAGCAGGCAAGGTGTCCAGAAGCCAAAGGGGGACTAGAGAAGAAAGAAAGAAGACAGACTCTACAAGAGACAAGCCGAGAACCCAATAGCTGCGGGGGAAGACACCAAGGTAGAAGAGAATGAAAAAGGAGCAAAAGTAGAATAAGACTTGGTAGGGAAGGAAGGCATATGGGAAGAGAAGTCTCACCTCTCTGAGACCCTTCCTTTCAGTCTCCCATTTAACAGCACCCAAGACAGTGAGCTGAATCCCCTCATTAACTGGTTAATCACCCAGTCCTAATCAATTATCTCCCAATTTGGCCCATGAGGTGGAATTTACAAAGTGCACAGAGTGATAAGCCATCTCTAAGATACTCCCACTCTCTCACACAGGTACAGTATTATATAAAATAGCAAGACTTTAATTTAGTCTTCAGAATTAAACACAGAGAATAATAAATCAGAGAAGAATGGTGGGATTTCAAATTTGCACAGCACTGACGTAACTACTTCCATTGAAGTCAATCATTAAACTCCCTGTTGACTTCAGGGGGCACAGAGTTAGACCAGTGCTGAGCAACTTAGAAAATCACATCCAAAAAGTTCAGCACATATATAGGAATAGACTGGATCTCAGCTTAATGGTTCCATCTAGATTATAATAATGAAATGTCCTCTGTCATCTATATCCTCACGTGCTCTTCCTGTATTACATCACACAAGCTAAGCAGAGCACTCCAAGGACACCTAGGTGCTGCAGGATGTGGTAGCAATGCTTCAGCAGTCAGCACTTTCCCCTCTGAATCAGATGTGAGAAAAATCATATGGTTAGAGTGTGCTGTGGTGTTGAAAGTGCTGAACTTTTGGTTAGAGATCTAAAATCAAGGTCTTGACCAATGCCATGACATTTTAAACAAGAGTAAGACTTTACCTACACTGTCCTGGCCAGATTTCAGTGTGGGTAGCTACCTTTCTGCCTACTTAAAATTCCTCTTTTAGTTTCAATGGGGTAAGTTATTCTTCACTGCCTGTCCAAACCTGCCGTGCAGTGCTACTGTGCACTATTAAACAGTTGCTGTATTTCAGCAATGGATGAAATATTCTTGCATACAGGCCCCAATACTGCAAAGTGCTCTGCACAGGAAGGCATCTGTGCATGTAATCCCCACACACAATCCCAATTAAGCAAATGGGGCTATTATTAGGAATATGTTAGGAATCCAATTTGCTTCAGTGTGATTATGTGTAGCTGTAATGATTGGCTGACACAGATCAGTTTGCAGGAATGAGGCTATTATTGGTAAAATAAGTCTTTAGGAAGCTGTCTGGTTGAAGGGTGCCTTACTAAGTGAAGGTTCAGGTAATGAGCAGTGCTCTAGTTCCCATGCCAGAATGAAACAGTCCCCCACTTGTCTCTCCCCTACATCCTAAGGAAGAACCTATAACAAAACATAGTTTCAGGCTTTTTTTTTATGAAAATCAAAGGTTGTTGTAACATCTGTCAGTCCAGACTCATAGATCCAGCTTCTGCCACTCTTCTCATCCGAAAGGAAGTACTAGTATGAGCAAGGACTACACACTGTGAATAAGAGTAGCAGAATTAGCATAAAACTAGCACTAATTTGCAGCCTCTGTTATATCATATACTGGGAGGTGTGGGGGGTGGTAATTTCTGTGGCTGATCCCCTATAGTTATGTATAAATATGAGATCATTATATTTTTAATTTTTAGTTTCTTCACAGTTCCACTCTCAGCAAAAAATAGGTTGACATATGCTACCCCAGTGTATCTAGCTTCATAGATAGCTAGTGTATTGATAGCTTGAGCAAGAATATGTAATACAAGAGCAGGACTCTTGATCATTTGACTCAGCCCCTGGTGAGTCACCAGAATGAAGCAAGAAAAGGATAGAGGAGTAGAACATGGCTGTAATCCAATGTTCTGGGTGCCAGATCTCCAGTGTAAACTCATGACAAATCTTTGGGAGATATTTGTTTTCTTTTTCTTGATGTTAACAGGAAGGGCAGACTCCAGAAAGTTGGTAAATTTGGTCCACAAGCACTATGTATATTGTCTGTTTGGAACTCAACCTGCATGCAGACACCACATTCGCATCGTGATTTAGAAATGGCATTTCAAAACCCTGAGGGAAATTCCTAGGAATCTCAGATGTTTGCCATGGAACAGACTCAATCAGAATTAGTTTATAATGTTGTAATGCCACATTGTACAGAAAACTTTTTTCTATACAATATCAGTTTTCAGGGTTCTGTTGACACCAAGATACTTGGATTCACTGATAAACTACTTATATCAAATGCTTGAGCATGTACAGTTCTATGACTCTTGGCTGTAGAATCTCTGTGTTCACATCTGACAGTCTTTTGGGGAATGCATAAATGGAAAAACAAAATTTTTGCATTTAATTTTGCTCACTTTTCTGTTCTTCTATATGAATGAGTTTTAAAAACACAACTGGCTATATTTAATTTCTATATATTTTGGTGCCAGATCCTCATCTGATGTAATTTGGCATAGCTCCAATGCAGGTATGTCTAAATTAGGACCTGGGCCTTTGGGGCTATAAAATGTGTAAAACTGGTAGCTCACTAGTAATAGGAGCCTCAGAGCTGAGAAAATTGGGGCAGTGATAGTGAAAGCTTCCACAGGACAGGAAGGATGATCAAGTGTTTAGAGGCTTGGCCTGAGATTAGGTGAGGCAGGTTCTCTTTTTCCCTGTACTACAGACTGCCTACATAAATCTTGGATAAGTCACTTAGGCCAAGATTCTAAAAAGAACTATTCTGATCACCTCAATGTGTGAGTGTTCAATTTGAGAGGTTTTAAGGTGGTCTGATTTTTCAGAGAGTCAGGGCTCAGCACTTTGTAAAATTCTTGCCTCCTTAATGTGCCCCACAAACTGAGGCATCCAAAGTCACTAGGAAAAGACTTGACTTTAATCTGACTGTGCCACTGTATCCATTCTATAAAAGTGTGTGCACGTAGGTGGGTGGGTGGTCATATTTACTTTCTCCCTCTCTGTGTCTGTCTTGTCTATTTAGACCACAAGCTCTTTGGAACAGAGCTGTGTCTTTCTATGTGTTTGTGCAACGCCTAGCACAAGGAGTCCCTGATCTCAGTGGGCTTAGGTGCCCCCATAATATATTTAATATTAATCTTTTATTTGAGCATATTTGACCTGAAAAGTCATTGAGAAACAGTGAGCATACAGCTTCATTATGCCATTTTACAGAATCACTTTTCAGCAGAACTTTACATTAAAACAAGAAAGGGCAAAACATTTGAAAAAAAAATGATTGAACTGTTGTAAACCCCTTACTAAGCAGGGAGATAGACTATTCTGCAGTCTTTCTCTTGTTGATATCACTGCTCTACAGCCAAAATGCTTCTGAAATAAATGTAGTCCAACTTTACTAATTCTGGGTCACTGAGAACGAAAATGATGCTTAATATTGTTGATTGGCTCTAGTTTTCAACATATGCTATTGGGTCAGTATATATGACCCTTGACTTGGGAATAGTGGAGGATAAGTGAGTTATAAAGGGAAGGGATCTCAATTTAAACCAGAAATGACTAAAATACACAAAGTACTGCTGTTTTCTCTGCGAATGGGATAGTCGTGCAAGAGATTCCCACTACATCAAGAAAGATTGGCCACTCCGACAGTCATTGGAGCCTGGGAGGAAAAGTGTTCAGCATCCACCACTTGTTGAATCAAGGAAGATTTTTTTGTTCTTCAAGTGATTGCTCCTATGCATTCCAGTTAGGTGTGCGCGCCGTGCATGCACGGCTCTCAGGAACATTTTTACCCTAGCAACTCCGGCGGGCCGGCTGGGCGCCCCCTGGAGTGGCGCCGCTATGGCGCCGAATATATACCCCAGCCGGCCCGTCCGCTCCTCAGTTCCTTCTTACCGCCCGTGACGGCCAGTTGGAACAGTGGAGTGCTCTCTTACCTCCACAGCCCTAGCGTTTCTCCGTTTCTTCAAGTGCAGTATACTCTACAGGACCTCCCCTTTGAGACTCACGGTCTGTTCTCGGAGAAAACGGACTCCAGGATCCAGACCCTCAAGGACGGTTGTATAGCTATTCGCACTCTGGGTATGCACACACCAGCTACCCAGAGGCGCTCTTTCCGGCAGCAACAGCCCTACCGGCCTTTTACCCAGGGCAGGTCAAGGCCGTATAATAGTCGGCGGAACGGTCTAAACCGCCGTAGGCCATCCGGCAGCAGGCGCAACCAGGCCCAGGCCTCGTCCAAGGCCCCGCAAGGGCCCAAGCAACAGTTTTGATGGGACGCCCGAGGACAGCCCATCAGACTCTTTCCAGGATCCAACCCCTTTGTTTTGCAACCGCCTTTCCCGCTTCCTCCCGGCGTGGTCCCAAATAACATCGGACAACTGGGTACTTCGTACTATCCAGTATGGTTACCGCCTTCAGTTTATTTCGCCCCCTCCTTCCCGCCCATCTTCCCCGTCCCTCTTCAGGGACTCCTCTCACGAGCAATGCCTCTTACAAGAGGTCGAGACGCTGTTGAGTTTGGGTGCCATAGAGGAGGTGCCACACGACAGGCGGGGCAGGGGATTCTATTCCCGTTATTTCCTCATCCCAAAGGTGAAAGGAGGTCTCAGACCCATATTGGACCTCCGGGAGCTCAACAAGTACATGGTCAAGCTCAAATTTCGCATGGTAACCCTGGGGACCATCATTCCCTCCCTGGATCCGGGAGACTGGTTTGCCGCCCTCGATATGAAGGACGCGTACTTCCATATCGCGATCTACCCTCCCCATCGATGCTATCTACGTTTCATGGTCAACAGTGTGCACTACCAGTTTGCGGTACTACCCTTCGGCCTATCCACCGCGCTGAGGGTCTTCATCAAGTGCATGGCGGTAGTTGCTGCAGATCTCCGCCGTCGTCGCGTTCACGTCTACCCGTATCTCGACGACTGGCTGGTTCGCGGGCCATCCCAACAACTGGTCGCAGAGCAAATTTCCGAAATACTATCCCTGTTTCGGGTACTGGGCCTTCTCGTCAATGCCGAAAAGTCCTCATTGACTCCATCACAGAGGGTGGAGTTTATCGGAGCGGTCCTCAACTCCACGGTGGCCAGGGCCTGCCTCCCTCGACCTCAGCACCAGACGATGGTCTCCATCATCCGAGACCTGCACGCCTTTCCCACTACGACAGTTCCATCCTGCCTACGCCTCCTGGGCCACATGGCATCGTGCACGTTTGTCACCGCCTACGCGAGGCTGCGCCTTCGCCCATTCCAATCCTGGCTGGCGTGAGTGTACCGCCCGCACCGCGACTCCATAGACAGGGTAGTCACGGTCACGAAGCCTACCCTCGCTTCGCTCAGCTGGTGGCTGGACCCAGAGGTCGTGTGTGCAGGAGTCCCGTTCCACCCTCCTCGTCCATCCGTTACACTGACCACGGATGCCTCGGCGCTGGGATGGGGGGCCCACCTGGGCGACCTCCACACCCAGTGTCTCTGGTCACCCCAGGAGCTCTCCCTCCACATCAACGTCCGGGAGCTGAGAGCAATCTGCTTGGCGTGCCACACCTTCCATGCCCGTCTGCAAGGCCAATGCGTAGCGGTGTTCACGGACAACACGACGGCGATGTTCTATGTGAACAAGCAGGGCGGAGCCCGCTCCTCCCCGCTCTGCAAGGAAGCGATGCTCCTGTGGGACTTCTGCGTGACCCACTCAATTCACCTGGAAGCGTCCTTTCTTCCGGACCACATCACGCAGGACTTCGGCAGACTCCGCCATCCGAACCTGCAGTCCCTCCATCTTACAGCTTGGTACCTGCGTGGTTGACCCACGCAGAGAGGGACTGTTCGGCGGCAGTGCAGCAAGTCCTGCTAGAGAGCAGAAAGCCTTCCACTCGCTCCACCTACCTTGCGAAATGGAAGCGGTTCGCGCTCTGGTGTGATCAACGAGGCCTCAATCCCTTTGTAGTCCCTATCCCTACCATCCTGGACTACCTCTGGTACCTTAAGGAGCAAGGTCTTGTGGTCTCCTCCTTGAAGGTGCACCTGGCAGCCGTGTCCGCCTTTCATCCATCTATGGGAGGTCGGTCCATCTTCTCCAACCAGATGGTTTCCTGCTTCCTTAAAGGCCTGGACCACTTGTACCCGCCGGTGAGGCGTCCTACTCCGACCTGGGATTTAAACCTCGTTCTGGCCAAGCTTATAGGACCGCCCTTCGAGCCTCTGGCCACGTGCTCTCTGCTCTACCTCTCCTGGAAGACAGCCTTCCTCATCGCAATTACATCAGCGAGACGAGTCTCTGAGCTCCGTGCTCTAACGGTTGGTCCACCATACACCGTCTTCCACGGAGACAAGGTGCAGCTTCGACCACACCCGGCCTTCCTCCCTAAGGTGGTGTCGGCCTTCCACCTCAACAAGGAGATCTTCCTCCCGGTCTTCTTCCCGAAGCCGCACGCCTCCCCTCGGGAACAACACCTTCACACCCTGGACGTCCGCAGGGCCCTCGCTTTTTACATCGAGCGGACGAAACCCTTCCTGCGTTCAACCCAGCTGTTTGTAGCAGTTGCCGACCGCATGAAAGGTGAGCCGGTCTCCTCGCAGCGGATTTCCTCCTGGGTGACGGCATGTATCCGGACATGCTACGAGCTTGCTCGCGTGCCACCATGCCGCCTCACCACTCACTCGACGAGAGCGCACGCCTTGTCGGCTGCCTTCCTGGCCCATGTCCCCATCCAGGACATCTGTAGAGCGGCCACCTGGTCTTCTGTCCACACCTTCGCTTCCCACTACGCGTTGGTGCAGCAATCCAGAGACGATGCAGCCTTCGGCTCCGCAGTCTTACACTCTGCCACATCTCACTCCGACCCCACCGCCTAGGTAAGGCTTGGGAATCACCTAACTGGAATGCATAGGAGCAATCACTCGAAGAAGAAAAGACGGTTACTCACCGTAGTAACTGTTGTTCTTCAAGATGTGTTGCTCCTATCCATTCCAGACCCGCCCTCCTTCCCCACTGTTGGAGTAGCCATCAAGAAGGAACTGAGGAGCGGACGGGCCAGCTGGGGTATATATTCGGCGCCATAGCGGCGCCACTCCAGGGGGCGCCCAGCTGGCCCGCCGGAGTTGCTAGGGTAAAAATGTTCCGGAGAGCCGTGCACGCGCGGCGCGCACACCTAACTGGAATGCATAGGAGCAACACATCTCGAAGAACAACAGTTACTACGGTGAGTAACCGTCTTTTACCACCCTTACACATCAAGCTGGGTCTGATGAAGAACTTTGTCAAGGCCATTGACAAAACACAAGCAGCTTTCAAGTACCTCGGTGGAAAATTTTCAAGGTTAAGTGAAGCTAAGATAAAGGAAGGTGTCTTTGTTGGTCCTCAGATTCGTGAACTTCTTCGAGATGATGCATTTGACCATGCACTGCGTGGCAAGGAAAAGACGGCATGGAAAGCCTTCCAGTTAGTGGCAATAAATTTTCTCGGAAACAACAAGGCAGACAACTACAGGTTGTTGGTGGAAAACCTCCTCAAGGCATACAAAAGCCTTGGTTGCAACATGTCACTAAAGAGACATTTTTTGCACTCTCATCTAGATTTTTTTCCACCGAACTGCAGAGCAGTGAGCGGCGAGCATGGCGAGCGATTTCACCAGGACATTGCAACAATGGAGAAACGCTATCAGAGCAAATGGAGCCCATCAATGCTTGCAGACTATTGCTGGACAGTGACAAGAGATGCTCCATTTAATTAATACAAGAGACAAGCCAAGAAGCGCCAAGTAGACACTGAATAGGACTAAACTATGTACATAATAGTTTTTTGCCTTTTGTTTCATAATAAATTTTAGTTATATAACCCTTTTACTGATTTTTAAAGTGTTACATAAACAGGACAGGTGAAATATTATCATGTAAAGCAACCATAAACACATGAAAAGACCTAGGTTTACAATTTATGATTAAAACTCTACTATCTACACAATATACATAGACATAAAATGTAAAAAGTACATAACTTAGAAACAGTAGCCAATCAGTTGTTTTAATTGTCATATTTGAATTCAGCACATCAAAATACATAATAAATAGCACATTTTATCTCTGAAGCAGACGACTTCTCAAAAATTGTAGACCAGTGTATCTTGCTGGCATCGTAATATCAGTTGAAGGCTGTGTTGCTGCTTAGAGTGTCCTTAATGGCGTTTTGTAAGGGGTCTACAAATTCCATGCAGAGCATAGGCAGAAAGGAAAGGAGAGTCTTTCCAGCTTACCAGCAACTAGCTGATCATAACCCAGCACAGCTGCCTGATCTGCCAGCTATGGAGGCATGCACCCACTGCTGCGACCCATAAGGAAAACAAGCCCAGCAATAAAGGAAGGCGAACAGAGATAGATGGGGAGTCAGAAATGGTTGGGATAGTGGAGGGGCAAGAGCCCCATGCCAAACTGCCTCTCAGAAACTGACAGGGAAATAACTCAAGGGCTTCCTGTCTTCCTTTAAGGGCTGATTGACTCTTTTTAGGTTAAGTTGATACAGTGTGCTAATTTGAGATGAATTGAGGGAGACCAGATAGGAGAAAGCTGTGACCTCTAGAGAGGCTGCCCCAGGAGCAGTTCACATATTTACTTGTGTATCTGTCATATATATTTCATAAGTCCTTGCACAATGCTTCTGTGTAATGGCCTTTAAAAGTTGTTTGACACATTGCTGCACTTAATGGTACCAAATCCTACTGACCTTATTCAGGCAAAATCCCCAGTTCTTTAAATAAGATTGTTGCTTGACTCAGAGGGACAGATGGCCTCAACTCTAATATTGTGCTGTCCTATCCCATCACTTACATTAAATGTGTATTAAAAAATCTGCCTTGCTATTACATGTGTTATGATGGCCACAAAATGTGCATTCCAATTTGTAATACCTGCATTTCAACAAATGAGTTTAAGTACCATTGGTTCGATTTGTTCTATTATAAGGATGGGAGCCAGTGGTAAGATCCAGATCTAGCTTCAGATTCTAAACTCCCTAGAAGGTTGGAGGTATTCGGATCTTGGTTCAAGCCAATTTCTATCCTCTAGGCTGCAGAATGTATATTACAAAATGAACTAGAACTTATATTCTATGCTGTTTCCAAATATGTATCGTATGGTGCCACTCAGATCCTGTAATATGATGTAAATCTAGAAGAAATTGCAACAGTGGGCCAGATCCTCAAATTGGGTGAGCTGAAGTAACTCTGAAGGCTTTGGTGCTGTGCCCATTTACGCCACAGGATTTGGTCCAATGTCTATAAAGAAAAACAAAATACAAATAGTAATGAATTTAGGAAATAACAGATCTTCATCTGTGGAAAACAGTTGCTCAGATGATATTGTTGTTAGAAGTCGGGGCAGAAAGGCTGAAGATAGAATAGTCATGTACAATGAACACAGACTTCTTGAAACCCCAGGCTATGCTACCATGGTACAGTTGGACGTATATTAAATAACATGACAGTTTGGGGAAATTTACATTGCTGCAGCTTGCATTGTCTCAGTATGGTTTCCTTTGGATTTTCTTCTTTCCAGTGCTTACTAGCCACAGAAATTACATAGTAAAATATTAATGAACAGTGGGTGTAATGCATTAATAATGATGACTGTGTGGTGATATAATAACCATGACCAAATTATTGAAATGTGTAAATGCAAGCTGAATTATTCAGGGTGGTGCAGCAGGAATATTGGGATGAAATTAGGCTAAGGAAAATAGGCTGAAAATCATATTATTAGCCATCAACCCATAATCTTCCACTTTCCACTTTGGTCCTTGATTTTTTTCCCTCTTAGTCACATCTCTGGTTCTGTATCTTTCACACCTTTGCCACCTCCTGGGGGAGGGAATGTGCTTCTCTTCAGGGCTAGGAAGCAACACTCCTGGCCCCTGTGCTGCACATAGGGACACAGTGAGCAGGAGGGAGCCAGCAGGAAAAGCAGTGAGATGGGGAGCAGGAGGAGGAAGTAGTAGCCTCCAACAGCCAGGATGAGGAGCTTCAGGGGGATCTAGTTCACGAGCTACAGCACTGTTCAAAAGTTGACATTCCAGCTCTCAGGCGTGTGACAGCAGGAATAAATGTGTGACTGTCACTCCAGATGAGTGACACTTGATAGGGATGTATGTGTATGAACATATTCCCCTTAGTATTTTTCAGAAACTGACTGATTCATTTAGTTTTCAAAATGCTTCATTTTTTGTGAGCAAAGGAAACAGACATTTCAATTATCACTTACTAGCAGACCAAGATGACAGAAGGTTAGCAGTTGGTTTTGGTTTAACTCTAGCATTCAATATTGAAACTTTTTTCTTAAAGAAAATTAACAAATGAGGCTTGGAGAAAACTGCAGGCCAGTGGCAAAGCTCCATTTAGCACATCTGAGTATTTTTTCCTTTATATCACAATAACACAGGGTCCATTAAACATCGCATGAATTTTGTTTCAGACATCTTGCCATTGCTATAGGCTATTTTTATTATTAATGTGGTATTCTTTTCTTCAAAATATGGTTTCATTCTCATTAGGTTTGTTTATGGGAGATTCTGTCTCACGAATGCCTTTTAACAGCTCTAATATTTGTTCCTGTCAATTCTAATTTTAATATATACTCAATTTAAGTCTTCTGAGCCATCAGAGATGCCAAATTGTTGCACAGGAGAGCTTACTAAGTAAAAATGCTGAAAAATGAGTGTACTCACAGCTGAAATTGTGTGGGTCTGATACTTCCACTGACTTCTAGCTCTTGAAACTAGGTAAACAGAAGTCCATGGCTCTTCAATGAGGACAGAAATTAACTTTATATGATTCTCTAGTGCAGTGGTTCTCAACCTATTTACCATTGTGGGCCGCATATGCAGTTCTCTGTGCGTTATGTGGGCTGCATCTACACAATATATATATGTAGAAGAGTGGACTCACCCCTGTGGCGCCTCCTGCTGGTGACTTCTGGTAATTAGCTCATTCCAGCTTTGGAGCGCCCTCTGCAGTCTGGTGATTCACCTGTCCTCTGGCCCTGTGTCCCTCCCAGGACCCCGGTGCCCTTGTACCTGGGGTGCTGCCCCGTGGCAGGAACATCTCAGTCTTAGGGTCTCCCCTCACTGGGGAACGCCCACCCACTATCCCCACCTCGCCTCAGTATCAGGCTACTGCCAGTCATCGTCTAGCCCCTGCGCCCTGGAGCAGACTGCAGTATCAGCCTACTCATCACTTGCAAGGTTGGGTTTGGACCTGCTGCCTTGGCCTACCCCTGGGCTGCCCTCTGCAACCCCAAGTACTTGTTGGCCTTATGCTAGGCCTCAGCCTGGGGCTTTCCAGGCTGGAGCTCCCCAGCTCCTCAGCCTTTCCCCAGCCCTGCTCCACTCAGGTACTCTGTCTCTAGCTCCCTGCAGCCAGGCCCTTCTCCCTCTACAGCCAGAGAGAGACTGTTTGGGCTGCTGGCTCACAGCCTCTTATAGGGGCCAGCTGGGCCTGATTGGGGCATGGCGACAGCTGAGCCTACTTTCCCCAATCAGCCCAGGCTTCTTGCCCCAGCCCCAGCCCTCTCTTGGGCTGTTTCAAGCCCTTCAGGGCAGGAGCAGGGGACCACCCTGCTACAATATACTACCTCTATGGCACTGAGAATGTCACATGGGCAACAGCTGTGTGCTGATTGGGCAGCAAGCAGTCCATGAGCGGTTGGTTGAGAATCACTGCTCTAGGAGAATGTATTACATGTAGCAAGAATTCCATTGCTCAAGTCTCTGACATAACAGAAGGCTGCCTAAAAAAGGAGATTGACCACCACAAAGATAAGGTGAAAAGGAAACAATGCATTTTTTATTTGTTAGGAATTGTAGATAAATTGTTGGGAAGCAGGCAGGTGGGAACTTAAAATTGAAATCCTTCCGTGTGTCTGTCATTTTTCTTACATCATGCACATACCCTGGTGTTTTACTCTAGGTTCACTCATAATTAGCACAAGGCTGCTATCACTGGAGCATCATTCTGTATTCTATACAAAGTTACAGGTACTCTGCCAACACTGCATAAAATGTTATTTTTACAAAAACCTTAGGTACAATTTTCAAGTGCCCAAGTGACTGAGGTGCTTAAGTGCCATTGACTTTCAGGTCACATTACTGTCTAAATCTATTTTTGAAGTGGAACTTAGGCTTCTAAGTCAGTAGGGTGATTTTGACAATTTTATCCCTTATCCAATTTTAAACATGGCCCCTGTTCCTTTTGAGGCCTCGTCACTCAGGGTTGTGAAAAAATTCACCCCTGTGGCTGCCATAGTTAGGCTGACTTAATCCCCAGTGTATATGTGGCTAGGTCAATGGAACTCTTTCATACTCTAGAACTCTTCCATCAACCTCGCTACTGTCTCTGTGAGATGTAGATAACTTACATCAATATTAAAAACCCTTTTGTCAATGAAGGGAATATCTACACTAAAGCAGCACAGCTGCAGCACTGGAGCTGTGCCACTGTAGCAGCTGTAGTGTAGGCACACCCTAACTGCACATGCCAGTGTGTATGTGTACACTTGACTATGTATGGTGGGATAGTGAGACTTGTGTCAAGGACTGGTGAATATATTGATCCCCAGTGACAGGCCAATGAGATGGAATTAAACCTTAATATGTTGACAGCTAACGGAGATTGTCCTTTAGTTCATAGTGCTCCATAGGCCATGAGGGTCCAATCCAGAGCCCATTGAATTCATTTCAGTGATAGCACTTACAGCGCAAGATACTCTTTTATGTGAGTATAAGTGTTGCTTATAACAAGAGGGCATGAGCATAGCTGAGGTGAATTTTTTTTTTTAAGGAAAATGTGCACACATATATACATCCACAAACATGCAGCCTCCTTTCTGTGGCTTTAAGTAAGAATCTTATCTTTATGTTCACTTTTTTTTTATAGAATTGATGTGTGGTTGGTTAGGGTAAAGTTGAAAAATTGTGTGTATTAGAAAAATACAAAGGAGAGAGAGAAAACATTTTTTTATCATTACTGCTGAGTTGCATTTTGGGGGCAATTGTGGTGTTAGCTCTTCAATAAATCACATTACACTGTAGCCATCTTGAGTCTACTTATTTAGTACAACCCAATTAGCTAGTTTATTTAAGTGAAACATCAATTACGTTGAACAAGTGTTCAGTGCAATGCTATCAAAGTGCAATCCCATCCATCAAAGCATGCCATAGCTTTTCAAGCGTTAAACAAACTCCGCAGCAGGACCAGCTAATCAAAACCAAACTTCTTATTTAAAATCTACTAAAATGGCTCTGATCCTGCAAATACTTAATCATATGCTTACATTTTCAGTGATGAGTAGTTCATTGAAGTCAGAGCGGCTATTCACATGCTTTAACTTAAATATTTACATAAGTAGTCTGCTGGAGTGAAGCCAGAGTGAGGTATAACTAATATAAGAAACATAGGGAAGATTGACTCCTAAATCCTATTCCCAGCTCAGTTGCTGACCTGACTTTTAGATAAATTATTTAACTTCTTTGACTTCAGTTGCCCACACCTACTAAACTTGATGCCACAAGGACTTTGAGAGACTTAATTAATGTTTGTTCAGGTCATTGAGTGCTTGATTAAGGGGTGGGAGGAAATCCTATTGAGGAAGGCACTTAAGCACATGCTTAATTCCCATTGAAGAGACTTAAATAAATGCTTTCCAAAATTGAGGTCAATTTATCCTCAGATGAAAAGCAAAGGAGGAAACAGGACTTGTTCATGTAGATTTCATTTAAATCAGACTTGAAGCCTTTGGTGAGAGCCTAAATCTACAAAGTCACACTGATGAGTCTCCAACATTTTATTTTAAATTAAAAAAAAAAATAAAAAAGGTTGTAGAAGATCACCAAGATGCACTTGTTTGTTTAAATATGCTTCAGAAGAACATCTTAGGCCCAGCAGCACTATGGTACTAATCAAAATAGTGTTAATGCATTTTTTATCAATGAACTTTTCCTTTCCTTTAAATCAAATTCCATTGATTGTCCCCAAGCTTTCCACAACAAAACAGCCAGCCAATCCTCAGCGAAGCATAGTTGTTGGTTTGTTTTCGTTTGTTTTGGTTTGTTTTTCGTTTTGTTTTTTGGGCCAAGTCATGACATTGGTAATTCATACTTAACATGAATAACTTTTCCCCCCACTGCATTAATTCAGCCTCTGCCAGTGTAATAGGTAACCTAGCATCTACAGCAGTAATAGAAAAGATAAATGTCAGTCTAATGCAACACTGGATGGTATTGTTCATTTCCCCACAGATACTGTATCTGAATGAGTCCATGTGGTAGCACAGCATATATCTCTTTCACAGCACAAAGAATTTGATGCCGGAAGCAGAGATCTCTATACTACATGTATTACTGGACACAATTCAAGAGCAGCTTTATTGTTGGGCACCACTCCTCTATAGATTCACAAAGAGACCATGTATCTGCCCGCTATCTTCAGAATGTTCACATCCCACTTAATGTCCAAGTAGTATAGAACAAAAGCATCGTAAAAACAGCATCTGTCACTGGCTATTGTTTATCATGAAAATCACAAACAGCTTGAGCTTACTCTAGGCTTTTTTTGTGGCTTTTTTGTGTACTTACCTTTCAAGTGCTTTATTCCCCGGAGGGGCACCAAAGTACTAATCTGCTTCTTTCACCTTCAGTACAGATCACACAATTTATTTTTCATTCTTCAAACAGTCAAAGCCCTAGAGCACTTACAAGCTGAAAACCATGTTTTCTAATACAAAACTATAAAACTTCCTCTTTGGATATAGCATATGAGATACACGGTACGCCTCATAGGAAGCATAATATGTCACTTGTTGGGACCAAAAAATAAACAAACAAATTAAAATAACCTGACATTTTGCATGGTTATTGTGGAATAAACCGATAACTTGCATCACACACAGAGATGCAAGAAGGCAGTTGGGAAGATGGTATTTAAGGCCAATTTGCTTGTGTGATGGGTTGCACAATGGCCACAGAAGGGTTAATGAAATGCTGTGGGTTCAGTCAGTCCCATCCTGCCTCACCAGCTAAAGCTGTCAGGCTTGAAGGGTGTGGTTAAAAGGAGAAAGCCAACTCAACTGAGGGAAGGCTGGGAGGGAGAACAGACCTCTTGTGTTAGCTCTCTGAAGTAATGCATGGACGGGGGCTAAAACACAATTAGAGACTACTAGATGCTGGACCATTTCCCCCCCATCCCCCGAAGGAAGATAGGCTTGGCAAAATAATATTATTTACTTTGTTGTTCTGGGGCTATGATGTTCCTTTTTCAACCTAGGGTATTGTGTTGTTTATTCTGCTCTGGACCTACTTATGGTATGAATGAGGCTACTGCAATTGACATCCTCCTAATCTGCCAGAGGGGATGACCTTCCTCAATAAACCTCTGTTTGTGTGCCCTCTACTGGGGTCCATGCAGTGCTTTGTCTCATGCCCCAAAGCGACACAGTCACAGCTTGTCAATCAGTAAATTCAGCATAGAGAAAGTCTCTAGAAGGTGAGTCATTCTGACAATGTGTGTCTGGTTGCTGATAACTTTCAGCAAGCGAAAAGAAAAAGAAGCAGTTCTCATCTCTTGTGGCAATGCTATTTAGTCAATTGTCAGACATTTTGACCTTGAGTTTTGCTTTGCTCCCCTCCCCCCCACCCCCAGCACACCACTAGAGAGAACACGGTTTGCTACATTTAAAATGTGCATCCCTTCCAAACAGGAAATAATTGAACAGTAATGTTTGGAATTATATGTTATGTGGGGATAACGTGTGAATGCTGAACAATAGTTACTGAGGCATGTATCAGTCATAAGCAGTAAGGGGCAGCTGTCAGGCATTTATCTTCAAGTGGTCGCTGTGTAATTCAGTCACTCACAATGAGTATGTCCATTAACATTATTACTACTGTAATTTGAGCAAGTGAGTCTCTTCAACTGGTCCTAACTGCAAACGAGACAATTCTCTTGAGCCAAGCTTCCTGGGATAAATAAATAACAACAAATTATTGCATAGGTTTACAATTAATAAAAGAAATAGGAGTGCATGAGTAATAAATGACTTTAAAATACAGCATCGAGACACCAACATATAGAGCATTGGGTTGAACCAGAGATGAATCAAAATTGCCCTGATCCAGGTATCAGTGATCTTCCTGGTGTAAATCAGAGCATCCTCAAGACTTCTCTATTTTAAATAGTCTCCTGGAGGCCATTCTAGTAGCCTAAGATGAGTGGAGCAAAATAGACTCTGGCCACGCCTCCTATGCTGGGGGAGCATGGACACAGGGTGATCAGATGTCCCAATTTTATAAGGATAGTCTCGATATTCATGGCTTTGTCTTATATAGGTGCCTATTATCTCCCTACCCTCTGTCCCAATTTTTCAAACTTGCTATTTGGTCACCCTACATCAGGGGTTCTCAAACTGGGGGTTGGGACCCCTCAGGAGGTTTTGAGGTCATTACATGGTGGGTCGCGAGCTGTCAACCTCCAACACAAACCCTGCTTGCATCCGGCATTTATAATGGTATTAAATGTGTGTTTAATTTATTAGAGGGGTTGTACTCAGAGGCTTGAAATATGAAAAGGGGTCGCCAGTAAAAAAAAGTTTGAGACCCACTGCCCTACATGGACAGGAGTAAGAAAAAGAAGACTGAGCTAGGCTGTCTCTCTCTAACCCTTAGACTTTATTATTGTTTATATTTTTAGCGCCTAAAAGCTTGATACTTAAGCCTCTAATTTCTATTGTCTTCAATGCAAGATTTGCCTGTGTAGCGACTGAAGGGTGGGGTTAATAATGGGCCAGATCTTTGATTGGTATATATTGACCTAACTCTGTTGAAGTCAATAGTGCTATGGTGGTTCACCCCGCTGAGGATCTGGCCTTTTTAGGATGACCTGGTGGTGTGGCTTCTTTGATGACATTCATCTAATTACTGAATGTTCCTTATTTCTTCTACAGGGTGCAGAGTGAAAGATGTTGATTTAATCTGAATAAATAATAAATAATAGGAGGCATAACAAAGAAATAGTAATGAAAGAAAACAATATGTAAACATTTAATGTTGGGTTATCAGGTACTATGATCAGGTATTAAGATTATATATTTTATTTCCATAATTCATATTTAATGCATTTACTTTAAATATTGTTGATGGCATAAAGTATTTATATTACTCTGTCTTTCTTAAAATGAAACTGACACATTTTACATCAGGATATTAATTTTTAACAATCATTCTTTGTACACATTGATACTGGATAATTCTAATGGTTTGTCTACATGAGGATACTCAGGAAAGTTAATCTGTATTACCTAAAGATATTATTTTAAAGTGGATTAAAATAAAATGAATTAAGGCCACTTCAGTGCTGAATAAGTGTCCACATGGGGATTTAATGTAGGTTAACTAATCCATTTTGACGTCACACCTTTCTTTAATTCATAATAACTTTCCTGGGTGTCTCCATGTAGACAAGCCTCATTAAATTAAAATGATTTCTACACACAAAACAAGTTATTTACTCTATTACCATACCTCTTCATATTTCATTTGGCCTCTCCTGTACATTAAAATCAGTGAAACGCTTGCTAAAAGTGAAAAATGTGTTTCCTGCCACAGCTCTGTAGCACAGCAAAATAGATGAGCCTGGTTTGGATTTAGGTCCTTTTAATCTGAAAATCTGATCTGTTCATACCAGTAGTCTCATTCTGTAGATTTAACAAGCAAACCAAAAAGCTGTCCAGTTGAGAATAGTGTTTAGATGTAGTGCTCGTATTATTTTGTCGACATTTTGACATTTTTTTTCAGAATAAAACATTAGACTTGCTACTATATTCTTTCTAAAAACGGGTCACAAGAGATTAAATGACAATTTGGGACTAAGGCTAATAGAGAACCAGAACTGGATCTACAGATGGATTATTTGACTGTTTGGGGAATGAGTAGTGGTGGTGGTATGGAAAATACAAATAGTTTTGATGGTGCTCCTTCATCAGATATTTTCTCTCCATTTAAGGAAGAGTGGGCCAGTTTTGTAGCTGGAATAAATCAACATTAACTCTATGAAGCCAATTCACAGCATTGGAGGATGTGACATAATGTGCCTACCTGAACTTAAATATCCACAGCTGATTCTCTACCTCATTAACAGAAGAACCAAATAACATGGCAAGGACTGACAAACTTGGCAATGAAATATTTGACATGCAGTCCCAATGTTATGCCAGGAAAAAGAAAATTCAATTCTCTAAGTGATATTGATTTCCAATGTAGGTCATTTTTAAATGCTAAAATGATAGGAAAAGTTTGTTTCTATTAGATGAGCCTGGCAAGTTACACTGAGAGTATAACAGTCTCTCTGAAGGCTGCTCTTGGGTGCCACAGTATTTGAATATAAAAAAAGTGGTGTGCAATAAATCCATAGCGTACAGACACATATCACTGTCATCAGCTGAACTCATCACTCAAAACCTATGATATTAACTTTCAACAATCTGAAGTCAGAGTTTAAGCTCGGTGTCTGAGATATCTCAACTCAAAGAGATCTCAGATAATAAATGAGCAGATTGAAACCCAGCAGGGTATCTTTTCCAGTGTTACTTTTGAATTTTGTGGTAGAATGAAGCTAAAGGAAAAAGAGAGCAAAATAGAGATAGCTTTAAAGACAAAAATACTAACACCTATAGGAAGTTGTAACAGGAATATTCAAATGTAGACAAAGTAAATACAAATCAATTGGCATCAATGGAGCTACACAAATATACATCTGCTGAAGATCTGGCCCATTGTTTCTTTTTACTTTTTAATGAGATGTTCTTCAAAGTGTTTTTAGCCATTTATTTCCAACTTAAATGGCTGTTTCAGTGAGTTCTCTGTATCTCGGGTCAGATAACCTGCCTGGTTTAATGAAGAGTTAAATAGTTTCCTACTACTTCTCCATGCATCTCCAGGAGTCCTTTAGCCTTTCTGGCTGGTCTACTGCCCTTTTGCTATTTCAGACCTTCAGTATTAACTCCCAGTTGTTCCTTTTCTCTAGGGTATGTCTACACTACGAAATTAGGTCGATTTAATAGAAGTTGATTTTTTTAGAAATCGATTTGATACAGTTGATTGTGTGTCCCCACTAAGTGCATTTAGACAGCGGTGTGCATCCACAGTACCGAGGCTAGCATCGATTTTTGGAGAGTTACTCTGTGGTAGCTATCCCACAGTTCCTGCAGTCTCCGCCACCCATTGGAATTCTGGGTTGAGCTCCCAATGCCTGATGGAGCAAAAACATTGTTGCAGGTGGTTCTGGGTACATGTCGTCTTCCCTCCCTCCGTGAAAGCAACGGCAAAAAAATCATTTCTCGCCTTTTTTCCTGGGTTACCCGTTCAGACGACGTACCACAGCAAGCATGGAGCCTGCTCAGCTCACTGTCACCTTATGTGTCCTGGGTGCTGCTGGCAGATGTGGTACTGCAGTGCTACACAGCAGCATCCCCTCGCCTTGCCTTGTGGAAGGCAGATGGTACGATACGACTGCTAACCATCATCGTCGTCCCGTGGGTGCTCCTGACCGACCTTGGTTAGGTTGGTCGGGGGCACCTGGGAAGACATGGGTGCTCCTGTCCGGCCTCGGTGACGTCAGTCAGGGGTGCCTGGATAAAAATGGAAATGACTCCGAAGCATTCTCTTTTTTAAGTTTTGTCTAATGGAGATTCAGTCCTGCCTCAAATATCATGCCTGCTGGAGGCTTCTGCCTCAGGCTGCTCTCTCAGTCAGCAGCATCACACGGTCGCACCTACCCCAGCCTACCACCTGCTCCTGTGGCTCATGAAGCCTGGACAGTAGTGAGGAGCAGTTCAACTATAGGCTGAGCAAGTGCAGAATGGTGGTAGAATGTGCCTTTGCAGGTTTAAAAGCTCGTTGGTGCAGTTTACTGACTCAGTTAGACCTCAGCAAAACCAACATTCCCATCATTATTACTGCTTGCTGTGTGCTCCATAATATCTGTGAGAGTAAGGGGGAGACGTTTATGGTGAGGTGGAGGTCAAGGCAAATTGCCTGGCCTCTGATTACGCGCAGCCAGACACCAGGGCAGTTAGAAGAACACAGCAGGGTGCGCTGTGCATCAGAGAAGCTTTGAAAACCAGACTACAGTGTGAACATTCTGTTTGTTTCTCCTTGATGAAAACCCGCCCCCCTGGTTCACTCTACTTCCCTATGAGCCAACCGCCCTTCCCCTCCCCCCTTTGATCTCCACTTGCAGAGGCAATAAAGTCATTGTTGTTTCAAATTCATGCATTCTTTATTAATTCATCACACAAATGGGGGGATAACTGCCAAGGTAGCCTGGGAGGGGTGGGGGAGGAGGGAAGCACAGGAGTGAGGTAGTTGTAGGGGTATCCCCTAGAATGGCATGCAGCTCTTCATAGAAGCAGCATGTCTGGGCCTCTGACCCGGAGTGACCGTTTGCCTCCCTGGTTCAGACACATAGAAAAACATAAACTCTTGAGCAATAGTCAACATGGTTTCTGTAAAGGGAAATCGTGTCTTACTAAGATTTCCAGAAAGCCTTTGACAAGGTCCCTCACCAAAGGCTCTTACGTAAATTAAGCAGTCATGGGATAAAAGGGAAGGTCCTATCTTGGATTGAGAACTGGTTAAAGGACAGGGAACAAAGGGTAGGAATTAATGGTAAATTCTCAGAATAGAGAGGGGTAACTAGTGGTGTTCCCCAAGGGTCAGTCCTTGGACCAATCCTATTCAATTTATTCATAAATGATCTGGAGAAAGGGGTAAACAGTGAGGTGGCAAAGTTTGCAGATGATACTAAACTACTCAAGATAGTTAAGACCAAAGCAGATTGTGAAGAACTTCAAAAAGATCTCACAAAACTAAGTGATTGGGCAACAAAATGGCAAATGAAATTTAATGTGGATAAATGTAAAGTAATGCACATTGGAAAAAATAACCCCAGCTATACATACAACATGATGGGGGCTAATTTAGCTACAACGAGAAAGGAAAAAGATCTTGGCGTCATCGTGGATAGTTCTCTGAAGATGTCCACACAGTGTGCAAAGGCGGTCAAAAAAGCAAACAGGATGTTAGGAATCATTAAAAAGGGGATAGAGAATAAGACTGAGAATATATTATTGCCCTTATATAAATCCATGGTACGCCCACATCTCGAATACTGTGTACAGATGTGGTCTCCTCACCTCAAAAAAGATATTCTAGCACTAGAAAAGGTTCAGAAAAGGGCAACTAAAATGATTAGGGGTTTAGAGAGGGTCCCATACGAGGAAAGATTAAAGAGGCTAGGACTCTTCAGCTTGGAAAAGAGAAGACTAAGGGGGGACATGATAGAGGTATATAAAATCATGAGTGATGTTGATAAAGTGGATAAGGAAAAGTTATTTACTTATTCCCATAATACAAGAACTAGGGGTCACCAAATGAAATTAATAGGCAGCAGGTTTAAAACAAATAAAAGGAAGTTCTTCATGCAGCACACAGTCAACTTGTGGAACTCCTTACCTGAGGAGGTTGTGAAGGCTAGGACTATACCAATGTTTAAAAGGGGACTGGATAAATTCATGGTGGCTAAGTCCATAAATGGCTATTAGCCAGGATGGGTAAAGAATGGTGTCTCTAGCCTCTGTTCGTCAGAGGATAGAGATGGATGGCAGGAGAGAGATCACTTGATCAATGCCTGTTAGGGTCACTCCCTCTCGGGCACCTGGCATTGGCCACTGTCGGTAGACAGATACTGGGCTAGATGGACCTTTGGTCTGACCCGGTACGGCCTTTCTTATGTTCTTATGTAGGCTTCACGTGGCACTGCTGCAGGTCCCTGTTATAACCTCTGTCCTTCATGCCTTGGAGATTTTTTCAAATATTCTGGCATTTCATCTTTTGGAATGGAGTTCAGATACCCTGGATTCGTCTCCCTATACAGCAATCAAATGTAGTACCTCCCATTTGGTCCATGCTGGAGCTCTTTTGCGATTCAGGGTCACCTGTGCTGATCAGCTCGCTACACTGGCCAAACAGGAAATGAAATTCAAAAGTTCGCAAGGCTTTTCCTGTCTACCTGGCCAGTGCATCTGAGTTGAGAGTGCTGTCCAGAGTGGTCACAACTGAGCATTCTGGGATAGCTCCCGGAGGCCAATACCATCGAATTGCGTCCACACTACCCCAAATTCAATCCAGCAGGGTCAATTTCATGGCTAATCCCCTTGTCAGGGAGGAGTGCAGAAATTGATTTTAAGAGCCCTTTAAGTCAACAAAAATGGCTTTCTTGTGTGGACAGGTGCAGGGTTAAATCGATCTAATGCTGCTAAATTTGACCTAGCTTGTAGTGTAGACCGGGGCTAAGTAATAGCCAGTGTGACTACCGTTGCCAAGTAGAGAACATATTATCAGTTTGACCAGTCTATTCATCCAACACATGAAAGAAGAACTGTAGTAATGTGTATATCTTACAAGAATCCAAATAATGTAGATATCTGAACACAAGAAAAAAACTGGTTTCTGTAGCTGTAATTTGATCAAGATTTTGAATGTTTTATAGTTTAGATATTTTCACACACAAGTAAAAATTAAGGCTACATTGCACAGCAATTTGTACCTCAAATGCATATCTGTGTGTATTTGTCATATGCACGCAAACATTGCATTGTATGTATGGTGTCCTGTTCAGACACTAAACCTTCTTAATAAACCAGCTATACATTTGCCCCATGCTAGTTCCATTGAGCCAAATCTTGTTCTGGCTTAGCCTGTAGACTTCCATGTGTGTAAGTGAGGACAGAATTTGGCTTATTGAAGTCAATGGGCATTCCAACATCTACTTCAGAGGGCTCATGAGTGGGCCTGCAGAAGAAATGGTCTAGTGAATATGGTTACCCCACAGACTTCCTGTGTAACCTTAGGCAATTCATTGAATAAATCCTGTTCCTCATTGTAAATAGAAATATATTTAACGATTTTAGAATAGAGTGATCCATATTACTTGTAAAAAGCAGGAAATACCAAGCCAATAGAATTGGACCAAAATGATAACCCTAGTGAAATCTCTCTCCACTACACACACACACTGCAGTTCACACAATAATTGTGTGTTTTATTAGCGCATAAAAATGTTACTAATCCAAAGCTATTTAATGGGGAAATAAATATTAACATAGATTTATTTTAGATAACAAACATTGATCTCCATAGCAGACACTTATGATGAATATATCTTCAGAGGAAAAAGCTGTGAAAGAAAAATGAATGGGCTTGATATAATTTTTGTTCCAACTCCTTTTGAATTTTTTTCACAAGATTCTCAGATTTGGAGTTGATAGAGAGAGATCTAAACAGAGAGAGAATTACAGTATACAAATTTAACAAGAAGGACAATTTTCATCTGAGCAAGATCATACTTTATCAAATACACATACAGACATGCTTTAGGAATGAGAGGTGATTCAGTTTTTATATTACCTCAGTCCTTGTCTTCACACTTGATATTTGGCCTAATATATTGTCTTTGCTTGATAATGATCAAGGGGCAAGACAGGGGAACAGTAAAACAGAGTTACATTCAACATGATGTTCAACAGGCCCAGTGGTACCACAGTATGAAAGAGCAGACACCAAGCAATTCATCTATAATCGGAGTTCAGGAATCCTGGGCAGACTTCGAGTCCAGTGAGTTTTCGCTGCTCCTGGTCATTTTCTGCACCAGTGAACTTTCCCCAACAAACCTCTGTGGTGCCCTCTTCTGCCATTCTCTGCACCCCCACACAGAGAGACAACCTCCCCACTTAGCTAGCTACAGCCTCCCTCCTTATTCCCAATACAAGGTCACAAGACCCCAGTACTCTCAGTCCCATACAGCTCTGGGCAACAGTGATACTGGGTGCAGCTCTGGTTTGTCCTTTTTGGGTGATTCCTCCCTGTCACAGTGCTCCTCCTGGCTCCTGTCCTGGGGCTTCCCCGGTAGGCGGTTCCGTTCCTCCCAGTTTTCAGGCAGGTTCTCTGCTGCTTCACTACGTGAGGGCCTGCTTTCTGTAGGCCTCTAGTCTGGCACTCCAGACACACACACATCCTGTTGCTCTCCCTCTCTCCACTCCCCTGGAACAACCAGTGCTTCCTCCTCCTGGAACAATCAGCACTTCCTCTGCCCAAGGTCAAGGTTTTAAAAGGGCCATGCTCTCTAAACGCCCAGTGGGTTACAGTACTTTTAAATAGTCTTAACTCTAAAAGATGAGTGTATTTCAGCTGATGCTTCATTAGGTTGCTTGTTAAATATAGGGATGAGCCATTCTGGATAGTATATGTGAAATATAAATGGTCAACTCAGACTTATCAGATATTTTACCTATTGTGAGGAATTCACCAGACATGTCTGTAAATTAATAAATGCATTTGGAAAGTTCAACATCTTTCTCAGAAGGGGAGCTTACTAGTGGAATATAAATGTGCTGTTACTATGAATAGACCACATAACTAGGAAAAATCTTGTTAGAGCAAGTATCCCAACATTTGACAGTTCCGACTACTGTTCATTCAAATGAATGACAAGAGCTTGGGAAGTCCATTTGTTTTCTTTTCCTATATAAAGGACTACTCCATATCAGAATTTAGTCAAAGAGGTATTTGGGGTATGGCGGTTAGAGGGGGTTGCTTCATTAAATATGTCCACATAGCTAAAGTGGCAAAATGTTTGTGTGTATACAAGGTCTATATTTCTAGCATTTTGAGGTTTATACATCATTATTACATATGGTATTGTATAATCAAAACACCTTCTAATACCGCATCAACAATATAACCAAATAAGAAAGCACACAGTTTTCCAAGTACAACTAATCTTGTGCTGCAGGATAGTGGAAGAAGAATGACACAGTTTGGTGAGAAACTAACAGCTCACATTGCTAGAAGCCCGAAAACCTTAAACATGTTCTGATACACTCTATTGAGTTCCATGCCCAGAGCTGTACTAAAGGAAGACATTTTGTAGTCATGATGCACTGTGCACTTGTAGTAAACAGCTGATGGATAGACAAGTTAAGAAAACATTTTGCTAAAACTGATTAGAACAGTCCTCCCATTTCCTTTAAGTAAAAGACTTCCAATACATCTACTGCTATCTTACCTACAGCATTTTTTTTCACAATTGTGTAGACACGTAACGTACTGTGCTCTTTCTGAAGATAATGTTGAATGCTATCTGAAGATATTATGATGCTCAGATTTTTTTTACTAGTCCTATCTTGTTGGATTCTATTTCTTTTTTATCCTCTAATGTATCATAGTAGGCAGAGTAATAGCGTCATTTTTCCCCCTTCCATCTGATGTACAGTTTCATGAGTTTGTTCAGGTTTTCTGAAAATTAAAATATTGGAATACAATCTTAAAATAACACCATACTGTCTAGTATTTAATTGTTGTGAAAGCAGAATATGGGGCAGTTTTACTGTATCTTGGTGGAGTCCATCATCTTTGTCATGATATACTCTTTTCCTCAGTTTCCCAGTAAAAGAAAGTGGTATCGGCTTAGACAATGGGTCCGGAGGGCTGCAGGAGAAACTAGAGCCCAGGGATCCTTTCCAAAGTCCACAGAAGTGACTGAGCATCTTTCCACTTTAATCAGGTTTGGATCAAGCGCTAGGAGAAGATGTGTTGGATCTCCATGGAGACAGATTAACTAAAAATTTAATTAATTCATAATGAAAGATCATTAGGTAGGCCTGCTTATGAAAGAAAGAAGTTGCAAGGGGAACTGCTGTCTTTTTTCTCCAGAAGTCGGTTTGTAGAATTTGATCAGACAGTTTCGGGTAGGCAAGCCCAGACGCTTTGTGTGCTTTTCTGTGTACTCTAGTTTATTTGAGTAGTCAGCCCAGAGACAAATGGGAGGGCCCCTGAATCAGAATTATTTTTTATCCAAACCAATAAAAGAGGTCTCACTAGGAAGGAGATTTGGTGACTTATTCTTTGGGACTGGAACTGGGTTCTAGTCATATTTGGAGTGTACTTTTAGCCATATAGCCTTCTACCAGTGCCCCAAAAGGAAATATTACCCTACTCTCACATACACAGCAATTACTCCAATTAAATGGACTGTTTCTGTGCCATAATGTAGAAGCTTTATTTGGAATTAACATGTCATTATCCAAATTTCCAGTATGGATGGGTTATTTGTAGTAACTAAACCTAAATTTCATAACTTCTATGACTCTTTTTATTAGTGTATGCAGAATGTGTTTTATGAAATCTCTAGAAAACAAAAATGAAAGAAGCCAGAAATTAGGGAGTATTGCTAAAAGGTGATCTTGATTAGAGCTGGGAATAACACATTTTTCAGTTTGCTGGAAATTTAAAATAAAATAAAATAAAATAAATGTTTCAGGTCACTCAAATGAAACATTTTGATTTTGAGTATTATTAATGTTTTTTAAAATGTAAATGATATAAAAGACATTTTTGCAAACTGGTCATTTTGAATCAGTAAAGGGAACCGTTTCATTTCAAACTGTCTAGACAAAATATATGTTTTTGTTTTTCTCTAGAGTTTCTGTTTTTTCCCCAAAACAAACAATGTGGTAAAACAGACACACATTATTTTAGCATTACTCTTTTGTTCAATATTTCACTTTTTCTGTCATTCCTAAGTAACTGAAATATCATGGCTCAAGATCTGCACTGACATATCCTCCTTGCAACCCATACACTTAGGTAGGGTTGCATAGAATGTTAATTAATATAAAGTTTGGCCCCATTTCTCTTCCCATTGTTAAAACAACCAATTTTGTTTATGGTATAAAATTAATAAAGTATGTATTAAGAAGCAATGGGCCCAACCTGCAATATTTCAGTCCAAATTTCTCTAACGTCCAGGGCTGTTTTGCTTCTGGGGTTTTGGCTCAAGTCATTGTAGAGATTAGAGGCTAGCCAAAAAGTTCATAGCTAGATTCAGATTTTCCCAAAATTCAGTGATATTGCTTACTGAGTTTTCAATTCAGGCCCATCTCACAAATATTAAGTTAATAAAAAGGAAACATTACAATGAATATTAGATCAAAAACATAGCAGGATATGCATTACATACTTTGCATATGTAATATAGGGCAACATTTTAGAGTTTTCTAAATGTATCCATTTTACACAATCATTAAACTGCCCCTAATGTTGGACTAAACCACTGTAACATGCAGGAAGATTGTAATCCACTCTCTAGGAAAATTCAAGTAATTTTTTTTCAAAGCTTTTAATGCTGATGGTATTTTTGTTTGAGAAAGGACAAAATGCATTATTCTACTCCTATTTACATGAATGGCAAAATTCCTATTGACTTTCCAATGCTATAGGATTTGTATTCTCACTACAGTAAAATATTCCTGTGTTTTGACTCTTGTCTTTCATAGCTAACAAAACCAGACAATATTATTGTGTAGTTATCCTTCATCCTTTGATTTGATGTGAAGATCCAACACAAGTTTATCCTCTAATTCTTCTTGGTTAGATCTGTGGAGGGGAAACTTCTTTGTTGTGGTGTTTTTTTGTTCTCTCTTTCGCAGAACTACTCCAAGAAAATTAATTTTCTAAATCTTTCCTAGCAATCTCTTCCTTAAAAATCTACTAGTGAATTATTCTCCTTCCTAAAAATATTTCTGAAAATATTGGTTTGAACAAAGCATCTTTTATCTAAAAGGAATAGAACAAAATACAGGACTGAATCAGACTTGCTTGAGTGAACTGTAACATTCTTGCAAAGCATACCAGAATTATCAGATCACTAGGAGAACTCTACTCGAGTGTGGTAGTATGAAAAAGAACTGCATGATAGAATTTGATAAACCAAATTTTCAAGGCCATTCCAAGACACTTAGAAAGTGATCTCTCTCAGCTATGCTCACTCTATGCTTAAACAGTTTTAATACATTTTTTCATAACTAAGGGGTTTTTTAATCACAAAGTATCGTATAGGATCCTCATGAAAGTGAGATTTTTTCTCATAAGATTAGTCCTACTAGCAAAATTTTAAAAAGTTGATAACAGGGGGTGGGGAGAGGAAGACGTTAAAATATATATTATTCAGGCTGAACAAAGGAAGGGTCTTTTTGTTTCCTTGCAGAAGATGGTGGGGGATAGAGAGTTGTTTGTTTGTGAATTGGTCAGAAAGGACATTTCACAGAATTCACCATAAAAAGGTGCAAAGTGAAAACTAATGTGGAAAAGCACAGAATAGAAAGATGCTTCACTACTGAAGCTCCTGATACCACCATATGTTGCATGACCTCACACACAGAGTGTGAATTTCATGTGCAATATAGGTGAATCTCATCTTACGTGGGGGTTCCGTTCTGTGGTTAGTGCGTAAAGCGAAAACCGCATATAGTCAAAATTACATTGAGTTGAATGGCACGCGGAATCGCCCGCACTACAGGTACAGTATTAAAATTGTTATTTTTCTCTTTTTTTGTTTTTGTTTTTGCCGACTGCGTAAAGCTAAAATCGCGCATGTTAAATGCGTGTAAAATGTGACAGACCTGTACAACATTATATAAAGAAACAGGCAATTTGAGGCCAGGACTTCCCTATATCCTTCCTGTGAATAAATAGCTCTCTCACAGTGAACACAGTTCTCGAAGACCAGGATCAACTTCCCACTGGAGTAAACAGTGAAACTCTTGTTGACTGAAATGATGCAAGATCAAATCTTAATTGAATTAGTATATGTGGTTATTCCAGAGCCACACTTTTTTTGCAGGCACTAATTAAGATCAAGAGGTGCAGGGGGTAAGGTGATGCTGTAGGACAGGGAGCATATAATCTCATCACTCTTTTTGCTGTTCAAGAAATAGAGGCCTGATTCTGTGCCCACTGCTGCCAATGGCAAAAGCCTCTTTAAGACCAACGGCAACAGAATCTGTTGTGTATATCTGCACATACTGTTTCATGTTAATCAGACTTTACTTGTTAGCAAAATGACAAATCTTGCAGCTCTTAGTCCCTTACACAGGTAAGGCTCCCATTAAAGACAATGAGGGTTTTGTCCTGCGTAGAATTTGGCTAAGAAACTTATGTGAAGTGTGATGAAGTCTGGAGCTTGATCCTCATTTTCATATTCCCTGTGCCATGCTAGCAAAGGATAAGGAGGGCCTCCATAATGGACTGACTAATGCTACCTTATACTGGATAAAATGTCAGACCTGCTCAAATGCTAATCCTCAGTTGGCATCATCATGCCTTAGTATTACTGAGACTAATAGATATCTTCCTTTAACTCAAACTGCAGAAGCAGAAGGCTCTTTGGACTACTGTTCCCTATGTGGTGTGTGCAGTTTAACTGCTAGCTATTATTTCTGTAATGATGAAGAAATGTATAATGTATAATAATCTGCAATTATGTTATAGTGTATAACCATGCATTTATCTAATTAAGAGGTTCCCAAACTTGGTTCGTGGTTTGTTCAGGGTAAGCCCCTGGCAGGCCGTGAGACACTTTGTTTACCTGAGCGTCCTCTGGTACGTCCGCTCGCAGCTCCCAGTGGCCGTGGTTCACCGTTCCGCAACTCCCATTGGCCAGGAATGGCAAACCGCGGTCAGTGGGAGTTGCGAGCGGCCATACCTGTGGACGCTCAGGTAAACAAAGCGTCATACGGCCCGCCAGGAGCTTACCCTGAGCAAGCCACAAACCAAGTTTGGGAACCCCTGATGTAATTGAATGTTAGACATGAAGCATCATATATTTGTGTTAATAGATCACTTCTGATTCTGATACAACTTTTTTGTTCCTAATCTTTAATAACAAAGAATTAAATTCTAAAAACACTTGGAGAGAAGTCAGTTTTTGATAAGTGTTTGTCTTGTCTTCTTTAAAGTAATAGATTATGATTTACAAAAAGCCCTGCAGAAACTGTACATATTTGCAATTTCCCCATTTTTCGTGTAGCTATATTGACGCTATAAATGTTGTCCTAAAATGGAATGTAATTTCAAACCCCATGTCATACCAATGATCTAAAACTTTGAGATCTTAATACGAACATTAGTTAAGCCTCATATGTCTGTGGGAAGTAGTTATAATACATAGTATTATGCCCATTTTATAAAAGAGGGAATTAAAGTACAGAGGAGTTAAATGACTTGACCAAGGCTACACAGTGAACTGGTGGCAATATCCAGCATAGAACTCATCAGTCATATTCCCTGTCCCCTTTTCTAACTACTAGCTAGACTTGTGTTGCATGAACAATTATATCAATGCCTGGCTGATCGTCAGAGAAGTCCCATGAGCAAAAAAAAAAAAGAAAAAAAGAAAAAGAAAATAACACAGTAAGGTAGTTTGACACTTTTTTCAAAATTTGCTTCTCAGGGACTTTTTTTTTTTTTAAATCCTAACATGAAAGGATGTAGAATTTGGTGCCATGAGGATTCTTTTGTTTTTGTTTTGCATTTGTGAACATACATGTCTGATTTACATGGTATACATGTTTGCAATTTCTATGTACTCCTGATTGTCCTTTTAGATAAAATTTCTAAGTAGCTCATCCTCTGCTTTCCTTCTAGTTGGAGATATAAAATTGCATCAGAGTCTCAAGGGGATTCTGGAGATAGAGTATGAGTGTTCTCTTCAATAAAGGACTGTCTGTAACAGTGAAGAGAATCCATAGCTGCCATCTTTGTTGATCACAAATATTTGTTTAAAATTGTTTTAAGGGCTTGATTTTTAAAGCCTCTTTACACTATGCTTGCAACATAAAGGGTGTCTGACTTTACACACACTTTAAATTCCCTTTCTCATCCAGAGTGGTGTAAAGAGGGCTGAAACTCAATGAGAATCAGGCCATACATTTTTAGCAAATGTCAGAACCCTCCTTAATTTCAGGAGGCTGTTATGTGAAGCAACATATATTTAAAAAACAAAACAACCCAGTACTATTATATGTTCAATCTAAAGAGTATTCATACTTGACTACTTTTTAGCTTGAGCCTTTTGTGGATGACTGAATGAACACTACTGTAATACAGAATGATGTGCTTTGAAACAGCATGAAAAAGGAAAGACGTGTGACAGCGTTGATCCATAGCACACAGTGATCCAGAGTTAGAAAAGGAATGCTATAGAATTTTCCAAGATTAATGGAGATATCTCCTGATAAATTTGAGCCTTAATTACCTGTCCCTGGTCACAGGTGTTCTCTCTTACTGCAGGGATTATCTGTTGACCTTTTCTTTTCTTTTCTTTTCTTTTCTTTTCTCCAGCTCAAGCTACAATTCCCATTTTAGGGTTAATACAGATTCTGACCTGTACCAACAGGAAAATGAAATTAATCATTCAGGCTAGATTTCAGACTATGGAATATGCATAGTTGCTCATAATGCCAGTCACCTTAGAAGTGAGCAAGGTGGTAGAAATGGAGTTTGAAGGAAAATAAAAACAAAAGAAAATCACATAATGAAAATGAAGAAACCCACCCACAGTTTGCCTGTTTTTTCTCTTGTCTGAACTTCACCTGCTCCAATTTCGGAGAATCTTTGAGCTGTACGTCTTTAATAGACACAAGTCCAAAATATACACCTGTTGGAGAAACTTATGAGTTTTATTTTATTTTTTTCAAATTCAAAGATGCTTATCCAAATCCCAAATTATCAACATTCATCCAAATCTGAATATTCCATCCTATCCTTGTCTCAGCTTTACCTCATGGGAGCCATTCATACAGTTCCCTGTACATTTCTTAAAGTGTTTGTGGGAAGCAAACTCACAGTCAACAGTTATGCCTCTCCCTGATGGAGAAACAAATGGTTTGTTTTTTGTTTGAGTCTCTGAGCAATTAAACAGATGATAAGTAATATAACTGCATTGTGCTAGTTTAAGTAGAGGTACCATTGACTTTTAATAATTTTAAGCAGGGCATTTGGATTTCAAACCAGTGATAGAATTTCATTACTTGGAATATTAGGTTTATATTTAATTAACAAATAAACTGGTATAATGGTACATAAATATAAATATTGTACTACTATATGTAATAAGGCATTTGGAACAGAGTGGCTTGCCCCTGAACCAGGGGTAAAATAACCCTGATTACAGGATGAGTCCCACCTGAGAGGAATCAGGTGACTCCATTACAAAAGAAACAAAATGGCACAGTGAAGGGGGAAGCCCAGGAAACTGCAGCTATGTCTGTAGATGCTGAAAGGAGCAAGGAGGCTCCTGCAGGACTGTAAGTCATCAGGGGGAAGACTCAAGAAGCAGGAGAGAGAGAGACTGCAAAGGCCCTGCTGGAAAGGCCTGTGGAGAAGAACAAACTCTAGGCAGAAGATGATGGGAAGGAAAAGTCCCTCAGGGAGGTGAGGCTGTGCACAGGGAAACTGGGATGATGACTGTGAGTTTGTGTTCTATTTTTGGAAGACCTTGTGTTATTTTGGACTATTGGGAGAAAGATACTGACCTGGGGTTGGGGGCCTAGAATGAGTTATTAAAGGGTCCTGATGAGGGGGAAAACAGAGGCAGGATGCTGCACAGTGACTGCCGGCCAAAAGAGGGCATTTGGGAGGTATCTGCTTGTGCTAATATTTTATGCTACACTAGATAATGGTGCAGGGACTTTATGAAATACAGAGAAGAACATTTGAGGTAGAATGAACAACACTGCAGTAAAATGATTGTTTTCTGGGTAGCAGATATTCTATAACCAAAGAAAGGAGTGGAAATGGGTAGTATATAGAATTAATTTGGTTGTATCATCTCTGGATCAATATACTTTTTTCCAGTGAAAATTAATGAGATTTAGATCAGTAGTTACAACATGTAGCAATTCGTTGTTAATGTTTAGCTCATGGGGGGAAACAAAAACAAGCTCTTTCATAATGACAAAAGCTAATGAAGATTTTACTTTCAACTTATATATTTAGGTTTGGATTTTAAAAGAGCCTAGGTGAGTTAAGTGCTTGAATGCCAGTGGGAATTGGATACATCACTTACTTGGCTTTCCTTGACAATCCCAGCCTAAAAAGCTGTCTGTTTTGTTTTAGCTTCATTGACAGACAACTGTAGACCAGTCTGAGAACATGATAGCAGTCCACAAATATCTGAAAGAGATGAACACTATGAAGTGAGAGGGTGGTTTTCTGGGACTCTTAGAAGTAATAGGGTAACATAACAAAAGGGAAAACTTAGGTTAAATATAAGGGAAATGTTCTTTGACAGTGAGAGGTTTTGAGCTGTAGGAAAGTCTCCAAAGGGAACTGGTAAAATCTCACTGCTTAATACTCTTGAAACTAGGCTGCAGAACTGGAGAAAACAACAGGAAGCTGTACTATAGAGAACAATTTCCCATATGTAAGGGAATTGACTGAATAATAAGGTTCTTTCTCCCCATTTCCAACCTTTACAATTGTTTTTAGTTTTAAATTGTGTTTGTCAGTATTTGTGTATAAGATTTCTGCAGACCTGCTATAGTTCCCATTACTGGTTTTATTAGCTAAGCTTTGGAAATCGGTGTCTAGCCCAGCAAAAATCTACATGTTGTTAAGTATAGCAGTAGAATAAGTATCTCAAATATTTTCTAGTATGCAGTGTCTGTATAGTAAATGGTAGCTCTGTCCTTGGGGAGAAAAATGCTCTAATAAAAGTATAGTCAAATCTATACTCCCATAGATTTTACTATTAAGCTAAGGTATCATAATGCTTTTGATAATAAAATTCTGGCATAGTAATTGAAGAAATATATTTATTTTAAAAAAGTATAGTTAAAAGGGACTAGATTTTGCAAAATGGAAAAATGTGTGCCTTAGAATAAGGTTCAATATTACTTAATTTATATTACACTAGCTTGTGGCAAGGGTGAGGGGTGTTTCTGGTGACTGGAATTCCATAAGTAGCACAAATAGCGTGACTATTATCCGTCTTTTACCAGTTTTATATTGGTGTGACTCCACTAACATTTGATTTACATAGTAATCAGAATCAATTATGTTTAGGTGCAGATTTATTTACAAGTACAGACAGTAAGATTTGTTTTTATAATTAAATATAAACTATATACAAAACAGCTACTTACAAACAGCCTGAGGTCAAACTATAATTACAAAATAGTCAAATTATAGACCAACCAAAAGTGACTTTCCAGTAGCAAATCTCTATCAACTACAGCAACTTTATGCTGCAGAGTTAGAGTCCTTACCTCCACCTGCAAGGAAAAGATTAAATAGCTAAGGAGGCGGGAATAGACTTTTGTTTAACAAGATGTACCTAAACTATACTTTCACTCACTATTGAGACCCTTTCAAAAACAGCAGGTGGGGGAAAAAAGATGAGAGCTTTTTGAATCTACTATGTTATACTTCTAGTAGTTATTCATTTACTCTCCTCCCCAATAGTGATGGAAGCTTACAAACTTAGCTGAGCAATGTTTTCATGAAGGTGGCTTATGCGAGTGCTCAGTTACACTGCTGATGCTCATTGCAGTAGAATTCCCAGGCTACAGAAGACAACACATTACTTTTGTTTGTGGAATCCTGACCAAATCCCTTTTGCCATCTTCTGACTGGTGGAACACACGTGTAAACAGAAGTATGTTGAGCTTACACAGTGTAGACTATACTGAATTGATGGTTCTACTAGGCACCCAGTATCCTAGTAGTGTCCTAGCACTGGAGTCTGGTTAATGTCAAATGGCATGTGTCCAGATTTCCAGCCTATTGCAATGCACAGGAACCAATTAATGAAGTAATTTTTTTTAGGGAGAAATTTCTCTCCCACACAACCACCATTACTGCTATCATGTGTCCAAAGGCCTGATAGGCCATGGATCTAGAGTAGTTTCCCTGCGTGGAGGAGGTGCCTGTATGTGAGGAACCTGTCCAGCAGAATGGGCACATCCACTGTGCACCACAGAGATGAGCATGGAGGAGTAATTTGAGGGAGGGTCATGATAAGAAGATCAACAGCTATGTCAGTCCACCAGCTAAACCCTGCCAGATAGGTTAGTATATCCAATGAAATGCAGAGTGATTCTGCCTATGCTTCATGATCTGGAAAGGCTCATTTCATCCCTCAGGAAGCTTCAAGTCTACACCAAACCTGTTTAATCAGAGAAGCATTTAGTGTTGATGCTAATAAATCACATAGGGTATAATAAAGTTGTGGCATTTACAAATCTGTTTTCCAAGTAATGATTCCTTAAATGTAAGAAATCTACCTCCCTGTTTGTTATGGAACAAGATGCTGAGACAATTCAAGATGGAAGCTCTTACAGAATGTGAGAGTTGCTTGACTTTCTTGTAGAGACTTTGCGTCATTTTCTCCACTGATGAAAATCAGCATAACTTCATTGAAATCAATGGATCAATCCCTTTGTATTTGTTTCTTTGTGTATCCTTAATGTATAATAGATCTAGGCTGAAAGTCCAGGTTTTGCTGTTTGTTTGTTTTGTACACAAACTCACTCCCCATCAAATACCACAAAAAAGATAAGTCTGAGTCAAGTAACTTAGTATTCAAGCTGATGTGCAATATTCTTGCCTCAGAAATTACTCAGATTTTTTTTAATGTTTGGGTGCAGGGTACATTTAAAGTCTTTTGTCTGAGGAGACAAACTTTTGGATATGTGGCAGAAAGGTTTAAGTTCATGGAATATGCCAGATTCTTCCAGTTAATGAGACACACTCAATTTTTCCTCCCCACCACCTTTGAAAATGATATTTGACATTTCTTCAGCAACTTGAAAAGGGTCAAGAGTGCATTCTTTTCAGATGGCAACTCCAGCTTGACAATTTTCAGTTAGTTTTAGGTTATTTTCAGTTCTGGTGTTAAGGCTGTCACATTTTAGACATGGCCAATATTTTCCACATAATGAGATGTGGCCAGCATTTTTCAGTTAGTAAAAAAAACCAAAACAGTTTGACTGTCTTAACAAGCTGTGGCTGGAGGTTGATTTTTTTTTTAATATAAGATGTGATTGACTTTCCCAGTCACGTAAGTGAGGTCAATTTTTTGCACATTGAGATGAGGGAGACCTTGTTTAGAAGGATGTCATGGCATTTGGTGTTCAGAGAAACCCCAAGTCAGCTGTGTAATTGTTTCCAAGCACTAAGAACATAGGAACGGCTATACTGGATCAGACCAAAGGTCCACCTAGCCCAGTATCCTGTCTTCCGACAGTGGCCAATGCCAGGTGCCCTAGAGGGAATGAACAGACCAGGTAATCATCAAGTGATCCATTCCTAGCACAGAGGTTCCCAAACAGCCTCCTGCGAGTGCTTATTGGTCTCAACCAACTGCAGGGTCCCATTGTGCTAGGCACTGCGCACGTGCATAGTAATGAACAGTCCCTGTTTAAGGAGTGTATAATCTAAATAATAAGACAAGACAGACAACAAAGGGTGGGGATATATAATTCCTATTTTACAGATGCAGATGGAGAGCACAGAGTTTGTCACTGGTCTAAGGTCACACAGGAAATCTGTGGGAAATATGGGAAGTCATCCAGATGTCCTTAGTCCACTCATATGAGTTAATTAAAACAATATCCTTCTTCCCAAATACTAACATTATTATATATTTGTATTACACCAGTACCAAGAGACCCCAATTGAATCATCAGTACTTTCCATAAAATTAGCCTGGACACCGTCTTCTCTTTGTAATACTTTAGGATATGATCTTTTGTTGACAGTGAGGAGCTGGATGTGGGTGGGACTATAGAAGAAAAACATATAGTTGTCAAGATGAGAAGAAATGAAGGGTGTGTATGAAGTGGAATAAGGGCAGTCAAAATTTTAAGGTTGGAACATGAGAATACATAGATCTAATTGAGACAAGAAATAAAGTTGCTTAATCTATATAGCAAGAGCAGATGGTCTTAGTACCCACTGACACCTACAAATAGTCATATTCTATGAATTTCACTGAAGTTTCAGAAATGTTCAAATATGCTAGCATTGTGGTCATTATGTAATAAAAGAGTGCAGAACTTCTGTATTAAAACCTAGCAAAATTTGTGTTTTTTTTCTAGAAACCTGACGTTTACCCTTTGATCACTTCAAAGATGCACCAAATTATATGAAATTTTCATTGTATATGAACTGAGTTTCAAACACTACCCTCCTTTATGGTTGCTGAGGATGAATATCTGATTTGGACTGGAAATTGTAAACATGGTGAATTTCACATGCTTTCAACTCTTACATCAAAATTTGGCACTTTGAACTGAGCTTTACTCTGTCAGTTTTCAGATTTGAGACTGAAACTCAAGAAATGCATTTCTGTTTAAACCAAAGGCAAAAAGGAAAGCACACTGGACCCCCTTTGAGCCTAAAGAGATAACCTTTACACTGCACAGCTCTGTAGAAATTCTTGACGGGGTGTGGAATGGAGCATTTTATTCTCATCCCATCTCAACATTTAAGAGCAGAATTCTGTTAAGGCATTCTGTTATTTAGAAGGAATACAGATTCTCCTGGGGGCTGGCTTTATGGGGAAGGTAAGGATACAGATTTTAAGATTGCAGCTGTACTGTAATACAGTAAACAGGGGGGAAAATCCTTATCATATTTCCTCCTGCTGAAAATAAATTATGAAACATACTTCATTCGGATGAGCAGAGAGAGTCATCGTAAAAAAAGCATTCTGATTGAGCTCCTAACCAATATATTGACACTGAATACTGCTGGAGAAGCTATTATGTTTAACGTCTGAAAGCTCAGAATTCTGCATAAGCCTTCGGTGCTGAGCAGAATGTGCTGAGCAAGTAACTTTCCTACTGATGATTTCAGCAATATGAGTGATTGCAGAAGTAGCTTGAACTAATAAAAGCTTTCCTTTAAAAAGTAGGTTGTACATTTTTTATCATGGAAGTTGCTGTTGTGGAGTATGAAGCTATTATAAAAGGATACGTACAATAAAATTATATACACAGAGAGAACCAAAAAATTGGCCTGCTGATTCATATAGCAAATTGTCAAAGAAGCCGACTACCTCTAATTGCAAAGTAATTTAGATTCCCTGTGTATTCTGGAGTGGTTTCCATTAGTCTGAGTGTTAACAAGCATCCAAAATGTAGAACAATTTCCCACAGATCTGCAAGCTTGTTTTTTTAAACACCTCATGAAATACTAGTACATATTTTAATAGGTGTGATCAGTGGTAAAGTGTGGGTAAACTGAGCCATGTGCTTCCTTCCTAAGGGAAAAAGTTCTAAGAAAAACTGCACCATACTTTTGTCTCACTCCTTAGGAGAGAATGTCAGGTGCATTCTTTAAGGAAAGTAGGAGGTTGGGGCCATTCCCATTGAGTGACTTCTCATCTTGCATGAATGGAGAATAGGTCACCTGCAGTTTCTGGAAGCAGGAAAGAGTAGGCAATAGAGAAACTTCTTCTCATTACACCTTATGGGACCTTTTGCTCCCATACTTTGCTTCTCTCAGCAAGACGGAACAGAGTTTCCAGTTAACAAACTGTTATGGTACTGTGACTCTTACTTAGCAGCTCAACTCTATTTTAAAAGAATCAAATGTTTGGCCTCCATTCAAGCATGGTTTTACCAGCTCAAACAATTTAATGTTGGTGGAAACAGGTGCACATAAGTGTTAACTGCTTGTTCAAGTGCATGGATTTATGCTGAAGAAATTATTTTCCTAAATTGGGTTTTCATGGTAAGAGTTTGAAAGATGTCTGATTCTGAAGCTTTTGTTGAGTACATCTGGCTATTTAGCCATCTATTTGGACTTCTAACAGCAGTACATAACACCTGAAATGATAAATTAACAGAAGCCTTCTAAGCTGCTTCTTTGCTTCAAGCCTCATTTAGCTCAACCTAGTCACTGTAAAACAAACAATGCATAATTAAAAGGCATCCTCATCCTTACAAAACATATCAAGGTTTCCTTTTAGGAATACATGAAGCAGCCACAATGTGTTTTAGTGGTGGAAGGTGATGATGCAAACTAAAAAACATGAACATGGCTTGAGCAGATAAGACTGGTTGCCTTTTCACTTGTCATCAAAAGAACTGCAGTCCCATTCATTATATAAAATGGTCAAAAGTTTTGTACAGCAGGTAAAGTGTAGTAAAATGGCAGATGACTAAAGCAGTTGGTGCATCTATAAAAACATATTAAAGGAAGATTTTCCTTGGATGTTGTCTATTCAATTTCAAAAACTTTTAGTGATCTCAAGGTTCATCCCCCGACTGCAAATGTACTATGTACTCACCATCACTAAATGGTCATCAAGCACTGTAGTAAATGTTCCTGTTTGCAAATCTGCTTTTCCAAACTAACATGGGCAAAGCTTAGCTGAGTTTCAGGTGAACCTGGGCAAAGTTTTACATTAAATTCTCTTCCTCGCCTTATGGTTTTCTGTCATGGTTATGTGAAATTTGACAGTTTAAGATACTTTCTGTGCAAAATGAGGTGGATTTCAATAATTGTGGATGAGTTTTGATGAGGGTTGTTGGTTTGTTTTTTATTTGAAACCAGTGGGAGTTTTTGATTTTCAAGAACTTTGAAAATCTGATTATTTTGGTGCCTAATTCGGGATTTAGATTTTTGAGATTAGCCAACTTCATTTGAAAACATTGTTCTTTATCTCTTTCCATCTCAGTTACACACCTTTAAAACTTTAGTGAGATCAAACTAAGTAATACCAGTAATCACTGGGGCACTGTGAAGCTTAGTGTTAAGTGGCTGGAGATCCTTTGGTAAATGCGTGGTGATCCATAATAATCTATAATAATATTGCTATTTTTCTTATTGTCTTAATCACCAGTAATTGAACATTTTTCAAACTTCACTGAAAGTATTTCAAAGTAACATACATAGAAAGTGCACTGCAAGATTTAAAAGTACAAGACATACCTAAGGATAATCAACCTTGTTGTTTGTTTTCTGTATGTTCTGCCAATTTTAGAGTGAACAGCTTCAATTTATTTTCTGTAACCTCTTTTTGAGTTGCAGTGACCTGATTAAAGTCTATTGCCTTTGCTTGCTGATAAGAGGTTTGACCTAAGAGAGCATGGCCTCTACCAAAAGGGTGCAGAGGAATATATTGGTCTAAAGTACACAGTACTGATGTTTTTGAGTGATAAATATACAGTGTGGTTATCTAAAATTAAGTCATGGACACAGCTTTCTGGGCAGATAAGTATTTTAAGTATCTCAGAAGTGATAGATAGGAGGACTGGTTGACCACATGCAGTTTCAAACCTTTCATTTTAAACAAGCTGCTCTTTATTCTGCTTTATATAACCCTATCCAACAGCCGAAGTTTGCAAATCTGAATGGTGCATGTTCACTGAGGTTTCACCAAAAATTTTGGGTCAGATCCTCAGCTACTGCAATTAGCATAGCTCCACTGCCTTCACTTGGTTTCACCTTTTTTCTCAGTACCTCTCCTCACACTCCCTTCACCCCATGCTTTGAGTCTTGAATTCAGACAACTGCAAACACTGAAAGCAAAGTACATTCAAAAACATTGAAATGATGTGACACTGCCAAATGTAAGTCAATGGGAGCAGCGGGTACTTGGCATCTCTAAAAATCAGGCCACTTCAAGCCATATTTAAGCACTTCATTGTTCCTGGTCCTTAAGCTAATATATATCTGAGAGAGAAAGAAGGAAAATACAATCACTCTCCAGCCATGCCCTGGTGTGGTGCAACTCTGTACACCTTCAATGCAGAACTGAGCTTCATAGGCATAATCTAACTTTGGGCAGGGGCGGCTCTAGACATTTCGCCACCCCAAGCACCAAAGCCGCGGGACCAGCGGACCGTCTGCAGGCATGCTGCCAAACGCAGCCTGCCTACCGCCCTCCCGGAGAGCGGCAGAGCGCCCCCCATGGCATGCCGCCCCAAGCATGTGCTTGGCATGCTGGGGCCTGGAGCCGCCCCTGACTTTGGGGAATTAAGTACCTAATTTTAGGCATCTATGTTTGAAAGCGTTGAGCCAGTATCGTATACACAGCAAAACAAAGGTCTTCTCATTCCTAGTCCTGTGTTTCTCCAAAATAAAAAGTGCCATAGACACAGCAGAACTGGTCTAGCTTTGTGTGTGAGGAATCTGCACTCTGTATGATGTGAGACACAGTTCTGCACGGGCATCTTAGACCCAGGCATGTAGAGAAAGAGGAGGCAGTGAATCCAGAACCATCACAAATCCACCAGTCATTCTTAATGCAGAGGATAAAACGCAGTAGGAGCAGAAATAACTGCAACCTAAAGCCTGCAATGAAGATCCCTGGGTTGTTCCACAACTGCATTATGGCCTGAGAGGGGAGGCTTTTTTGCATTATACTCTTTATGCTATTTTAAAACAGGCTAAAGATAGTCACCATCTGCCTCTCTGTGTGGATGGGCACAGCAAATATATCTGTAGCTTGGCACATACTGTAATTGACATGGCTACCTTATGTTTGGTTCATAGCACTTTTATTTGCCTCCTGTTGAAAACATCAAAATTAACAACAATGGACTCAAACATTCTCCTTTAAACAGGAGCACTGTTTGTTTGTTTGTTTTTTTATTTTTTTCTCCCAGAATTTTTCATCCCTAAATAGGACTGTTCAGCATGAGAGCTATCTGCATTTGTTTCAAGAATTTTAATCATAAACCCGAGCTCCACCAATCTAACCTCAGTAGTCCTTAAGGGAGAGGGAGATTTAAAAAAAAAAAACTATCTGAACCTGGAAATTCCTATTTTTTAGCAGAGCTTTGAGATTGACAATCAACACCAAGAACATATTTCTAAAAGCAAACTCTGCCCATTTTTGCCCTGTTTTACTGCTTAGAAAGTTTTCATGCAAGAAGCATTTCTCAGCAGGAATAAACTCTGAAGTGTTTCAGGAAAATAAAAGGTTGTAATTAAAATGGGTATTTCTAAGCCTGCTGGGAGAGGATAGTCAGCTTGCTGAAAGGAAGAAGTAAAAAGAAACATGTCCTATTATTAGAGATACTGGCAGCTGTTAGTGATTTTCAACAGTATCAAAAGGGACTGAAAAACACTCTTCATCAGCTTAAATAACTATTGAAAAGTGTTGTGATTAAGAAAGGCATTGGATTAGGACTCAACAGATTTGTGTTCCATTTTCAACTTTGCCACAAACTTCCTTTGTGAGCTTGAATAGGTTTTATAATCTTTCTGTGCCTCAGTTCCACATCTGTAAAATAGGGATAATAATAACACTGGCCTACAATTTTTGACAAGTCATCTGCTTCAGAGATAAAATGTGCTATTTATTATGTATTTTGATGTGCTGAATTCAAATATGACAATTAAAACTACTGATTGGCTACTGTTACTAAGTCATGTAAGTTTTTACTTTTTATGTCTATGTATATTGTGTAGATAGTAGAGTTTTAATCATAAATTGTAAACCTAGGTCTTTTCATGTGTTTATGGTTGCTTTACATGATGATATTTCACCTGTCCTGTTTATGTAACACTTTAAAAATCAGCAAAAGGGTTATATAACTAAAATTTATTATGAAACAAAAGGCAAAAAACTATTATGTACATAGTTTAGTCCTATTCAGTGTCTACTTGGCGCTTCTTGGCTTGTCTCTTGTATTAATTAAATGGAGCTTCTCTTGTCACTGTCCAGCAATAGTCTGCAAGCGTTGATGGGATCCATTTGCCCTGATAGAGTTTCTCCATTGTTGCAATGTCATGGTGAAATCGCGCGCCGTGATCGTCGCTCACTGCTCCGCAGTTCGGTGGAAAAAAATCTAGATGAGAGTGCAAAAAATGTATCTTTAGTGACATGTTGCAACCAAGGCTTTTGTATGCCTTGAGGAGGTTTTCCACCAACAACCTTTAGTTGTCTGCCTCGTTTCCAAGAAAATTTATTGCCACTAACTGGAAGGCTTTCCATGCCATCTTTTCCTTGCCACGCAGTGCATGGTCAAATGCATCATCTCGAAGAAGTTCACGAATCTGAGGACCAACAAAGACACCTTCCTTTATCTTAGCTTCACTTAACCTTGGAAATTTTCCATGGAGGTACTTGAAAGCTGCTTGTGTTTTGTCAATGGCCTTGACAAAGTTCTTCATCAGACCCAGCTTGATGTGATTCAACAAGTGGTGGATGCTGAACACTTTTCCTCCCAGGCTCCAATGACTGTCGGAGTGGCCAGTCTTTCTTGATGTAGTGGCAATCTCTTGCACGACTATCCCATTCGCAGAGAAAACAGTAGTACTTTGTGTATCCAGTCTGCAGACCAAGCATGAGAGCAACAACCTTCAAATCGCCACAAAGCTGCCACTGATGTTGGTCATAGTTTATGCACCTCAAAAGTTGTTTCATGTTGTCATAGGTTTCCTTCAGATGGACTGCATGACCAACTGGAATTGATGGCAAAACATTGCCATTATGCAGTAAAACAGCTTTAAGAGTCGTCTTCGATGAATCAATGAACAGTCTCCACTCATCTGGATCGTGAACGATGTTGAGGGCTGCCATCACACCATCGATGTTGTTGCAGGTTACAAGATCACCTTCCATGAAGAAGAATGGGACAAGATCCTTTTGACGGTCACGGAACATGGAAACCCTAACATCACCTGCCAGGAGATTCCACTGCTGTAGTCTGGAGCCCAACAGCTCTGCCTTACTCTTGGGTAGTTCCAAATCCCTGACAAGGTCATTCAGTTCACCTTGTGTTATGAGGTGTGGTTCAGAGGAGGAGGATGGGAGAAAATGTGGGTCCTGTGACATTAATGATTCAGGACCAGAAGTTTCATCCTCTTCCTCTTCCTCGTCTGACTCAAGTGAGACTGATTCTGGTGCATAAAGAACCGGCAGTCCTTCTCCGTGGGGTACTGGGCGTACAGCTGATGGAATGTTTAGATAATGCACAGTCCAATTTTTCTTCTTTGACACACCTTTCCCAACTGGAGGCACCATGCAGAAGTAACAATTGCTGGTATGATCTGTTGGCTCTCTCCAAATCATTGGCACTGCAAAAGGCATAGATTTCCTTTTCCTGTTCAACCACTGGTGAAGATTTGTTGCACAAGTGTTGCAGCATATGTGTGGGGCCCACCTCTTGTCCTGATCTCCAATTCCGCAGCCAAAATAAAGGTGATAGGCTTTCTTAACCATAGTGGTTTGTAGCGGGCCGGTGTGGCTCCCCTCCTCCCCGGAGAGGGTTGAGCCCCGGACACAGGAAGGGGCGGTGCTACAGAGTGGTGAGCCCGCCCCTCAGAGGGTCAGACGGCGACCCGGAAGGATAAAAGCCGTCCCTTCCAGCCCAGACAGTGCCCAGCCACCGGGGAGAGCAGACCGGCCTGAGGGAGCTCCTACCGGAGGAACTGCTGGAGCCCCGGGCAGCTGCCTGGACTGGCCGGAGAGCACCCCACCTCGCTACTGGGAAGACCTGCCAGAGCTTCCCCGTGCCACCTACGACGAGGAGCCCGTAGGAACTTCCCTGCTACCGTGTTATTACCCCGAGGAACCCCCGGAGCAGGATTGGCCGGACTTCCCCGGGGAACTACCCGATCTACCCCCCAGCCCAGGTTGTGAGGAGCCCATGCAGTGGGACTTCCCGGGACCAGACTCCGTGGACCAGGTAGGACAAGAGGGGGATATTGGAAGTGGCCCGGGGGCAGCTGACCTCAGTCAGGCTACTGATCAGACAATACCCATGTCAGTGTGTTGCGGTCAGGATCCCCACTGACCGTCAGCGGTAACGACTGCTGCCTAGGGCCCCGGGCTGAGACACAGTGGAGTGGGTGGGCCTGTGTCCCCCCTGCCACCCCACTCACGGGTGGCATTTATCCCCCTCACCAGACTGCTCAGCCTGCTACAAGAGGCCTGAGCCCCTATACTGTTTGCTGCTCAGCCTGCTACAAGAGGCCTGAGCCTTTTCTAGACTGTTTGCAGCCCAGCCCCTGCACCAGAGGGCCTGGGCCTTTCCTAGACTGTTTGCAGCCCAGCCCCTGCACCAGAGGGCCTGGGCCTTTCCTAGACTGTTTGCAGCCCAGCCCCTGCACCAGAGGGCCTGGGCCTTTCCTAGACTGCTGGTACTATTTGCAGCTCAGCCTTGCAGCAAAAGGCCTGAGCCCCAACTGACTCTGTCTTTGTTGCCTAGCCGTAAAGGGACAGGACAGAGCCCCCGTGAGACCAGCGGGCCGGTGTGGCTCCCCTCCTCCCCTCAGAGGGTTGAGCCCCGGACCCACCTGTTACATGGTTATACTGCGCTTTTGTGATGCAAAAGTCACTTCACCACAAACATAGCAGAAGTTATCCACACTGTTCACACAAGTACGAGGCATCTCTGCTCACTTTGGCTAAACAGAAATGTGTCCCTTTGCAAAATCAAACACTGACAAATAAGAGAGCACGACACTATGATTTCTAGAGCTGATATAGGGCAATTTGTTCAGCAGAGTGATGTAAGCTTTATGATTGCATCATCCATGAGCTCTAGGAATAACATGAGGCAATTCATATCATGTATGACGCAATACCAGCTTCAGATTGCATCATTCATTGTTTTGCCTAAAAAGCAAGTACTGTCCAAACCCAGTCATAGATTTATTCATAGATCCAGTCAAAGATGTATTTTAGTCATTTCTGGTTTAAATTGAGATCCCTTCCCTTTATAACTCACTTATCCTCCGCTATTCCCAAGTCAAGGGTCATATATACTGACCCAATAGCATATGTTGAAAACTAGAGCCAATCAACAATTTTAAGCATCATTTTCGTTCTCAGTGACCCAGAATTAGTAAAGTTAGACCACATTTATTTCAGAAGCATTTTGGCTGTAGAGCAGTGATTCCTTTATTTCACCCTTTGTCCTGTCTATTCAGTATGTAAGCCCTCTGCAGGAGGGACTGTCTCTTACTATGTATGTGCTGTGCCTAGCACAATAGTGCCTCATCTTGGTTGTGGGCCTCTTAGCACTCTCGTAATTCTAATAACATAATTTTATACAGTAACAATTGTTTTGACATATTACACACTAAAAATGTCTTCTGGTTCCTGCTTTAATCCATTCAGTGTCATTTTACTGGTATAGGGAGCGGACATGCCAAACCTGCGGGGAAAAAATGCAGAAATTGGGCTTGTTTTTGGCTTGATTGGCTTGTGAGTTGATTGTTGGTTATTTTTTTGGCTTGTAGCTCGTTGCTTGTTTGGCTTGTAGCATTTTTTTTAATCAGCTCCCAGAAAGCAGGGGGAAAGGGGGAGGGGAGGCAAGGGGCAAGCAGGGACAAGGGGGGAGAGTCGGGGTGCACAGCAGGCCCACCACAGTCCCAGACTGCACGCTGGGGGGATCTAGTCACATAGAGTGTTGGGGTTCTTAGGGATTGGCTTTTTTGGCCTTGTTTTGAAATGGAATTAGCTTGATTTTTGGCTTATTGTGAATGTCAGGGTGCTTATTTACCATGTGAAAATTGGCAATTGCGACAGGGAGTTGTTTCTATTTGCAGTCAAAATGAATGCACACTGAATTAACTGGAAAGATTCCCACTGACTTTATTGGGTTTTGGATTCAACCTTTAACCTGTGAGTCTGACTCTCCACTGTCTATTCGTAGTGTCATGTTGGGGACTGAGTGAGTCCCAAGGATCTTGATGTGATCTCTGGGCAGCCACATACCTTATTCAAGCTGCTGTGTATGATGGCTTTTATTCCAGCTAAATGAGGGGACAATTAAATGTCCCTTCATTAGTGATATCAGAAACACTGGAAGCCATTGCCCCAAAATTAGACTGAATACATATGCAGAGGCTGGGATTGATTTGACTGAATACAAATGTAGAGGCTGGGATTGATTTGGTTGCTTTGATATGTGTGTGTCAGTTGGAACAAGAAGAGCTAGGAAACAGGGGAGAGAAACAAAAAAGTCAAAGACATAAAGAAGAACGTGTAGTTTGGCCCGAAGTGAATTCTGAGAGAGAAATTTTAGGGCAGGGTGCTGGCTGGAAAGAGATTTTGAATTATGAACAAGGCAACAGCTGCCTGTTTGAGCTCTACTGTGTCCAGGGAAACAGAACTTCCTGTATATTCCTTATTAACAAATACAGTTGCATCAAAGGAATATCTGGCTCTATCATCAGTTTATCCTACTAATGCAAACAACCCACAAGGCCCCAAATACCAGCTTGCTTCTTGGGCTAAAGGGGTAACCATAGTTAAACGTGAACAAAATGAATGTAAAATACTATTAGTAGTGTAAATGAGTGAAGAGTTCTGATTGGTAGCATTTTACACCATTCCTCTCAAATGATCCTCATGTGAAGGGACATCACTCTTTTTTGTCTTAAAGTTATTTAGTTTCCTCACACATTTAGTGTCCTGTCACTTTTATTGCTGAAATGAAGAAACCTGAGATAGCGATTATAGAAGGGCTATTCACACCAAATAAAGTGAATCAGACCACACTTGGTGTCCTGAATGAATAATTTTTTGTGTCCTTCATTTTGGTTCTTTGTCACACGTGTCCTTGGCAGACTCAGAGAGATGTTTTATCTCTATATTGCACAGAGGTAAAAATGTCAATACAAGCTGCAAGCCAGTGCAAAATCAGGGTGTACTAGGTTCCACTTTGTCCAGAAAAGTTCAGGATCTTCCTTAGCTGCAGTGCTATAATAAAATGTTAACTAAACCTCCGCTCACTAGAGAGTTATTCATCTTTTCATTATTAATTGTGCTTTTCATTTCTACAGCTTCTGCCACCTGGGTTCTAAAGAGTATATGAGACATCACTTTTCCACAACAAGGTGCCCACCAAGATTAATGACATTAATCACTAGCTGTAACAGCTAATTCGTGGAAAGTAAGTACTTCTTGCCGTTTGAATTTTCATGCTACTGGGCTGTATACAACGAATGGAGTTCTGCCGGAAATGTCTTGACTTCATTGGAATTAAATTAGTAGTAATCTGAAATTTGCTTATCTACTAGACTGGAAGTTATTAAGCCAAATGAATAGGACCTTCTGAAGGTCAGGGGCTTATCATTGTTAGAAAGCTTTATTTAAAAAAAAAATTAAAATAGCAAATAAGAACTGGCCTTTTGATCTTTAAAATCATTTATCAGTTGGGGGAAAAGGGGTTTAGAAATGAGTGGAAAAATCCCTCACTATTTCTTTATCGAGAAAATATATATATCCTTAAAGGGACATTGTTCACATCAAGTAGACAGCCACAACTTAGATTTTTAACTAAGGAGGTGTTGATAAATTATATAGTCAATTGGTTGACCACACTTTAGTTCATTATTTTGTTTTGAAACATACTCAAGAGACCAAATAACCTGTGTCAGTCAGGTTTATTAATATGATACAGGAGAAAAGGTTCTTTACAACAGCAGTCTCTGAAGAACAGTCCCTTGTAGTGATGTCACATTCACCTTACATAGAAGGTGTGCTCTCCAAGTTGCATACTTCAGTTGGTGGTATTTATATGATTTTACAAGTTATACATTTCTTTACACATGACTAAAATTCAACCCATTAGTTTGTTCCAGTTCCCTAACCTGTTGTTCTGTTCCTTCCTTATATTTGTTTGGGACACCTGGAGCATTCCAGGTACTGATCCCTGCCTTGTACTATGACAGAGTGTGAATGACCTTGATTTTAACAAGTTTCCTATACGTTTGTGCCAAATGCTTATTTCATCAAATGTGAGAAGTTATGGTAGAGGTCGGCAACCTTTCAGAAGTGCTGTGCCGAGTCTTCATTTATTCACTTTAATTTAAGGTTTCGTGTGTCGGTAATACATTTTAATGTTTTTTAGAAGGTCTCGCTCTATAGTTCTATACATCATATAACTAAACTATTGCTGTATTCTAAAATAAACAAGGTTTTCAAAATGTTTAAGAAGCTTCATTTAAAATTAAATTAAAATGTTGATCTTACACTGACAGCCTGCTCAGCCCACTCCTGGTCTAGGGTTCTGTTCACCTAGGCCGGCAGCGGGCTGGGTGGGCCTGCGGCCAGGACCCCAGCTGGCAAGGGTCCAGCAGCCAGAACCCCAGACCAGCAGTGGGCTAAGCTGCTCAGCCCACTGCCGTTCAGGGGTTCCATCCGCCGGCTCCTGCCAGCCAGGATCTTGGCTGCCGGACCCGCTCAGCCCGCTGCCGGTCTGGGGTCCTGGCCTTGCCCTCATACAGTGGGTACCTACCTTATCCCTGTTTCTGGCCCATTCTCTTCGTCTCTCTGCACTGAGCTGAGGGTGGGAGGGCACTGAGCACAGGGCTGGGGGTGAAGGGTCTGGCCAGGAGCTAGAATGAGGGAGGGGGCTCAGGGTTGGGGCAGGTGCTTTGGGTGTGGGGCACTTACTTGGGCAGCTCCCATTTGGTGTGAGGGGTGCAGGTGGGAATGTATGGGGGCGTGCATGAGCTCCCGTTTTGTGCTCAGGGTGGGGGTGGGGATGTGAGGGGTGCAAGAGTCAGGATGTGGGGGGCAGGGGGCGGGAGGAGCAGGGGGCAGAGAAGAGCAGGCCGGGCCGGGCAGGTTTTTTAATGGCACGCTGCTGCCTGTCAGGACTCCAGCAGCTAGCAGCGTGCCATTACAAATTGACTTGCATGCCATCTTTGGCACGCATACCATACGTTGCCGACCCCTGAGTTATGGGATACTATCCATAATCCTGTTCACTTATGCTATAGGCCAGTTCAGGCTATATCCCTATACAGTATATGTTTATATGCTAGTCAGCATATATTAGTCACAGGTATTTTAAATATTGTCCATTAGCTAAATCATTCTATGTAAATATTTAAGTTCAACCAGTAAATAGTTTTCCCTTTTTGTTAAGTATTTGTCAATGGTAGTGGCATCTCTAACTCAGTTTTCAGTGGAGTCACTGAAACCCACCTTGGCTGAACATGCATTCATGTCCTGCACCTCTGCTGTTGGGCTGTTTAGCTGTGTACTGCTTTGGCGTTCAGTACTTAAATGCACTCTACGGTACAGACTGCAGCACCACAGCATCTGCCCCTGCATAGATCTCTATGTCTAGAAGATCTGTTCTGTGAAATGAACTGCTGTTGATGGCAGATAAAACTAGGATGAAGATCAGTGAATAGAACAGTAATTATAATTCCTCACTTTCAGTGAAATAGTGTGGCCTGTGGCATAGAGCACAGGACTGAGACTGAGGGGATTTGAGTTCTGTTATGAGCCTGCCTAGTGGCTGATCTTGGGCAAGTCACTTCACTTCTCCATGTCTGATTCCCCATCAGTAAAAAGAGAATAATAATACTGACCTCCTTTGTAAAGTGTCTGGAGATGAAAAGCACTACATAAGAGCTTATTACTGTGAGCACGACAGTGCTCTAATGATAGAACTGCTACTTCTTTAAGGTGTTTGTGACCCAAACATGCTTTCAAGTGCTCAGTAAGACAGCAGGCAGATGGGACAGAAGGAGGTAGCAGTCCCCTGACATAACTATGATGTTACTTTAGTCATATCAGATGTCACTTTGCCAGAGGCACAGATGAAGCTGTTGCTGTTTCACATTTCAAGTTTAGTGATTCTAGCTGCTTCCTTATATACCTTTTCTTGCTGTTTTCTTTATTTTATTCTTATTTCAGTCTCCAATAAATCTATTCCTAAGGGGTTAAACTTTGGCTCTACTACCTCATTCACAATTGCACACAATTTTTGGATAACCTATTGTTTCTACTTCGAGTGCCGGTCCCTATAAGTATTCACTGTGAATGTATTCATGCTCCGTGAATCTGGGACCAGAAATTCTTCAACAGCAGTGTCTGCTGGTCTACATCTGCATGCTGTGTACCTCCTCATACTTCTACCCAAAGGCATAAACAGTAGTGTAGACCGACTGCCCCCAGTTGCTTTTCTGACACTTGCAGTCTGGAACAAAAGCTCCTGTATCCCTTTCTTCTCTCTGGTTTTCATCTAGGAGCTGTAAATTGTAAAAAGTATTCTTAGTTAGTTTAGAGCATGTTAGTTGGAGATTGGGGGGGCTTCCCCTGCTAGTTGCCCCCTTTTCTTTAGGGTGTTGTATCTAGGGTGCCAGGTTTTAAACATCACCTGTCATGCCCCAGGGTTTTCCCAGTGAGTGAACCTCAAGAAATTTGTCTGTACTGCCTTGGAGAAATGCACATCCCCTCAAAGTATGGTATCTGCTGCACCTTCCCTTCATGCACCACAAAAGCTCATGATTTCAGGCTCCACAGGCACCTTATGGAGCTTTCTGCCTTGGACCCTCCCTCTCATCCAAAACCATCAGGCAGTTTGCTGTAAGTTTCTGGTACCAGTCATTCAAATCTCCTTCAAACACAAGGATTCTGTGAAGTGGAGATATGAAAGAGACACAAACTTCCCCACATAAGTCCTCCACTTCATCCCTTCCTCAGCACCACCAGAGACTTCATACCCTAGAATGGATGCAGTCAGAGCCTGTTCAGCAAAGACAACATTGAAGATACTGAGCGCTCTCAGTGCCCTGAAACCATATATATACAGACCATGAACAATGTCTGTGCCTCAAATGGGCAGGAAGGACCATTCTACCCCTGCTTGCCTGTACTATACACACACTGACCTTCTGTCTCTAAGGGCTAGTCTACACTTACCTGCTGGGTCGACGCGGTGAGTTCGACTTCTCGGAGTTCGAACTATTGTGTCTAATCTGGACGCGATAGTTCGAACTCCAGAAGCGCCGCGGTCAACTCCGGTACTCCACCACTGCAAACAGCGGTGGCGGAGTCGACCTTGGAGCCGCGGACTTCGATTCCGCGGCGTCTGGACGGGTGAGTAGTTCGAACTAGGGTACTTCGAATTCAGCTACGCTATTCACATAGCTGAATTTGCGTATCCTAGTTCGACCCCGCTTCTTAGTGTGGACCAGTCCTAAGATTGCATCAGTGGTCCTGACAAAGTCAAGAACTGGGCAACTATCTCAGGCGGGTCCTCAATATGTTTTCCTGGAGGACTTCGTTATCTATGCAGACCTGTAACTTCTGCAGATACAATACTGTTACAGGAAGTCCTCACTCAGTCAACCTAACATTTGCCAATACGGGGGCCTACTGGGAACTGGAGGCTTGGCATCAGTCTCTTTTCCACCCACTTCTGATCGGACGGGTCTGGATACTATGGTATCTCCAGCCTTAATGATGTAATGAGGAGGGCTATTCATCGGATAAATATGAGCCATTACCAATGGTCCCTCCAGCTAGACAATAGGACTATCAGTCCAGTCAAGGCTTCCAGATCCACTCTACCTCCCCACCCACATAAACAGCAATCTGGCCCAGGCATCTATGGTAGCCACCATCGGGACTACTTCCATTCCCCTACTATCAATCATGTCAATCTTATTGGAGTCCATGGAATCCATACTTCTAGGCACCCAAGAATGAGGAACTTGCATTGTGCACCCAGCAATGGACACTACCAGGTGAAGAAACACAATCTCCATGAAAGCAGTTGATGGAGGAAGATCAACCGTACCAACGGATTCACCAGCAGTACTGTACTTGTCCTCTCCAGAAAAGGCATTATCACCAGCCTCTACCTCTCCTCTAGACAATTTAAGCAGTACCAGGACTTCTCAGGATAATTGCAGACACTATCCAGATTCCTTCTGGAGGACGTCTGGGATTCAATCAACAAGCTCCCAGACATACTTTAGGCTACAGGTCCATCTAAAGTAGCACTTCTAATTTAATGAAGCATTCTGGGAACCTGCCAAAGTACTATGGCATACATCTGTGTCCTGTGCCCCAGCCCCAAAGTGGTCTCAGAAATATTACTTAGATTCCACTATCTTGGAATGGGGGAAACATTCTTTCCACCCAAGCCCAAATTCCCTGGTGTTGTATACAGGTGGTTACAGAACAAAGTCAGCTACAGCCCAATTTCACCCCACCAGATATACACCAAATGACTAGACCTTTTTGGAAGGAAGCTGTTTGCTTTGGCTACCTTAGCATTCTGGATAGCTAACCACCATGCTTTAATATTCAAATTTCATCATCTTCTTTGTTTTCCCTTTTCCCTTTATGCTGCTTTTCCTGGTGAGGGTTGCAGCAGCATCATGGAGAGTAGGGAGGACCAGACCTCCCTTTTCTCAGCAACAGGTTCTAGCTCCTCCTAGGGAATTCACATGCATTCCCAGACCACCCAGGAGATATAATCCCTCCAACGTGGCCTGAGTTGGCCTCAGGACCTCCTATCAGTAGGATATGCCCAGTAGAGTTCCAAAGGAAGCCTCCTAGGACACATCCTTATCAGGTGTCCTGAGCCACCTCAGCTGGCTCTACTCAATCTGAAGGAGTAACAGCTCTACCCCAAGGTTCTCCTGAATTGCTGAGCCTCTCACCCTGTCTCAGAGTAGCCCATCCACCCTGCAGAGAAGCCTCATTTACACTGCTTGTGCCTGTGATCTAGTCATTTTGGTCATTAACCATAGTTCATGACCATAGGTGAGGATGGGGACATACATCGACCTGTAAACTGAGAGCTTCATCCAAGAATTCAGCTCCTGATTCAGTAGGGTGACTAGACAGCAAGTGTGAAAAATTGGGATTGGGGTGAGGGGTAATAGGTGCCTATATAAAACAAAGCCCCAGATATTGGGACTGTCCCTATAAAATCAGGACATCTGGTCACCCTATGCTTCAGCACCACAGATCAGTACAGCATCCATATCTCTGCCGCTGCCACACCAATCTACCAGTCAATCTTACACTCCCGCTTACCATCACTAGTGAACGAGACTAGATTCTTGAGCTCATCCACGAAGAGCAATGGCTCCTAGCTCACTTGGAGAGAACAATCTAATTTCTTGCAGGATAGGATCATGACTTCCAATTTGGAGGTTCTCATTCTCATCCCAGCCACTTCACATTCTGTACAAAACGGTCATGTGCACACTGGAGATCACAGCCTGAAGAAGCCAGGAGGACATCAAATATGTATTTTTAAATTACAATAAGCTATTGTAATTTGTGAACCAGCTCCCACAAAAATGCAGACCTCAGTTCCTGGTCATCCTGGATGAGGGAAAGCAAGTTGCACAAACGTCCCTCCAGGAGTCCCTTGTTATAGCCAACACAGCAGCGCATGCTCCATGGCTACCACAATAGTCATGAGAAGAGTGTCATTGATGCAGGAGTCTGGTTTTCCCAAAGAGATCCAGACCACCATTGATGATCTCCCCTTGAGGGTACCAACTTATTAGGCTTAACACTGATGGGTCTCTTCAAAAACTCCTGAGCTACTTCCCACTCTTTGGGTATTTATACTTTGGCACCCAGGAGAAAGTATTCTAGACTGCCTCTACCTCATCATCACCCACTGCCTCAGTCTTTTTTCCAGCAGAGGACATATGAACCTCCCAAGAAGCAGTGAAGTACCAGTGGAGTAAGCACTTATCATCTCCACCACCTCCAGAAAAGACATTTTGAAGTGGCACTCGAGGGTCCACAGCCAGGCTCTGTAATGGCTGCTAGCATCCCATTTGGTGACCAACTGATCATTTTCTTCCTAAAGTAGTGGACCATCATAATGGACAAATTGGTGCTGGGTATTATATCAAAAAGCTACAGCCTAGAATGACTTCCTCCCTCCCCACCTTTTTTTTCCCATGACATGAAAGGATTCTTAAAGAGGTGTACTCCTTTCTTCAAGTGGGGGCAATAGAATACATTCCATCCTCTCTAAAAGGGAATGACTTGTACTCCAATTACTTCCTCATTCACAAAAAGAACTGGGGTTGGAGACCCATTCTGGACTTGAGACAGTCAAATGTCTTTATATGATACTCAAAGTTCAGAATGACCACTTTGGCCTCTTTAATACCTCAGATGACTGGTTTACAACCCTTGATTTGAAGGAAGTGTATTTTCATTTGGACAGTCACTCTGCTCACAAAAGGTTCCAGCACTTCACAATGAGCCAGGAGCACTTTTAATACAGGGTGCTTCCTTTCTACTTCTCCACAGCCATAAGAGTATTTACAAAAGCCCATGCAGTGGTGGTCACATACCCCCACAGACAAGGGAAAGCAATATTTCCTTACCCAGAAAAATGGCTGCTCATGGGTTGGTCATGCTAGGAAGTACAAACAACCACCAACACTGCTCTTCAACTCTTCCATTGCCTAGGACTTCAAGTGAATTTAGACAAGTCCATATTAACATCCACACAAACCATACAGTTAATTGAGGCAGCCTTGAACTAAGTCATAGCAAGGGCCTACTTACCTAAGGACTGATTCCTAGCCAGGAGGGATCTCATTGGCCAACTTCATCACCACATATGGTGGGGTTGCTATACTAACTGCTTAAACATTGTATGTTCACTCATTTTTATCCTATTAGGAGTCATTTGCTGCTTGCTTCGTTTAAAAAAACAACAACAAAACCCGGCTTCTAATGTTTCCAATGGGCTTCAGCATTTCCTTTTAGCTCTGAGTCTCAGAGCTAGGGAACAGTGAGGATGTAGTCTTGTAGGGGGGAAAACTTTGTTAGCAAGCAAAAGTTTGCATTTGGGTTTCAGTACCTCTAAAGCTTCATTTTATTTCAGTACAAAACTCCTATTCAAAACGAAAATGAACAACATCATGAAGGTATTTCCCTCCCCCACACCAGTCCTCCACACCCACACACTATCTTAAACATGGGAAAGAATTGCCAGATTTGAAGGGTTTGCTGTGCCTAGCTTTTCACACAGCAACATTTTCTTTTCCCTAGGTGAATGAGCAAATTATGGCATCATATCATCTTTAATGCCAGGTGTCTAATTAGAGTTGTTTGTAGAGTATATAAAATAGGATGTGATGGTTAGGAAAAAATGGTGTTGGGGGAAAAATGTGAAAAAGAATATGCTAGAAATATGAGCACAAGTACTTCCCATGGTGGCAGAGACAGTACTGATAAATCTGTATTATTCCAAAAAAACAAAACATAATTAACTTACATTATACTGGCTTGAAAAAAACCCACACCTTTAATATACATTTTTGTGAAAAAAATCTCATTACAAACTCAGAAATAATGGGGATGGTTTTGTTCACAATGACACAGCCCATGGTAAACCTTAATTCCCTTCCTTTTCACTCCTTTCCATGGGCAAGTAATATTTCTGGCCTATACCAGCAGTAAACCTCTACCCATTCTATGCCAGCTCAACTGTGCTGCCCAGTGAGTTGGAGGGTGGAGCCAAGGTTCTAATTGTTCCCCACACTCACCTATTCTGTGGCGTAATTAGGCAAGGGAATATGTAACCCTCTGTGGTTCTGAAGGCCCAGACCCAAGTTCACATATGGATGGACAGGCATAGTCCAAGTCATATTACATATCAAGATATATAAAATACTAGTCACAACTTGTATCACAAAATAACCTACAAAATCTTGCCTTTGCTCACAGATGTTTAAATACCTATCAGGTAGAAAATAATTCTTCAGTGGACGTTAGGTTGATGATGAACACTATAGAAAATCCTGTGTAAAGTTTTCAGCACAGAAGAGTTTAACTGATTCATCTATGAGCCAGTTTCCTTCTACTTCCCCAAATCTTTCAGAAGCAGATTAGGTTCCCAGTAGGTGTCAGTGCAGTATGGCGCTTTCACAATGTGAGGGAAGTTTGATAACCACTGAAGGGTGTGTGCGTTCTGGGGTGGGGCTGAGGATGAGGGGCTTGGGGTGCAGGAGGTGACTGGGGCATGATGTTGGGGGGGGTGCAGGCTTGGGGAGGGGGTTTGGGTGTGGGAGGGGACTCTGGGCAGGGGATTGGGGTGCAGGAGAAGGTGTGGGGTCATGGTGGCACTTACCCGCAGCTCCCAGAAAGTGGCCCTGCAGCCCCTAGACGCATGGGCAGCCAGGGAGGCTCCGCACCTGCATCTTCAATTGGTCATGGTTCCTTGCCTATGGGAGCTGCAAAGACGGCCCTCAGGGCAGGGGGCAGCGCATGGAGCCTCCTTGGCTGCCCATTCGTCCAGGGATCACGGGGCCCTGGTGGCCGCTTCTGGAAGCTGTGCGGAGCTAAGGTAGGCAGGGAGCCTCCCTTAGCCCCAGATCGCCGCTGCGCTGCCGACCAGAGCCACTAGGGTCCCTTTTTGACTGGGCATTCCACTTGAAAACTGGATGCCTGGCAACCAGACACTTGGCAGCCACTCGAACATAAAGTTAGATAGGGCAAAGGGCTCACAAAAAGACGCTTTAATTATGGAACCATGGCCAGTGCTTCCATTGTAATATTAACAGTGGCCTTTAAAGTGTGAGTTTCATGCTGGTTAAAACTTTAAAATGTCACACTTATCTACTCAATAGATATAACCTTCATACAGTTTCTTAATTTCCTTTCTACCCAGTTATGAAACTGTGATGGGATGTGTATCCCACACATACCCTGAGAAGCCAACTCTATTACCTGGCTGCACCTGGAGGGAGAGACAGATTTAACTGAGCAGTAGTCCTAGCTGGGGAATGAGCTGGATAGTTCATATAAAAGCAGGAAGTTCAGTGCAGAAGCAGGTTTCAGGGAGGAACTCTGCAGTCACTCTCTAGGTTAGAGTGGAGAGAGCAGGAAGACAGATGGCCCTGGGATCCTCTCCTGAGTAAGGAAGTCTGCAGACAGGCAAAGAAGTCACTGAAGTGGAAGAGGCTCCAGTGGTGAGCCATGATAAAAGGGCAGGATTTGGTATTCCAGGGAGGCCTCAGTTGAGGAACAGAGTGGGGGGAAGAGGAGGGAAACTCAAGCCCAAGAAGGGCAGAAATTGTTTTAAGTTTATACTTTTGGCTTGGGGTTTTTGTTAGGGGATTCCAGGGAAATCCGTGAGAGTCCTGGCCCTGAGAGGCTGGTGCGGGGGGGAAGGGCTACAACAGGAAGAAGCCCAGGGAAGTAGCAGTCAGTAGTCTGAAGGAGCAGACCGTGGCTCCTGATTTTAGGGTCCCTGGGCTGGAACCCAGTGTTGTATAGAGGGTAGTGTGATGCCACCGAGAAGGAGATAAGAATGACTGAAAACCCAAGGACAAGGGTTTGCAAGGGCTCCTGGGCCCAGATTTGGGGCTGGAGACCTGATATAAGGACATTAGACCCTTCTTTGTGGGGCTGTTCCGCTGGAACGGGTGGATATTAATCATGACTTCTTTGAAGGGCTGAGTCAAGGGAAGAGGCAGCCCACTGGGAGACCAGAATAGCTGTTAGCAGAGAGTGCCAAATGGGTGGAGAGCCCCTACACTATGCCTGGCCATAAGGAGGTTCTCCAGTGTGACTGACACACAAAACTACACAGATCACTGTTTAAACACAATTTTTATTTCTGTAGCCTACTTACTCCTACATAGTCTTAAAGTGAAGTAATGATCTCAAATTTGTGACATTAGCACTCTCTCCTATGGCAACAGACTGATATCAACAATAGAAAATTAGACTTTCCCTGCAGGATAGAGCAGCAGGAGAAGCAGGATTGCAGAGTGAGGGAAGGCTTTTATTCTAACACAAATAGCTTCAGTAATGACCAGGGTAGAAGCGGAAAATTTCTGGGAGAATAAATTGCCTTTTTTGGTTTTGTTTTAATGTTCTTTTTCAGCTGGCCCTGGCATGATAGTCCCTTCCGTACAGAAAGGAAGCAGTCGCTACTGAAATAACATGACTTGCTGATGATTTTTGTTGCATTTCTCCTATAAGCAGGGGCCATAGCATTGGCTTTCACAGAACAACAACAACAACAAAAAATACTTGTTGCTGACTGCAATTCTGTAGTGCAAAGAATAAGAAAAGCCAGACACTTGATTGTGACTGACTCCAATACAGCTTGCATTACTCCTCTGCAGCTGCATTAAGGTTCCCACGTATCTTAGGGCCAGCACAGTACTATCTGTGGTACTTCTATTGCTCTGGTCACTGTAGTATCTGAGTGTCTCATGATCTTTTAATGTATTCATTCTCACAACAATCTTGGGAGGTAAGGAAGTATTATCTCCATTTTACAGATGAGGAACTGAAACAAAGTGGCAAGCCCAAGGTTATACAGATAGTCTGTGACAGAGCAAAGAAGTGAACCCAGGTCTCCCGCAGCCTAGGCTGCTGCTCTAGTCACTGGAACATCCTTCCCTTCAGTAGAGTGATGCATCCAATACTCTTCCACCTTCAGGAGTGACTGGAGGGGGTGAGGAATAGGTGGTATCTTGGTTCTGCTGCCAGTGTGCTGGCCAGCACATCTGATCCAGTGCAAGGAGGAGTTTACACTATGGTGACAAAAAGGCTGTAATGAATTACTTCTCTCCCTCCCTCCCTCAGGAACAAAGGGATATCGTTACCAACTCTTCCTTGCATGGTACAGCTATGCATTATCCCATACTCAGAGCAGCAAGCAAAGGTTCAACAGTGCTGTTCAAAATAAGTATACAGCACTTCATATTAGACTTAATATTTTTTTTAAAAAAGGAAATTTTCAGTCTTGCCATTTTGAGACTGACACATTTCTCTTTAGCTATTTTCTCTACAAGACAGTTGCAGAGCTCCTAGTACTTTTCAGAGCAATGTTAAGGCACACAGGGTTATTGAGAACTGCTTATAGTAATTTTTCTTCTGCCTGAATTTTTGATAACCTGTTTCTTCACTGCATGAAAGGCTCTGATCAGATTTTATATACAATGCTAACCTACTTTTTCAATGGCAAGCACTTCATAGTTGATGTGTTGTAGTCTCTTAAAAGAAATGGATCTTCCCATTTGACTCCCTTTCCCAATCAAATTGTGACTTCAGATTATTCATACTGAAAGAGATACGTTTATAAATTTTTTTCTGGTTTACAGTGGTTGTTTTTATAATTTTGAAAGCCCTAAATATTCTTAGAGAAACCTAAGGAGAAGTGTAGGTTTGATGCCAGATGTTTCTTCAAGCACCTGGAAGCTGTTGAGAGTTGAGTTCAACTGGGATCAGCTGGTCCGGATTTTGTCCGGAGAGGCTGAAGGTAACCACATTAGACATTTAAGCCTTGTCTAGACTAAGATGTGTTGTTGGAGTGCTCTAGTGTTAACCTAACACATTCTAGCAAGGTACTGTTTTTTGTAGCCTAGACGCAGCCTATTTTCTGACAGGGCTGTCTTGATAGCTTAGCATGTGCCTAGCATGAGCAATAGGAGAGTCAAGCTCTCAGTGCTCAGGCTGCAGGGCTATAAAATTTCAGCCTAGCCCTTGGAGCTCAGACTCTAGTCTTGTGTCTGATTTGGCATTTTCCTCAGCTAGAGGAAGTGTTGCTGGGCACTGAGACTGTTGGGTGGGATCCTGGAGGACACAAAAGAACATTTGTAGGGGGAAATTACATTTAGAGAATAAGGCTGAAAGACCTGAAAGCAACAGGGTCAGTCAGAGCGAGTATTGATACAGAAATTTAAAGAGCATTTTTTTATAACAAAGAACTGGAGAGTGGGGTGAATATTTTCATATAAAAATGTGGGGTGAGAAGGATGAAAGTGGTTTTTATTTCTAACCCCCCCCCCCTTTAACCAATTAAAACAATTTTGCATAAAAGGTTGATGCAACAATGAATGGGACAATGAAAAATTAGTGGATGCCAGACAACAGTCCATCAGTGGATGATAGATACATTGGTACAATGACCTGATTGAGGTCTGTAGGTGCTACCACACTAACAACAACAACACTGAGTTACTTTGGATGACTATGTGAAATCAGACAAACAAAGGTGAACTAGCAGCCTTTCTGAGTTTGGAAGTAACTGAAATAAGACTCAGTGTCCTGGATGAATACAGCGGGGTAGAAATGTTACGTCTTGGAATTATAGGATAATATCTTGATAGAACATTCCTTCTAAAATACTTTTGTACTATCAATAACCTGATCAAAAGAAGCAGCATTAGATATTGGAAACTTAATATGTTTGTGGAAAGGGAAAAGTTACATTTATGGAGTTTTCAGCTGGCCAATTAAAGTGGGACACATTAAAAGGAAGGAGTAAATAGAGCAAAATATTAATATACATGGGATTGCTCTTGTTAATGCCTATTCAGTACTTAATGTAGGAACTAGAAATGGATGAATTTATTATTTTAGTCTTGAGGTATAATAAAAGATGATGGTGATGATGGGAAGAAATAGTGAGACAGTAGAAACTTAATATGTTAAATGTAGGATTAAACTGAGATCATAAAACAATTAATATGGCTGTTTTATCTTCAAGGCCTTCTATATCACACTGTTCATATCTCCCTGATTCATGCTTATGCACATGCTTAACTTTAAGCAGAAGAGGGTTTCTACTGAAGGAATGGAATTACTTGTGTGTTTAGGTTCCTTATTGAATTGAGCTCTGTTTTTTCCAAGTCAAAGTGATTCTTGTGTGTGTATATATACTCTGTATCAACTTAAGGAACTGTCATGATGAAAGGTGCTGCAGAAACTTAAATTAGTGTTAAATCTCTTGTCAAGTACTTAGTGCGGGGGCAGCAGTTTAGTATAGATGGAAGTCACTAATGGAGTATCATAGGTACTGATATTATGTGCAGACCAATTTTCTCCTCTTTATTAGTAGCCAGGAAAAGGGAACAGAAGAGTGATTAAATTAGCCGGTGCAAAACTAGGATGGGGTAGAGGGTGACTGTCATCATATGGACCACAGACATCAGAAATTATGCTGAACACACTTGAAACATAGCTAGATAAGTAGGCTTTGTAATGTACCGTGGGAAAAGTGTTATGTAATGAAACTGGGGGTGGGGGAATCCAAGATATGTATTATGTGCAATATTATCTATGTAGTTAAAATACTAAGGAACTATTCCGGTGAAAACTTTACTTCAGAACTTGTAGCTACTTTCAACAATGTGATCTGCCTTAGGCCCGGGTTAAATTGCACAGTTAGGTTCATGTAAGGTGCTTCTCTAATTAAGATTAACTTAAATTTGGCTCCCGTCAATATAAGTGCCTCTCTACGCCGATTTAGTAACAAAGTGCCAGAGAATCACTGTGTTGTGTCTGTTGACCATTACTGGCTTTCAGGAGCTACCCCAAAGTGCCCCACACTGACAATACAGTCAATAGAAGTGCTCCTGGTGAGGAGACACACATAAGAGATTTAATAATCATGGTGGCTGTATGCTGACATAAATTAGGTTGACATAATTTTGTACTGTAGACATGGCCTTAGTCTCGCAGTGCCAAGATATTTATGTTCTTTCACTTTTGGATACAAACAAGTGTTGCAAATGGAAAATATTAATGTAATTAGAAGGAAGGCTATTGTATGTGATTAATTAAAAAAAGTTTTCTAGCATCATTATTAAGCATTTGTACAGTATTATAAACATATGAAAGTTTACAAAACATAGACTGATATTCTACTATAGTTTACCATCTCAAATAGAAAATACATGGGAGACTGTTTCAATTAATGGAGATGGGGGAGATCATTGATTATGAGAAGAGTTAAATAAATAAGTTTTAAAGAGAGACTAGAAGAAGGAGAGATGGCAGCCTGGTGGACAAGAAATGTGAGAGTCATAAAACAGCCCCACCTGGATTGCATTCCTTACACCTTCTGGGAAGGGGAAACCCGTGCATTAAATCATCCCATCAGCTTACATTCTGGTGGGGGAAGGGGATAAAAATCCTTGACAAGGAGAAATTGGGATCTTTGTGCTGTCAGGACTCTGAGCGGGCAAAGATTCCTAAACATAAGAAAGAGATCACCATGCTGCTTGGCATGGGTCAGCCCAAAGGAGGTCGGGGGGCGGGGGGGACAGCTGCTTATTATAGAAGCTTATATTGCCTTTTTAAATCTAAGACTGTAACTCACTTGTGTGTATGTTTCCTGTTTTAACCTTGTAAGTAACTCATTCATTTTCTTAGTTATTACATCTTTAGTTAGTTTATTACAAGATTTGTACTCAAACCTTAAACTAAAGACAATGCCTGTAGCCAATGACCTGGGGTAAGCGACTGGGCCTTTGGTAATGGGAGTACCCTCAATATTGTTGTGATTTTTGGTGTAAAGTGACCATCTGTCACACCGTCCAGCTTGCCTGGGTGTTAAGATAGACTGGAATGCCCAAGGGGACTGTCTGTGACTACATGGGGAGACTGTTATAGTGCTTTAGGAGTTCAACTTGGTCCTGGGTTGGTGACTTCTATTTATACAACATACAACCAGTTTTGGGTTTTCTGCCCTGATTTTTGACCATCTGCCCTGATGTTGACACTCAGTTGTGAGCCACTCCAGACAATGTAAAAAGCAAGAGTCCTGTGGCACCTTATAGACTACAAATATATTGGAGCATAAGCTTTCATGGGTGAATACCCACTTCGTCAGATGCAGTGGGTATTCCCCCACGAAAGCTTATGCTCCAATACATTTGTTAGTCTATAAGGTGCCACAGGACTCTTTGTTGCTTTTTACAGATCCAGACTAACATGGCTACCCCTCTGATTCCAGACAGTGTGGCACTTATTACGAATGAAAGCCCTGTGCACATAAACCATAACCCATGTCCCATAAATATAGTCCAGACAATACATCAATTACAGTAGAGCCCCAGCTCTCTGGTACCCCTCCAGCATCCCTCACCATGTCTCACTCCCAGCCTCTGGTCCTCTCTCTGGCCCTCAGGCATCTCCCTCTGCTGCTCTGAGTCTTCAGCTCTCTGTCTTTTCTCTGGAAATGGGTTTTTTCCTTAGGAATGGCAGCAGACATAGCCCATCTATTGGCTCCCTAGCCCTTTTCAGCTTCCCAGCAGTGGCACTGGCTCAGGACGGATAGGCAGCTAGACCTTCCACTGGCTTTCTGGTCCTCAGCTCTTTTCAGACTCCTGAAACTCGGTTTTGCTCTTGAAAGTCAACAGGCCAACTCCTCCACTGGCTTCCTCATAATTCTGCCCTCTTTCCAGAGACGACCTGAAAAGAATTCCTCAGAGATGCCCTCTCTTGATTGCAGCCCTGACACACGTGTGCACACTCTCTCTCTCTCTCACCCACCCTTGTCCCCACTTCCTACCACAGGTCTCCCTGATCTTTTACAGCCACAGATGCTGCCCCTCCATCTTCACTGGCCAGGCTGGGAGCATCTGTTTTGGCACAAGGGGCTGGATCTGATTAATTCATTGGGGCCTGCCACCCTATGATAGGGAGTTGGTGGTCCACGTGTACAGATCAGCGTGAAAGAAGAAAGGCTACTTCAGATCTTCTCTCAGGGATATTCTTGTATGTACAATCATGCTGCAAAGGCACCTTTCTATACTCATAGTATTTCAGGGATTTAAAGGTCAAAAAGAGGGGCCAATATAATAATTTCATCTACCCTTCCACATCACAGACAATGTGATATTGTTTCCAAACTGTATGTTTATTGATCACCTTCCAATATTATGACTGTTTTCAAAAAGCATTGTCCTGAGAAATCCTGAAGTCATAGATCAGTCTATTGCTATCATTCACAAAAATCTCAGTATCTGTCTTTGCAAGATGCAGAAAGTGGAAACACCAATTAAATTGGTCACTTATCTCCAAAATAAGTGTAAACATCACCAGATTTGGAATTTGTGTACATCTGCAGTGGCCTTTTCACCAAGGGCCTCTGAAGAGACCTGCCAGTAAATACATGAAAGACCTCACCCAGTGTCCATTGGAGTCAGTGAAAAGACTTCCATTGACTTTAATAAATGTTGGACTGGGTCGATCCAAAGAAGTTAGGTAGCATGTTAATGAAGTCATGTAGTGGTACTTTTGTGGTGTTAAGCCTATGATATGGTGATTAATAGCTCCTTAAACTTGAGCAGGTTCTCTCTCCTGGATCTCTGGCTGCAGGGTTGTTATTCATTAATTCCAGATGAATAGATTATGGAACATGGTGAGGCCAGTGAGCCATGCCCAGCCACATAGCTTAGTGAGCATGATAGTAAATAACCATGCCCAGCACCTAATAATAAAAGAATAAGAAGGAAAATGTGAGTTCTTGGAACAGTAGCCTGATGTTTCAGAAGTTCCTGCAGCTTCCTTTCTGTTAGTTGGAATTGAAATGCCTTAGTATCTCTGAAAATCAGGCCCAAACACTTTGTTTCTTCCTACTAGCTTTTATTAAAAATAATCTGCTTATTTTAACCTAATAACAGGAACAGGTTCAGAGACGGGCTACTAGGATGATCCGAGGAATGGAAAACCTGTCTTATGAAAGGAGACTCAAAGAGCTTGGCTTGTTTAGCCTAACCAAAAGAAGGCTGAGGGGAGATATGCTTGCTCTTTATAAATATATCAGAGGGATTAATATTAGGGAGGGAGAGGAATTATTTAAGCTTAGTACCAATGTGGACACAAGAACAAATGGATATAAACTGGACACTAGGAAGTTTAGACTTGAAATTAGATGAAGGTTTCTAACCATTAGAGGAGTGAAGTTCTGGAACAGCCTTCCAAGGGGAGTAGTGGGGGCAAAAGACATATCTGGCTTTAAGACTAAGCTTGATAAGTTTATAGAAGGGATGGTATGATGGGATAGCCTAATTTTGGCAATTAATTTTGGTCTGTGATGGGATGTTAGATGGGATGGGGATCTGAGTTACTGCAGAGAATTCTTTCCTGGGTGCTGGCGGGTGAGTCTTGCACACATGCTCAGGGTTTAACTGATCGCCATATTTGGGGTCAGGAAGGAATTTTCCTCTGGGACAGATTGGCGGAGGTTTTTCGCCTTCCTCTGCAGCATGGGGCATGAGTCACTTGCTGGAGGATTATCTGCAGCTTGAGGTCTTCAAACCACAATTTGAAGACTTCAATAACTCAGACATAGGTTAGGGGTTTGTTATAGAAGTGGATGGGTAAGATTCTGTGGCCTGCTTTGTGCAGGAGGTCAGACTAGATGATCATAATGGTCCCTTCTGACCTTAAAGTCTATGAATCTATAACAGAAAGGGATTGTGGGGAATCTACAGTTATATATAACTTACATATATTAAGATCAATAGTAAGTGAGGCAGGAAAAAAGTTGACATTCAAAGACCAAGAAGATATGTTGCAAAACAACTTAGCTCCAAAGCATATAGTAACATCAGAAAGATTCAGATTTCACAAGCGTGAAAGTGGGAAAGGGAAAGCATCAGCACATACATAGATAAGGTAAAGAAATTATTGGAACACTGTGATTCCAGATACTTTAAATAATTCTTTGTGACACATTCAGTGTTGGCGTAAGGAACAACATCCAAAAACGTTTACTTTTAATAGATGAGCTAATGTTTAACCTCCCCCCCACACAATGGGCTCTGTCATTAGATATAAATTGAAACTGCAGGTCAGGTATATGTACAACCGATTCTGTTAGCTGTTGTTTCAGCAGAAATTCAAAGATGTCTATATTAATCTTTGTTATCAATCATCTATGGAGTGTACAAACAATGAGATTTCCTACAGGTACACATGAAATCTGGGATAGATGTGGTACAGAAAAGGAATTAAAGTAAGGAAAGGTATAGAAAGATTAACAATGGGAGAACAAGGTAGGAAGGATTCCTGGAAGATGTGTGATTTGAAGGAGCAGAGGGAGAGGGCACTTGGCAGTAAGATGCAGAGTGAAATTTTATTTGTGCATTTAGTGTTAGTGGAATGGTAATGTAGAAAGATCTTACAGATGTAATAAGGAAGGACATAAACCTGAAGCATGATGGTTTAGGGCTGAAATGTGCTTAAAATGTTAAAAAAAAAAAGGAAAGAAATCAAGCGTTGAATGTCTGCTAGGCAGCAACAGAAGAAAGCAATAAAATAATAGTTAACCAGTTAACCAGTTCCTACTTCTGTTTTGTTTGTGATCACATGTATAGGGCATGACAGCAGGATTGTCCATGTTACATTGCTTTTATACACTTCATGACCGTATCACCACTTGGTGTATATCAGTGCTGCTCCACGGATTCCAATGTAAATTTATACTAGTTGAGTGTCTGGCACCAGTCTTTTGGGGGGGTGGGGGTGGGCGGGAGAGTCGGGAGGAGGAATTGGGTCTCTACTGCTAAAACAGGACATTGAGTGAATCTCATTTATGAATGTTTCAATGTGCAGGGAAAAGCCACTTGGCCAAAATGTCACAGAAAGCAAAATTTCAGGAGGTGCAAAAATCACCCCAAATGAAATGTCAAATGGCACATAATTCTGCACTCAAAATATTAGGGTGTTCCTGGAATTAGCCAGACTATATTTGCCCATCCTTAATGAAAAATAGTTTGGTAATTTTTGCTGTTGACTTTGTCCAGGACACGAAGCTCTCAAGAAACAATCAATCCCAAGATCAATTGCTGCATGGATAATTCATAAATTTTATGTTTGCAAGAATATTCCCAGGTAGCTTCCATATAGTATGAAGGGAAGAGGGACTAGTTAAGAAGAGTAGAATGTGTTGCCTTCTGAGGCATGATTTAAAAAGGCCTAGTAAAGTTTCAAAAAATCCATTTAAGACTCCTGATCCTACAAACTTTTCCGTGCATGTTTACATTGAAGCATGCAAATAATCCCACAGAAATCAGTTGGACTACTTGTGTTCAAAGTCAAACTACACGTGTTTGAAGGTTTGTGGTCTAAGTGATGAATTGTTCACATCCTTCTAACTTCCATCTGTTCACATTGGGAAGGGCAGGGATTTCAAAAACAATAAACATTTGTCCCTGAATACTGCATTCAATGTAGATGATGGACACATGATGAGGAAACCAAGAAGTTCTCAGGAAAGAAATGAGGTTTAGGTTTGTAACCCACTAAGCTTTTTAACAACATAGTTTGTCAGTCTGGTATCTTTTTTTGTGCACTATTTTGCCATTTATTTTAATCAACCTTTTTCTGTATTCCTTTCTTAGTCTTTGAATATCAAGTTACTTGGAGTTTGTGCACAAAGAGAAGTTATCCCATTTAAGATTTTGTTTAATTCATGTGATTCTACAAGTCAGTTTTTGTAATCTCACAATGGCTTCCAGGGCAATGAATTATCTTTGGTACCAAAAATTGATACAATTGTATCATCACTGAATGGATCATGCAGTTGAAGATTCACTGTAAATAGAAGAGCAGCTGTGTACCCTTAACATATAAATCCTAATGATAATGAAATTATTTTAACAAAACTGATCACCTTAGGTTCACTGGCATCATGCAAGCCATATTGCAGTGTTGATGATACTATTGTATATCACGTTATAATTTTTCTAAGCTTAAATCTAAAGTAGAGGTTCAGGAATATGCATGAGGAGAAAAATATAAATCAAATGTCTTTTTAAAATCAGTTTAATCTAACCTGGGACAACAACACTGAAACGCATTAACTGAAATTGTATGGTTATTGCCTGGTGGCTCAATAACGCAGAGTAAACTTTAAGTCTGTGTGCCTTATCTGAGAATTTTCATACATTAACATGTTTGAATATCTTTTACATAACCTTAACTCTGAATTTCTTGTGTTCATAATGCTTGTTTTTAAGATAATTACAACATCCCTGTGAAGGTTTTAATCTAATTTACAGCTCTTTACTCTGTCCCATATTAATGTAAATTTTATTGGGGAATTCAGTACAACATTGTGCTGTAAACTGTCTTCTGAAATACCACTGTCACACTGCTACCAAAACTCTGTTCAATAGAAAATGTTTTATTTTATTGTATTTGTGAAGAAATGAGAAATCAAATGAACTTGAATATTTTGATATTTGGGATGTAAAATCTTCCATATAATCAGTGAGCATTTATACTCTGTGAATTCTGGAATATTTCCACTAGCAAAATTCAGGCTGTTTAAAAATGTGACATTTCTGGAGATATTCTGAACTGGATCAAGAAGGCATGAGTATCTCTAAATATAAGGTGTTTGTGGTTTGCTGTGTATGAGCATGGGATTTTTTTGGGGGGGGTTGTGGGTTTTTTTTTTGTTTTCATAAACATTGGTAGAATTTTCTGTTTAATGAAATTAAAAGAATCATAGAATCATAGAATTCAAGATCAGAAGGGACCATTATGATCATCTAGTCTGACCTCCTGCAAGATGCAGGCCACATAAGCCGATCCACCCACTCCTGAACTAATTCTCTTCCTTGACTCTGCTGTTGAATGCTCCAAATCATGATTTAAAGACTTCAAGTAGCAGATAATCCACCAGCAAGCGACCCCTGCCCCATGCTTCGGAGGAAGGCAAAAAACCTCCAGGGCCTGAGTTCTAACAATAAAACATGGGAGTAGCAGTTTTTGCCAGCTAATGAGGTAGTAAGACTCTGCTAGATGCCTGGCTGTGGTCAAAGAGCATACAGCAGACCTCAGGAGATGGTGTCAAATGTGGTTCAAAGCTCACCTGATCCTGGTCTGGCTATGTGGTGGAGTGGTCTCTTCTCCTACCTTAGAGCAGCCAGGAAGGCTGCTGGCCATTAGTCCATTGCCATATTGGCCTCTTACACCAGCGGGTAGCTGGTGTATCAGTGGGCATGATGGAGGCTATAGTCATGTTCCCTGTACTCAAGCTAAGCCTTCTTTACGAGCAGCAAGAGAACATATAATAATTGCTCATGCTGCCTCAATGTCATCAGAGGATCCCTACTGATGGCTTTAGGTCTGCTTTTTACCAACAGCACAGCACAAAATGGCCTGAATACTGAAGAGAATTTGGGACAATGTGACTGAACCATGGATGTGCATTAATACCAAAATGATATATGAATATCATCACACTGAAAACTGAATATGAGATGAAGAGACAACTCATAATGTTACTCACTATTTTATATACCTCATCAAAATTCTGAAGCTTTATGTTGCTGCAAGCTTGCTTGCTTTGGGAAGCTTGCATTGGGAAAGCTTCCTCTCTCTCTCTCTCTCTCTCTCTCTCTCTCCCCTCTGACCTGCTGCCTGACCCTTCCTTGAAGCATTCCCTTTTGATGATTTTTAGGTCAAGCTGGATGTTTAAATAGTTCTAAAGACATCACTTTAAACACAAGAATGGAAATGACACATAATGCACCTCAGTCTGAATAAATTAGAAACACCAAAACGTCATCTCAAGCATGTCATAGTTGACATTGGGCTGCTTTTTGGCTTGCAAGAATTTAGACCTTCCATTTTGGAGAGACACAGCTGTAGCTAGTGAACCTAATTCCATAGGCACAAAACTGGAAGCCTCAGATTTAGCAGCACAATTCCCCATCGGCATTAGTTCAACAGTAGCCATAATATCCATTACAGACCAGTACTATTTTGTTGTAAACTTGACTCCCTTTGTTGCCACTGGGGAACTTTCTTCCTCAAAAGATCATCTACCTATTTCCTCTATTGTTGGAGCAGTACTAGTGTCCCAGCTTCATAAAGTTATGCAGTTACACTGTAACACAGAAGTCATTCACTTCTGTAGAAATTGGAATACAGCCATCACAGAGGGAATAAAAGCATGAGTTAAGGCTTAAAGCAGTAACAAAAGTATATCATGTACATCTTGAGCATAAAGGGTAAGATACCGTTTGCCCTCTGTGGCATAGTACAGATCATAGTAGAATGCTAATTGCAGTATGACTTCTTTTTAAAGATAAAAGAACATTTTTAAAAACACTTTTGTAGAGAACTAATTTCAGGACAAAATAAAAATTCTCATTTTACTATTTAAGCTGTCATATATGAGGCTTTTGTGACACAACATAGCAATTTTCTAGTAATATACTGGTTGTAATTAGATACCTTGGTATTGTTGCTGACAACTATATCAGTTCACTGATATTATGAAAATCAAAATGTGACACTTTATGACAAGATATGACAACTAATGAGGATAATGGAATTTTATGATATATTTCTGCTCATTCTGTCTTAATAATTATCTTTGACACCAGAAGAGTGTGTGTCTACAGAGACTTTTTTCTTACTGCTTAAAGTTTAAAATTAGCATAAAAATTGCCATTAGATTTAAGCAATTACACCTTTGAGTTTTGCTATCGGAAAAGAGGATTTGTTATATTTACCATGGTCAGATTCTGTTTCACTCAGATATAGTAGTATCTTGCTAGGTAAGTAATCCCATGGAAACCAGTGGAAATATTTTTGCATTAGAGTTACTATTCAACATAAATACAGGTGGCAGAATCTGACCCAGTCGTATAAATTGTTCAGAGACTAAAATGATTTAGTCTATGAATGAATTATCCTCTGATACTGGAATGAAGAATCTGAACTCATACCCATTGATGGGTTTTAAATTAATGGCAGCCAGGAAAAAAGCAAACAACTGGGTGTCATGGACAACTCAGTGAAAATATCTGACCAATCCACAACAGCAGCTAAAAAAGCAAAATAATAGTAGTGTGCTATAGTAGAAAGAGAGTGTCTAAAGCATGGGGCCCGGTATGAGGCCTAAGGCCTGAACTAAAATGAGCAAAAGTCAGGCCCTATTATAAAGGAAATACCTGCTTGCAGTTTCACTGTCTGATACATGAACTTGGCAAGAACAGGGCTGGCATTATAACACAAGTGCTCCTAGGCACTAAGTATTCATGTAAACACATTCCAGAAGGGTAGTACCAGAACATCCCAGAAGACAATACAGGGAGACACTGATCCCTCCTGAGGATAACAGGGTGATAGATAGAGATGTTCTGATCTGGCCAATAGGTATAAAGTAAAGGGTGGTTACTAACTATATCAGAGGAGCAAGCAATATATAACTTTTGTGGTATCAGTGTATAAAAGAGAGGTCAAAGAAGAGGTGTCTGTCTGGCCGAAGTGGGAGCTAGTCCATTGTAATGGGCATGTGTGTGTTACTGTAACCATTCACCAGGGCACCAGAATCGTGTTTTGTTAACAATAAACTTGGCTGAGCACCTTTGCCACTGAACTGAGTCTATGGTCTTCTTCAGCAGCTCAATCAAAGTCTGCTATACAGGCTATCTGGCCAGAGCCAGTGCGGCACGCAGAGAGAACAAACACGTAGCCATCAACTTACAACAGGTGCAATATTTAAGGGATAGGGAACAGCACTGAAGCTATTAGAATATATCTGTAAAGTCACCTTATTCTGCATATTGTTTCATGAATAAGAGAGATGCGGGGGGGGGCAGGGATAGAGCAGAGGCGTGGCAAGACTTCAATATCTCTCAGAAGTAGGGAGCTGGATGACAAACAATGTTTTTAAACATAAGCTAAGATAAAACTGAAATACTGGCATTTGATACCAAATACTTGTTAAATTATTTTCCTTTATGATTCTGCTGTCTATTGGGTGCAGCCTTGCTTCAATTTAATCTGTTAAGAATGGTGTTGTCCTTGATTCTGGGTACTCTGTGAAGGAACACATTTAATCTGTCTTGAAATGTGTTCTCCATCGCTGTCCTTAGGAACATTGTTGGAGTATATTCTTTTTTTTTTTTCTCTCAGGCATCTGTGGAAATGCTAGCCCACAACAGTGGATTTGAAGCTGGACTATTGCAATTCTATTTGCTGAGCTCAAGGTACAGTCAGAATATGGTGCACATCTTGTATACTATTCAATTCCTATAAGAGGCTCCTTTCTGATTCTAATTAACTCAATATATTCTTGAGGTGCTTGAACAGGATGCCTGTAGAGAGTCCCCAGTATTTTAGGGAACAAAACCAGCATGTTTTACTTGCTGTGTATGGCAAGTTCATGTCTGTTGTTCATGAGTATTCCTGTTGCTGTTGGCCACTTGTAAAAATAGGACACTTCTGGGATTCTGGAACAAAATTTACCTTGAATAATTTCTCATCTAAAAATTTATTCCAGAAATGATTTATTCAGTATTTGCTGTTGGTTTTCCATTAGTCTTCTGTTTTTAAATGTTTCCTAGCCACGTATGGAGCAGATAACCTAACTCAAATTATGATGTCAGCCACACAACATAAATAATGAACAGAAAATAGCTCCAGTGAGTACTCTGTGAGAAACCTACAACTGTAATATTGTTGGTCCATGCTATTCAGTTGAAAACTTGGTTTGTCTTCTCTCATTTCTTCTCTGTTCTTTCCTATCTTTTTGTTATGTCAAGCCAAAAAATAGCTCTCCATTGCCAGATTGCTCTCTTAAATGTTTTACAGTACAGCTAATCACATGTATGGATGCTGTAAACCTAACAAATAACAATGATAATTACTGTTTGTGAAAAGGTAACGATTGGCAGGCTTAGGAACATAACTTCCTCTATTTATCCACAGAAAGTGTGTGATTTTGACCTTGATGACTCACTAGTAGGACAGACTAATTTGAGGGCTAAAGGGCTAATTGCAATTGCAATTGCAATTGCCATTAAAGTCAGAATGCAGTGTTGTTGTAGCTGTGTCAGTCCCAGGATATTAGAGACAAGGTGGATGAAGTAATATCTTTTATTGGACCAACTTCTGTTGGTGAGAGAGACAAGCTTACGCAGAGCTCTTCTTCAAGTCTGGGAAACTTAATCAGAGTGTCACAGCTAAATACAACATGGAACAGATTGGTTAGCATAAGTAGATAAAACATTTCAGTGGTGAAACCAGACAATTACTACAGTCTTGAATGAGCTCACCAGAAAATGATAAAAGACAAAAACACATCACCTATAAGTGAACCCTTTTTTTTCCCCCACAAAGTGATCACTCTGTGTCTGACCTATAAGTCCTCATCCTCAAAGGAAACCTGCACAAGGTTTTTAAACGACAAGCCTGGGAGCTTAAATTCATAAATCTCCTAGACACTAAAAATCATGGACTGAATAGAGACCTTATGGCTCTGGATTTATGGCTTATTATAACAATATATAACCCACTAACACTTCCTCCTCCCCCAGTGCTTCCCCACCTACTTTTCCTCCCTATGACTCTAGGAGTATTCACCTTGAATGATTCCTTGAAGTATGTGTTAACTGTTTAGCAAAAGTAAACTGTTTAGCATAGTAATCTGCTCCATGTTGTATTTAACTGTGACACTCTTTCCCAAATTTGAAGAAGAGCTCTGCGTAAGCTTGAAAGTTTGTCTGTCTCTCTCACCAACAGAAGTCAGTCCAACAAAAGATGTTACCTCATCCCCCTTATCCATTTCTGCATGGGAGGGGAAATCTCAATTTTTCATTTTTATTTCCCTCTCCCACAACGTAATATGAGGATCATGATATGGAAAAAAAGTTGAGCACCATTGTTTAAATTATCACTGAGGAATAATATAGGTGTTTTTATTTTTTTAAAGAGAGGCCACTCCATGCTTCTACTTACTCAACTCTCCCTAATAACGATAGATACTAAAGCTTGTTCTGGAATGGTTGTATCCACTACTGTAGAATGCCACAGCAACAGGAATGTTACTGCACCATATCTGAGCTGTTGGCTAGGAGTCTTTTGCACTTTGGAAGGATTTAATTACTGGTATAGTAGAAAATGGAAAGAGGAAGCAAGGTGAAATCTGCAAAGGGAGCTGTGAATAATGTGGAATTGGCTTAGGAAGTAGGATACTTAGTCTGAGTTATTAATGCTGTTTGGCCAGATGTCTAAAGATTTGTGCATGTGCAAATGGGTGGGGGTGAGTGTATGTGCGCATCTGCTGGTGTAAAACCAAACACAGAAATGCATATAATTTTCAGATGGTGCAATTTGAAGTGTGTATTCATTTGAAGTTGTCTGCATGCAATTGAGACATTATGGGCATGATCTGGAAATTATGGGACTTGAAACTTAAGTCCAGAATTACACATCCCTGTTCAGGTATATGCATCTTAAGCCTGTTTTTTATGTATGTGCAGTTGAGGACTTAGCTGGTAGTGGTTTACATTTCTCCTTCAGAGCAGAAAACCATGAATGGAGCATTAGGGTTGCCAATTTTGCTTGGATCAATTCCTGGAGGTTTCATCACATGACATTACCTTTCATTAAAGATTAAACTTTAATTCCTGGAGCCTCCAGGACAATACTGGAGGCTTGGCTACCCTATGAAGCATAGGTGGCAGGAGTTAATACTCTGATTAGAGGGTTAACAATGGAAGTGGGAGGAGTTTTAAAGAGAGTAGTGTTGTAGTTTGGGTTTGTCCTTTTAGCCTCAGTGATCAGCACTGGCATTAGTTCCCATTGAATCAACTTAATAAGGGGACTGAAGACAATAAAATGCCCCCTGTTAAATAAATGGCACCAGCAAGTGATATTCACCTGCAGAGTGTATTTATATAGACTGTAATGAATTGTGAAGTATTATGTGATACTTGAAAGGCAACCTACAAAAATTACTTTTATTTGCTTAAATAGTGGTTTAGAAAGGAAGTATTTACCAAATTTTGTCACCTGAGAGCCTGGTTCATCAGAAGGGTTTTTTGTTTTATTTTTTCATTTAAAAAATAATAATTTAAAAAAACATAGTTTTTTCAAGTATTGTTTTAGATAAAAACAAATAGTGCTAGTGGTAATAACAGAATATCTAAGTTATTAGAAAACCACCATATCTATGCAGACAAAAGCACAATTTAATATTTCTGAAAAGTGCCATTTTACCATAAATATAGGCATTTTATAGTTGTCATTAGAACTATCCATTACTTATCTGAATGTCAAATTCAGTCAATAAGAATAGCATCTGTTCATTAATGTTTCAAAAATGAAATGTTACTGTTTGTTATAGCTTTGAGTCAAGATTCTTCTCATCGCTATACATCCTGTTAATTTAATGCCTGTGAACGATGTCAAATTGACAGTCCTAGAGAAGGAAGCCTGCTATTAACAAAACAGATATGGCATGAGTAATGGCAGAGCAAGCTTCTCCACATTGTTCTATCAAGGTGCCTTAATTCTAACTTGGAGGGACCATCTTTAGGAATGAGTAAGTAGTCCACTCACTATGCACATTCAGCTCAGATACCACACTGGGGGGGGAGAGGGGGCCACATGGGGTCATGTGCCCTCCTCCCTCCGAATTGCTGCTTGGCTTGTACTGAGTATGCTCAGTTAACATCTGCTGAAGCCACTCTCATCACTATAGGCAGGTGTGGGTCATCTCTGCCTTAGAGTATTTGCTGAGACTGCCAGTTGTGAGTGTGTGTGCAGCTGCTTGCATGGAACTGGAAGGAAGCATGGAGTGGCTCAGACAACCCAGAATGCTGGGTTTCTACCCACAAAACCTTGCACAAGCCTGGGAGTAGTGGAAAGGAGTCTCCCATCAAGAGAAATAACACAAACAAGAAGTGAGAGGTTGGTTCAAAGTTCAGAATACCTGAAGAAATATGAGGTCTAACAGGCCACAATAGGCTGGTGGTAAAGGCCATGTCTTACAGTAGCCTATCTACTAGTAACCATTGGCCTCAGCAAGCACGTAAACACTTGCACAAAAGACACAAAAACAACAAAATTAAAAACAAAAAAGATGTAGCAAGCAATAGACATGCAACATGGAGGAAGGATAAGAGGTTGCAGTGAGGAACACTTTGGAAGGGGCACCAGGAAATCAGTCTGTGTATACATGGCTTGAATGCTAGCTGTAGTTGCAGCATCTCTGTAAATAGTTCTCTTAATAAAGATCTGGTTTAGTTTTAGAAACATAGAGTCCTCTCATTATTCCCACTGCACAGTACATGAACCTATGTGTTTTTCTTTTTATAAGTAAGGGAGTCTCCTATGAACTATACTGAGGTTACCTATAATTTACTTCAGAAGACCAGTGCAAAATCTTTTTACTATGTCTAAACCAGTTTATCATAGACTTGAGCTTCATGTGGTGAGTTTTCAGAAACGGAGACATTTCTCAACACACACCTTTATTCAGTACTACTGCCTTGATTTAGGAGCAAGAACTGGTCATGGTAGCAGAACAATTTTTCAGTCATTATTTAGCTAGGTACTCTTCAGTTCCCTTGTACAGATTTTTACTGGTAATTGGTCTCCCAGGAGTGAGAATCTCTTGAGGCAATTATCAAGGAAGATGAACGTACCTGTTACTGAAGTTCTTTGAGTATATTGCCTCAACCAAATCCTGCTAACCTACACCTGTTCCTTGCTGCTTTGGAATCTTCCTGTGGCATTCTGTATTACCAAATATGGTAACAGTCCCTTTCCTCACCTCAAACCAAACAGTTTTGCTGGCTACCATGCTTTCTAGGTCAGCGGTTCTGAGCGCATGGCCCATGGGCCGTATTTGTGTAAAAGGCCAGCCTGCGTGCCTTGGGTCCACCAGCTTCCCAGTTTCCTGGCGCGGAGGGGTCCGAGCTGCTCTGCTCCCTGGCATGGAGGGGTCCGGTCGGGCTGTTGGCCTGACCCATGTGGGCAGAGTCCGGAGTCGTGGCTGCCACCCTGCCCCACGAGCTATGGGGTCCAGGTCCAAGGCAGCTGGCCACCTCGCATGGCAGGGTCTGGGGCAGACAACTCTGTGTGGTCCAGGGTGGGCAGCTGGCTGCCCCACGCAGCGAGGGTGGGGTTGGAGCTGCCTCTACCCTGCGGCCCAGGTTATACAGTGTGGGCCAAATATGCAGCCCACAACGTGTAATCCATCAAGAACCACCGGTCTAGATGGTTCTCAGATTGCCATACTGAGGGTGTGAGCCCAAGAGGGGAACCTATAGGGGTACCATTCTGGACCTGTTTCAAAGCCCATAGAAGTAAGTGGGAGTCTTTCCACTAAATTCAGTGGACTTTGGATTCGGCCTTGGAGAAGCTTTGATATTGGAGACTAGCCTGCCTGCCTGCCTTCTTTCCCTCCTTTATAGTCTGATTTTATTTTTATTTATTTATTTATTTATTTATTTATTGTAAACTAAATTGTGCCTTGTATTTACTATCCTCTTGATTTATTGGTAGTCCTCATTAAGTGATTTAACTGAGTAGTAGGTGTCATCCTACCACTCACCTTTTCCTAATTTTATCAGGGAAGAAAACTGTATCCAATTTATGAACAAAACACCATGGAATTTTAATCTTCTCACTCCTAATTTGGATTGGAAGTATTTGTTTTTCAGGGTCTTTTTAAAATTCTGCAGTGCCTGATTGGAGAAAAAGGATAAAAAAACCCAATAATACTGCTTTGGGGATGTATACTTCAATGATAAACAGATGTCATCAATCTGTTGCACTTTAATGAGTTGTAGAGTATGCCTTCCTGAATTAATTATCTCCTGACAAATATTTGCCTGCCATCAGTTTTATTTTTCCATGCTATGTGCTTTATTTTTTTTAAAAAAACTTGTATAACCGTGAATAATTATAAAATATAGAAAAGGAGATCAGCACCCTTATGCTTTTTGAATAGCACATTAGCAACAGCGTCCTTGAACTGCCTTGTTTGTAGAGCAGCAGCAGTTCCACTTGAAGGACCCTGTTCTCAGAAATTCCATACAGAGTACTAGGCTAAACAAAACATAACAAAAAGATGGATTTTATCTTGTGTGAGGAGCAACAGTCTCTATTTCCCTACCCCTTCCAATTCACTCTATTATTTGAGAGAAAAGCATCATTTACAGGGGAACAGAAGTATATGGGCCGACTCTTAGGGTACGTCTACACTACCCACCAGATCGGCGGGTAGTGATCGATCTATCAGGGATCGGTTGATCATGTGTAGTGTAGATGTGATAAATCAATCCCTGATCACTCTCCCGTTGACTGCTAAACTCCAGCTTGGCAAGAGGCAGAAGCAAAGTCGACAGGGGAGCCACGGCCGTCAATCCCGCGCTGCAAGTAGGGTGACCAGATGTCCCGATGTTATCGGGACTGTCCTGATATTTACTTGTTTGTCCCGCATCACGACCGATGTTCAGTCGGGAAGCAGATTGTCCCGATATTTTGCCCTCCAGCACACAGGTGGAGGGCGCTCGTAGAGTTCATTGCAGACCTGGGAAAAGTACTCTGGTCTTCTGAATCCCAGCTCAGTGCCCAGTCCACAGGGACATACTGCACTGAACTAGCAGGATATCTTGCTTTAGCAAAATCCCTGCTCCATGAGAGATTATAGGCAAATAGAATCTATTTATACATGGAAACCCTGAGATTTTCCTCTTTTGTGCTATCGCATATTGCACTACCTCCAAAACTCAAACTTTGGAAGTGTACTCTTGCACATTACTTGTTTCCTGCATTCACATGTAAGGTGTCCTAAAAAAGAAATATTGGGACCAACTGGATGGGAAAGGGAAATGCTATTTAGTAACAAGATATGGAACCTTTTACCTTTAGATCATTAGTTCAAAAATAAAACCAGGTCAGTAATGAATGACCAAGAGCCACTATCATCTTATCACTGTTCTCTGGCCTGTAAAAAAGGAGGCTTTTTGTCTGTTGCTTTTTTGGTTTCTAATATTTTACTTTTCACGTAAACTTCAAAAGGGGCCTAGTAACAAGTGATTTATAAAGGATGAAATCATTCACTATGAGTTTACAAGAAAGTTAAAGCCTGGGAGAGAAAAAGGTACAGCTTTAAGATTGAAATAAAAACATCTGTTTATTCAAGAGAGATGTTTTGAAAGGATAATAATGGAATGTGTGACATTAATTGGAAAGATGGGAGGAGTGGAGAGGGGATGTGGGGAGAAGGAGTACCAACTGGGGATTCAGAGGACCAAGATCTCAATGTTTCATGATCATTAAGGCCCCATTCTAAAACTGGATCCATACGCAGAGACACTAGCACCGACCACACAGCCTTATTAATTTTGTGAATTCAGTGGAATCAGCACTTCTCACAGGGACTCGTCATATGTGTAAAGTTATTCACAAATGTTGCTGGATTAGTCACTAAATTGTCATGAGTTGGGATTTTGAAAACCATTCAGCATTTGTCTAATGTTGCTTCCATTGAAGTCAGTGGGGGTTTCACCATTCATGTTGGGGGGCGGGTTGGGCCAACACTAGGCTTTTCAAAATGCCATCTACTCTCTAGTTTCTTCTCATATGAAAGCTTCTTATTTCTCATGCCACCTAAGTTGCACTTTTTCTATGGGGCTTTCATTTTAGTATGTTTTTGTGATGAAGTAAATAATAATAATTGGTGTTGTATCCAAGGTGCGGGAGAAGTATCATTTTATATAATGGCATTATGACAGTATTATCTCTAATGCCTTCTTAAATTTAGTTTCTCAGTCACTAGTTCATTTACACATTGAACAGATCTGTTCCACAATGACATCTAGCTGTCTTTCTTTTCAGTAGTATCACTCAAAGTATATCTTTCCCCAGCCAGGAGTTCTGGTTGTATAATCTAGTCCAAGGCCACTATTCATTCCTTTTAGCAGTTCATCCCTCTAAGTGGTGCAATTTGTACCATCTTTCCAAAGCCAAAGTCCTTTCCATGAGGCATACTATTCACATGGCATTCCCTGGACAAATGGCCTAAAAGTTACTCTGAGCCCTGATCCTACCATTACGGATCTGACTACTTTCTCTCCATATGTCCTTAAGCTGTGCCACAGGAAATGAGGACAGATTAATCAGTAGTTTTGAGAAAATTGTTTTAAATTCTCTTTTACTTCCAGTATTCGTGCCCTATCTGCTATTCCTATAAATAAAGTGATATAACTATACATTTATACTGCCTTGCAAACATTGGTACCAATACATGCAAACACTTAAGAGCTTGCATAACTCTGATTACATAAATAGTCCTATAGATCACAAATGGAATTACTCACATGACTCAAATTAAGCATATTCAAAAACTATTTGTCAGATCAGGGCGATACAGAAGATTTATTCCAAGCCCCAAAGAGATTATAATTTAAGAAAAATAAGTAAATATTACACAGGTCAGTGCCTAAATTTCAGTAAGGGCAAATGTGGGGATTGTTGATGATCAAGTGTGAAGGATTCCTTTAAGAGGTGGGGTTTTAAGGAACCTTGTAGCTAACTTAAATTTATGAGTAAATATCCAGTACCTGATTCTCCATGGCCCATGACGTGGTGTAGTCATTTATACCACTGCAGAGGAGATGTAAATTATTAGTAAAGTTGAATGGTAGTATTTTTCACTCACTTTGTACTGGCATAAATGATCACACACGGTGCAAGTATAACCCACTAGTGAGTGTGTTACAGTGCTCACTCTGCACCTGATCTACGGAGGATAGGAGACTGTTACTGGAGCAGCAAGGAAGCCATGGCTATTTAAATCAAGCTGTATGGCTTATGCTTTTTGATGTGAAGGTCCTCAGTGTGTTGGCCAACATGGCATCCATTACTCAAGCCAATGAAGAACTGGGACATCGAAGATTAAGGAAAGTACCAAAATGGGCCTGAAATTTCTCTTTTTTTTTTTGGTTAGCTCTTTTTGAGACAATCACATTTGCTTAGCATTTTATATTGGAGGCTAAATTGTATCTATAGCCAGATGACTTCAATCAAAGTCCATGCTCTTTTATTTCAGGAGAAAAGTGTGTGTAAGTATTTCAAGTATTTTTCCATGCACAAAAAAATTAATAAGGCAACAAGACTTCAGAAGTCAGAACTTAGAATTACTCTACAGGAAGTGATCCTGTCACCCAGGCACTTATAATGAGAAACAGAGGATTTGAAAATTTGGTTTCAAAAGACAGTTCTGCTTTTGTTTCCCTTTATCACTTCTGTAGTCAAAATAAAGTAAATTATACAGACACAAAAATGTCCATCATGAACTGATGAGCTGTAAATGTATTATCAATATCACTAGCACAGTATTATCTTGTTTTGCTATTTTAAAAATAGTGTTATCTTTAATTTTTTTAAAGGATAAAGATTTTAACAGAGAGGAAGTTTGTTTCCTTTCAGAACTAATCCTGGAAGCTTTGCTCATCCTTGGGAAGAAGAAGGGGACCAGGGGAGGGTCTTTCTATACAAAAAAATATAAAGCTCCTGAAATCACAAAATAGATATGAATGTGACATTTTCCTTCTCCCCCCCACCCCACCTGTTTTTTCTCCTCCTAGAAAGCTCTAGTGTGAGCCTGTTCAGCTTCCCATGTGTAAGTGACTGGTTATTCATTAAACCAAATGTCAAAAGGCAGAGAGCAACAGAATCTCTTGAAGCAACAATTTTAGTCATTTGTGTGTACCTCATGCTAGCAAATGGAGCAGAATGTTCAAAATCACTTACTTGAGGACATATTTATCATTATATGGGCCAGCTCTGGTGAGCCTTTCAAATTCTAGCCAAAATTGTATGTACTCATGGCCTGGGCATGTGGATGCTGACTGCAATTTTCCACTGAGCAGCTAGAGGAAAGATTTTTCTAAACTGCATCTGTGTGATGCTTATCTATGGTTTCTTGGCATTTCATATCACTAATACTCAAATTGCCAACCCTCACTATATTTGTTGTTTTTCTAAAGCTGCAGCTCCTGGAGTCAAGGGATTATGTGGGAATCTCCATTTTTTTTAAAGTAGGTTTCCAAGCCTAAGGGTTGTGGAGAAAAGCTTAAAAAAGTGATTTCAGTGCACCATGAAGGGAAGGAGTGTTATCTACGGAATGGTGTCTGACTTCTGATTTAACTCCTTTTAGTTGTACAGGTAAAATGTTGAAAATCTGATGTGTGCTTAGAGATAACTCACTGACTCTCATTCACTGTGGCAAAATGTTACTTTTCTCCCCTCTTTTCTTAGTGTGTGTTGTTTTTACATTTTCACACTCCTCTGCCCCTCAGATTCGTGTGCACCCCAGAACTGAGATTACCTTAGTGTAACAATTTATTGTTTCTTCATGTATTTTTTTAACTAATATGTTTGGGTTGGGGGTGGACGGGGGAGAAGAAGAGGAAGGGTCAAATCCTAGCCCTCAAATTGACAAAGTTTAGATAGGTTCCCTTGGCGCAGCCAGATTTCCTGCCCCCATCAACTGCAATTCAAATCCTGAAAGGGAAGTTTATTGCAGGGTAGAGTTCTAGTACCATTTCAAATGGGTAGAGAGTGTGTTTTAGTTTCCAGTATTCCTGAGTTGTGGGAGGGCTTAAATACTTTATAAAGGCCCTTTATTTAAATAGTAACTTAATAAGTAGCTTTAACAAATCCCAGTGTGGGGCATGGATTAGGTGAATAATGTTGAAGGAAGGACTTAGTGTGGATGATAATTCAGAAAAGTGGCCTATGTAAAAATAGTCAATAAAATGTCAGATTTCAGTTCTCCTATGAGAAATTAACACTTTCTCTCTTTCTAGATGACATTCTTCTCTTTTCATCTTCTGCAATACAAACTGACTTCTCTTCCAATGGCCCCAATAACACACCCCTTAACCTTATACCCTCCTATCCCAGGACAAATCCCATTGGTGCATGGACCAACATATTATTTGCTGATCTTCTGGAGAGACCAGCAGAAGGTCCCCCTCCCTGCTGGTTCATGGTCTATGCATCAAATTAATTTTTTGTAGCTGTATCTGGCTTCAGATTTTTATTATGTTTAAAATAAATTTCTTTTGTCTCATTCTATGCTACAAGGTGAGACACATATGCTAACCTGTAAAATTCTGGAGCCAAATGCTGCCCTCAACATGCCCATGAGAAGACTCATTGATTTCATGGAATTACTTGAGGTAATAAAATTAAGCATGCATGTAAGATTTTGCAGAATCAAGGATCACTTTTAAATCTTGACATACTTTGAAACCATAACATTTCTAGACTCTTAATTACTCTTACACTTCTGTACAATGGGCCAATCCCAAAGTCCTTCCTAGAGTGACCAGATGGGAGGAATAAAATATCGGGACACATGGGTCGGGGGTGGAGCAAAAAAAAAAAAGCAGAGTCCCGCTGGCAGAGCAAAAAACAAAGAAGCCCTGAGTGCGAAATATCAGGACAAATTGCATCCAGACCAAACATAGGTCGGGACGTGAGACAAACACCTAAATATCAGGACAGTCCCAATTTTATCGGGATGTCTGGTCACCCTAGTCCTTCCTCAGTTTTTGTTCAGTAGACCTGGCTCAAAACCCAGAAAAAAATGAAATTTTCACTGATATAATCAAAATTTCAAGAAGAATTTTCATCTCATATTTGTAATTTGCAGGGTGTCAACTAGCTCTACTTCTCTACATCCTTGTGCAAGCAAAATAGGAGCCAATCAGAGTGAGGAAAGAGTAAAAAAAAATAGCAACTTATTAATTGACTTCAGTGGGTGCAGAAGCTAGCCCAAAGGAAGGATTTCAGGATTTGGCCAATTTATTCTATTATATACTGATCTATTGAGTGGTATACTATATTCATGTGAAGAATATAACACCCTTATGATGGATTTTAATTTTGTAATATGTATTTGTAACAAATTCTGAGTGGTTCTGATCATACAGTGAAGGCTCTGAGGAGTGAAGTCAGTGGGAGCTGTGTTTTTAAGAATGTGCCTCCATGTCTGTTTACCTTCTAAATATGGAGTAAAAAATAGATATAATATATGCAGAAGTATATGGCCATGGCCAAGTTACCTCTGTCTTCAACAGATCTCTGAGAACATTGAGCAGGACTATATGGGATCTATATAAACTGGGCTCTATGTGGAGAGAATGACTGACTGAGTATTAGAAGGGTTGGAAGAAGGAGTGGATTGGCAGAATGGGGATACACCTTTTTTTTTCCTGCGAGCCTAGTGGAACTCAAAGGAAAGACAATAAAGCCCTGAAGCTCTCTTACAATATTTCTTCAGAGTCCACTACCCAGTGGGGATCTCCCTTTAAAGGGCTTTATGGGGGAAGCTTCAGCCAGGTGATGTTCCTAGTAGTGACTCTTGCTAGCAGGGATGCAGGAGATGGGTGATTTGGGGTAAAGTTTCCAGGGAGTCACAAGTCATCGTGCACATGGTTATGGACTCCTACTGCACCCTGGGGTTTCTGGTCAGATTATATAGTTTATTTTATTTCCTCCTTGATGGAATGATATGGGGAAATTTTTGTGAAGGTTTCCTCATGGACATTTCTTCTCACAGAGATCTCCATCGAGGGGTTTGCCTCAAGAGAAGGATGATCCAATCATAATAATTAAGGGCTGCTGTCTCTTTCACCTTAAGATCTGCTTCAGTCTAGAGGTTGGCAAGCCAGTTATGAGCAGCTGATTCTCAAACTGCTCCAGTCCCAGAATTAGTGAGAGCAATCCAGGGGTTGCTCTAACTTAAGCCAATTGTCTATGGTCCCAAAGAGGCTTTATGCCAGTTTAGAACTGTTGCAAAAAATAAGTATCCATCCTGCTTTGACACATGCCCTTTCTTTCCATGTGCTGAGGTGTATGGGGGAGGGTCAGGGACATTTTGCATAATTGTAGCTTAACCCTCTTTTTGTCAGTTGAGAGCTTCCTATACTGAGAGAATTTTCATCTGTCTTGTTAGGGCCAGATTCTTCCACTTTGATCCAACTGAGTGCCCCTTTTTGCCTATATTAGACTCCATTTGTAAATATCAAGTCACCATAAATTACTTGCAATATAATCAACTGGTCATCACCTATTAGGTGTAGTCAGCAAATGGAATAAAATGTCATCTGTGTTCAATCAAATACAATAATCCATCATTTCCCACTTCTTTTAATTTGGATTATTTTTGTCTATTTACTTGTTACTAGAAATCCCGTGAACATTCACATTAAATGGAAAGGAATAACTTTATGATGTATGGTTGTTAATTAAGAATAGCAGGTAACTAGACTGATGGGGTTTTAGTCCATTTTTAAAGAGCCATTGGCAAAGATTGACTATCAGTATGTTGGTATAATGTGACACTTCTCCTCTTCACCTCTCCACCTTCCCATACTCAGTTCCCTTAAAAATAGCAATAAACATTGGGTAGATGGAACTCCATGGAAGAGGAGATAGATTTACTACAGGCTAAGACTTTGGAGAGAGAACCTGCAGGTTTATCTCCACTCTTGTCTACTGCACCATACCTGCTAAAGAGTTCTGTGCTGGAATCAAACGATCTGGTTTGTAAATATATACTTGTTCTTGCACAGATAACAGTTGGGCAAAGTGACATCTTTTATTATGCCAACTTTAAAAAAAGTGCTATGAAAGCTGTCAAGATCTCTAAAGAGTCCTTTGTCACATATACCAAACTACACTTTCTTTAACTTTCATTCAGCCAGTTGGTTTTACACCTTAATCTGTCCAACAGAGATCTGTTCAGATCCCAAGTCTCAAAGTGCAGGTTTAAAACTCACTGCTTGTTACTATGAAATCTTAATATTTGATATACATAGTTACTGTGTTTTCATTAATACTTAAATCGAATATAACGACATTATACACTGAAATCTGCAGATAATCTTTCCAAGCAGCAAGATTTGGTTACGTTCACTATCAGGTTTCTTCTGTCATCCCTGTGCCCTGTAAGCTTCTCAATCAAATATCTTTCATGGTGACTTCTATAAATGTCAAACAGTATCTTATACTGGTATGTGATAAGCAGTTCTATAGCTCTTGCACAATTATTATGCTAATGGTAGGTAGTTAATGCTTTGAAAATAAAAAAAACAATATCTATAGTGGTTGCTTGCCAATTGCCTGAGATAATTCCTTAGCTATATAGATTAGTTCATGATGGACAATAGTCAAGGAGTTTCATACAGCAAGGGAAAGGAAGATAACATTAGTAATACAAAAGTAATCTTTATCTTAGGGAAATTGGCAAGCATGTTAGAGTAACTCTTTTGTTTTCAAGAATCTAGGGAACTTATTTAGGCCAAATGTTTTTAGATATTGAGAAACAAAGGGTTTAATTGTTTTAAGAAACAAAATATTAACTTTTTCAGCACAACTAAGAGTAGGGCACTGGGAGCAGCTTGGCTCTAGTTCTTGGCTTTTTTATAAATTTCATGGCTCCAATATGGTTACAGTAACTCCTCACTTACTGTCCTCCCACTTAACGTTGTTTCAAAGTTACGTCACTGCTCCATTAGGGAACATGCTCATTTAAAGTTGTGCAGTGCTCCCTTATAATGTCATTTGGCTGCCTCCTCCATCCACTGGTTGTAAGATTCTGTGGAAGAGCAGCAACTTTACAAGGGAGCATTTCACAAGTTCATCTTCTCTGCCTCCCCCACCCCCCACAGTGCTTCCCCCGCCACCAAACAACTGTTTGGCGGTGCTTAGGACTTTCTGGGAGGGAGGGGGAGGAGTGGAGACACAGCGTGCTCTGGAGAGGAGGTGGGGAAGAGGTGGGCCTGGAGTGGAGTGGGGATGGGAAGAGGTGGGTCTGGACCATCCCCCGGAAAAATCGTTGCCTATTCTTCTGGAGGGAAGCTGCCACTGCTGCTGTGCAAGGTGCTTCCTAGCATCCTTGCCTGCAGAGGGCTGTGCCTGTGTGGGGTCACCCAGGGGCACCTCCCAACCACAGGACAGTACAATACTGTACTGTATATAATGCCTTTTGTCTGCCCCCCAAAAATGTCCTTGGAACCTAGCCCCCCGCATTTACATTAAATCTTATGGGAAAATTGGATTCGTTTAACATTATTTCACTTAAAGGAACATAATTACAACATTAAGTGAGGAGTTACTGTATTTACCATTAGACATTGATTATGTGAGAAATATGGTAAAAGGACAGGGAAGAGGGTAATATTTAAAACTGATGAGCAGATGCACTTTCAGCAGTCAGCGCTATGCCCACTAATACATAAATGCATACATATATAAAGACTGATTCTCCACTGTTACACTGTTTTTATGCTGGCCTAATTCTATTACCTTCTGCTCTTTAAGACTTGACGGGCAATTGATTTCACAAAACTGCTCTCAATGCACATTCTTAAAATTCTCTCCATGATTGCAGGAATCTCATGGTAAGAAAGTAGATTAAATTATTTGATATTTGAAACTAGGGTTTTGTTTTATGCTGAGATGGCCCAAATTAGAGCTGGGCAGAGAACTGAAGCTCCATTGTGAAGGATTTTGAGGTTTCAAAATCAATTTTTTTTTTCCAATTTAGAATGAAACTAGAACATTTCAAATTTCTCCATGAAAGAATTTTAAAAAAAAATCTTTATCAAAAAAGTTTATTTTGTCAAAATTGAAATGTTTTTTTTAGTATTTTATAGTGTATATATAAAATAGAATAAAATTTAAAAAATAAAAATCTAAACTTAAAGTCATTTCAAAATGTTTCATTCCAACAGTATTAAACCGGGATGGTGTGACATTATTGGAACTCTTTCTGTCTTTTATCTCTGAAATGAAATTTCAAACAGAAAGCTTTTCTGTTAATGTGTGTCCAACTAGCTTGGCCCCATGCTCAAAGCACTTAAAAATAGAAGTTCATTAGGGTCATTGGCCAGTTTTGAGCTTTTCTTGTAGATGGCTGCTGCTGTATTTCATTGCCTTTTAAAATGTTTTCTCCCTCAGTAGCAGGTGTTATCATCTGCCTTGCTTGGCTGTTATATGCATTCATTTGTCACTACTTGTACTATTAGACAAAAGGGACAATAAAGAGCAAACTAGTCAACCAGGCATTCTCCTAGCTTCCTTGCATCTTCCTCCTTCTGTCTTTTCCCCATTCCACTGTTCATAATTGACAGGCAAGCTGTGAAGATGTTTCTCCATGCTTATTTTTCAAGTGGTTTCCTAAAGCAGGTGTTCCCGTTTATTCCCTCTAACTTTTTTCTATACAAACGCTAGCTCCGAGTGCTGCTTCCTCTGGATATACACAGGAGGAAATGCTACAAGAATAAATATTTATTTTCTAGGTTGGATGATGGTGGTATACAGCATGAGGGGATGCACCTGAGCTTCTCCCCCCTTAAATTGTAGCATTGTTCATGGGAAAGGACTTCCTTTATCTTCCTTTCCTTGTGGAGAGATCTATTACATCCCTCCCTATGTTCTCTTTAAACTTTTTCTTCCTTTAGTCATTTAGCATCCATCTTGCTCCTATCGTGGTTTTTTTTCCTCCTGTTTAAAAACTTTGAAGTTACTGGAAACTCACTCTGTAGCCCTATGAATTGAGCTACATGACATATTACTGCTTTTCATCCAAACAGAGACATTTGCCTTTCTACCAATACCATATGGAAGACTGAACACACAGTCGTTTGCAGCAGCACACCCCTCACTCATCACCCACCCAACTCTCCCATCACAACACACTCCACACGCAAATCAACACAACCATCACACAACCAGCATTCACAATAAGCCCAAACACAGCCCCTCATCACAGACCATACCCCTCATTCACCACCTGCAGAAATCCAGACAGCTCTCCCCACACTTCACAACCCAGCCACACAAATCAGCACAACCTGCACTCAGAATCATCACAATCACTCTGAAACCTAGAATGTCTGTGGAATCAGGGTAAAGGTATGGAAATAGCTACACGCATGGTTGAAAGTCCCTTTTTGTTTTGAATACCCCAAGGTTCAATCATCAGGGGGATTCATGGTTTGTTGCCATCCAATTTTTTATGTTCCAAGTCACATTCTGCTTTTTTACACACATGACTTCACGAATGTACTCCCATGTTACAGCCCAGGCTTTTGGCAACAAGTAAACCATATGTTTTATAACCAAACTCAAATACACTTCTTTTGAAGGTCTGGAATTTCCAAAGTAAGATTTGTTATTGTTCCATTTCCTATTTCTGGCTAGTTCTCTGGGACCAGAATAACAAAGAGAATGTGTTCTTCCAAGAGCTCCAGCACAAAGTTTTATCCTGAAAAGGTTCCGATAAAGTATGAGGGTCTGATCCTCAGCTTGTGTAAGCCAAGGCAGCTTCATGGATGTCAATGGAGTTCTGCTGATTTACACAAGCTGAAGCTCTGGCCTTGGATATGGATCCATTTTTGGGTGCTTATTTAAGATTAGAGATGGTCAGAAAATGTGGTATGCTGTTATGCTTAAAAAGCACACGAGATCTCTTCAGGGGAAAAGGCAATATGCTGCATTTATTGAAAATATTACAGTTAGCATATACACACACACAGGTCCTGCAGATGGTCTTAATAGTTACCAGTCTGTCATAGCTTGAGTCAATCTAATGGCCACTTCGATTGGGCACGAGTGAGGAGCTGGGTTCTGTTGGTTGTGATCCAATGCTCCGAGGTTTTGCAGGACTGAACTCAGAGTTTCATGGCAAAACACCCCATCTTTATAGTTGAAAATTCCCATTTAAGTCCATGCATTTTGCAATGTCTTCCTATAATCATTAGTCCTTAAGTGGTGTTAACCTTGAGGTTTTCTGCTGTTATCATTTGATGGTTATTGTCGGGCTTCCCATCGTTATCTCCTATTTGTTGTCTCGCCTTCGGGGGTGCCTGCCTCACCTCTGAGGTTGTCAATGCTGCTAACATGTTTAGCATCGGATACAAGGGATGTTTTTTTTTATTGTCTCCTGGTGTTTCCAAGTCTCTGACTTTTTCTTGACCATCTGGACATTTGTGGTGGGCTTTTCACTTATTTTTAACTATGCACCCATTCCTCACTTACACCAAACAATTTTACAGAAACTTTCAGGCAGGATAACATTTTGGAATGGATTATATGGTTACTAAAGGGATTACAAAAGAACCTTACACAATTTAGTTTGCAATACATACAAGAAGCAAAACCTTATAGCAAATACTGTCATGAAATCTTATCCTAAAACAAAAGGTGACCATAATTAGCCATAAGGACTATTGTGATCTATTCCTGCCTTGAAATCAAAAAGGGTGGCTGGCTGGCAGGGCATATTAAATCATAATTATAAAATACTTCAATACATACAACATTCTAAATCAAAACATTTATTAAAATAGGATTTTCCTACTACAGTGCAGTGTGTGTGTGTGTGTTTGGTTGGTTTGTTTGTTTGTTTGTTTTTCCCTGCCTTACCCCTACTGCACCCCCCTGCACTCCTACCCTGGACTTTTTGGTAAAAAGTTGAAAAACAATACATTTCCATTGTAAACAAACAAATTAATCAGAAATGCTTCTACAGAGCCTCCTAGGATTTGCATTTGTGATAACTTATGCTTCCATTCTCCTCTATGATCCATGTTCCCTACTCAGACTGTATCCCACATGATTCATCATGGTATCCACCTCTTGGAGGGAGGATGTGATGCATTATGGGAGTCCTGTGGCTGTAGTGTGTCATGGGAAATGTAACTCAGCTGGGGAGCTTAGCCTATAGAGAAGAACAGAGACATGAGGCAAATTACAACTCCCATGAAGCACACATCCAGCTGAAAATATTTCAGTTTTGGAGCAGCCTTTTTTTGTGAAAAATCAGAATCTTCCATGGAAAGAAGACACCTCTAGTATGTCTATAATATACAAATATGCAAACCACCATTGTCTGGAGAGAAATAGTTACGATGGAAACATTTTGACCAGTCCTAATTTTCTCTCCCATCCTTTCTTTGAACTGGCTCATCCATAATCTTCTCAGCAACAATGTAATCACCTACCACCCAATAACTGTCAGTGCTGGTACTTTTATGAAAGTCCACTTTACAAAGGATATGTGCAGGAGCATAGTTTTAGCAAAAAATACAGTATTAAGGAATTTCTTAGCTTGTCTAAATTGCTATAAAAGCTGTCACTAATAATGAAGCTTCAATTTGTAGTTCCTCTAACATTCATCCCTGGCTGGCTGAGCTATCCTTCATGTTAGCCAGAGCCAACTATTTGTCCAATATGTGGCTTAAGCTCCTTATCACTACTGGAAAAGAAGGAGAATATCTGGCACATACTGTACAGCTTTCCCTGCCTAATGTCAGCACAGGACCTGCTATTGGGGTTATTTTTCTGAGTATAATTACTGGTTCCTTTATTGTTCAATCACTCATTTGGGGATTTCCATATATAGCTATAAGAGATTATTCTCTGGAGAGGAGGGGAAACATGGAATGCATAATATGGCATTCTATGGCTGACAAAGTGGTGAGAGCAGTATAAATACAATGGTCACCCTTGGAATCTGATTAATTGTCTTAGGTACTGCCCAGGTATCTCCATCATTTGACCAGGGATTCTCAACCTGGGGGAGAGGTCCTCAAACAAATGTCAGGGGCTTGTGACCAACCCTGTCAATCCCTTATAGATAAGTAGCAGAGGAGTGTGTGACACATGGCCAGAAAGGATTAAGCTGCTTGTAGGATAATTGACCCAGATTCAATTTTTAGGGACATATTAGTAGATGATGTTTGTGTTTTTGTGTGTTTACATATATATTGTTAGAGGTTAACTGTGTAATGGAGCAGTCCCTGACTATGCTGTATTCTGTTAATTCAGAGAGCAAAAGGAAATATTAACATTTAAATGAACTGTAAACTTAGTGATATCACTGTATTCATCTCTATTTGAAATGTATAGCAAATCACCTGTGAATGGTGGAAAACAGGCAATTGCCTTATGTTAATCCCTGTAGCTAATTACCAGTGATGCTTAGGAAATAGGTCGGTTTCAAAGTCTTCATGATTGCCTGTTGCAGAATGACTCCAAGCTGTCAAGAGAAGGCCTGGAACTGTATAAAAAGCCCTTGGGTCCTTGTCCTTTTTATCTCAGATCTGCTTCATGCAGGGGAAAGTTAAGTCCTAAGACTGAGATCTCCAGTCCTATCTGAATCACCATGAATATGAACATTAGACTGTAACATATTGACTAAATCTGAAAGAACTCTTCACAACTACAAAGCTCACCATCTCTACTATGAATCTGATCTCAGAACTGTATTCATGTCGGTGTGTATACTGATGTTTTAACCAATTCTCTCTTTTCGTTTTTAATAAATTTTGGTTTAGTTAATAAGGATTGGCTGTAAGCATGTATTTGGGTAAGATCTGAAATATTCATTAACCTGGGATGTAATGTGTCCGATTCTTTGGGATTGGTAGATCTTTCTTAAACGATGAATAAGATTTTCAGTAATCCTCGTCATATTTGACGTGGGTGTCTGGGTGGAGGCCTAAGGCTGGGTTGCTTTAAGGGAACTGTGTTGTTGGCTTCTGGGTAACCAGTGAGGTATTATAAGCTGTTTTGTGCTGGCTTGGTAAATCTAACTATTGGAATATCCACCAGCTTTGGAGATTGTCTACACCAGTATTTCCCAAAGTGTGGTACGCAAAAGGGTTTCAAGGGGTACGCGGCCCGTTCACCCTGGCTGGCAAGGGGCCGGCAGCGGGCTGAGCCGGGCCGGCGGCCAGGCCCCAGGTGCCCAGGGGCCGGCAGTGGGCTGAGCAGGGCCGGCGGACAGAACCCTAGAACCACGGCGGGCTGAGCAGCTCAGCCTGCTGCCGGTCTGGGGTTCCGTCCACTCGCTCCTGCCAGCCGGATCCCGGACGCCGGTCCCGCTCAGCCTGCTGCCGGCTGGGGATCCCGTTCACCCAGGCCGGCAGTGGGCTGAGCTGGGCTGGGGGCCAAGACCCCGGGTGGCAAGGTACTGGCAGCGGGCTGAGCGAGGCTGGCGACCAGGACCCCAGACTTGTGGCGGGCTGAGCAGCTCAGCCCGCTGCTGGCCCGGGGTTCTGTCTGCTGGCTCCTGCCAGCCGGGATCCCGGATGCCGGTCCCGCTCAGCCCACTGCCAGATCGTGGTCCTGTTCACCCAGGCCAGCAGCAGGCTGAGCCGGGCCAGTGTCCGGGACCCCGGCTGGCAGCAGCGTGCCAGTAAAAGTCAGCTGGCGTGCCAGCACAAACCACGCGTGTGACGTTACTGCGGCTCAGGCAATTCATCTGCCCTTGTGGCAGCGCTGCTGCCAGCCGGGGTCCCGGACACTGGCCCGGCTCAGCCTGCTGCTGGCCTGGGTGAACAGGACCACCAGCTGACTGATGGATAAAAGGACCACCAGCTGACTGATGGATAAAAGATAAAAGTGAATAACTACTCCTGACAAGTACATGGTGTGTATTAATATACAATATTTCTCTTTTTGGTTTTGTTAAATCCATTTACAATGGATTGCTGGCTAAAAACGGGAAGTTTGAAATGTAGAAAAGAAAATTATGAAGGAAATACAAATGTTAGTGATAATTATGCTGAAAAATGCAGTGATATGGCTACATCAGACAATTGTGATGACAAAATTAGTGAACCGTGTGAACCATCTGTAAGTTTATTGAACGTATCTGCTGCAAAGAAAATGAAAGAAGCCAGCAAATATTTTGAAGAATATCTTAAACTGGGATTTTCACGGAGTGGCGATGAGGTGGAGCCTGTTCCACTATGTTTGATTTGTTACGAGACTCTCACAAATGAAAGTATGAAACCATCCAACCTAAAACACCATTTCGATTTCGATAGCCAACATAAAGAATATGAGGGAAAACCTGTAGAATTCTTCGAAAATAGGTGCAAAGATCTCCAAAAGTCCCAGAACGCAATTCATAATGTGACAGGATGTGAAAATATGAAAGCTTTGGAAGCTTCATATAGTGTGGCGTACTTAATTGCAAAGTCCGTAGCTGCTGAAGTGATTGGCGAGACATTAGTAAAACCTGCAGCCAAAGTAATGGTGCAAGTGATGATTGGAGACAAGGCTAGCAAAGCTATAGATCGTGTTCCCCTCTCAAATAAATAACACTGTTCATCGTAGAATCACAGATATGGCTGAAAATGTAAAGCAGAAATTATTGTCAAGAGTACAAAAGAGTCACTACTATGCACTGCAAGCAGATGAATCCACTGATGTTGTGAATTTTGCTAATCTTATGTTGTTTGTCAGATACGAGCTGAATAATGAAGTCCACAATGATATTTTGTTCTGCCAACCTGTGCCAACATATGCAACTGGAGAAGCTATTTTTAAAGTTATTGATGACTTTATAAAAAACAGTGACTTGGATTGGAGTCGTTGTGTTGGAATAAGCACGGATGGCGCCAGAGCCATCACTGGTTCGAAGACATGTATTCACACTGTTGCGCCAGAAGCAAAATCGACTCATTGTTGCATTCACAGGGAAGCACTCGCCACCCAGAACATGCAGGCAGATCAAAAGCAAGTACTGGATGAAGCTGTGAAAATAATCAATTTTGTGAAAGGCTGCCCTCTGAACACCCGGCTGTTTTCTCAGCTTTATGATGAGATTGGCAGTGTTTACACACAACTCCTATTTCACATTGAAATGTGTTGGCTTTCATGTGGAAAAGTTTTGAATCGCTTGTTTGAGCAGCGAGAAAAACTGCAAATTTTTTTAGATGAAACCTTTAACCTGCAAGACCGCATACACGACTGGAAATGGCTATGCAAACTCGCAAAAATTTGCAGATATCTTTGCTCATTTAAACAACCTCAATCTATCCTTGCAAGGGAAACTAATATCCATATTCCATATTCAAGACAAAGTGAGCGCCATGGTCACAAAATTGAAACTGTGGCATAAATATCTTAGTCATCGTGAACTGGATTCCTTTCCATCTCTTCATGACTTAGTAATAAACTCGAATAATAAACTTGATAGTGATGTGTTGCAAACCATGAAGCAACATTTGGAAAGCTTGCAGAAAGATCGTAAGTATTTCCCTGAACCGGATGGCACCTTTGAATGGATAAGGAACCCTTTTATCATCAATGTTCAAACATTGCCAAATAACCTCTCTGCTTCAGAAGAAGAACAGCTCTTGGAGCTGGTTTCAGATAGGTTTCTGAAAACAAAATTTGAGCAAAATAAACTGATGTCATTTTGGTTGGGGATTAGCTCTGACTATCCAGCTCTATCGGACAAAGCTGTCAAGTATCTTCTGCCTTTTCCCACCTCGTATTTGTGCGAGATCAGATTCTCTGTGCTGGTTGGCATCAAAACAAAAAAATAAAATTGTCTTATTGACGTGGAGCCGCATCTTCATCTTAAAATCACAAACATTGAGCCAGATATCGCCGCGATAGTGTATGGTCAAAAGCAGTTCCATCCCTCGCACTGAATAGTTTGGTTTGTACTGAAAATTTTTCAATACCGAAATAGTAAATATTAAAACTAGTGCTTTCTTCACTAACCTAACCAAACCAGCATATTTTAAGTTCAGAATGATACGAATTCACCATATATATGCCAGACTGTTGATTTGCTTCTATTATTTTACTTATTTCTAGTACTATTTCTATATGTAACTATTATTTCTATTAAAAGTTTTGTTTCCACTGTATGTAATATAATTTTGTATTTATTTCTAATAAACATTTAATCCAGAATGAAACTTATAAAAACGTGGCTACCACCCTCTCCCATCAAATTATCTTCATTGGAGAAGGAGTACGCCGGTAAGACAAATGTCTCAAAAGGGGTACGCAAGTGTTGTAAGTTTGGGAAACACTGGTCTACACCATTATTTGCAGTTTACTCTAATTGAGTAACTTCAGTGAGGCTCCCTGGGACCCCGGTCACAGGGTGTCTCACCATATTCCAGTTTATTGGTAAGGGGATGCCATCAGGTTCCCAGTATAGAGAAGGCTGATAACCACTGATTACATTCCATAAGTAAGTTCAGAAAAGTTTAAATGCTGCTGCAAATACAGAGGTAGCCACATCCACATATCTATTGCAGAGTGGGCATATTTTTAAGGGTGAAGAGATTTAGAAATGTAGTTACCCTTAGGATTAACTAAGATTCACAAAGTAATGGCAAAATCCTACTATAGGAACAATGGGATTATTTGCGCCAATGCAGACCCACCCCACTTGGTTAGGGCTCTCAGAGAAGCAGGATTCTTCTCACAGCTTCCCAGCACAGAAAGGGAATAATTGCTGATACATAACTTCAAGGGATGCATCATATTCCTCTACCCCAATGTTCCCAGACCATTCTGCAGGCCATTGCCAACGGACATGATCCTTGGCCCTGCCGTTTCATTGTCCTTCTCCCTGATCTTTTGGGGTGCACAGAGGGATCTGTTCCTGCTTTCCAGGGGGAACTTGGACTGCAGACTTGCCTACTGTTGCACAGGAGTGATCTGTTCGCAACCAACTGGCCATGGTATGTAATGTGTCTCCCTAAATGTCCATTCAACAGAGGCTAAATGAGTCTTTTACATATCTTAGCTACCAAGCTTGGCTCCTTAGCTTAAGTGGTAAAGGGTCCAACTTTTAGTTCTGGAGTTCCCAACTGGAGCTGTATGGAGGATGGAAATCCTGCATTTTTGAAGGATTTTGACATTTGTCTTCATTATGATTAGGTATAAAACACCCAATAACTGTGACATTATCCATGAAAGAAAATTCTGAAAAAAATGTGGGTTGATCGAGACATTTAATTTCAGTAAAGTCAAAATGCTTTATTATAAATTATTTTCTATATTACAATAAATACTAGAATGAAAAATAAAGTCAAAATGAAAAATTGAAAGATCACATTCCAAAAAAAGTTAAAATAGGACATTTTGACATTGTTGGAACTTTTTGTTTTTTCCTCAGACAAAATGTTGGCAATATGAATTTTCAAAGTATTTAATCATCAATGATGGTGCATTCTCTGATATAAAATGGTTCCATCAAAGTTTTTCCAACCAGTCCTTGATTCAGTCCCCACTGTCAGTCAAGATGGCAGCAGTCACACTTGGTCCAGCCCTTCCCCTTTGCCTAGCAAATGAACACATGACACTTTGTTTGTAAATGTGAAGTTATGTAAATGTTTAATGTTTACCATACACTATTATGGTATATTTCAGTAATTAAGATTAAAGCAATACATGTTTTGTAGGCAATACCTGAGCTGGAGAATTCAGTTGATGACTATTGCAGACTAAACAATCCCAGTTCCCTCAGCCTCTCCTCATAAGTCATGTGCTCCAGCCCCCTAATCATTTTTGTTGCCCTCCACTGGACTCTTTCCAATTTTTCCACATCCTTCTTGTATTGTGGAGCCCAAAATTGGAAACAATACTTCAGATGAGGATTCACCAATGTCGAATAGAGGGGAATGATCACGTCCCTCAATCTGCTGGCAATGCCCCTACTTATACAGCCCCAAATGCCGTTAGCTTTCTTGGCAACAACGGCACACTGTCAACTCATATCCAGCCTCTTGTCCGCTGTAATCCCTAGGTCCTTTTCTGCAGAACTGCTGCCTAGCTATTCGGTCCCTTGTCAGTAGCAGTGCATGGGATTCTTCCTTCCTAAGTGGAGGACTCTGCACTTGTCCTTGTTGAACCTCATCAGATTTCTTTTGGCCCAATCCTCTAATTTGTTTAGGTCGCTCTGTATGCTATCCCTACCCTCCAGCATATCTACCGCTCCTCCCAGTTTAGTGTCATCTGCAAACTTGATGAGGGTGCAATCCATGCCATCCTCCAGATCATTAATGAAGATATTGAACAAAACCTGCCCCAGGACCAACCCTTGTGGTACTCTACTTGATACCGGCTGCCAACTAGACATGGAGCCATTGATCACTACCCTTTGAGCCCAACGATCTAGCCAGCTTTCTCTCCACCTTATAGTCCATTCATCCAGCCCATACTTTAACTTGCCAGTAAGAATACTGTGGGAGACTGTATCAAAAGCTTTGCTAAAGTCAAGGAATAACACATCCACTGCTTTACCCTTGTCCACAGAGCCAGTTATCTCATCATAGAAGGCAATTAGGTTAGTCAGGCAAGACTTGCCCTGGGTGAATCCATGCTGACTCTTCCTGATCACTTTCCTCTCCTCTAAGTGCTTCAGAATTGATTCCTTGAGGACCTGCGGCAGTGCCTCATGATTTTTTCAGGGACTGAGATGAGACTGACTGGCCTGTAGTTTCCCAGATCCTCTTCCTTCTCTTTTTTAAAGATGGGCACTACAGTAACCTTTTTCCAGTCATCCAGGACCTCCCCTGATCGCCATGAGTTTTCAAAGATAATGGCAAATGGCTCTGCAGTCACATCTGCCAACTCCTTTAGCACCCTTGGATGCAGAGCATCTGATTCCATGGACTTGTGCTCATCCAGCTTTTCTAAATAGTCCTGAACCACTTCTTTCTTCACAGAGGGCTGGTCACCTCCTCCTCATGCTGTACTGCCTAGTGCAGTAGTCTGGGAGCTGACCTTGTTCGTGAAGACAGAGGCAAAAAAAGCACTGAGTACATTAGCTTTTTCCACATCCTCTGTCACTAGGTTGACTCCCCCATGCACTAAGGGGCCCACACTTTCCTTGACTTTCTTCTTGTTGCTAACATACCTGAAGACATCCCTCTTGTTACTCTTAAAATCTCTTGCTAGCTGCATTTCCCAGTGTGATTTGGCCTTCCTGATTTCACTCCTGCATGCCTGAGCAATATTTTTATACTCCTCCCTGGTCATTTGTCCAATATTCCACTTCTTGTAATCTTCTTTTTTGTGTTTAAGATCAGCAAGGATTTCACTGTTAAGCCAAGCTAGTTGCCTGCCATATTTACTATTCTTTCTACACATCGGTATGGTTTGTTCCTGCAACCTCAATAAGGAGTCTTTAAAGTACAGGCAGCTCTCCTGGACTTCTTTCCCCCTCATGCTTTTCTCCCAGGGGATCCTGCCCATCAGTTCCTTGAGGGAGTCAAAGTCTGCTTTTCTGAAGTCCAGGGTCTGTATTCTGCTGCTCTCCTTTCTTTCCTGTGTTAGGATCCTGAACACGACCATCTCACGGTCACTGCCTCCCAGGTTCCATCCACTTTTCATTCCCCTACTAATTCTTCCCTGTTTGGGAGCAGCAGGTCAAGAAGAGCTCTGCCCCTAGTTGATTCCTCCAGCAGTTGCCGCAGGAGGGAAAAACCTCTTCATTTTTTAAAAAACATTGTTAAAAGTTTCTAAATTGTCTAAACAGGATGTTTAGATTTTTCTAGATTATTGGTTTGGTAACATTTTTGGGATTTTACTTTTTTCCCCATCCTGAACTGGGACAAAACCTGAAATCTCAAAAATTCCCATATAGGTCTATCAAGAAAGCTCAGGAATCTAACTGGAGCCATATAAATACAGTTTGCATGAAGTAATAATAAATTCTATATAACTAGTTACAAAGAAACACAGCTAGTAATTAATGAATGATGGCAAATGCAAAGCTGTACATTATATGCTGATTCCTGCCTTTTGCATAGTAGTTGAAGGACCTTTGCAAGACAAATTGTTAAGCTGTAGAATATGTTGCTTTTTTTGGTTTTTAATGCCAAGGTTTATTATCTTTCATTGGTCTTTCACAGTGAGGAGCCTGTCAGCCTGATATTACTTGACAAATTAGGGCTGCCTTTGTATTAAGAGAAATTATTAAGATTGGCCATTTTGCTTTCAATATCAGTATCAAACTAATCTACATATGAGAAATTTCTCAGTGCTGAATCTTGTAGCATACAACTAACAAGTTCTGTGCAGAAATTGTCTTTTATTGCATTGATGGTGCAATTTTTGAATGCTTCCTACAGAATCTTGGCTAATAAACACTGTCTGGCCAGATTTTGACTGGCCATTTTGCAGGATGCCCAAGTCAAACTCTTTACACAAATGCACTCCCTGAAACCTGATGTCACAATCCCTACATTTGGGGGAATTCAGAGGCTGCTCCCTGGGGCCCACACTTCACTCCAAATGAGCTGTGTAGTAGATGATGCCAGGGCCCTACCCCATCCTATGATCCAGTCAGTGAAAAACTTTCCATTGATTTCAGTGGGCATTGGAGCAGGACAGAGATGAGCCTGAGACATAGGTGTCACTCCAAGCAGAAAGATTTGGCAGGCTGCCTAAATATCTTTTTATATCCGCCTTAGGGAAAGAATGAAATGCTGGTCCTATTTGAGTCCCCTAGATTGTGTATCCTGTGAGTTTGAAATCTGCAGCGTAATGTCCTTTTTCACACTTAGCTAAAAAAGAGCTTCCATGTTCATAACATCTTCCTCTTTTGGTTCATTTACAATAGGTAAAGATACCTGGAAGACATTCTAATTGGGTGAAAACAAAGGAGAGAGACTCATAGATGCAGGACTTTAAGCTATTTAAATTCCACACATACCCTCATAGTTTCTAATTTGTGACACAGGTACATCTCCATTCTTATGTTTAGATATGGCCAATGATAGGTGCATATGCCTCTGCTCTCCCAACACTCTAATGCAGTTATTGATGACTACATATCTCTATCTATCCTATCTATTTCACTTGTATTGCCCCATTACCTTAGTATCTGCCCTCCCACAATCTTTAATGTATTTATCCTCAAACACCCCAGTGAGGTAGGGAAGTAATATTAGCCTAATTTGACTTAATGGATGGTATTTGTGCTTTTGTTTTCAGATTTTTGAGTGTGAGTTCTATTTTGTAATCTAATTCTTCTTGAAAGAAAGTACAAAGATTTAGTATCTGAAAGCATGCCTTTATATGTTGTCTTATGATGCTAGTTTGCAAAATGTGCTGAATAATCTGAACAAGTAAAGGGATGATACTTAAGGAAGGATTTTCTCCATTTAATCCAAGTTTGTAAGCCTTAGGAGCATTTGAATTTTTATGACCTCGTTTATTGTAGTAGTGCCATTTGGGCTGTTATAGTTAGTTATTTCAGCATTTCCATTATAAACCTCTATTTTCAGAGGGTGGTAACTCAGCCACACAAAAAAGCCCACTTTGGGCTGAAATAGTGTGCCAAATTTTACCCAGAAGGACTGTTTCTTTCATTGTTAAAATTAACTAAAACTCTAATCATATTTAAATGATGGAAGAACAAACTAAAATGAGTTTTAATTCCAATTTCTATGCACCTGTAACTCAAATGGCTTTTGGCTTCTTATCCCACAATTCAGGGAAGACATGAAGAGAGAAGTTAAATAGAGGAATATATGAAAATATTATTTGTATTATAATAGAACCTAGAAGCTCCATTTGTGATCAGGGCCTTATTGTACTAACCACTGTACATACCCATGGCAAGGGATAACTCCTGTCCCAAAGAGATTACAACAGAAGTAGACAGTACAGATAAAGGATAGGGCAAAAGTAGTAGTATTATCCCTATTTTACAGATGGAGGGATCCAAGGCATGAGAGTTTAAGGGACCGGCCAAATGTCACGTTAGCAAAGCTAGAAACTGAACCGAGATTTTCTGAGGTGCAGTCCACTAAATCAAACTTCCTCTAAAATAGATTTAGAGCTACCAACAAATATGTTCCTAGAAGTACAGTCAAAAGAGTATGTCTGTATGCACTGGAGCAGGAGGTCTGGCCAAGAATACACATGTAGATCCAAATAAAATGCAATAAATTCTGGTAGGAAAGATACCAGACTGGTGGTGATACACAATAGGCACAGACTGGTGGTGATACACAATAGGCAATAAAGGTCACTTACATAAGTTTACAGATATTGTTCCTCATATGAACATGTGCAATAACCTTTAAAAAGGCAAACATCAAGCAGGTGTAAAGACATTGGTATCCTTCCATACAATGGGTGCACAGCTGCACCACAAAAATTCTGGCAGTACCATATCTGCATAATGCTTTGATGCAGGTTTATGGGGTGTCTGCTAGGTTTCTGATTTGTTCTTGGCTTTTCGTTTTTGTTTTTATCAGGAGGAGTAGTTAATATTGATGTTGGTGAGAGGAGGAGCAATACCAGTGTTCGTGGTGAGCTGTGGACCCGTCTGAAAAGACCATAAACATCCCAGCTGATGGAAAAATGGGTATGGTTACAGTCTGGACATGATATTTTTGTGTGTTATTTCAGGAAAGAAAAGAACTCCACATTTACATCATTGGAGTTCTGTACAGGTACAAGAGATCCTGGTTACATAGAACTTCTTGCAAAATTGGGGCTTAAAACAATCAATGAGAGCCAAATTGTCTTCTCAGATATACTGGTGATTGTGTTTTATATTGTTAGTGTCTCTCTTTTTGAAATAAGGGATTCCCTGCATGACTTGAGCTATAGTAATTCTAATTTAAAGAGGATTGCAAGAAAAGTAGTAGTCCATTGTTAACAATTAATAATAATGTCAAGTTGTATCTCTCTTTATTAAATGTGCTCTTAATGATGTACAGAATGAGGGGGGAAATCCATATTTATTACAAATAGTTATAGCATATGCCTGGAATCCTGCCAATATCTCACTATGCAAACTGTCAAATACATCTTCCACAGCCTTTCCAATCTTCTTCTCAAGCATGAAAAAAACCCAACATTTAACCAGAATTCAAGGTGTGCTGTTAACATCTTTGGATGAGTCAATAATAATTAGGCTTGGAAGGATTAGATTTCTATTGGTAAATGTTGATTTCACTCTACACACACAAACCAACAAAAGAAAAAAGTTCCATCAATGAGGATAAAAATTTACAGATAGAAACAGTAAGAAAAATGCTGCTTGAGAATGTTAGTAAGTTTTATTTACCGATATTTACTTTGTATGGTTAAACGTGGTGTTAACAATTTGTGTTTTAACTCTTACAAAACTTTGACTTCTTGAATCTCAGCATCTACTCTCATTACATAATTATTGTTTGGTCTCTCCTATTTTCTGACATTCTCCCATAATTTTCTGCAAATCTGAAAAGTTAAATATTTCAAAATAGGGAAAAAAAACCTAAAACCCACAAGTTTGTGCAACTGTGAAAATTTAAAAATAGTTAAAAATAAAAAAGTCTGTTGAAATTATAAACAATAAAAATTCAATTCTGCCAAGCCTAATAACTGTCTACAATTTTCTTAGGCTTCTTGTAGAAATTGTGAAATATCTTTAGGATTATGCTTCCCATTATGCCATTTATGAAGACCAAGTGGTTATGGATCTAGATATTAGAATTACATATGCCTCTTATGTGGTGATGCTACACCATATCTACATTGCTTACTCAACCCCACCCCTGATCCTGGCATTGCAGCTCTAATGCACCCAAGGTTTTACAGTTTCTGCATTTAGTAGCTGACTCCAGGACTCCCTTGAAAGATGGATCCTCAACCAGTAGCTGGTAAATAAAGAAAGAGTGATTATTGCTGCATATTGTCAGCTCTAGGGGAGACAAGTGCTGTTGTACAGGGGCTTGGGCTGCATTAAAGTTTTTACAATATGGTCTTGCTTCATTCCTTTGGATATCCTACAATATAATTGTAAACAAGAGGTTTAAATACCTATATAGTTAGAGATTGTTCTAGTATTCATTTGCAAATGTTCAAACTGTAACATAGTTTTTTAAAACCGAGTTGGGTGGGTAATCAGATTCAGAAATATTTTACTTTGTTGTATGACAGATCAGTTTTATTCCACAGATATACTTGTTATAATCATTCACCCAACTCTAGTCTATGGATTGGCATTCATTTTATTTGATTTAAGTTCATTACTGTGTAATAAAACTGTTGTGATGGTTTTGTTACACAGTAATGAACAATCTGGAGTTCATTAAATAACAGACCAGAAAATGAGAAAGGAATAAAACTTTAATAAAAACAAACTGGAGAGCATCTCTGGTGAAATGTGGCAAATAGCCATTCAGTGTTCCCAACCCCTGCCTTCAGGCACATCTCCAAATTCCTATGTTCATAATATTCTTGCTTATGAGGGAGCATCTCTAAATTATAATAATCTATAAACATATTTCTACATCTTCCCTCTTAAAGAAAAGCAAATTAACTCATATACATAAAAAAATCTAAAATCTGCGCTGGAAAATTGCAGTCCATTATCACTAATGACTTCATCTGGAATTCCATGTCTGGAGAAGATTCCCTCCATGCTGGCTATCACTGATTTATTATTAGTACTGTGCAGTGTGCAAATTTCTGGATACAGAGAATAATAATCTTTGACTATTAATTGCCTTTGATTGCAAGGTAAATAAATCAGTGCCTACCTTTATTTATTTATGGGATAGCTCAGTGGTTTGCGCACTGGCCTGCTAAACCCAGAGTTGTGAGTTCAATTCTTAAGGGGGCCATTTGGGGATTGGTCCTGCTTTGAGCAGTGGATTGTATGAGATGATCTCCTGAGGTCCCTTCCAACCCTGATATTCTATGATTCTCATAAGGCCTTTGAGGAACTGGATGAGGTCTCAATGGCTCTGCCTGTTGGGTTGTCTTGTCTTTCAAGCATGAAAAGCAGTTCCCTTTTATTAGTAATGTGATTTGTCTGTGACCAACACAGCACCTCTCATGCTATTTGTTTGCACTTCTTAGTTCCTAAATGACCCTCCTGGATCTTCTGTAGCATTTATTTTTGGAGGCTCACTGTAATTACAACCTTATTGCCCTTGAAAATCACTCCATCTATCACAGTAAATTCATGTCCGTAGTTCCAATAGTCTGTTATACTTGGACTGCAACTACTTTTTAGTTCAGGCCACCATTTAATTCTCACTTCTTCAAGGATTCCCAGCAATTCATCTTTCTCCATTTCTTTTCTTATCTGTTGCAGTTTCCTGTTAGCTATGAGAATTGACTTTACAATCAAATCTACCTAGGCTTGTATCTCTGTCTCTAAAATCTTCTCTGGTCTCATGGGACCCACTGCTCTGGAAAGTGCACCTGCAGTGAATATGAATTTACTGGACATATAGGTCACAACCAAATCGTACTTTTGTAGCTTTATCATCATTCTTTGAATCTTTAAGATTCAGTCATTTATCAGTTTGCTAAATAACACTGTCAAAGGCTTGTGATCCATTTCAACTTCCACTGTCTGTCCATAAATATACTGTTTGAATTTCTCACAGGCAAACGATATTCCTAAAAGCGCCTTCTCGATCTTTGTGCATCTGGTTTCTGCCTCAGTCAGTGACTGGGATGCATGTGCCAGTGGGTGCAAACAATTTTCATGCTTCTGTAAAATCACTGTGCTTAACCCAGACTGTGAAGCATCTGCTGAAATTTTAATAGGCCGTCCTGATGCATAGAACATTAACACTGTTTTTGTATCAGTGTTTTTTTTAAACCTTCCCATGATTCCTCCTGTTCAGTACCCCAATACTATTCATTTTTATTTTCTAGTCATTTGTTCAAAGCTGTTACTTTGGTAGATAGATTAGGTATGAATTTTCCAAGATAATTAATCATTCCCAAGAACCATTGGACATCTTCCTTTGACTAGGGACATGGCATCACTTCAATAGCTGAAACCTTCATCTTATCAGGTTTAAACCTTTGTTGGAAATAATGTCCCCAACAAAGGTCAGTTCTGTAAACCCTAAAACACATTTCTCCCTATTTAGTTTGAAGTTTGCAGCTCTAGTTGCATCCAGGACTTCCCTAACATAAGTACAAAGCTATACATTTTTTTTCTAAGTCTCAGCACAAAAATATTAAGCAACAGCCCTGCAAATGTGCATTTGGCAATCCTCACTCATCTGTGCACTCCATTTAACTTAGTGCTGTGTTTGCTGGATCAAGCCTTAATGTGTTTTAAACAGAAGGCAAACAGAGATGGAAGAAAGGAAGGAAGTATTAGGTTGCTTTGGTTTTGTTTGTTTAGATGTGGAATCTTCATCCCTGGAGATTTTTTAAGAGCAGGTTAGAAAAACACCTGTCAGGGATGGTCTAGATAATACTTACTCCTACCATGAGTGCAGGGGACTGAAAGAGATGACCTCTTGAGGCTTTTCAGATCTCCCTCAGTCCTAAAATTTTATGATTCTATGCCACCAACCTTAAAAAATTATATACAGATTTTGAACCTACCCTACCAAAATTGTGAGGAGGAATTTGTGTTCAGTCCATTATGAAGATAGGTATAAGTTACAAAGGTTGAATCCAGATCTGAATCATCCCCAGGTTTTGGCTTTGCAGAGATTTCCTGCTGCTTTCAATGATCCCCAATAGTGGCAATTCTATTTATGGTTGAGAAGATGAACACTGTTCCCGTAAGAGCTTATCTGTACTTTTAACAGAACTTGAAAAAATGGGAGCTGTTCTTCTAGCCCCTGCTCAGCACACAGCACACAAATGGGCTGGTTTATCAAAGTTTTAATATAGAAGCACTGTCTTATGCAAACTTTCCTGAGGTAATTGCCTATATCTTGACACTAAGAAGTAAATAACATCAATGAAAGGATATTCTGAAAGAAATGTTTAACCACAAACCTCCTTTAAAAAATACTTTAAAAAGTGGATGCTGTTTTAGCACCTAGATTTAATTTCAGTAGGGTCACCTGTGCTTCTCCTGTGATTAATATGAAATGAGTCTTGAGACAATTTTAATAATTTTAACCTGGATGGCCTATGAATAAATAGAGTGCAGCCGTAATGCAGATATGCATTTTCCTTAGTTTGCAAATGCTAAAAATTTCAGTTCATTAGCTACTTTTGTACTCTAGGAAAAATTACTTTTTCACAAATTTTGTCAATTATATATGTGCATTTTTAGTTGGAAATTATTTTCAGCAATTCAAAATATTAGAGAGATTAATGTGTTTTGGGTTTGCAAGGGAGATCCAGTTTTCAGAGTAAACATGTCATAGTCACAAGTCGGTTATCATTTTGTAGACAAAGATAAAATTTCAAGTACACAACAACCAAGGCAGAATACATCCTGTTTCCTTGATACTGCATCAAGGAATATCAGTGGAATAGACTCTTAGAGAGCTATGTTCTTTGCTCCTCCATAAGATTGTGTAAATTGAGTATTGCTAAAGATCAAGCAAACAGGATAATCTGACTGGAAAGCAGAACCATTGGGCCTGATGCTGGTGAAACTCCACAGTGAGTAGGCTAAGACAGTACTTTTTACGGTTTGTTTGTTTTTAGTAATCTACACAGTCATTAGAGATAAATGACCATTGTCAGATTAAGCAGATACTGTAATGTACCTCCCTGGGCTGAAGATGTGCCTTGGAAAGATAGAGTATTATTCCCTGTGAGACTCTAAAGATTATATCTTGACTCAGTATAACTGTAAGCAGAGTCAGGATGAGCTCTACCCTGACATCTGATGGTGAATTGTGGTGTGTTGTGCAAAAGAACTTTAGGGGCTGGTGTTGTTTGCATAGGCACACCCACCCCGCCTAGCATTAGCCCACAGCTGCCCCAATGGTCACTTTGGCTGCTGTGGGATCCCCAGTTTCTCTGTTATTGGGGCAGAAAGAATAAAGTGTTGTTACCCTGATTATGTGAATCAAGGCCAGTGGAACTGTTTTATGACAGAGGGACTCACCATCAACTAAGTAGCACTTGCTAGACAAGGGCTATGGGTTCCAAAACTCAGTAAACTGAGAGAGGCTGGGGACAGGTATTTGTACTTGGTGGTGTGGGCCCCTTTTGGAGGGCCTGAAACACCAATTGCATCTCCTTTTCTCTCCACTGTTGAATAGCAGAGCTAATTTTGATTCCATTAAGAGTCTAGTTACAGGCTGCCATGCTGAATTCACTTTGGGCCAAGGATGCACCAGCACTGGGGCTCCCCTACTACAAGCTGAAATCACTAAAGGGCTAAAATTACAAAGAGCTGTGATCACTGAGTGCTGTGTTATCTTCAGGCTCCCCCACTAGTTATATTACTAAGCAGCTGGCAGAGCTGAGCAGTTTGCGGGATGGTTGGCGCAGCCCACGGGATGGCTGGTGGAGTGGAGCGGAGTGGAGCTGAGCAGTTTGTGGGACAATTGGAGTGGCTCACAGGACAGCTGGTGGAGTGGAGCGGCTCGTGATGAAGGCTGCAACAGAACCCCATGGAGAGGCGGGGCAGTTAGCCTCGCACCACGTACGGTGCTCCTTAACACCCCATGTGCCCCTTCTGCCTCCCATTTCCACCCAGGCTGGGGCGGTAAAACTCTGCAGATAAACATTTGAACTCTGGGGCTGTACTGACCAGGGACAGAGACTTTTGGGTTGTTGGACTTTTGGGACTTTGGGTGATATTTGAGTTGCTGGACTCAAGAACCAAAGGGAAAGGACACAGCCCAATTTGCTGGGGTGGGTCTTTGCTCATGGTTTGGCCTATGAACCCTAGTTGTGGTGTTTTCCCAATTTAATGCTGATGTCGTTTACCTCATGTTATTAAAAATTTTCTGCTACACCGAGACTCTGTGCTTGCAAGAGGAGAAGTATTGCCTCTTTGAGGTGCCCAGGGGTGTGTGTAGGATTTTCCCAGGTCACTGGGTGGGGGCTCAAGCTGGTTTTGTGTTACATTGTTGAGAGGGGACCCCTATGTACTGAACCCGGCCCTTGCTGCTATCAACTCGGCATGGCAGAAGGGTTACATAACTAACATCTGTTGAAATAATGCACTCCTCTTGCTACTGATAATGATACTGCGCACATATACTGTATAGTAAATCAATGCTGCTAGAGATGGCATTGGAAAGTGCAGCACTCTGCTTAAGTGGAAAGAGGGTCTCAAGGCAGAGAGAGTTCCTAATGCTTACCCAGACTTTACTTCTCTTTATCTGTTTGAGGAAATTAAATATTTTTTACATTTCATACCTTTTTATGTTTGGAACCTGTTCAGTTACACTCCCCCTACACATCACATAACCCATAGCTAAGGCTATGTTTTAGTAAAAGTCATGGATAGGTCATAGGCAGTAAACAAAAATTCACGGCCCGTGACCTGTCCATGACTTTTACTATACCCCCTGACTAAAACTTGGGGAGGGGGCAGCTCAGGAGGGTGGCCCTGGGGGCACTGCAGCCTGGGAGGTGTCGTAGGTGCTCGGGGAGAGGGGGTATCGGCCTTGGGGAGGTACCTCGGGTGCTTTAGGGTGGGGAGTCATGGCCCGGGAGGGCAGGTGCCATGGGTGCTCAAGGTAGGGAGGGCTGGGGCAAGTTCCATACCTGACTCCTGGGAAGCAGCAACCATAGCTCCATGTGCTGTCTCCACTCCACCCTGTGCCCCAGATCTGCAGCTCCCATTGGCTGAAAACTGCGGCCAATGGGAGCTGCAGGCACAGTGCCTGCAGGAGGAGGCAGCACGTGGAGCTAGGAGCTGAGAGAGGGGAGTTGCTGTCACCCTTCCAGGGCATGTGTCAGAGGACTGTTGATGGTAAGAAACCGGTATAGTTCTCAAATTAGCTTGTGTATGATTGAGAGTGAGTATCAAAAGTAGAGCTGAATTGGAAATGGTTGGGTTTTTTTTAATGTGGGGAGAAAATATTTAAGATTTTTTTTTCAGTTGTTGGCAACCAAAAACATATTTTTGTTTTGTTTTCAGCAAAAACCAAACCCCAACAAATTTTAGATTTAAATTTGGGATGGGTGAGTGAAAATTTGTTTTCCCTAAGCAATTTTTTATGATTATTTTTTGATCATCACCAGTCAAAAGTATTTGGGGAGATGGGCCTTGGCCAACAAGCTGTATGGAGCCTTTCAGCTACATGATAGATGAAAAGAGATTCCCCTAAAAAAGCTAAAGTGAGTGAAGACTTGATCCCCATAACCAGAATATACTGGTGTGGGTAACAAGCGACTGCGTCTCCACAAAGGACACACCACCAGGTGTCTCAGGAGAATCTCAAAGGTAAGAGTTTGTGACAGATCCTGTAGTGGATACAGAGTTTATGATGTCAAGTATCAGAGGGGTAGCCGTGTTAGTCTGGATCATTAAAAGCAACAAAGAATCCTGTGGGACCTTATAGACTAACAGACGTTTTGCAGCATGAGCTTTCGTGGGTGAATACCCACTTTTTCCTCCTGCAGGCACTGATGCATCCGAAGAAGTGGGTATTCACCCACGAAAGCTCATGCTGCAAAACGTCTGTTAGTCTATAAGGTGCCACAGGATTCTTTAGAGTTTATGATGGTTAACCAGAGTTTGTGAGAGCCTTATATTTAGACAAGTACCTAAAACTCTCTGGGTGCTTATCCAAAGCAAACTCTTCCCTCATCAGAAGTATTTATATGTATATTTACTATGATGGAACTAGCTAATTACATTTTCCTAGACTATGCAGTAAACTGGTCCCAGTGTACCAAAAATGTTTGCATAGGGGGCTTTTTATTTCTGTGCAATCTTGTGTTCATTCTGGCAGGACTGGTACTGGCTTTCTGTATTCACATATGTGATTTTTAGGCTATATTGGGTGTAGTGCTTCTGGGAGTATTTTGCCACTACTGAGGGTAGGATTTGAATGTTTTCCATGATTCCTTTTTTTCCCCATCCTCATAGTCCCAGAAGCAAATCAATAATTATTTGAAGAGGAAAATTTGATGAGTGAGTAGTGGATGTGTGCATGGTCTTTATTTCTCTAGACCAAGAATCCAAAACCATCACAAAGTGATCACAAGGTTTTAGCTGGATATTTGCAAAGCTAAATAAACCACAAACTGGCTGCCTCTCTCTCTCCATGCAATAGGATTGTCTGAGCCCAGAGAATACTTTTTCATTTTCTTCTCAGAAGTCAGTTTTATTATAGGTGAACAAACTTTGTGAACAGTTCAAGCAAGAAGTGGCTAAAACTTCCCCAGGGTATTTTGTTTGAGGATGGTCTGAATGACTGTTCCTATATTATACATCAAATCTCAAGAAGAAGTCAGGTCACAGTGGTGCAGAAAACTTATGTTGTTTCCCTGTACTTCATTATGTATAGGTTTGAGAATTAATATCAAGAAGTGTCTGTCAAGACTGAGCATTGAGCCAAAGAAGAAGTAGAAGATTTAAAAATTGAGGTTAGATATAAAATAAATAAATAATGATTCCCCTCCCATGGCCAAGTTCATAAAGCAAATGGTTCCTGCTGTGTGCCTTGAAGTAATGTGTGGCATACTGCATACTGCAAGCACACTAAATCTTAAAATCCTATCATACATATACAGTGGGACCAAGGCAGAGGGAGGGGTGTGTGTGTGTGTGTGTGTGTGTGTGTGTGTGTGTGTGTGTGTGTGTGTGTTATAGAACTAAGCTTCAAGCAATCATAAAACTGCATTTTTTTAAATTAAAGTTAATAGATGAGTATTTAATTGTGGAAAAAAAAAAACCAAAGTGGCTGGTATGACTGAAAAGTTTCTGCTAGTTGCATCAAGCCCTGTCCCATTATGTCTGCCATAAAGCAATGTTTACTATTTAGTGCCCCTCAAGGGACAGCTTAAACAGCCTGAAAGATCATGACAGATGTTAGTAGAATTCTATGTAATCACAACTTCTATCCACTTAATTGTCAGGGTCATTATCTGTGAAATGAGATGGCTGTGAAGTTTGGGAAAGAAGCAAGGAAGTCATATTTAGGGTTGATTGTGGAATTTATTATTGTGATGGTACTGAATGGTGAATTTCAAAACAAAGAATGATTGAGGAACAAAACCAAGCTAATATTTTAAATTCAGTAGGGTGTTACAGTTTACAATATTAGAGGCAGGAATCGAAGCAAGATTAAAACATTGCTGAACAAATACTTTTACTTATATATTATTGTGTGACTACACGAGCTTCAGTACAGGAAAATATTTAAGCACATGCTTAAATCAGTCCCTCATCAGGAACAACACTTAAGCAAGTCCTTAACTCTAAACATGCACTTAAGCAAAGTTTTGAATGTGGATGATTTCCAAAATGGGAGATACAATAGAATATTGCATGGTTAGCTGTAGCAATTCATGGCTGAAATTTGAATAAATTATTGGACTATGGTTCTCATGTAAAGCCATAGAATCATAGAATATCAGGGTTGGAAGGGACCTCAGGAGGTCATCTTGTCCAACCTCCTGCTTAAAGACGGACCAATCCCCAGACAGATTTTTGCCCTAGCTCCCTAAATGGCCCCCTCCAGGACTGAACTCACAACCCTGGGTTTAGCAGGCCAATGCTTATGGAAAAATCATCTGGATCTCTGAGGAGCTGGACTCAGAAGGGTATTTGCTTACTGTTACAAAACAGAACCACTATTTTAATATTTAATCTTTGAATTCATTGAAATACTGAAATAACATTTTAACTTTTAAGTAGTTTAAATGTTAGGCAGAGCACAAATTGTATGCTGAAGGTGTTGATTTTTTTTTTAATTTTCTTTATTGGAAATATATTAACATATCACCTTTCTGTGTTCAGACTGTTTGCTTTATTGCCTGCAGAGGTACCAGTTCTGGTATTTTTAGCATTTCAGCTATTCATCTGAATATAGAAATTAATTCTTTATAAGAACCCCTCATGATATTAAGTTGGGCTTCCTAGAGTAAGACAAGAAACATTTTTTCTCTCCTCTTTGGAGTGGAAACAGTGGAAAAAAGGATATAGTAAAATTAGATTCTCAATATAAGCATAAGGAACCTTTTCAACACTACTGCAGACCATTTGATTTCTGAAGGATAACCTTTCTAAAATCTATATTTATTTTCCTGTGAAATTCTCTTCTCTTAACTGTCTGTCCATGCAAATTAAGTAGCAAAGGAACAATTGAGCAACAGTAAATTTGGCATAGAAACAAAACAACTGGAATAGTTTAGAATTACATCAACCTCCTAAAGTCTAAACAAGAAATATAAAGACCTGCTGTATTTTTAGGAGGAGAGTCAGTGATGTCAGTTATATGAAGGCTTCAGAAACAAACTAGTATTATTCCTATATGTTGTTTTTCAATAATGTAGATTATGAATGATGGCTTGTGCTATATCATGTTGATGACATCGTAGAAGATTAGGGTTGGAAGGGACCTCAGAAGGTCATCTAGTCCAACCTGCTGCTCAAAGCAGGACTAATCCCCAGACAGATTTTTACAATAGTTCCCTAAATGGCCCCCTCAAGGATTGAATTCACAACCTTGGGTTTAGCAGGTTAATGCTCAAACCACTGAGCTAGCCCTCACCCCTGAATCAGCAGTGTTATGCTATCAGATTATTATAGTTCTATTATGAATACAGCACTAGATTATATCTAACATAAGAGTGAATCAGGTATGTTTTGAAATTATTTTGGACCAATAGAATATAATTGCTAATGGCTAAAGTTTATATGTCTCAATAATGGACTTATTCACGTAATAAAAAGCCACATCTCAGATTTAAATGGGGTTATTCATACATAATTATATCCCTTACATTTTTATTTTAAACACAATTCTTTTTCCAGGGGGGAAGGAAAAATTGTAATTTCCACTTTAATTTGCCTTTCATTCTAAAATGTGTGATATTGACAATTTCTCCACACCCTGAACAACGTTATTATAGTGTATACAGGTCACACTGTGGATGAATATAGTTCAGGATTAATCTAAACTGTAGACTTAAAGTATCTTCCAGTAACACAAGTGTAACCCAGGGACTTGATGGTGCTAAATGACAGTGGGTGCCTAGAGTTTTACAGGGGTCCCCTGAGTTGGATATGTGCATAATAGTTCACCAAAGAGCGGCACATGAAGTCTCGACTGAGAGCCAGTAGCTCATTTACCATCATATTTATTGTGAAATGTACGTCAGGATAATATTTAAGGAGTTATGTATCTATATTGAAAATCATGCTTTTGAGGTCATGGAGGTAAAGCAAGTCACGAAGAGATGACATACTTCTGAAATATTCCTTTCAGACAGGAGATAACTAACACTTATCTTCCTGTATGACCCAGTTGTGTATTGCATGTCTATTTGCATACTGAGCCAGGTTTGAATTGAGAGATTGAGAAATCTACCAAAAAGGGAAATCTACATGATTAAACAAACAACAGGGGAGGGGGAAGTGTCCCGTTTATGAATAAAGACAAAGTATTGGTCTAATCTATCTTGGAGTGCAGAGACATACTGAATCCTTCACCTAAGAGGAAAACTGAAAGGACGTATAAAGAAGAGTCACAGCCTGTCTCACTGTGAAGCACTGTAAAGATTTTGGGTGAACAATGCTTTACTAGACTTCAAGGGTATCTTGCTAATTAAGTCTAGGCTCCAGAGTTCTGATTTTTTATGTAACCATTTGTTTCTAATATTTCTACTTGATACTACTTGACTATGCTTTGTTAAATGCATTTATTCTTGATTTTGCTATAAACTAATCTAAGCGCTTTGTGAAAAGCGTTGTGATGATCTAAGGTGAAACTAGTAAACTGGGATGTACTGTTTCTTTGGAATTGATAAATACTGAGTGTGAGTCCAGTGGACCTCTAGGGGGTGTGGAAGTGCTCCAAGGAGATGCTTAGAAGGCTTAAGGGTTGGAATTTGCCTAGTGCTAACACATAGAGTGACAGTGAACCTATGAGGCCTAGAGGGGAGTGCTTGTGTTGGCAGAGGCCGGTGGAGTCAGGGAGCATGTCCCCCAGCAGACATAGGTAAGGCTTCCTCATACTAAGGGCAGGTGCTAGTGAGGTGCCTCACAACCCTGGGTTCCTCAGGGAAGCCTCAAGTTCTCATTTATTTAATAAAAAAAGTTTGATTTTATGTTTCCCAGATTAAATAGGCAATTAGTATTATTAAAATACACCTTTACCTTTAATTATTTAACCATTTTATTCAATTAAAACATATTGAATATAACCCATCCCCAGAGACAATTCTTGTGTAGTGTCCTACCTTTTGATAGCCTCATTCCTTTTAATAATCCCATTGCAGGGTACAGAAAGTCAAGCAACCTCTTTGAAGGGTCTGTTGTTCTTAATTATAGTCTCCCGTGTCTTGGGCAGGCTGTACTCCCTAAAGCTTTTTTTGCCTACACTACGAGTATATAATACTTTTAAATACACATAGTGAGGGCCAGATGAGATTGCCGACCTGCCAGAGCTGAAAAATCACGCTGGGTGATCCATGCTAGACCAGCTACTGCCTAACATTCCTACTCCTGGCTGTCTCATGAGGATGAGAAGCCATCTGGCTTTTCTCCAAAGAGGAGTTCCCAACTAAATGGAGCCATGAGAGAGTCATAGGCCAGTGTCACAGGATGACTGGACTTTTAAGAAGGAAGAGGCCAGTGCACCTGTGACTCAGTTGCCTCCCAGAGAGCCAATGTCATGATGCTGAAAAGGGCTGAGTGGTTGGACTATGTTTAAGAGAAGAGCCATCAGACAGGTCACACTCAGATGGATTGGTCTGGAGAGTGGTGACCTGAAGCAAGGGCAGAAAGGAGTGGTGGTGGTGGACTCATGTGGGTGACCTGGAAGTCCCTGGAAAGATAAATGGAAAATCACTGTACTTTTCTGTGTTTTACTGTGGGGACTGGGAAAGTGGTTTTACCATGAGGGTTCCATGGACCATTATACATTTACTGTGTTTTTTTGTGGCTGGACCAAAGGGAAACAGAGAGAAACATATGCTGCAGCCTGATGCAAGGCATTAGGGTGGAGGATGTGGGCACTTCTGTCAGCCCCTGATTAAAAGTATGCAGCAAAGCAGAGGTTTCAAGGAGTGAAGGCTGATAGCACTGCAAAAATGCAAGAATGGAAAGGACAGAGTGAGTTAGAGACTTGCCTATATGTAAATTGGGAGGAAAAGGCTGATTTGCTAAGGTGAATTGCAGGAGTGGGGGCACCAAAATGCTACTGGGGGCTGAGATGTGGACAAGAAGGATGCAGGTGATTGTGCCTACTGGTTTGTGCAAATTAACCAGGAATCGAAGCCCAGGATCTGAACTGGCAAGCCTGGGAGCAATCAGGTAAATGATCTATCTCAGCCATGGCAAATACTTTGAACAGCCGGTGAACTCCTGCTGCAACTGGGCTTAAGAGTCTGGTCTGCTGATTCTTTGAACCAATCAGGCAGTGTAGCCAATTAGGCCAGCTGCACTCGTTAGCTTACCTGGCGAGTGACTCTGCTGCAGATGATGATTCCTGACACACCCCCTCAAATTAGGTAATCTTTATTCAGTAGTACTAATAACAGCATTCTAGTTATGCCTATGTTGTGCTACACACTGTCCACACACAGGAAGATCCAACACTTCTTCAAAAATCTTACAATATAAAGCCTGATTGTCCAAATTGCTCCATGTTTGTAGATCTAGACTAGCATGAGGTTCTGTTAAAGACCTGGAGTTCTCATAGTCACAGGAGTCCACCTGATTAGACGAATTAGGACCAATGAAGGCAAACAACATATGAAGGGTGAGGAAGAAGGATGTAATCAAAAATATGTAAGATCTTTATGTGGGTTATACACTTTTCCAAAAAAGATAATCAAAACAGAGATAAAAAACTGCCCCTCAAGCCAATGGGGAGCCAATTGTTTATATAGAATTATGTAGGCTAAGGTGGTATTGACTGTAGTCTTTTTTAATCTATAGCAAAGATGCTGAATTTATACTGTATTGGAAGCTTGTTCTTATGGAGATAAGCTTGATAATATGTCAGGATATAGCAATGAAATGAAATCAATGTTAAGTATTTATGGGAATGCTACTGCAATTCTTTGGAAGAAAAACTGCACTAAGGGTGTGTGAGAGCTTTGTGGCATTAGTACAGAAAGCTGCAGGTGAACTATCCCTGCCTTCCGAGTGCACAGACACAAAACCAGATGGTGTTTTGCATTCACTTCAGAGTTGGACTATTTGCTGAGGCTCAGCCAGAAATTCACACCATGTCTAGTACACCCTAAAGAAATTGGTGTGTTGATGTATTTGAAACTCTTTTTCTTTTTCTTTTTTCAACACTGTGGTCACAACTGCAGCATTAAAGGGTTGGGAGGCAGATGGAGACCTTCCCACACCTATACTAAAAATAATAATAATTTTAAAAGTAAGCATTTTTTCTAAGCACTCTTCATTTAAAACAAATATTTATACTCCTTTGATTGTGAAATGAAATTCAGGACCAAATTCTCTGCTGCCTAGCTCCATCAACATTAGTGAAGATTTACTGATTTAAGCCAGCTGAGGGCCATGTAGTTTGAAATAGAGTTGTTGTTTTGCCTTGCTCTGCTATCTAGTTATTTATCAGCAGTTTATTTAAGTATTGACCAGGCTGTAGTTGGATGATAGAGGTCATGTGATGTTTTTGTGAATAGCTTGTAAACCAATGTCTAATTATGCAACTACCCAAATGCAAATTTTCATCCCATCCAAATCCATTAATGCTGTAAAAACACAATATCTTCCTAACATAGGGAAAGTATTAAAATTTCAGGGCTGAACTTTCTGCTTTGCTGAGTGGAGGAGCTCCAGTCCTGAGCCAAGTGGGCATTTGTTCTTCCTCCAGCACTGGGGTCAGTTAGGGGTTATACCTGCCCAAGGCATAAGTCAGAGAAGCCACCAGAATGCTATAACTTATGCCAGCTGTGATGGACTGTTAGGTGCAGTGCAAAAGGATTTAAGCAATGCTGGGGATTGGGACCTCAGTTTGAATTTAGCTTAGTAACTTGTAGAACTAGGAAATCACAAAAATCATTCCTGTGACAAGAAGCAGTGTTTGGTCTTAGGCCTGGTCTACACTAGGACTTTAATTCAAATTTAGCAGCGTTAATTTGAATTAACCATGCACCTGTCCACACCAGGAAGCCATTTAATTCGACATAGAGGGCTCTTTAGTTTGAATTCTGTACTCCTCCCCGACGAGGGGAGTAGCGCTAAAGTCGACATGGCTATGTCGAATTAGGCTAGGTGTGGATGCAAATCGAACTTAGTAGCTCCGGGAGCTATCCCACAGTGCACCACTCAGTTGACGCTCTGGACAGCAGTCCGAGCTTGGATGCTCTGACCAGCCATACAGGAAAAGTCCCGGGAAAATTTGAATTCCTTTTCCTGTCTGGACAGTTAGAATCTCATTTCGTGGTTGGACATTGGGGTGAGCTCAGCAGCACCGGCAGCAATGCAGAGCTCTCCAGCAGAGGAGTTCATGTAATCTCTGAATAGAAAGAGGGACCCAGCATAGAGTGACCGGGAAGTCTTGGATCTGATCGGTGTGTGGGGCGAGGAGTCTGTGCTTTCGGAGCTGCGCTCCAAAAAACGGAATGCAAAGACCTACGGGAAGATCTTCAAAGCCATGAGAGACAGAGGATACAGGCGGGATGCAACGCAGCACTGCATGAAAATCAAGGACCCCAGACAAGGCTACCAAAAAATCAAAGCGGCAAACGGACGCTACGGAGCCTGCCACCAATGCCCCACCAGTGACCATGGACTCTGACGATGGGACAGTGTCGACGGCCAGTTCCTCGGCGATGTTCGTGGACGGGGAAGATGAGGAAGGTTTTGTTCAGGACGAGGCAGGTGACAGCGCTTACAACGCTGGTTTCCCCGACAGCCAGGATCTCTTCATCACCCTCACGGAGATCCCATACCAACCCTCCCCGGCCGTGAACCCGGACCCTGAATCAGGGGAAGGAGCAGTCGGTAAGTGCTTTAAACATGTAAACTTTTATTCTTAATATAACAGGAATCTGAAGTATGTGTAAAGGAGGTCTCTCTATATATGTGGATAGAACAGAAATCATCCAGGGAGATCTCCACGAAGCTCTCCAGGAGGAAATCGAAAAGCCTCCGCAGGAGGTTCCTGGGGAGAGCTGCCTTACTGGGTGCTCCGTGGTAGCACAATTTTCCGCGCCAGGCTTTATTGAGGTTTTCTGGGAGCAATGCCTCCATAATACTGGCAGCATAGGCCCCTGCTTTGTGCTGGCTTTCACGCAGCATGCACTCTCTATCTCCTTCAGTGACCCTCCTCAGGGCGATCTCGCTCGGCAACTCCTGCATCTAATTAGGAAAATTACCATAATGTTACGCCTGGTCCAAAGTATTTTTAAAAAATCTCTGGACAGACGGCGTAGCAGAGAGTCAGCACGCTGCTGCGTGACAAGCGTAACGGAAAGCCAAAGAATCAAATGGACGCTCATGGAGGGAGGGGGGATTGAGGACGCAAGGTATCCCACAGTTCCTGCAGTCTCCGAAAAGAATTTGCATTCTTGGCTGATCTCCCAATACCTGTACGGTCAAACACATTGTCCGCGGCGGTTCAGGGCATAGCTCATCAGTGTACCCCCTTCCCCCACCCCCAGAAGGAAAAGGAAAAGAAATCGTCTCTTGACTCTTTTAAATGTCAGCCTATGTGTACTGAATGCTGCTGGTAGACGCGATGCTGCGGCACTGTACTGTAGCATCCTTCCCCCCCAACCCCCATGGGTGGCTGACGGTGCAATATGACTGATATCCGTCGTCATCATCATCAGCCTTGCTGTAGATGGTGTCGTGCAATATGACTGGTACCCGTCCTCGTCATCAGCCCATAAGTAGACGGCCTGCTAACCGTCTTCATCATAGCAACAGGTGAGCTCCATCAGCCCCCGCCCTTCATGTGTAAAGAAAAGATTCTGTACTGCCTGGACTGTCATAGCAGCAGGATGCTGTTTTCCTCTCCCACCACACTGCTTAATGTCCTGTCTGGACAATCATAGCAGCTGGAGGCTGCCTTCCCCTCATTTCATTTCAGTAACAAGTCACTGTTTCTTATTCCTGCATTCTTTATTACTTCAGCACACAAATCAGGAGACACTGCAACGGTAGCCCGGGAAGGCTGGGGGAGGAAGGAAGCAACAGGTGGGGTTGTTACAGGAGCACCCCCTGTGAATGCCATGCAGCTCATCATTCCTGCATAATCTGACACGGATCGGCTGTGCTCTCTGGTTCTCTGAAACACTGGATCTCTACTACACTAGCCCCATCCTCTATGCAGGAATTATTCTATTTTTAGATACCATAAAGGAGGGATTGACTCGGGGAATCATTCCCAGTTTTGTCTTTTGCGCCCCCGGCTGATCTCGGCCAGGGGCACCTATGACAGAAGCAGAAGGTATAATGCAATACGGCTGGTAACCATCATCACCTTGCCAATTTACAATGGCATGGTAAATGGTACAATATGGCTGATAACCATCTGTGCTGTCATGCAGAAGCAAATGAATGCTGCTGTGTAGCGCTGCAGAATCGCCTCTGTCTGCGGCATCTAGTACACATACGGTGACAGTGACAAAAGGCAAAACAGGCTCCATGGTTGCCACGCTATGGCGTCTGCCAGGGTAATCCAGGGAAAACGGGCTCAAAATGATTGTCTGCCGTTGCTTTCCCGGAGGAAGGAATGAGTGACTACATGTACCCAGAACCACCCGCGACAATGAAATTTGCACCATCAGGCACTGGGATCTCAACCCGGAATTCCAAGGGTCGGGGGACACTGCGATGGGGTGGAGCAGGGGCAGAGCTTATGCTTTCCGGATTGCCTGCAGCAGGAGTGCGCACGAGATAGGTGCTGTGCATGCTCTTGTTCACAGACACAGACGAGACTGTGTTCATTGTTTGCAAAAATGTATCTTTGCAAGGAATTCACTCCCTTTTTCCCATCACACAGCTTCGACTGTCTCCAGACCTGCCACAGCATCCCCCTCACAGAGGCTGGCAAAGATTAGGCGGCGAAAGAAAAAGACACGGGACGAGATGTTCGCTGAACTTCTCGGCTGCTCCCGAGATGAGGCGGACCAGCATAGTCAGTGGAGGGAGTCCCTCTCTCTGTACCAGAGCTCACACAGCGAACGGGAGGAGAGGTGGCATGAGGAAGACAAGCAGGTGACTCAAACGTTGCTTGGACTAATGAGGGAGCAAACGGACACGCTCTGGCGCCTTGTGCATGTTCTGCAGGACCGCAGGCAGGAGGACAGAGCCCCCCTGCAGTGTATCTGCAACAGCCCTCCCCCGCCACAAAGTCCCATACCCCCCTCACCCAAAATAACCAGAAGGAGGGGTGCCAGGGGCCGTGAAAACTGTCACTGCACCCCAGCAGAGTGCTCAAGTACCCAAAAGCTCTCGTACCCTAAATTTTGAGAAGTCCTTTCCTTCCCGCCTCACCCAAGCCCCCGTCCCAGTTTCATCCCCTAACTGTCTAGTTGATAATAAAAATACTTTTCTGTTAATTACTGTTTCCGTCATGTTCTTTTAGAGGAGACTGTGTTTGAAGGGGGGGAAGGGGGTTGGTGATTGGACAGGACAATCACCTTTACCAGGGTATAGACACGGGGGCAGGATCAGCAGCAGGTCACACACACAGTGCAGTCAGTAGGCACCCTGGTCGGTATGGGAGGTGGTTTGCAGGTTCTGTGTGGGTGGGGGGGTACGTGACTTTGTAGCGGGGGAGGGGAGTTACAGATCTCATGCAACGGTCCCTGTCCTGGACCACAGAGCCACGCAGCAGAGGAATCTGTATCCGTCCTCCCCTGCCACAAGGCCACATAGCCCCCGCACACAGAGTCCCAAAAAGGAGGGATGGCAGGCTCCGTTGAAACAACCAGTCCGGCACTGCAGACCACTCTGGGAGCAGGAGCCTGTCATTCCTCGAGTTTAGAGGCGGTCTTTACATCACCACACACCCTACGCAGCACAGTCCGCGTCCCAGTTTCAACCCTTTAACGCAAAGTCATCAATAAAGAAACCTTTGTAAAGTTACAGTGGAACATGTATTTTATTTTTAAACGTGTGTTGGAAGTGGGGGAAGCGGGGTGGACGGGGTATGTAACTGCAGATGCTAGTCAACAGTAACTTGGTAAAGAAACAGGGGCAGGTTCAGCTTCTCTTTAAAGAAACTGAACAGTCACAGGTCACGCTGCTCGCTGCTTGCTGGTACTTGAAGAGTTCCTTGTCGCTGTGCAAGGCGCCTGCATAGGGCTTCACGAGCCAGGGCATTAGCGGGTAGGCTGGGTCCGAGGATCACTATAGGCATCTGCACATCCCCAAGAGTTATTTTGTGGTCCGGGAAGAAACTACCTTCCTGCAGGCGTCTAAACAGACCAGAGTTCCTGAAAACACGCGCATCATGAACTTTACCTGGCCACCCAACATTGATGTTGGTAAAACGTCCCCCATGGTCCACCAGTGCTCGCAGCACCATTGAAAAGTAGCCCTATTTCTCAGCAGCTGACTGTGGAAGAGGTGAACGATAAGGTGCGAGGAGTTGACAACGGCCATAACTGCAGTGGGCTCCGTGCTCGCAGTGCTGTGGCGTCCGCGCTGTCACTGAGCAGAAAAGTGCACGAAGAGATTGCCCGCAGGTGCTTTCAGGGAGGGAGGGAGGGCGTGATTGACGGTTCAATGATGACAGTTACCCAAAACCACCCTCGACACATTTTTCCCCCAGCATGCATTGGGGGAAAATCCCAGAATTCCAATGGGCAGCGGGGAGTGCGGGAACTGTGGGATAGCTTCCCACAGTGCACCACTTCCAAAGTCGACGCTGGCCCCGTTACTGTGGACTCACACAGTCGAATTAGTGTATTTAGTGTGGATACACAAATTCGACTTCATAACGTCGATTCCACAAATTCGACTTAAGTTGATTCGAAATAGTCTTGTAGTGCAGACATACCTTTAGAATCTATGAATCTCAACGTATTACAGTTTAACTTCTCAGTTCCCAAGCAGAAGGTAAATGATGGTTGATAAAATACCTACCCTATCCGTACTGCATGTTCAGAATTCCCCAAACTTTTCCAAAACAGAGACAGGCTAAACTGAGATGCACTGCAGGAGGATTACTATACCACAGAGAGTAGTATAGTAACACTCATCTTCAGTACAGATACATTGTCAAAGCAAACTTAGCCCTAACATAAGTGGCATGTGCAGATACATAACCGTATTTGGCCCCAAGCCAGTAATAGTATACAGTGCAGGCTGTATTTTTAAAGACTTTGATGAATTACTGTTTTCTATTTGTATTAAGGGGCTAGTACATCCAGACTATGCTGATTTTCTTCACTGCATCTGAATTACTTTCTTTAAAACTAAGGGCTTCTTACAAACATTTCTGAATGGGTTCACATGATCCAGTGACCATTGAAGTAAACTAGAAATACTTATTCTTGTAACTTTTATTTTTCTCTCCCTGTAGCTAGCCTATAAACCCAACTGGAATTAATTTCCTAATAACAGGGATTAAAAAGAAATGGCTTTTAAAGATTTTAAATTTCAGTTTCCTGCTGTGTGGATTTTGCTTGTGCAACTGAGCGTGTGTGGACTAAAGCCCGTTAAAATTTAGCAGTCCTGCCTTGGCTTATATTCAGAGCTCCTGCAGAGAAGACCCCAAGGAATAAGCAGTATTAGATAGGTTCAGAAACTGTGACAAAGTCTTAATAATATGTATTTTCTCTTCCTCACTTTGAAAATATAGGGCACCTTCAGTTTTAGAACATTGTTCATGAATTATATCAGTAATGATGTATTTGTTTTGATGTCACATATTAAAAACAAACAAACAAACAAAAACCCAAAACCTAGCTCTCATTTTGTTGCTTGCTTGTTTATCCATCTGTGATTTTAACCTTCAAATATTAGTGGGGCCACTGGATGATTGAGGTGCTAAAGGAGCACTCAAGTAAGATGAGGCCATTCAGAGAAGCTAAATGCATTCTTTGCATCAATCTTCAGTGCAGAGGATGTGAGGGAGATTACCAAATCTGAGGTTTTTGGTTTTGGGGATTTTTCAGGTGGCTGATCTGAGGAACTTTCACAGATTGAGGTGTCAATAGAGGAGGTTTTGGGAGGAAAATGATAAATTAAACAATAATAAATCACCAGGACAAGATGGTATTCTCCCAAGAGATCTGAGGGAACTCAAATATGAAATTGCAGTACTACTAACTGGTATGTAACTTATCACTTAAATTAGCTTCTATACCAAATGACTGGAGGATAGTGTGATGCCAATTCTTTTAAAAGGCTTCAGAGACAATCCTGGCAATTACAGACCCATAAGCCTACTACAGCAAACTGGTTGAAACTATATTAAAGAACATAATTATCAGACACATATATGAACACAATATGTTTTTGAAGAGTGAAATATGGCTTTTGTAAAGGGAATCATGCCTCACCAATCTATTAGGAATCTTTGATGAAGTCAACATGTGGACAAGGGTGATCCTGTGAATCTAGTGGACCTGAACTTTCAAAAAGACTTTCAGAATGTCCTTTATCAAAGGCTCTTAAGCAAAGTAGGCCGTCATGGGATAAGAGGGAAGGTTCTCTCATTGATCAGTAACTGATTAAAAGACAGGAAACAAATGGTAGGAATAAGAAGTCAGTTTTTAGAACTGACAACAGGATCTGTACTGAGACCAGTGCTGTTCAATATATTCAAAAATGATCTGGGGAAAGGGGTAGACAGTGAGGTGGCAAAATTTGCAGATGATACAAAATTACTCAGAATAGTTAAGTTCAAAGAAGACTGCAAGATGTTACAAGGGCCTCTCCCAAAACTGGGTGACGGGGCAACAAAATGGCAGATGAAATTCAGTGTTGATAAATGCAAAGAATGCACACTGGAAAACATAGACCCAACTATGCATACCAAAAGATGGGATCTAAATTAGCTGTTACCGCTGAACAAAGAGATTGTAGAATCATTGTGGATAGTTCTCTGAAAATAGCTGTTCCATGTATGATGGCTGTCACAAAAGCTAACTGAATGTTAGGAACTATTAGGAAAGGGTTAGATAATAAGACAGAAAATATCATAATGCCATGATATAAATCCATGGTTTATGCTTACATCTTGAACGCTGTTTGCACTTCTGGTAGTCCCATCTGAAAAAAAAGAAAGAAAAATAAAAAGGGGGTATGTTGGAATTGGAAAAGGTACAGAGAAGGGCAACAAAAATTACTAAGGTTATGGAACAGATTTCATATGAGGATAGATTTAAAAGACTTGGATTGTTCAGCTTGAAAAAGAAATGAGTAAGGGGGGGTATGATAGAGATTTATAAAATAATGAATTGTGTGGAAAAAGTGAATAAGGAAGTGTTATTTACTCCATCACATAACACAAGATCAAGGGGTCACCTAATGAAATGAATAGGCAGCAAATTTAAACAAAAAAGGATGTGCTACCTCACACAACACAATCACAAACTGTAGAACTTCTTGCCAGGGGATGTTGTGAAGGCCAAAGGTATAACTGGGTTCAGAAAAGAATTACATAAATTCATGGAAAGTAGGTCCATCAATGGGTATCAGCCAAAATGGCTGGGGATGCAACCCCAACTGCAAGAAGCTGGGTGTGGATGATGGGATGGATCACTCGATAATGGCCTTGTTTTGTTCATTCCTTCCAAAGCACCGGGCATTGGCCACTTCAGAAGACAAGACACTAAGTTAGATGGACCATTGGTCTGACCCAGCATGGCCATTTTTATGTTCTAATGGGTTTGATTCTGTATAACTACTGGCATTTATATACCACACTGAGAAGCACCCAAGATTCCTCCATTTCTAATAGGCAGGAAAGAACACACCCAAGTGAATTCCATGCAGAGCTGTGCAAAACATTCACAATGAAACACAAAACCAGAGGATCCACCTAGTTGAGGATGTTATAAACACAGTGTTCACACGAGATTCTTTTAAGACTTGTAAAGTTTTCAAACCTTTTGAGAGAACCTTGATTTATGATTTTTGTGGTGATATAATGTGCAATTTGTAGCTTCTTATTTTTACAGTGATGTTTGCGGGATTTTGAATGTGGTATTTTTTTGTTTGTTTTTTATGTTTCAATACCTTTATTGCAGAGTATTAATTATAACATGGAAACCAGGTTGATACACAAAGGGCAGAAAAACAATTTCACATAATCACATTTTCTCTTAAAGATGAAACATTATACACTTTAAAAAGAGTCAGCGATGAAAGAGAGAGGGTGGAATACTGATTCATGATTTATTTTTGGTTACTGATGTTGGGGAAGTTCAGCTGCTTGAAGTAACTGGCTATTTCTAACCTTCTTGGACTACCCATGCTTCTTATAGTTTTATAGAGTTCTTTATGTCAATACAAACTTCCTTGTTACAGATTTGTGTATACACCTTTGTCCTTGATATTTAACTCTTTGCTTTGCCTTTTTATTTCTTATTAATCTTTTTTTTTTAATTCTTTCAAAAAAGAAAGATGACTTTTAGTACAGTTTTTAAAAAAGCATGAACTTTTACTAGAGGGGAGTGTTATAATGATCAATATGCTAAGTGTTCCTATAATGTGACCGGATTCAGTATGCCCCCCATTTTGACAAAAATCAGAATTATAGTATATTTTAGGTTTAGAATAAATATGATTTTCCATCATCTACTTAGAGAGAAGTGGTACTAGATCACAGAGGGTCAGTAAAAGTATATATGTAGAACAGCAATATAGCTTTTTCCAGCATTGTAACATCCTATAATAGCTTGCCCAAGTCTATTAATCCCACAGTGAATATTCTTCAAAGGATGGGAGTCCAATTCCCTATATAACATTAGTCACAGGATATTTGGAAAGAGACCAACAAAGTTCTTTATTTTTTCTTTTCCCTCTCTTCCAAAGTGGGATGAATTTGCGACAAAAATGCAAGTTTGTCTGAAATTACAAACCCAATTCCTTGAACAGTAATTATAACGTGATACCTTGAACTCGATGGTGTGAAATTCTTTCCCATAATATTTTGCATTGTTCTGTCACAAAACCAATCCAACTCAGCACTTGTTATTGAACCTTTTTTTTTCTTTGGGATTTGTTGAAATTTTAAGCAAAACTCAAACTGTCAGTTTGCACAGATTGAAACCAAAGAAAATGTTCACATGAATCCCTTAACCAAAACTATTGAGTTTGCCCAGCTCTAGCTATAATGAATATTTATCTGTACTCAGTGATGAATAGACAGCTAGAAGGATTTTTCCCCCCATCATATTGAAGCAGAGATCTGACGGAGAGAGAAAACTAGAAAGTAACAGCACAAAAGAACTCTGTGATAATCATGGTTGAAACTGATAACTTGAACATTATACTTTGTGTTGTGGGAACTTTTATAAGTAATACATTTGGGACTGAGATATCTCTATTAAGCCTCCTTCATCCATAAATCCAGCCACATTGCTATCAATTCCAACTGGCTGTGTCTTCACTAGAACACTGGAGTCATGTTAACTAAAGTAATATTGGCCATGACTTTGTAGTCTATATAGTCAGAGATAAATCATGTTTTACAACATTAACAACTGTTCATGGGTAAACCATACTAAAACCAGACTTTACCTGCAAGCTCCTGGTTTGATGTTAAACACAACTTTTCTCTGTTTACACTGATTGCAAAGTAGTGGTCAATATCATATTAGCTAACTCACCTCCTCAAGTCATGCTATATGTCAATGTAATTTTCTAGAAAAGACAAGCCTCCTCTCATATCTACTTGATGGTTCTTAAATTTGAATTATCCTCAGCCTATCTGTGTGGATCTCCTAACTTGAGGGTGGATGATCTGTATATGTCAAGAGACTGCAGAATACCAAAAAGTTTAGTACTACTTACTGATCCAAATGGAGAATGTTTATTTTCTGAACTAGAACTGACTTCCAATTAAGTTAACATTTGTTTTGTATGCATTTTGTGACCATGTAATCATTTTCAGTTATCCTATCCCTACAGATGTATGAAAACAGCACAATATAGTTTCAAACTTATGAGCAACAGTCTACATTTGAAATAATAAGTGGATCACCTCCCTTCTATTACATGTTGCTCTTAGACATATCAGTTCCTTGAGAATGCCTTTTCATGAATTCAAGCCATAGAAAAAAAACATGTGATACAAAGGTATGGAAAAGTACAAAAGTAAAATCCCTGCAAACTGCATGGAAATTTTTTAAAGACACTATAATAAAGGCTCAATTTAAATATATACCCCAATTTAAAAAACATAATAAAAGAACCAAAAAAGATCCACCATGGTTAAACAACAAAATATAAGAAGCAGTGAGAGGCAAAAAGGCATCCTTTAAAAAGTGGAAGATAAACCCTAATGAGGAAAATAGAAAAGAGCATAAACTCTGGCAAATGAAGTGTAAAAATATAATTAGAAAAAACAAAAAAGAATTTGAAGAACAGCTAGCCAAAGACTCCAAAAGTAATAGCAATTTTTTGTAAATACATCAGAAGCAGAAAGACTGCTAAACAACCAGTGGGGCCACTTGACAATTGACGTGCTAAAGGAGCACTCAAAGATGATAAGGCCATTGTGGAAAAACTAAATGAATTCTTTGCATCGGTCTTCATTGTTGAGGATGTGAGGGAGATTCCCAAACCTGAGCCATTCTTTTTGGGTGACAGATCTGAGGAACAGTCCCAAATTGAGGTGTCATTAGAGGAAGTTTTGGAACAAATTGATAAACTAAACAGTGATAAGTCTCCATGACCTAAGGGTATTCACCCAAGGGTTCTGAAGGAACTCAGATGTGAAATTGCAGGACGACTAACTGTCATCTGTAACCTATCATTTAAATCAGCTTCTGTACCAAATGACTGGAGGATAGCTAATGTTAGGCCAATTTTTAAAAATGACTCCAGGAGTGACCCTGGCAACTACATGCCAGTGAGCCTCACTTCAGTACTGGGCAAACTGGTTGAAACTGTCATAAAGAACAAAATTGTCAGACACATAAATGAACATAATTTGTTGGGAAATAGTCAACATGGTTTTTGTAAAGGGAAATCATGCCTCATCAATCTACAAGAATTCTTTCACGGGGTCAACAAGCATGCAGACAAAGGAGATCCAGTGGATATAGGGTATTTAGATTTTCAGAAAGCCTTTGACAAGGTCCCTCACCAAAGGCTCTTAAGCAAAATAAGCAGTCATGGCATAAGAGGTAAGGTTCTCTCAAGGATTGGTAACTGGTTAAAAGATAGGAAACAAAGGTAGGTATAAATGGTCAGTTTTGAGAATGGAGAGAGGAAAATAGTGGTGTGCCCCAAGGATCTGTACTGGACCCAGTCCTATTTAACATAGCCATAAACTATTTGGAAAAAGGGGTAAAGAGTGAGGTGGCAAAGTTGCAGATGATACAAAACTATTCAAGATAGTTAAGTCCCAGGCAGACTGCGAAGAGCAACAAAAGGATCTCACAATATTGGGTGACTGAGCAACAAAATGGGAGATGAAATGTAATGTTAATAAATGCAAAGTAATGCATATTGGAAAACATAATCCCAACTATACATATACAATGGTGGGGTCTAAATTAGCTGTTACCACTCAAGAAAGAGATCTTAGAGGCATTGTGGATAGTCCTCTGAAATCATCTACTCAATGTGCAGCGGCAGTCAAAAAAGGTTCAGAAAAGGGCAACAAAAATGATTAGGGGTATAGAACAGCTTGTGTATGAGGAGAGATTAATAAGACTTTTCAGCTTGGAAAAGAGATGGCTAAGGGGAGATATGATAGAGGTCTATAAAATCATGAATGGTGTAGAGAAAGTAAATAAGGACGTGTTATTTACTCCTTCTCATAGTACAAGAACAAGGGGTTACCAAATGAAATTAATAGGTAGCAGGTTTAAAACAAACACAAGAAAGTATTTTATCATGCAACATACTGTCGACCTCTGGAACTCCTTACCAGACGTTGTTGTGAAGGCCAATATTATAATGGGATTCAAAAAGGAGCTAGATAGATTCATGGAAGATAGGTCCATCAATGGCTATTAGCCTGGATGGGCAAGAATGATGTTCCTAGTCTCTTTTTGCCAGAAGCTGGTATTGGGTGACAGGGCATGGATCACTTGATGATAACCTGTCTGTCCATTCCCTTTAGGGCATCTGCCATTGGCCACTGTCAGAGGACAGGATACTGGGCTTGATGGACCTTTGGTCTGAACCAATATGGCCATTCTTATGTTATTAAGCTGGTCCATTTCTGAGGAAGAATTATTCAGAACAATTCTGCAAGTGCTTACACAGGCTACACTTTCAAAGCTGATAATTATTTAATAACATTTTCTGTAGCTGGTAGATCTCAGCTAATTGGAAAAGAAGTTGCATTATCATTCCCCATCTGTGGTTGTATCAGAGTTGTAGTTTGGGCTAATAATTGGCAATATGGCTGGTGCTAAAAGGCACTATCAGGCCCTGTAGACATGACATTACATGACCTTTTTTAATTAACTCCCAGAACTGGATCTCATCTTAAAAACATACATTTTTGTGTCATTTAATTCAATTAAAAACATTACTGTTTTAATTCAGTTGCATCCACACGTTAACTCAGTGTTTGCTTTCTGGTTTATAAATGATTACTTTAAAACCAACACTAATTTTATATATGCCCTAGAAATAAAGTAATGTATAACTCACATGGTACCAACATTCCCACTGGTAATCTGTTATTCCATCTCCTATCTCTCTAGAAGGAGAACTGCAGGCTTAAACCTTGTAAATGCATCTCCATCGTCACTATTCAACTTCACTGCAATATCATGAAGGGCTGTTCTGGGCAGATGGGTGGCAGGGCTAGTGAAAGTAATAAAGTAAAGCAGTGAAAGAGAGAATTCTCAACCATACTGATTTTTTTTCTCTCTTTCTCTAATGGATCTCCTCACACCAGCAGCACACAAACTACCATGTATATTTGGCACATAATTTCAGCTGTCAGGTATCTACGCTCAGATTTAGTGCACAATAACTAGACCTAGATAAAATTTCAGAATATTAACATTGGTGTTCTGGCCAGACTCCAACATAAACTATATCAACCTAAATTGACCCCTGTTATTCAAATTGGACAAGAATGATCAAAAACCTCACCATTTAGTAGTCCAAGTGCATAACTCCTTTTTTTAGCCTGGCTTTCCCCCTTTGCAACACACGTGTATATATATATATATATATATATATATATATATATACTTGCATTAACTTTGTTTTACAGTATACTCCCTCAGGTCCAGAGGGGTTAAAAATAGCCCTGGGAGGGGGCTATAGCTGGAGAAATCAGTTTTTAGGCTGGGCTGATTGGGGGAAGTGGCTGCAGCTGGGACCATGCCCCAAACAGACTCAGCTGGCCCTATAAAGTCAAAGAAGCCTTTATAGGGGCAGACAGGGAGTTTCCCTCTGTCTGTAGAGGGAAAAGGGTCTGGCTGCAGGGTGCTAGAAACAGGGTACCTGAATGGAGCAGGGCTGGGGAAAGGCAGAGGAGATGGGGAGCTCCAGCCCCTGGAAAGCTGTGGCCTAGCAGAAAGCAACATGTACTGGGGGTTGCAGAGGGCAGCCCAGGGGTAGGCTAAGGCAGCCGGTCCAAACCCAGCCTTGCCAGTGATGAGTAGGCTGATACTGCAGTCTGCTCCAGGTCGTGGGGGCTAGACAATGACTGGTAGTAGCCATATACTGCGGTGAGGTGGGGATAGTGGGTGAGAGTTCCCCTGGGAGGGGGAGACCCTGAGAGAAAGGGGATCTGCCAGGGGCAGCACCCCAAGTAAAAAGAGCACTGGGTCCAGGGAGGGACACGGGGGGCTAACAGCAAGATACAAGTGGATCACCGGCCTCCAGAGGGAGCTCTGGAGACTGGAAATTGAGCTAATTCCCTGAGAGACCAGCAGGAGGCACCGCAGGGGTGAGTCTGCATGCTTACACTCCCGTTTATCAAAAACCCTATTATCCGAATCCTCTCATTCTCTAATATGAGACACATGCCACCTTACAATCCAATTAGCACATTAGCAGCTATTTAAAAAGGCCTCTTTAGTACTTGCTGATCATTAGCAGCTACTCAAGCACTGTGGTACAACATAAAATAATCCAGTAAAATTACTGGATTAAAAGATAGCCTTAATGTGGACGAAACACAGACAGCATGTGCTTGATATTGAGCAGGAGCTAAGAGTATTAAAGTGCCTTGATAATGGGGAGAGGGTTGTAGATGTGGTCCAAAAGTTCTGCATTGGTAATGCCATGCTATGCAATATTTGCAGTACATGAGGAAAGCTAAGGGAGTATGCCTCTATCATGGATTGCTCCCATGGTCCCAGTCACTGCAAAAGCATGAAGAGCCGCAGAGAGGAGGCTCTGGATAAGGGTCTATACATTTTGGGTTGTTCAAAATCAAGTTAGGTCTAGAAATGGAGGTGCCCTTATCTTAAAGCAAAAAGCTACCCGCTTCCACCAGAGTATAGAGGGTGTGGCCAACACTTTTGGTACCAGTGAGGGATGGCTAAGAGCTACTACACTAGAAGCACTATAGCAGCACAGCTGCCCTGATGTAGCAATGATGCTATTGCACATCTGGTCAAGATGCTTTATGCCCATGGTAGAGAGGTCTCCCTCAGCATAATAAAACCACCTCCATGAGAGGCAGTATCTATGTTGTCGGGAAAAGCTCTCCCACCGACATAGCACTGTCCACACCAGCGCCTAAGTCACTGTAACTTACCATTTATACAGTCCCTTCATCATTTGAAGAAGTGGCTTGGCATAAAGTAACTATCTGATTGTTTGCCTGCCTGCACTACAAACATTGTCCCAGTTAGAAAAAAAGTTCTATGAACTGATGCAGTTAAAGAGTCTGAATACTGACCAAAACTACAATGAACACCAAACAGGTGATTATTAAACCTCCCACAGCGTGCTATTCACCTTATGGACAATTCATGCATCCACCCCTATTATAATCAGCTCACTTCCATCAGTAGAGATGTCCAGTGGTTATTTTTGCCTGTCAACACAATCTCAAAACTCAAACCTATGCATGATGGAATTTTTGCAACCCTGCTTGTGCAGAGCTAAACTGTTGGCTAAATTCCTTGCCGAAGGTTGAGCAGCTGACCCTGACACATTTGGTTAAGAAGTTAACAATAAAAAAACACCTGCTGGATTTTGACTGAATCATGGTCTGAAGTTCAGCAGGAAACAATAGCTCGGTGTTGGGAAAAATCAAAGGTCCTACACAAACTCAAATCTGAGCTGGTTACACTGTCACAGGAGAGTGAGGCAAAAAATGCCTTGCATGCGATTGCTGAGCAGATATAATGGGAATCAGAAGCTGTCCAGGAATGGACTGACTGTGATGTACAGGACAAGGGTTATTGTGATCTGTTAGATGAAAACTGTAACATTGCCTAGAACAACACAGAGGTTATGGACCCAGCTGAGGATGTGGAGGATTCAAAGGTAGCAGCACCTTTGGATCAATTACTGACAGCCTCCAAGTAGTTGCTGCATTTAACAAGTGCTTACTCTGGATGGAGGGTCAGGAGAACACTGACTACCTGCACACCTTGCTCCTATGAAAGCTACACATACAGGCGGTATAAAAAATAAATAGCAGTGAAAAATAGGCTGCTGTAACAGAGTTCTTTGCTGTATTGTAGCTGATGACCGTGACTGCCCATGATTCTGTTTACAGGGTGCTTTGTGCGAGCTAGCATTCCCTAGCAACCTGATTTGTTCGTGTTCATCTACTTTTCAGTAAATGTGCATTCTTTTAATAAAATACAGTAAGTGATAGTCTGACATCTTATTTTTGTTTCCTCCACTGCTTATTCCATGACCTCTTGATTAGGTGATCTTCTAATTATCCAAATTAAAATGGTCCTCCATACTATTCAGATAAATGAGTACACTGTATATAACCGGCAAGTGTCAACTGCCTTTGCCTTTTAAAGACTCTAAAGTATATTGTTCCTTCAGTGAAGTCCTGTAAACGCTTCTGATGCTGTAAACATTCACTACCAGGTTTAATAATTAGCATTGTGTGTAGTGCCATGGAGTGACAATGGTAAACACTATTCTAATAGTAAACTTCTCTTTCATATCCCAGTGCTTAGGAGCTGAGGAACCAGGTAGTGTTTTTGTCCCGTAAATGGGTGGTGGATGAGAGTACAATTATTAGAAGTTTTCTCACTTTTTATTTAAATAATTTCAGTCTGCTTCAGTTAATTAAACCATGATGATCTGAAAAATTAAAATCAGTTTAGTTGAGATTTTATTAACTATAACTAAGAAAAACTGTTAGGAGAAAAAAGAATACAGATGATGATATACAATATTACAATATAATAATATTTCTGAAAGGAAGAAAATGCCTCATTAGAAAATCTTAAAACAGATCTGTTTTTGTTATTGCCTTGACAGTTAATGGAAGCTATAAACACATACATTTATGTTAATTTTCTGGAATTGCAGCCAAATGAATAGAAACCTATATAATGCTTTACTTTTTTTCAATACTGAAAACTCACTTTAAGTGGCATCATAAAAATCTAAGCTCAGGCAATTTTTCAGAATTAATGTGATCAAAGCTGTCATACTAGCAAAGCAGCATAAATGTCTGTGCATTTTTGAAGCATGGTCAGATTTTACCATTCTGTAATTGCTTGGTGATTTTGAAAAAGTAGATTAAAAAGGATAAGTTGAAACATTCAGGATCTCACAAATGAAAGCTTCTATTTTTAAATAATTTGTTGTGGCAAATAAAGTATTGCATCAATCCCAAATGCTGGGAATTACATGTATTTTCAAATGTTCCTGATGTTTTCCTTTACTTAATGCCATATAATAACAGTGACCTATGTATTTTAGCCACATTAAATAAGACATGAAATTCCTTTCAGCCTAGAAAATTTCAGAAAGCCTAATTAAGTTTTCAGCATTCACACTTTGTGTCTGCTGAACTAAATATCAATCTAAATGAAGTGGGCATTAGATCCATTAGAACTGTAACTATGCTATTTGTTCTGAAGAATTGTCATGTTTTGTCCACTTTGCCAATCATAAAACTTCTCTTTGTGCGGCATACTGTACGTGTATATCATCCAACATTTATTAAGGAAATAAAATTTGAATTGTTAGAAGAAAGCGAAATAAGGAAACAGTGTAATGGAATACAAATTAAAATAAATAAATCCATAAATCAGAATGCAATTATGACTGAATTCAACATTCGTTGGGCACCTACTAGTGGGAGTTTTGTGTGTGCAAGGAATGCAGGATCAGATCAGTAATGACATGAAGGAGAACAGCTTCTTTTCAACCATTGACCACGTGATATATTTGTTCTTGTTTGGTGGTGTTTTTTTGTCCACTTTGCCAATCATAAAATCTTCTTCTGCGCTACTGTACGTATATATATATATCATTATACATTTAAAAATAAAATAAAATTTGAGAGAAAAAAAAAAAAGGAAAAACAGTGTAAAAAAAAAAAAAAAAAATAAAATATATATAAAATCAAAAAAAAAATATGACTGAATTCAACATTCATTGGGCACCTACTAGTGGGAGTTTTGTGTGTGCAAGGAATGCAGGATCAGATCAGTAATGACATGAAGGAGAACAGCTTCTTTTCAACCATTGACCACGTGATATATTTGTTTGCAGAAAAGTGTTACTTTGTTCCCAAATACAATGCATTTTTCAGACAAAATGAATTGTAGAATTTAGCTTTATTATAATAAACCTCATAATGAGGGTTGTAACCATATTTACGCATGAGTGATTGAACTGAGTGTATCTCGTACTATCAAAATATAAAATTCAAGGTGCTTGTACTACAGATAAATTATAAAGGTTCATATCTAACAAAAGTGAGCTAAGTAGGTTATATCAACAGTCACATATTAATTTCAGTGCTATCTTTTTCATCCAAAATGCTATTTTGAAAATAGAACTTCATTTTTGTTTGTTTTGTTAGAAGGATGGATAAAATGATCCGAGTTCACAAAAATCCCAGCCAATTGTTACACACTCTGGGCATGGTTCAGATACCACTGAGGTCAATGGAAAGACTCCCATTGGCTTCAGTGGATTTGGATCAGGCATTTTAAGCTTTATATAAGTGCCATAGGACATGGTTCTGTCATACTATATTATGGGAATTTACCCAAAGGAATGTGTGTGTGTGTGTAGTTTTGTCTTTTTGGCCACAAGAATATGGAGTGGAATGGGAGGGGAGCATATTCATACAGGACTTTGTCAACCCATTAAATAAATAATACCTTCAAGATAAACATATTGGTCTCACAAATGACTGTATAGTCATTATTAATTATTTATTTGAATTGTGGCAGAACTTAGGAAGCTGTATCATCAGCCAGCAAACTCTATGGTGCTAAATGCTATAAGAACACATAACAGAAAGCTGGCCCCTTCTCCAAAGAGCCTATAATCAAATTGCCTAATCCATTCTCTTTTCCTTTCCCTCCTGCTCCCTCTTGACTATTTCCTTCTCATTTTGGACTGCAAGTGCAACATGATAGGGAATACCTTTATTTAGGCCCTGATCCTACAGACATTCATGTGAATGCTTCAGATAGCTTTCCCATCTTGACTTTGTATGATTCTGGAAGACAACTACTTCTGAGCTAAATTTAGGTTTATTGCTTGTCTGTCCATATGTCTTCAAATAATCATTCAGTCAACAAAAATGACTTAAGTAAAATGCGTATTAAACATTTTTAAGGAGCTGATCATATTAGAGTAAACACTGTTGTCCCAGCCCTCTTAAGCTACATATCACCCATATTGATGCACTTGCAATTTTTAAAATTCTGACTGACATTAATCCCACAAAATGCATAGACTTTTCATAAAGGGATCATGTTTTTGACTGAGAAGATCTGTGCACTTGTAACTGTCCACAGTGAAAAGACCAGGTTGTGATATATCACAAAACATCTTCATTTTTGTTTCTTTCATGGTTGCTTTTATTTAAGGGAAATCAAGGCTCTTCTTCTTTGATTTTTGCAGTGGGTCTCATTCCTGATTTATATATTGCTTTGTTTTATTATGAATGGTATAATTGTCTGATATAACTTGGATATGCGCTAAACCACAATTAAGAGTAAACTTTTTTTCTAGTGTGGTGTCAGATGAATTTGCTCCATAAATTAACAAATAATGAAGGTAATTGAATGGAACTTCTCAATATATTTAGGAGTGATGAGGGGAAAGGAGGTTTTGTCTTAGCGGTCCTGCATCTTGGCAAATGCTGGACCTCCTGCTCCTATATCAGCATGACTATGTTAATGGATGAGTGACCCACCTTTGACAGAATGGTACATCTTCCAGCATGATGATTTATTTGTAGAATTCCTAGACAGAAGAGAAAAGCCGCACAAAGGTTTCAAAGCTGTGGATCAAGGCAATACAAAATTATAGTGTAGATAAATAGGATGGCACAGCAGACTGATAATTAGATCTGGAATCTTTATCTGTTGTTTAGATTGTAATACCCCTCTGGCATAGGGACCATTGTTTTGTTCAATATTTGTACAGAGCATAACATAATGGGGTCTGATCTATTTAGGACTGCAGCTCCTAAGCACTATGGTAATACTAATAAGTAATAAATAATCATCATTATTTGTATTGCCATTGTACCTAGAATTCCCAGCCATGGGCCAGGACCTTGTTGTCCTAGGCATTGTATAAATACAGAATAAAACGATGGTGAGATCAAATCCAGCCACATGTAGTAAAGTCAGATTTTACCATTTGAAGTCAATGGATAGACCTCTGTCAATTTCAGTGGGCTTTGGATCAGGCCCTCTGTAACTTGGAAGTGAACATTTTAAAACAAATGAATGAGGGCAGTAGTATTTCTGTGGATTCCCTGTCTACAGAACAAATCATTGCTCTAGTAGAGTTACCAGTTGGACACTTTTCTGTCCCCACCCATATTTAGAATAGACAGACTCTGATAATGGTCACCATTGAAATACCTACAGTTTTGTCTTTGCAAATGTCATTAGTGGTGCTAAGATACTTAGTACAGAGAATACTTAAGAAATAGCAAAAATGGTGGGGTTAAACTAATTTATTGAAAAAAGCCAGTATCAAGATTGCAATGATAATCTTTGTTGGCTGAATGTGTGCAAATTCTGTTAAGTTGAGCATTTTTTTTGCATTGAATTTTTTGTTATTAGAAAAACTAGTACTTTAGAAGCATAAAGGGCTTTTTGCAGTACTATCATGCATTGATTTTTCAAATAGCTGTCTATTATAAACACTGACGTTATAAAACTGACAAATCATCATTAATACTTAACATACTAAGAATAAATTAATCACTCAACCAGTTATTTTCTGACTGTAAAAAGCTGGGTTTACTCATGAAGTTAAACAGACATTGCAATGTGCAAATAGAATGTAAGCGCTGATTCCACTTAACAGTGGATTATCTATAAGATGTATTTTTATTTTATTTTATTTATGGCCTGCTCGTAAAGTCCACTCTTGTCATTATTATCTGATTGTTATGGGTGAGCTTTTAACCTTTATACTGATGGAATTTTTACAGCCTGTCAGAAAATGAATAAATGTTTTAAGAACTGTCCATAAAACTGTTTAGTTTACATGTGGCTTTGGGTTTGGTTTCCTGCTGCTCCTTCTATGCTTCAACTTTAATTAGAGGAACAAAATCTTTTCTTTTTTCTTGGCTCAGGGATAAGTGGAAAAGGGAAAAAATGCTGAATGCTAGAAGATGTTCTTAGTCTCCATATTCATATGAGGCTAGACTGTGCCCTTGTTTTATTCAGCTAAGTTTGTGGGTAAGTGCCCCACCCACCTCTTGTTCATCCAATTAGATCTTGAGTCCAGGTCTGGTGCTGAGTTCAGCTCCTGCTTTCTGGACACTCTCCGCTGTGAGAAAATGGGCAAAATGTGGGGTAGGGATGAGTAGACCAGGCAAGAGGAGGGGGAAGTAAGCTGCACTCTCTCAAGGCCTGCAGTAACTTACTTTCCCCCACCTGTCCCAGAGTAAGAGGAGAGCAGGGACAGAATTGCGATTTGGAATCATAATTCCTTCCCAGGGCTGCTTCTGGGACAGTACAGTTGCACAACATCTATTCCTCAGAGCTAAACCTAAATGTTCAATCTACTCCATGTATGCAGAAATCGGGCAATAACCTCACCAAGTGACTATTCAGGGCAAGGGAACTATCGTGACAAAGCACCCTGCAACAAGCTGTTCCTAAACATTAAAGGAAATGGTGACGTCTCCTCTGAAATCATTTACAATGTATTGAGACTGTAGGGTTGCCAACTTTCTACACACACAAAACTGAACACCGTTGCCTCCCTACCCGTCACCTCCAAGGCCACGGCCATAACCCTCCACTTCTCCTAGGCCCTGCCCCCCACTCATTCCATCCCCCCTTCCTCTGTCACTCATTCTCCCCACCCTCACTCGCTCATTTTCACCTGGATGGCTCAGGGAACTGGAGTGCACAAGTTGCAGGCTCCAGGGTGGGGCCAGAAATGAGGAGCTTAGAGTGCAGGAGGGGGCTCCATGCTCACGCAGTGGGTTGGGATGTGAAGGGGTGTGAGGGCTTCAGCTGGGGGTACAGGCTCTGGGGTGGGGCCAGGGATGAGGGGCTTGGGGTAAGGAGCAGGCTGTGGACTGGGGCTGAGGGGTTTGGCATGTGGGAGGGGGATCAGGGCTGGGGCAGGGGGTTGGGGCATGGGGGTGGGAGTGAAGGCTCTGGCTTGGGATGCTAGCTCTGGGTTTGGGGGTGCAGGAGGGTGCTCCGGGCTAAGATTGAGGGGTTTGGAGGGCGGGACTGTGTGCTTGATTGTTTGAAAAGTGTGAATTGAGTGCTTTGTTCCAGGTGGGCCTTGAGTGGGCCTGATTGTTATAAAAAGGCAGCCAGTTGCGAACCAGCTGAGCGGTCAACAGCGGAGAAGCTAACAGAGGGAGTTTGCCTGGGGAGAGCCCACTGAGGCTTTCATCTTGCAGGCGTCTCTGAGTAGTTACTGCAACAGCTGAGGAAGCTCTTCGAAGGAAGGTAACATGGATGGTGAGAGATCAGCTGTTGTGACCTGCACAGGATGTGCCAGGTTTGTCTGTCTTCCACAGGACAGAAGCGACTTTGTCTGTACAAAGGGCAAGCTGGTCTCTGTATTGGAAGAGAAGGTTTGAGGTCTGGAGAAACAAATATCAACCCTGTGTTGCATAAGAGAAAATAAAGATTTCCTAGACAGATGTCAGGATATGCTTCTACGGGCACAACATTCTGAAGAGTCAGAGCAGGCTGCGCAGCAGGGACAGAAGGATGGTGAAGAAAATTGGCAGCATGTGACCTCCAGAAGAAGAAAGAGGCACATCCATGTACCAGCAAAGCAGATACAGGTGAGCAACTGTTTTCATGTTCTCTCCACAGGTACTAATGCAGAGAGTGGACTAGATGATACATCTGAGGGAAGGGATCAGAAGGAGACCTCATCAACTGGAAGTCATGAAATGCATTGTCCTAGGGATGAGGGTTCCACGACCACCACTCCCAAGAGAAGGAGGCTGGTGGTGGTGGTCGGGGACTCCCTCCTTAGGAGGACTGAGTCATCTGTCTGCCATCCCGACCGGGAAAACCAAGAAGTGTGCTGCTTGTGAGGAGCTAGGATTCACGATGCGACAGAGAGACTGCCAAGACTCATCAAGCCCTCAGATCACTACCCCTTCCTGCTTCTCCACATGGGCACCAATGATACTGCCAAGAATTACCTTGAGTGGATCACTGCAGACTACATTGCTCAGGGAAGAAGGATAAAGGAGTTTGAGGCACAAGTGGTGTTCTTGTCTATCCTCCCTGTGGAAGGAAAAGGCCCAGGTAGAGATCGGCAAATCGTGGAAGTCAATGAATGGCTACTTTGAGTAGCTGAACTTGCGTACCTTAGTTCGACCGCCCCCCCTTAGTGTAGACCAGGCCTAAAGAGAGCTCAGAGCTCCAATATGAAACTGCAGAATAACCTGAGAGTCTCTGGATTAAGTTTAGAAGTGAGAGAAACAAGGGTGATGTCGTGGTGGGAGTCTGCTATAGACCACCAGACCAGGGGGATGAGGTGGATGAGGCTTTCTTCAGGCAACTAACAGAAGTTACTAGATCACAGGCCCTGGTTCTCATGAGGGACTTCAGGCACCCTGATATCTGCTGGGAGAGCAATACAGCTGTGCACAGACAACCCAGGAAGTTTTTGGAAATTGTAGGGGACAATTTCCTGGTGCAAGTGCTGGAGGAACCAACTAGGGTCAGAGCTCTTCTTGACCTGCTGCTCCCAAACAGGGAAGAATTAGTAGGGGAATCAAAAGTGGATGGGAACCTGGGAGGCAGTGACCATGAGATGTTCAAGTTCAGGATCCTGACACAAGGAAGAAAGGAAAGCAACAGAATACAGACCTCAGGGGAAGTGTGGTCCCCTTACTGAATGGGGGAGGCAAACTAGTGACAGAGGATGTGGAAAAAGCTAATGTACTCAATGCTTTTTTGCCTCTGTCTTCATGAAAAAGGTCAGCTCCTAGACTACTGCACTGGGCAGCACAGTATGGGGAGGAGGTGACCAGCTCTTTGTGGAGAAAGAAGTGGTTCAGGGCTATTTAGAAAATTGGACAAGTACAAGTCATAGAATATCAGGGTTGGAAGGGACCTCAGGAAATCATCTAGTCCAACCCCCTGCTCAAAGCAGGACCAGTCCCCAATTAAATCATCCAACCAATTTTTGCCCCATATCTCTAAACTGCTCCCTCAAGGCCAGTGCTCAAACCACTGAGCTATCCTTCCCTGACAAACCTAATTGCCTTCGACGATGAGATAACTGGCTCTGTGGCTGAGGGGAAAGTAGTGGATGTGTTATTCCTTGACTTTAGCAAAGCTTTTGATACGATCTCCCACAGTATTCTTGCCGACAAGTTAAAGAAGTATGGGCTGGATGAATGGACTATAAAGTGGATAGAAAGCTGGCAAGATCTTTGGGCTCAACGGGTAGTGATCAAAAGCTTGATGTCTAGTTGGCAGCCAGTATCAAGCAGAGTGCCCCAGGGGTTAGTCCTGGGGCCAATTTTGTTCAGTATCTTCATTAATGATCTGGAGGATAGCATGGATTGCACCCTCAGCAAGTTTGCAGATGACACTAAACTGGGAGAAGTGGTAGATACGCTGCACAGTAGGGATAGGAAACAGAGGGACCTAGACAAATTAGAGGATTGGGCCAAAAGAAATCTGATGAAGTTCAACAAGGACAAGTGTAGAGTCCTGCCCTTAGGAAGGAAGAATCCCATGCACTCCTACCGACTAGTGACCGAATGGCTAGGTAGCAGTTCTGCAGAAAAGGACCTAGGGGTTACAGTGGATAAGAAGCTGGATATGAGTCAACAGTGTGCCCTTGTTGACAAGAAGGCTAATGGCATTTTGGGTTGTATAAGTAGGAGCATTGCCAGCAGATTGAGGGATGTGATCATGGCCTTCTATTTGGCATTGGTGAGGCCTCATCTGGAGTACTGTGTCCAGTTTTGGGCCCCACACTACAAGAAGGATGTGGAAAAATTGGAGAGTCCAGCGGAGGACAACAAATTAGGGGGCTGGAGCACATGACTTATGAGGAGAGGATGAGGGAATTGGGATTATTTAGTCTGCAGAAGAGAAGAATGAGGGGGGTTTTGATAGCTGCTTTCACTACCTGAAAGGGGGTTCCAAAGAGGATAGATCTAGACTGTTCTCAGTGGTAGAAGATGACAGAACAAGGAGTAATGGTCTCAAGTTGCAGTGGGGAGGTTTAGGCTGGATAATAGGAAAAACTTTTTCACTAGGAGGGTGGTGAAGCACTGGAATGGGTTACCTATGGGGGGAGGTGGAATCTCCATCCTTAGAGGTTTTTAAGGCCCGGCTTGACAAAGCCCTGGCTGGGATGATTTAGTTGGGGATTGGTCCTGCTTTGAGCAGGGGGTTGGACTAGATGACCTTCTGAGGTCCCTTCCAACCCTGATATTCTTTGATTCAATTAAGGGTATCAGGACTTGGGCAGGGGGTTGAGGCCCAGGAAGTGGTGAGGGGTACAGGATACGGGCAGCGCTTACCTCAAGCAGCTCCCGGAAGCAGCAGCATGTTGTCCAGGCGGCTGCACCATCCATGGGTGCCATCCCCACATCTCCCATTTGCCTCAGTTCCTGGCCAATGGTAGCTGCAGAGGTGATGCTTGGGGCAGGGGAAGCATGCACAGCCTCTTGGCTGCCCCTAGACATTGGAGCTGGAAGGGGGACATGCCAGATGCTTGCCAGGAGCCATGCAGCATGGAGGCTAGCTGGGAGCTTGCTAACCCCACCAACCAACCAGTCAACGGCCCGGTCAGCGATGCTGACTGCAGCTGCCAGGATCCCTTTTTTACCTGGTGTGCCGGTTGAAAACCAGATACCTGGTCGCCCTATGAGAGTGGTAGTGGCAAAATGCATTAATGCTGATTTAATGTACTCTCTGGATGTGTGGTATAGAGAAGAGTGAAGGCTTGCAGTCTCTGGAAGAGATCTTATAGTTTCATCACATGCCCCAAACAAAGTGCATGACTCACTGGCCTTGCCCAGCTCTCCTTTGGATCAGGTGGTGTTTCTTGTTTAATGTGTGGACAGTCATTTAGAAGAGGGTGCTCTGCTAACACAAATATCACTGCTTTTCATTTTTATGTGTTACCTTTGGTGAGGCAAAAGTATCTGACCTGATGAATATGAAAAAGTACAGTTAAACTCTGCAGTATTGTGCCCTGAAGAGAAACCGGTCTAACACTCCTCTCACAATGGAATGAGAGAGGCAGTGTTACAAAAATTAACAATGTCTCCAGTCAGTCTGAAATTACTTTGTACTTCTTTATATTTCATGAGCCCTCAATAATAAATACCAGTACTGTGATTCTCTCAGAATGTATTAAAACCAAAAATCAGAATGCCATCACCTGTTCATTTTAAATTAAAACAGACATTCACTAATTCACATTAATGGCTAGGAGACCTATGTGGATCATTTAATTTTGTGAATTCACTAATAAGGGGAATCGGGGGGAGATTTCAGTGAGATTACCTGAGGATAAGATTGTAACGTTTTAATCATTCCTGCATAAGTGATGCTGCATAGATTATGCACCATCCCAAGAGGAGACCAGGGAATGAAGCAGGACTCAGAGAGGTACCATTCCTTCCTGCTCCCACCTTATTTTTGTCAGAGGAATAGGTTACTTCACTTTTTTTTTGTGTGTGTGGAGCAGCTTAGTCCTTTTTATTCACCATGCCAGCTACTCTAACTAGCAAATAGGGGAGGGAGAGTGCATTAAAAGTTCCTCCCATTTCCTGTCTATCTCTTACCCTGCCTTCACCAACTTGCTAATAGGGAAGAATCAGGCAAGGGGTGTATGCTTCACCTCCCAGGACCCTGAGGAGAGCCAAGCAGTAGAGTAAGCAGGAGCATCTGGGTAAGAGCTGTAATGATCTAGTCCTGAGTGATAAGATTATTCAGATGAGTAAGAAGAGTTTGCAGGATTCATAGTGAATATTCTATATTATTAATACAGATTGGATGGGTTCAATGCATTTTGTTTCTTCCGTGTGTGAGTTGTCAGTGAACAGGTCATGAATATTTAAAATGTCTTATTTGAAACAGTTTTCCAAATAATATCCGTGCCTGGTTCTTGGATTCTAGGGTATTCATACATATTTCATTATGAGTATTCAGTATATGAAAGCTGGGCTGAACTGACTGGGTACACTATAGTTGGAATATTTCCAAAATTTGGTAGGCAGGGCAAGATTGTGTTTGATGACATCAAAGTGGGATCTACCAAGTACAGCCCCACACAGATAATTTGGGGTGGAGAGGCACAGCCTACTGAAGTCTGAGAACAGCAGCAGGGACCAGGTGGTGGCTCTATTGTTCCTCCATATCCGTAGCTGTTATATCATGGAGGGGTAAGAATAGGGATGGCCAGCTCTGAATAGAGAATGAGTGCCCTGGACAGCTCCACAGTTCTCTCAAAACAAAATACTACTTTTCTTCTGGATTTCTATGGCCAACTGACATTTCTCTTTTACTGGTCTGTTGGCAACAGAGCCAGCACCCTCACCTTTGGCACTTGCACAGCTCAGGAAATCATGTCCATTCGTTCTGAGCCCCGAAAGTTATCATGACGACGAAACATGAGTAGGCACAATGCATAGTTTGTGGAATTTATTTAAACCTTATTTTTAATATCAAACCTGTCATTTCTCAGCTTCCTGCTGATAGTCAATTTTAAACAAATTACTCACTAATTTCTTACATCTAGAGTATGTGATTTCCATGCAAATCAGTTTCTATCCAGAAAGAAACTTTCTCTTGTCCATATCTATCTCTTATCAGTTATTAAAGATCTCGTTTGAGGCTAAAACATCATATCAAATGTTGTCAACATTTCCTCTTGCTATCTCTTACTTACAAAGTTGTGATGGTGCTTAATTAATGTTTGTAATGTGGTTGGATATCATGGATGGAAGATGTTGTGTAAGTGCAAATCATTATAATTAATGAGTTTCAAATCAGAAAATTAGGAGCAATAATGAGAATTACCATTAAGGCTGCTTAAATAAAGTTGGCTGTACTGCAGTTCCTTTGGTTAAATAGAGAGCTGAAGTACAAAGAGAAATTGAGCAATAACTAGACGTACAAGGGAGACAGTAGTGAGGCCAATGGTAGCTAATGGTGTGTCATAGCCCAAACAGAAAGTGCTTGTAATTGTGATGTTCAGAAGACATAAACCCATACCAAGAAACTCTTGTGAAAATGAGAGAGAAGGCTACAAAGAGAACGGGATGAGATACAAGGAGGAATCAAAGACATAAGCCAGGTGTGAGAAATAAAGCTTTGTGAGTCAAAGTAAGGAAAAGAAGAACAAAGGAAAATCTTGTCAGTCTCATCTTTTTCTTATTTAATGGATGAGAGGTAAAAGAGAAATAAGTGATCCCTATTTGAGATATAGATTCCAATGCCAAGAAGGATAATTTGTGATCATCTGCAGTGACCTCCTGTACAACACAGACCAAAGAATTTCCCAATATAATTCCTAGAGAAGATCTTTTAGAAAAACATCTAAACTTGGTTTGAAATTTGTCAGTGATGTAGAATCTACTGTGACACTTGGTTGATTGTTCCAGAACTGAACACTGTATTGCAGCAATGGTCACACTAATGCCAAATAAGGAGGTAAAATAACCTCTCTGCTCCTACTAAATATTCCCCTGTTTATGCACCTTACAATTACATTAGTTCTTTGACTGCAGCACCACACTGGGAGCTCATGTTCTGCTGATTACCCACAATCCCCAACTCTTTTTTCAGAGTCACTGCTTCCCAGGATAGAGTCCCCACCTGTAAGTAAGGCTTATGTTTATTGTTCCTAGATGTATACATTTACATTTAGCCATATTAAAATGCATATTATTTGCCTGTGCCCAGTTTATCAAGTGACCCTGACCACTCTGTATCAGAGCCTGGTATCTTCATTATTTACCACACTCCCAATTTTTGTGTCTTCTGCAAACTTTATCAGTGATGTTATATGCTATCGTCATATTTGGCTTTCATTGTGGTTTAAGGGTACGTCTACACTACGGGACTATTCTGAATTTGCATAAACCGGTTTTGTAAAACAGATTGTATAAAATCGAGTGTGCGCGGCCACACTAAACACATTAAATCAGTGGTGTGCGTCCACGGTCCGAGGCTAGCATCGACTTCTGGAGCGTTGCACTGTGGGTAGCTATTCCGTAGCTATCCCATAGTTCCCGCAGCCTCCCCCCACCCCTTGGAATTTCCGGGTTGAGATCCCAGTGCCTGATGGGGCAAAAATCATTGTCGTGGTTGGTTCTGGGTAAATGTCGTCAGTCACTCCTTCCTCTGGGAAAGCAACGGCAGACAAGCATTTCGCTCCTTTTTTCCCTGGATTGCCCTGGCAGATGCCATAGCATGGCAATCATGGAGCCTGTTTTGCCTTTTGTGACTGTCACCGTATGTGTACTAGATGCCGCTGACAGAGGCGATTCAGCAGCGCTACACAGCAGCATGCTTTTGCTTTTGCATGACAGCAGAGATGGTTATCAGCCATACTGTACCATCTACCACTCCATAAATTGGTAAAAAGATGAGCATGGTTACCAGTCGTTTTGCACCATTTGCTGCTGTCATAAGTGCCCCTGGCTGCTCTTAGCCAGGGGCGCAAAAGCCAAAATTGGGAATGACTCCCAGAGTCAATCCCTCCTTTTTGGTATCTAAAAATAGAATCAGTCCTGGCTAGAATATGGGCAAGTGTACTAGAGAACCACTGTATCAGAGAGTGCAGCTGCTCTGTGTCAGATCCTGCAGAAATTATGAGCTGTATGCTATTCACAGGGGGTGTGCATGCAACAACCCCACCTGTTGATTCTGTTCTTCCCCCAGCCTTCCTGGGCTACTGTAGCATTGTCCCCCCACTTGTGTGATGAAGTAATAAAGAATGCAGGAATAAGACACACTGACTTGTTAGTGAGAAATGAGTGGAAGGCAGCCTCCAGCTGCTATGATAGTCCAGACAGGACAGTAAGGAGTGTGGAGCAGAGGAGCCCAGCATCCCTCTGCTAGTCCAGGGGCAATTGAATCTTTTTTTTACACATGAAGGGTGGGGGCTGACAGAGCTCAGCCCCCTGTTGCTATGACGACGATGGTTATCAGCCATACTGTACCATCTACCAGGAAAAATTAGGGCCAGGCACCCTTGATAGACCTCACCGATGCTAGTCAGCATGGTTACCAGTCCTTTTGCACTGCCCCATGTGCCAATAGGCTGATGACGAGGACGGATACCAGTCGTATTTCACCATCAGCCACCCATGGCGGGGGGGAGCAAGGATGTTGGTGTTGAGTGCTGCAGCATCGGGTCTATCTGCAGCATTCAGTAAAGATAGGGTGACATGTTAAAGAGTCAAGAGAGGATTGTTGTCCCTTTCACTTCTGGGGGTGGCTGGGGGGGTGCGTAAATTGCCGAGCTATGCCCTGACCCACCGCGGACACTGTGTTTGACCCTAGAAGCATTTGGAGCTCAGCCAAGAATGCAAATACTTTTCGGAGACTGCAGGAACTGTGGGATAGCTTGAGTCCTCCAGTCCATGAGCATCCATTTGATTCTTGGGCTTTCCGTTACGTTTGTCACGCAGCAGTGCGCTGAGCCCCTGCTATGGCGTCTGTCTGGAGATTTTTTAAAAATGATTTTGAATTTCGTCTTCTGTAACGGAGCGCTGATAGAACAGATTTGCCTCCTCTTTCAGCGATCACGTCCGCATCGTCCATGCGGGAGCTCTTTCTTTATTTTGATTTTTAACTGCATCACCACACGTGCTGATCGGAGCTCCACGCTGGGCAAACAGGAAATATTCAAAAGTTCACGGGGCTTTTCCTGTCTACCTGGCCACTGCATACGAGTTCAGATTGCTGTCCAGAGCGGTCAGTGGTGCACTGTGGGATACCGCCCGGAGGCCAATACCGTCGATCTGCGGCCACACTAACCCTAATCTGATATGGTAATTCCGATATTAGCGCTACTCCTCTCGTTAGGGAGGAGTACAGAAACCGGTTTAAAGAGCCCTTTATACCGATATAAAGGGCCTCTTAGTGTGGACGGGTGTGGCGTTAAATCGGTTTTACGCTCCTAAAACCGGTTTAAACGCCTAGTGTAGACCAGGCTTCTGAATCTGTAGAATTTCACAGTGTAAATGTAAAAGTAATGCTCATGTACTGCCTGTTGCTTCTTTAATTAGGAAAGTATAAGAGTAATCTTGGTATTTCAGCTGCATCGCACCTTCACTGTGATGCATGTCTACACTTAGAAGTGGAGGTATAAATTCCAGCTCAAGAAGATATACCTGCGATAGCTCTGATTGTTCACCTTGGAGAGATACATACTCAGGATGGCTAGCCCCAGCCAGCACTCATATTCTGCAGCTACGCTCTATTTTTAGTGCACTAGTTTGATCAGAGCTAGTGGAAGCATGTCTCTTGGAGCTGGATTTTACACCAGTAGCTTGAAATGACATCTCCTTAGATTCTTGCCTGCACCAGAACTTCATTTGGTGCAGTAGGAAAGGTGGGAGATTGCGGGCAGTTGCAGTTCCCTATCTCTGGAGGCCAGCCCCTGCCCTTATGCCATGTAGATCTCCTGCCAGACAGCTTTTAGTAATGCCACTGGCATGAGATCCAGTGGTGGACTGGCTGAGCGAAGCTCCAATGTGCCCCCTTCCTGGTGGGAAGATTCAGGGCCCAGAAGTAGAATAGATGTGCCAGCAGGGAGTTTCCCTCTGACCGGGGAATCTCTACTGCTATTTAAAACTGTATCACATCCCCTTTATGCCACTGAGTGGTACAAAGTGGATGTTTTTGACTTTTAGATTCTATTCCTTTATACACTTCAGAGCTAGGGTTTCCAGTGATGATGCATGAGCAGAAAAAGATGCAGGATTGACTTTCAAATACCAAGCCAACTTGCTGTGCTCACAATTAGGAAAAAAAACAGTTACAATATGGGCCTGATCCTCTCCTGGTATCCATTCTTAGTTATATATCTGGCCATATACTTGTAAAATGAGCAATGGAGGCAGTGAAACAAAAACACACATGAAATCCTCAGGCTGCTATATCCCTTCTTTTAAAGACTAACCAAGGATATCATAGGAGAGTTATTTAGTAAAAAAAAAAAATTAAACACATTAGGTGCTAAACTACATCACTTTTCAGCAACTTGGTTAAATAGTGACAGACCCACTTCTTTCTACATCCACACTATATGTCTTAAGGTATACACAAAGCCTGATGCATGGAGGGCCAGAATAGGGCATTTTCAGAGCTTAAGTGCTCAAGATAGGGCTGAGGTGATATAAAAGCCACTGCCTTGAACTTCATCCATTCAGAACAACCTTTTCACTGTCAGGCTGAGCAAAACAAGTTCTTTCAAAGTGACAATTTAATGCACAAACAAGTAGTATGGAAAAGGTTATTAAGGGTGTACAGGCATCCAATAAATGTTATTGAATCATCAGGATATACCCACAGAACAGAAAGCTGAATGTCATGCCATTTATGGTATGGTACTACTCCTCAGTTCAGTTAAGAAACAGGCTCTCTTGCCTCAGTGCTTTCCTTTGATCTCCTTTCCTCACTTCTGGGGGGGAATCCTGCGTCACTGTGCATGCACAGAATTCATGGCTACTGTGTATTTCTTTGCTTCCTCACAGAAAAATGACTTCTGACGGGGAAGCAAAGGGAAGCCACAAGAGCGGTCATGCGCCCCTTCCCTGGCAGTGCAGGCAGGTGAGTTTGGGCACTCAGAGCAGCTGGTAGAGATGTGCATCACTGTGGCAGGAGGTGGGGGAGGAGGCTGGGCAGCCATGCGTGGGGGAGAGAGACACTGTGTCCCTCTTGTTCAGCATAGAGGGGCAGGGCTTTGGGGTCTTTCTGAAGAGGTAGGTGTGGCATGGGGCAGGCTCTGTCACCTCAGACAGAGCAGAATGTAGCACCATGCCGCCTTAGTGAATTGTTCCCATTGTTCTTCGTGAATTCCCCCTGGAGTATAAAACAGGTGTAAAAATTTTAAGGCTCTTCTATATTGCCAGAGTGGTGTAGAGGACAGTATGGTCTTATAAATGCTGATAGTGCTTTAGTGATTAGAACTAGTCTACGTTTTTGGACTGGAAAAAAAATTCCTATCAAAATGTACTCCATGAACTGTTTGCTACTGATATTTTTGGAGATGGTCAATAGCCAGTATAAATTGTGAGTTTGAATCCCCGCCCTCTTCAGTTGCCTATGATGTAACCCTGAGCATATGGCTGCATATATTTGTTGGCTAATAACTAGAAGTAAAGGGTCAATACTAGCTACATTACTATTAGACAGAGGGGGGTTGGTGATTTCCTCCAATGCTGCCCACTCCCATTCTTCATCCATTGTATTGCAGTTTAAATAAATTATCAAAATAATTGAAACCAGCTTGATTATATTGTGTTATTTTGACAAAAATGTAGATTTTTGCAGAATTTTAAAATACTGTGTGCAGAATTTTTAATTTTTTGGTGCAGAATTCCCCTGGGAGTGTTTCCTGCTCTGCTTTTTTTCTTGTTGTTGTTCTTTGCATTCTTCTTCATGCTGTGACAGTGATGCTGAATTACACTGATGAGTAAGGCCCTATTTAACTTGCAATAGTGCAGAAATTGTGAATTCCACAATATTAGGCTTCCACTGCAATTTTGCAGCCCTGACTGTCAGTCCTGGGTTCCATCTCTCAGCCCCAGGCAGCCAACAGTGGGATCTGCCTGCTCTCAGCTCCATGTTCCTCCTGTCAGCGCTGGGCCCTTGCTCTCAGCTTTGGGTAGCCAACAGTGGACAATCGTGGAAAAGTAATAATGGGCTTTATTACCAAAATACTGTAATATAGTCCATTATTACTTTTCCACAATTTTCCATCGCTTGTCCACAACTCAGCCGCAATTTTTTGACAATCACCCCACAGTTCTAGTAGGGCCTTACTGATGAGTCAAAATACTCAGATAAACCACAGGCAGCTACTTTTGGATTATTATTCAAGGCACCAACCAACCAACCAACCTAGAATTATTATTTTATTTTGGAGGGATTTGGGGGAGGGTGAGTGACAGATATTTTAGCAAGCTTGTTCTGAGGAAAATGTGTTATACTAAAAGTACCATCAGTGCTTGCTTGGTTTTTACAACTTGTCAACTTATCTTCCATGTATCTTTCATTTCCCTCTCTTTAAATTGATCCTTACGACAAGCACTCATAGACATGTAACATGATTGTGCATCACGGCTGCCTCTATTCTTCCTGCAGTGGAATTTTACTGAATGCAAAAATGACATTGATTCATCAGCATCACCGGATGCTAAACAGTATGAGTTTGTGGAAATTTATTCTCTTTGGTTTTCCTTTCCTCCTGGGAAATTCCTGTAGAGAACGAACTATCCTATCTGACACATCTGCACACCCTGTCTTAATTTCTGTGACTGGGCTATCTGACCTAAAAAGTGTCACTGGAAATTGCACTACAGTCGCTTCATTGAAATAAGACCTGCAGGCTAGCCTGCTAAAATACCAAAGTAGTGTGCTATCTGCCATAATGAGTTTTCTTTTGCTCTCTCTTTTTTCCACTCAGTCTTTTTGAAAACCCCTTGGCTTCTTAATAAAAGCAATACAAACTCAACCACTCCTACTGATTTTAGTAGAGGTATAAGATATGACAGCAATTAAGCTCTATTTAATAATGTATAAATACTGGAGGTTGACTCGGTTATTGGGACATTTACTGTATTAATATATTGGTTTAATTCAAGCAGGGGTGGGAAGAGAGCTTTAAACAAAACCGGCAGGAAAGAAACTGAATGGTTCTAGCTAAACCACTTCTTGGCAAACAATTGAGGACTGTTAAAGGATAATGCCATTGCTGGAAAAGGCCTGGGAATCAGAAAATGAAAATGACTATAGCACTTTAAACAGAGAATATCTCAGGAGAGGTTTGAGTTGTTCAAGGGTTTCAGACAGACATACACAATCTACTGGGTTGTCGGAAGAAGTTAGGTTTGCCTAAGCTACCATGAGTTTATGGTCCACTTTAGACTGTTTGAGTGTTTTAAAATCTTTTTTCTATAAATGCTTTGTTCTCACTGTTAAAATAAATAATATTTTGGGTTAAAGAAAGATGTTTGATCACTACATACACTACTGGTCATGGACTTCAGCAGGGAAGAATAGCAAGTGCCAAACTCAGTTGGACCTGCTGGGTAAATGTGTCTGATACACAGGATGCTGTAACTCATGGCCTGGTCTAAGAGTGGGAGAATTGTAGAATTCACCCCAGGATTGGTAAAGGCACAAAATCTGACATTTCTGAGGTTCGCTCGGAGACACCAGAGAAAGGGTCAGAAGTAGCACGAGCCCTGTAACTGTGATACTGGATACAGCACTGTATCTTTCAGCACATGGGTTTTCATATTGACTACTTCAAAACAGTTAACGCTGTCTACCCATCTTTTACAGTCTTCATATAGGAGTCCTGGAGTAGGTCAAGTGTTCTTAAGCTATTTTTCTCTGAATAGGTAAGAGTGATGGATTTGCAACAGCAGTGACTATGAAGACTTCATATAAGGATACTATGCAGTTTCAAGAACCCCTACATAAATGTATATAAATAGAAATATTTATAAATAATGGTGATCTTTTCTTCATTTTAGGATTTCTGTTTTCACCTCATTTTACAATGCACTAATCAAACGCTGCTGATCCAAACCTTTAACAAAATATATACGTGGTCAGTCTGTCCGTCTGTTTACAAAATCAAGCCTCCCCCTTTCCTATGACTGTTCACCTGCCAGATGTAACGTTTCGTCTGACTAAGGCTATGTCTACATTATGGACCCTACAGTGGCACAGCTGTTCTGCTGCTGTAAGGGCTTTGGTGTAGCCGCTCTATGCCGGCAGGAGAGAGTTCTCCTGTCAGCATCATTAAACCACCCTTAATAAGCGGTTGGCAGGAAAGCATCTCCCACCAACATAGCGCTGTCCACACTGTCACTTTTGTTGGTGAAGCTTTTGTCGGTCATTGGGGTGGTTTTTTTCACAGCCCTGACCAACAAAAGTTTTACTGACAAAAGTGCTAGTGTAGACATAGCCTAAGAGCTGGACAAGTTGTATCACAGTGGCCCACCAAACTCAGCCTCTGCAGGACTTTGGTTGGGTGAGTGTTTAAAGAACCAGTTGGATCTGATTCAAAGTCCATGGATGTCAATGGGCATTTTTCCACTGACATTTAACAGGTTTTGGATCATTCCTATGATGCTTATCACTGTGGTGTCTATGCACAGCACTAAAATAAAGAGCACAGTTGTGGAAATGAAAGCCCTTCACTAAAAATGTTCTGCCACAGCTCCCTGGAGTTCCACTCTGGGCAGAGACAGCAAGAGTATTTCATACAAGTGGAGCCAACTTGATGGTACTTGGCATGCAATGAACTGAAATGTAAAATGTAAAATAACTTTAAAGTGACTAATAAAACCTGCACACTGTGAAGAATTAACCTTTTAAGGCAAAGCAACCAAACTTACTAAATGCAGAGAACTTGTTCACCAGACATTCCGTATTGTATTTGGAAACTAAGGCAGATTTTTTGAAAGCTGCTTAAGGGATTTGAATGCTCAGTTCCCATTAAAATTCATGGAAATTGGGTACTCAAACCATTTAGGCAGCTTTGAAATTCCTTCCCTTATTAACTTATAATATAGAAAGTAATATAAAATTGACAAGCTTTTAAAACTGGTGCTGTCTGTTAATGGGGAAAAAAAAGAAGTGATAAACTCTGTCCTTTGGAAGGGATTGTGACTGACAGCTGTATGAGGCTTTGTATTTGCTGAATAGGATGTACTCCTTCAGAATAACAGGAAACCTTTGCGTATGCTGAACCAGCTCAACTTATGGAGCTTCTGTTGTCCAGCACTTGTGGTGGCTATTATGAACCTCTGACTGCAGTGCTAATCAAACTGGGCACCATTTAATTGAAGTAGTAGTTGTGGAAAATATTATGATATTTACAGGAGGTAGTTTTCACTTTTCTAGTGTTCAGAGTGTCAATACAGTCATCTGTTCTGTTTTTTTCCCCCATAAACAAACTATCATGAGTAGAATTCAATCTAAAATTACTTTAATTGTGGAAGATTAAGGAAACAACAAAAGTAAGGTACTTGTGATAGCATGTCATGATAGTACATGTTCACGTCTTCTTTTTAAGAGGTCGCATAACTTTGAAAACAAAATGTCTGTCCTTTCTGTTCTTAGAAATTTAAAGGTACAGTATACCAAAAAAACATACATACGCCATGTTGTCTTGTTACAATGAATCAGATCCTGCTCAAATCTATGTATGCTTCAGTTGATTTTTGTACAGTAATACAACACACTACCATTCATTTAAAAAACCTTAGGCGTGTCCAGATGTGAAAGCATACAGTGTAGGTAACTCCATGATGATTTCAATACCTACCCAGAGGGTTTCCATCAGCCCTCCCCCTTACCCATTCTGGTCACCAAACAACCTGCTGTTGGAACCTTAGCATTCCTCTTCCCCCCGCCCCCGAGGCTTAAGGTGGGCTATAAAGGAGAGTGTGGTTGGCTCCCTGCTGTGCCAGTCAAAGGGACCCCGACCACTCCCTCCTCTTTTAACAAAGATCTCCTTTAACTCCTTTAACAAACCATTTATCTGATTGCTGTATCCCCTCCCTGTGGAGTACCTGCACTGGACAGCCACATCACACTTAGGCTATGATGTTGCAACTCATTATGTAACTCCTGTTCCCTGCTCACCAACCAACTCCCTCCATCCCCACACCAAACCCGCTGTGGGGAAGGCAACTCCCCTCCACCTTTCCCCCTCCACACACACTCTGCTTTGGCCAATCTGGTGATGAGGAAAAAGTTCCTTCCCCGCCCCACCAGAAAGGAGCAGCTAACACAATGTGGGACCTGACCAAACCTGATATTTCACCACCTGCAAAGGTGGGATGGTGGGTGCTGCTCCACCTGGTCTGGGGAAAAGGGGTTTTTTCTCCCATGGGATGTGTCCTTTCCTCAACTTTCTTCCCTTTCAGTGCCTAGGGGATGAGTCAGCGTCATCACTGACCTACTGCTGAGTATCCGTGCCTCTATAGCCCCCTCCTTAAAGTGGTATATCCCGTCCCCCAGTAATCCAGACAGCAATGTCCCAACTTAAGGTGTGGTGTGGGCATTGTCTGACATTTCTGTTTGAGCACAGGATGTTTTTCTAGGATGGATTTGTGAGAATGATAACAATATGACTGCTTGATGTCTAGGAGTCATTGAAAATATTTTGAGTAGCAGTGTGCCATAAGTAAATACTCATTCCATGTGAACAAGTTCTTTCCCAGAATTTGCCTCGGGCAAATTGACATTTCATGAGTGATGAGCATCTCTTGTCTTTGAGTATTTTTATTCTACTGACATATGTCAAATTAAATCACAACTTCTTCTGTCTTTCCAAATACTCATGAGCAAAACAGTATCTCCCATACTTCCTGTTTACGTGGCTCTATCTACATATTTTGTAGACTAGTGCAAAACCTTTCTTTTTCTCAGAAGCTTTGGAATTTTACAAGGTTTATATTCTTTCTTACATCTGCCATTGTCCAGCTCTGCAGCTTCAGTGTAACATTATAACTGTGTGATCACTTGGTATGTTGAGACTAACCTTTAGCTGATAAATTCTGCTTGATTTACTCATGCAAGCAGTCCCAGTGAAGTCTACAGGACTACTTTCATGAATAAGATAGCAGCCTTTGGCTATCTCTATTTCTTTTAATATTCATTATTTCATCTTTCTGGCCCTGATTCAGCAAAACACTTAGGCATGTGTTGAGGACCCATTAATGTCAAGCTTGTATTTAAATGCTGCACTGAACTGGGGCCTCTCACTTTAACTTGATTTTAGTTCAGATTTGTACAACCACTGGTAAACACTTCATTAGCATATGTACTTGTTCAGTATGTTCTTCATTCACTTTTGACATCTGTATCAATTACATTTTTATTCAGGCCTGATCTAGAAAGTGCAGCTGTTATATACATTTCCTCACAGTTTGCATGTTGTCCTAAGATGATATAGCAGTAATTTTGCGATGTTGCATTGCATAGACGTAGAGCTGGTTAACTATTTATTTTGAATGACATTTTTTACAAATGAATCTCCTTTTTGGTTGGTGAATTGTTCCTGAACCAACCTTGATTAACTTTCAGTGCTCATTAACATTCTCATAATTTCCCAGTGGTTGTTAAAATATTTAATATTGCATGTGACTCCTCAGATCATAGGAACTGAAGTCTGATTTAATAATGGATATATTTGTGAATCAGTTTTATTTACTATTCAGCTGGATCTAGTAAGACATTATTAAAACTTAATACCAGTTGTTTATAGAATCATAGAAATGTAGGGCTGGAAGGTACCTTGAGAAGTCATCTAGTTCAGCCCTCTGGACTAAGGCAGGACCAAAATGTACCTAGACCATCCCTTGCAGCAGATAAAGCCCATTACTACTTGTCTTACCTTCAGTGGATATGGAGAACACTTGATCACCATCCTCTTTATAAAAGCCCTTAACATATTAGAAGACTATTACTGGGTCCCCCCTCATTCTTCTTTCCTCAAGACTAAACATGTCCAGTTGTGTTTAACCTTTCCTCATAGGTCAGATTATCTCTTTTTCTCATAAATAAACTGGTAAAGAAATACAGTAGTTTGTCTGTTGTCTTTTAGCATAAATTACTGTCACAGTTTTTAATGCAGAACATTGTACACAAGTAGTTAAATAGCCCACCCTGTCCATTATCCACTAAACACTCAAAGGTTTGGAATGCCATAAAGCTATAAAGCAGTGGTTCCCAAACTTTAACAACCTGTAAACCCCTATCACTAAAATGTCAAGTCTCATGAACCTCCTCCTGAAAATGAATATTTCCAGGCAATTTTCTCCTTTACCTGAGTATAAATCATAAAAGCAGTGATCTTGGAAATATAAAATTTGTTTTTATGACATGCTTATTACACACTATTTATTATTAATTATTATTTATCATGACATTTTTATTACATTATGAAAACGGCAACAATCTTCCAAGATCTCACTTTCATAGCTTGTATCACTTTGAATAAGCCTGTTACAAGACAAGGCTCCTATTTTTCATGAAGGAGTGTCAGATGTGAAACAGCATGAAGGTATTTAAGAACCCAACTCAAAGCATTCCTCCTACATAAGCATTCAGGTCTTGAGCAGTCCAGGCAAACAATGTATGTTAAAACAAAGCTTAAACCTATTCTTCATCATAATTTTTAAAACAACACTAGCTACCTATTTAATTTTAAAAACAGCAAAAAATATCCACCTCCCTTTCCATTTCTGATAAGGAGACTTGAAGTTGAAATCTCCTCAGTGTGATAGATAGGCTTGCTTTGATCTGCTTGTCTCTTGGAAGTCCAGGGGCTCCAGGCTGCTGGGCCCATGCTGCCGGGGTCTCTAGGGACAGCTCTGTCCACCATTAGAGAATTTTCCCCTGAGAACCCCCTGTAACGTTTTGTGAACCCCCAGCAGTTCCCGAACTCCAGTTTGGGAACCACTGCTGTAAAGGTTATTATTAACTAGTTTTCACTGGTTCTAATGCCCACTGAACCTTTCCCTTTACTTCAGTGAGCACTGGATCATGCCAACATTGTTCTTAACATTCCAATTTTTTTTCTAAGCCTACAAGCACCTGAGTGTCTGTAGTATTTTCCTCTCTTAACAGTAAAAGACTTACTAGCCAAATCTATAACCCAGTAGGTATATCCTGAAGAGCAAAGGTTTGGTACACAATGTGGTACTGGGGACTGTTCCATTAAGGATGAGTGTCCCAGATACGGGTGGGGCACTGTGCAGCTCTTGTTGTTATACATAGCCAGTCAGAATCAGACACAGGATAAGGTAGAGGTCTTGCAAGCACCATAGATGCTGTATTGTCAATGAACACCACACGCAATGGGCATGGGTCCTCTTTCTACATTCCCAGATTTTGCCCCTTCTCTGTGCAGTGAAACTGTATTTGTTCTAGTACATCTGGCCCACTCACTGGCAGCAGAGTCAGGATTTGCCCCTTAATAATACATGCATGTACTTAATCTGACATACGTAGTGGCTTTGTAAATTGTAGAGGGTCTAATTTTCTAAGAGATCATACCTCAAGCAGGATATCGGACAGGTACTCAGATGCTGTGGTGAATGAGCATAATAAAAATGCTTAGATATGTGGCTATTTCTTGGGCAAAACAGGCTATAAAACTGTAGAGGTCAAGCTGAGACCCCTTTGAAAATGAGGCCTCATCTGTATCAATTTATGCAAGCATCAGTAAAGATTGTATCACTGCCTAAGTTTGTGTCATTTCAAAAGTGAAGAGTAGTTACTGCCATGCAGAGATGCACACACAAATGGCATAGGATCAGATACTTTACAAATAGGTCAGCAAAATAGCACTGGTTCACTGGCCCCCATCCTTAGGTGATATGTAGTATTTTGCGGCTATCGCTATAGCCTACTGATCTACAATGGAATGAATGTACACATGCCCAACATCCTTTGTAGTAACAGCACTCTCCAAATCCCCTGTATTAGGTACCTGCACAAAGCCAATTTAGGCACTCTGTGTGTGTGTGGAGGCAGGGGGAGAGTTAGGGTGGTAGAACATTATTGGACCCTGACATTTCCATTTTCAGGTGTCTAAGAGTCCATTGAACTTCACCTTACTATAGAAATCTTCCCCAGAAGTTCAAATCTAACTTTCATTTTAATTAGCTTGGTGGAGAGTAATTTGAGCAAAACTTTTTTTCCCCCTGCAGTAAAATCTGAAATTATTAATGACAAGCTAGAAAGTAATAATTTCAAAATCCCGAAAAAAATATCTTTTGAACCATCTAAAATGAGGTGGGTTGATTTTCCTGTTCTTTCCTCCCTCCCCACCCCAGATGGGACTCAACAGTAATTGGCTTTTTCTGATGAAGTGGATAGAAGGTTGTGGCTGTTACTTTTCTTACAAGAACTGTTTCAAGTGGTCTGTGTCTGAAGTACTGGAGAGGATATAGATGAAAAAAGAGCTACAATTTTCCTTTACACTTTATATATAATATGTCATGTGCTAATGTCCTTTCTTTTATAAGCTTCATTTCCCAGGGCTTCTATTCTTCCCACCTCTATCATTTATAAAGAAAAATATTGGTGTAAACTAGCAGTAAATCATACCATTATCACAATCCTGGAATTAATGGTAGGGTGAGATTTCAAAAGCACTCAAGGTTGGCCTAACACTGGCCCCATTAAAGTCAGTGGTAAAACACCAAGGAGCAGAATTAGGCCAATGATGAGTACTTTTGAAAATGCTACTCACAATCACATAGTCTGTGATAACTATTTTATTTTGGACTTTGAAAGAGGGCTAGATTCTGATCTTTGGCACATGTAGAAGGGAGAGATGGTGCATCCTGACCACCAGATATAATTTTGAATAACTCAGAATGATCACTAGGCATATTATTGAGGAAATTTATTTTCTAAAGTTATATTGAATGGTACTCCAAGAGCCTTACAGTGCAAGAGTATTTTTCAGTGCTGATGGAGATGTTTGGACAGAGCCTGATTTGCTCCCCAACTTTAGTGGTATATGGTTTTATCTCATGCACCCCCTTCCCATTTTTCAGCAGCTTGCCCTAAAAGATTTTATTACCTTTGCCTAATTAATTTTCCTCTCCTCTCATTAAAAATACCAGACTTACTTGCAAAATACTGTCAGTGATACACCGCATTATTAAGTCAAAGATTGTTGTGTAATGTTAACATTACTGCTTTGTATTAATGTGCTGTTGATAATGTGATGTTCCTGTTCCATTTCCTGCATTATATCAGCCCTATCACTAGATGATCTGGTGGTCCCTTCTGGCCATAAAACCTCTGACCCTGATCATTCCTATGGCTTTTTCAAGCAAAGCATTTCTCTCAATCTGTCCATTTCCAAGCTTGAAGAGTTATTATCCAGGTATAACAGAGATGTTTTAAGGCATGTTTTCTCTGGAAAAAAAAATTAATTAATTTAGCTACCAAATCATCATAATCATCATAATAATAATAAATAATAATAAAAAAACCATGGGAGCCTGGCATATATTACTAATCTACTGCTTGCTAAGAATTTCACTTTGTAGGCAATTTGTTGAGAGGCATCTGAGAATTCTGTTATTTATAACAGTGTTATGATTCATTTATATTTTATGCAGACCTAGGAAATTTTATTCCCAATTGTCAAAAAGGAGGAAAAAAAAAACCTACAAAAAATCCTACCTATACGCAACTTGTGTTAACTATATATATGTTGTGTTACTATCATTCTTCAATTATAGGGGAAATCTACTGAAATCTGACTGACATCTCTAAAGTCTTAAAACATTTTAATGCCATTTCAGTTTACAAAGATTATAATTTTGTCTTTTCTTGTTTTTTAATTACAATTTGGCACCATTATGCTGGCTATTTAGCTATACTTTAGAAATGCCCCATTTCTTCAATTGGCAAACATTAGAAGTAGATCCTTTTAAAAGGAAGAATATTGAATGGTTCAAAATGTTATAGTGACACTACCTGAAGCCATAGTGATTTGCATCATTAGCTACAGAAAACTGTAAAATGTGTGTATATAAACAAAATAACATCCAACAAATCTGTGGTAAAAGAATACTATATAGTCTGCCAAACTGAGCACTCAAAATTAGGTAATGCTATATTTACAGTTGCCTAAGTAACTTTAATTCTCCCGCTTGTGCATCCATCCCGTACACTGAATGAGGTAGGGGTCCTGTGAAAAAACAGTATGTGATTATGTAATAAAATATTGTATCATAATAGGAGCTGGACTAAGATGTTTGGGCAATCATAAATTAGCATTTCCTAACTTTCAAGTGTTTGACTTGGCAACCTAAATAACATTCTATCACCATATTTTTTGCATGTAACTTTCTAGATTTTTTTAAGGGAAAAATAATTACATGTCACCATAACAACCTCTTCTCTAGTCATGTGTCATCAGGATTTAAACTCTCAACCATCAGCACCACAGCACAGACTGCTACTACGTGAGCTATAGGATTTAGTTATTAGCTATCAGAAGAGGGCCATTATCACAGAACAGGATAGACCACTTAGTGCGGGGGTTGGGGCTGAGTGTTGGTGTGGGAATCTGGCCTGTCTATCTCACTTTCTCTCCCTTACTTGGACAAAATACAGACATTTCCAAAACTGTTAGGAATATGCCTTCCCAGTGGTCTATTCAGTCCAGTAATTTGCTCTAGAGAGTGATCAATACCAGATGCTTCAGAGGAAGGTGGTAAAAGAATCATCATGATCCTAACCAGCTCACTTATTAAACTGAATAATTCTCTCTCCACATACCATCTCCTGCATCCAGAACGCAAGGAGATTTTTTGTTTCTCTAAGCAAGTTAAAGGGTGTATCTATTTAAAGCCAGCAAGTTAAAGAAGTATGGATTGGATGAATGGATTATAAGGTGGATAGAAAGCTGTCCAGATTATCAGGCTTAATGGGTAGTGATCAATGGCTCGTTGTCTAGTTGGCAGCCGTCATCAAGCGGAGTCAGTCCTGGGGCCGGTTTTGTTCAACATCTGTATTAATGATCTGGATGATGGGATTAATTGCACCCTGAGCAAATTTGCAGATGACACTAAGATGGTGGAAGAGGTAGATATGCTGGAGGGTAGGGATAGGGTCCAGAGTGACCTAGACAAATTGGAATATTGGGCCAAATTGGTGCTCAAATACCGTTTCCAGGTGTTCTAGGTGTTCGGGCCAGGAATCAGAAAAAAATGGCCACATCATCGAGGTAGGCAACTGCACATTCTCCCAATCCTGCTAGTAGACCATCTACCAGCCTTTGGAAGGTGGCGGGTGCATTTCGCAGTCCGAACGGAAGCACATTAAATTCATACACCCCTGCATGGGTGATGAAGGCTGACTTTTCTTTGGCAGGTTCATCTAGTGGTACTTGCCAGTACCCCTTGGTTAAATCTAATGTAGAGATGTACTGGGCACGTCCCAGTTTCTCCAATAGCTCATCGGTGCGTGGCATTGGGTAGTTGACGGGGCGAGTTACAGCATTTAGCTTTCGGTAGTCCACGCAAAAGTGTATTTCCCCATCTGGTTTGGGAACTAGAACCACTGGAGATGCCCATGCACTGGTAGAGGGGCGGATGATACCCATCTCCAGCATGTTTTCAATCTCCCATTTAATAGCAACTTGGGCATGAGGTGACACCCGGTAGGGTGGGGTTCTAATCGGGTGAGCATTACCTGTGTTAATGGTGTGGTACGTTTGCTCAGTCCGTCCTGGGTTGGCTGAGAACAAAGGGCCGAAGTGAGTGCACAGCTCCTTGATCTGTTGCCGCTGTAGACGTTCCAGGGTTGTGGAGAGGGTCACCTCTTCCACACCCCCATTTCTTTTTCCTTCATAGTAGACACCTTCAGGCCACTCAGCGTCATCCCCTCCCTGGGCTGTAAACTGACAAACCTGTAATTCTCTGGGATAAAAGGGCTTTAGAGAGTTAACATGGTACACTTTAGGCTTTAAGGAGGAATTAGGAAATGCTATGAGGTAGTTAACAGCTCCCAGGCGCTCCTGGACCGTGAATGGTCCTTCCCATGACGCTTCCATGTTATGGGCCTGTTGCGCCTTCAAGACCAGGACCTGGTCTCCTACCTTGAAGGATCGCTTTCTGGTATGTTTATCATACCAGACCTTTTGCTCTGCTTGAGCATCCTTTAGGTTCTCTTTAGCAAGGGCCCAAGAGTGTCGGAGGGTGCTTTGTAGGTTGCTTACAAAATCCAGAATGTTAGTTCCTGGAGAAGGCGTAAACCCCTCCCATTGTTGCTTCACCAACTGTAATGGCCCCTTAACCTCATGGCCATACACAAGCTCGAATGGTGAGAATCCTAAACTGGGATGTGGTACAGCCCTGTAGGCAAACAGCAACTGCTGCAACACTAGATCCCAATCATTGGAGTGTTCATTTAAGAATTTACGGATCATGGCCCCCAAAGTTCCATTAAACCTCTCCACCAGGCCATTAGTTTGGTGGTGGTACGGGGTGGCAACCAAGTGATGCACCCCATGAGCTTCCCACAGGTCTTTCATGGTCCCTGACTGGAAATTTGTTCCCGATTCTGTAAGAATGTCGGCGGGCCAACCTACCCTGGTAAAAATGTCAGTTAAGGCCTGACACACAGTTTTAGCCCTGGTGTTGCCTAGAGCTATTGCTTCCGGCCATCTGGTAGCAAAGTCCACAAAAGTCAGTATGTACTGCTTTCCTCTGGGGGTCTTCTTTGGGAAAGGACCCATAATATCCACAGCTACTCGCTGAAATGGGACCTCAATTATGGGAAGTGGCTGGAGAGGGGCCTTGACCTGGTCTTGGGGTTTTCCTACCTTTTGGCATACCTCACAAGACCGGACATAATTAGCAACGGCCTTGCCCATCCCCTCCCAGTCGAAGGACCTTCCCAACCTGTCTTTGCTTCTGTTTACCCCAGAATGGCCACTGGGATGATCATGGGCTAAGCTTAAGAGCTTTTCCCGGTACTTAGTTGGAACTACCAACCGTTTTTGAGGATGCCAGTCTTCCTGGTGTCCACCAGAAAGAATCTCCTTATATAAAAGTCCTTGTTCTACAACAAACCGGGATCGGTTAGCAGAACTGAGAGGCGGTGGGTCGCTCCCTGAAGAACAAAAAGAAAGTACACTATCTCTGTAATACCAGGATGGAACAATACACAGAGTCTAGCCTATAAACCTGGAGAGGATTCCCCCTCCCACTTTCTTTATCAGTAAAAGCAAAGTAACAGCAATAGAAATAAAGAGATTCCTTCAGCAAAACATACAATTGCAAATGTAGAAATAAACTTATAATACTAGTACGCCTTTTTAATACTCACTAGACTGAATAGATGAAAAATACTGCAGAAACCTGGGAGGACTTGATTAAGATGTCTGCACTCCCTTAGCTCCCAAGAGAGACTCTCCTCAAAACAAAGAACACAGAAAGAAAAAAAACTTCCCTCCACAGAGATTTGAAATTATCTTGTCCCTGATTGGTCCTCTGGTCAGGTGTTCATCAGGTACTGCTTGTTAACCCTTTACAGGTAAAAGAGGCCTTAACCCCTAACTAACTGTTTATGACAGTTCCTTATTCAGTGCTGGAATAAAGCAGCTCTTTCTGTGACAATTTACCATTTTCAGAGGACAACTCTAACCCCATGTTAATGCATGGGTCTAATTCTCACTCACAGGGAAAAAGTGCCACCAACAGTACTTCTTGTCCTTGAAGGTCTCCCATCCAGCTACTAACCAGGATTGACTCATCTTAATTTGACCTTTTAATGGTTTTATACTCCATGGTGATCCAGCAATTTGGATGCCAGTTTGGAAACAAACAAAAACACAACAACAAAGAGAGAGAAATTAGAGTATGCAGTTCATGAAACCAAAGAATTGTGAATAACAAAGAAAGGCTATTGCAGCATGGCTTGGAGAAAAAGATGACCATTTAGTTCTAAACAATGCTACAGTTAAGCATTGAACATTTTTGAATGAAATGATTTAATTTTGCTTCTCCCCCAATGAAAACTATAGCTGAATTGGCACTGGTCCAGCTTGTAAAAGTTTTGATGTATTCTGTAATCTCATTATAACTGAAGTAATAGTGGCAACGTTTCCAGACATGAGCCTGCTTGCATATTTAATTATGATATGTGGCCCATGAATCTAGTGTCACAGCTGTGATATTAATGTGTGATTATGATTTACAAGCTACTAAAAATACAATGGAATTGTGGGCCTTTGTCGTTCCCAAGAAACATGACTGTTCCAAGGCCAAATTGGCATAAAGTATCCAACTCTTTCCAGTGTCTACAAAATTTTGCAACAAGGGCAAATAAAAAAAAAGCAGTCTGTATAGACAATCTGGATAATAATATATATGCATGCAAAAGAGGTAGCTCCTGCAGAGAAAATATCCATCTTGTCTAGGCTAATTTTCCTCATCACTAAGAATGGGAGGGTTTACCATAAATCAAAATCAAGATAATTTCAGTTCGAGGAGAATCTGTTCCTGTGAAATTGACATGGAGCAGATGACAATGTTATATGGAAACCAGGCCAAAGAATGACAAACAAGGATTTAAATTACAGAGATTTATAAATGAAAACAGGAATTACCCATGCCCAGCAAGAAAGTCAGAAAAGAGGGGTAGGGATGGTAATACAAGAATCAAGTTATATGAGAAAATGAGGGTTTTGTAATCAGAACAGTTATGACAAGGGGGAAAAAAACTCTTTAAAGCGGAAATATGAAGCTATAGGATATGTGTTGGGAGGGGAATGGGGGTTGTACTGTTTCTTTTTAAAATGTATGTACCTTACAAAATAAGTCCTTTTTGTAAACATTGACATTGTGTATTTTGAATATATCTTGACCTAGCTGAAATTTAAGTTTCTAACAGAATAAGGGCTGGATCAAGCAAAACACTGAAGCAGATGCCTAATTTTAAGCAAGTGAGGACTCTCGTTGAAATCAATGCGACTGCTCAAATGCTTGGAGTTAGGCACATGCTCAAGTGCTTTGCTGGATCAAAGCCAAAGATTGCTCACTAAAATATAGAAATTATAATTGATTGTTAAAAATATAATAAGGCTTCAGACGCTTTTAAATATAATAATGCTTCAGATGCTTACATTTGTTTGTAATATTTAAATGCATTAAGGTTTTTTCCCTGGAAGAATTTATTTAATATTGATATATTACCTATCATCTGAGGATCACAAAGGATTTACAAACAACTCATGAAACTTCACAATACCCCTGTGATATTTTGCAAACATATTTACATAGAGATCACACATTTGACTTGCTTCCTGCAAAGTTTCTACTGGCTCTAATGTATGCCATGCTGTCAATCTGCTGTTGCCATCCTTTCTCATTTTGTAAATTTTTACATTCAGAATTTCAAAGTTTGAGTTTTTGAGGAAGAATTTTCAATTTGGATGATGGACAACATTTTTAAATCCATCCATCAATAGTTTTCTGTAGTGAAAAATGGTTTTTTTTTAAAGTAATCTTGGAAACTTATTGCAATTTTAAAATCCACTTTCTCTAGGTTCTAAAATTTTAAATTTTAAAATCCACTTTATCTAGAACTAAAATTGCTTTTCTGTTAATGAAAAACACCAAGAATTCTGAGACAAAGTACTTTGAGTCTTCCAGGATGTAAAGAGCAATCTCTACTGGCTTTAACAATGGCATGATTTTTTTTTTCAGACTTATCTGTCCCTTCTTTTTAAAACACTTCATTGACCCTCCCTCTAATTCTCCTCTCTTCTTGAGGCGCAACCCAACACCCATTATAGGGAAGTGAGAATCTTCCATTGATTTTAATAGGAGTTGGTACAAGACCTTTATGTGTCTCCTTAAAAGCAGTAATGAAAGCATCCAGGTACCATTTAAATCAATAAGAGAATGGGAGGGGTTTTTTTCATTGATTTGAATGGTAGTTGGATCAGGCTTCAAATGAGTTCAATCCTGCAAATTGCTAAGTACCCACAATTCTCTTTGAATCCCTGGTGGCCCATTGTACATTTACTAGAAGGTAGCTACTATACAAATAGTCCCATGCACAACAATATAACTTTTTTCAGAGATCAAGTGTGTTTTTCCAAGTAAAGAGTTCAAGTCCTTGAAATAAAGAAGACCTAAACCTGAATTGATATGCAAAGTATTAGAATAAAATGCATCAGGAATTATTAAGGAATGTATTATAGTCAATACAGTGAATTATAATAGATCATAGAAATGCAGGGCTGGAAGGGACCTCAAGAAGTCATTAGATCCAGTCCCCTGTGCTGAGGCTGGACCAAGTAAGCCTAAACCATCCCTGACTAGTGTTTGTCCACCCTATTCTTAAAAATCTCCAACGATGGAGTTTCACAACCTCCCTTGAAAACCTATTCTGGAGCGGACGTGCCAAACTTGTGAAAAAAATATAGAAATTGGACTTCTTTTTGGCTTAATTGTCTTGTGAGTTGCTTGTTGGCTAGTTTTGGCTTGTAGCTTGTTGGGCTTGTAGCTTGTTGCTTGTTGCTTATTTTTTTGATCAGCTCCCAGCAAGCAGGGCAAGGGGTGGTGGGAGAGTCAGGGGTGCACAGTGGGCCCACCACAGTCTCAGACTGCACTGGGGGATCTAGTCACATAGAGTGTTGGGGTTCTTAGGGATTGGTTTATTTTGGCCTTGTTTTGAAATGGGATTAGCTTGATTTTTTGTTTTATTGTGAAAGTTGGGGTGCTTATTTACTGTATGAAAGTTGGCAACTGTGTTTTGGAGCTTAACTAAGCATAGTTAGAAAGCTTTATCTAATATCTAACTTAAATCTCTGATTAGTTTTTGTCCTCTTGATCACTGTCCTCTTTATAACAGCCCTTACCATACTTGAAGAGAGTTATCAGATCCCCTTTCAGGCTTCTTTCCTCAAGACTAATTAAACATGCCCAGTTTTTTAAATCTTTCCTTATAGGTCAGGTTATATAGATGTTTTATCATTTTTATTGCTCTCCTCTGGACTCCCCAATTTTGTCCACATCTTTCCAAAAGTGTGGCATGCAGAACTGGACTCACCAGTGCTGAGTAGAGTGAGACCTCCTGCATCTTTTGTACAACACTCTTGTTAATACAATCCAGAATATTAGCTTTTTCATAGCTGTGCCATACTGTGGACTCTTATTCTATTTGTCATCCACTATAACACCTAGATTCTTTCCAGCAGCACCACCACCTAGCCAGAGATTCCCCATTTTGTAGCTATGCATTTGATTTTTCCTTCCTAAGTGAAGTATTTTGTACTTCTTTTTATTGAATTTTTGTCTTGGGAATTCAGACCAATTCTCCAATATTGTCAATTTTGAATTCTAATCCTGTCCTCCAAAGTGCTTATACCTCCAGATTATTGTCATCTGCAAAAATTATAAGCAGACTCATATATCTCTCCCCATTTGATCAAAGCTACAATCTGCTCTTTTAAGATTGGTTTATGGTCTCCCCCATTTGTGCAATTTCAGTGTTTTAATTGCACTCTTTGGAAGTCAAACAGAAAAACAAACCAAAAAAAATCTTTTTTTTTTAATTTGAGTTTCTCTCAGTAAATATTTCCACCCATAGGTGTCTCACTCTTCATTGGTGTTGTATAATGTAGTTAACCATGTGAGGGTGAGAGGAAAGTTTCTCTCCGTCCAATAGCAAGTGAAGTACAATATCTGCATGTTATATCAATAGTAGGAGTTGTCTTAACAGTTCCTAATAATTAGCTGTATGCTTCAGAGATAATCACATCTGTGTAAGTTGTAGAACAAATAGTACATCTTATAAACAACTTTTACTGAAACAGATTTTTAGTACTGCTCACCAGCCATGTTAGTGCTTAGAAACTGCGTGCAGCCTGTCCTAATAGGGTCTGACTTCTTTCTTTGTTGAGTCCCCGGATATAAAGTGTGCATACACGGCTTGCAACTATATTTTTTTCAAACAGCATTAATTAGAACTACAAAAAGACATGTTGAAACTTAAATACTTAAAATCAATATGATTCAGTTCCTAGCAGATGTTATTCACAGTACACATGTGGAAGATCCTTTTTGAAAACAATGCATGGGTAATTCCTAAGTCCCTTTTGTGTTGCTCTTTTCCTAGCACACTTGATCTCACTTTAAAGCCAGTGTACACTGCCTGACTAGTGTAAATACAAATCAGACCCATGGATTTTAGAAATCTTTGTATCCACAAATACTGTATTTTATTTATATTAATTTACATTTTCCAGAGCAACTGTCATGCCCTGTGAAATATTTTTGCTTTTATATGATTCTCTGCCATTATATTTTTAATCTGTTCTAAAAAAATAAAATTGGGATCTATTAGAAAGCACTATAATTTTTCCTGCAAAAATCACACTCTATACAGTCATCTCTCCGAAATTGTTTGTTTGCTTTTCTAATTGGGATATAGTATGACTTAGTGGATGCAGTATTGCACTGGTATACAGAAGACTTGGATTCTGCTCCCAATCCTGGTGTTGGGTGATCATGAGCAAATCACTTAATCTTTCTGTACTTCAGTTTCCCCACTGGTTATATGGATAAGAATATTGGTATCTTTTGTAATATAAAACAATAAAAAGCAGAAAGGCTTTTAAAAGGGAAAGAATTATTACATATGGGCTTAGAAACTCTGTCTTTCTCTGTGTTTGTCATACATCTAGACCAAGGTTTTCAAAAGTAACTAGTGATTTTAGGCATCTAAATTTTTGTCCTCTGTCCACTCTCTGCCCAATTCCTCATGAACTGGTTTTGCTAGGGTAGACAGCAACTATTTGCCACATTCATTTGGATACCAGCAACTGGATGCTCTACTGCAGTGGTGGGCAACCTGCGACCCGTCAGGGTAAACCGCTGACAAGCCGCGAGACAGTTTGTTTACATTGACCTTCTGCAGACACGGCCGCCCGCAGCTCCCATTGGCCGAGCATGGTGAACTGCTATCACTAGGAGCTGCGGGTGGCCGTGCCTGTGGACAGTCGATGTAAACAAACTGTCTCGCAGCCCACCAGCGGATTGCCCTGACGGGCTGCAGGTTGCCCACCACTGCTCTACTGTGTTGGTTTTACCCCACAGTAGTTGCAGAACTTTGCCCTAAATCTAAGTAATTGGCCCACAGAGATTGCACCAGTGCAAATGTTATATCACAGAGGTGTGCAGCTTTATAGGGATGCTCCTGCCACTCTCCCTCGCGGTAGCCAGCTCAGCAGGAAAATTGGGGCATAGGAAAACTTATAGGGGCATACCTACAACACCCATACACCACACGGATCCTTGGCTGTGATTTTGGCTCTTTGAGGTAGCTTTAATGTGTTATGACAGGGATGTCTTCTAGGCCTCCGTGCATTTTATTACAAATACAATTTAGAACAAAAATGGCATTAATATGTCTAAACAACTAATGGTGAAACTGTAGACATGATTGATTGATTAAATGTCTCACTCTCCTTCATGAAAGGCCTGGAAAGGTACTTGGGGTAAATTCCAGCGTAATGATGATAGCCTACAGATGTGAATGTGTTATTTTGTAAGTATTACTGTTATGACACTATAATCTGTCTTAATGTGTGATTTAGTCATTCATGTATGTACCCAAATATTCTAAATGACCTTAATAATGTAAAATCACCTTAAAGAAAATATCAAATTGTATGTAATTTGTTAATTAAGAATACACAGTGATTCTGCATTTGAACTTCAGACTTTGAAGCAAAGTATAATTATCTGCTTTGAACATGAAAGTGGTTTTTGCAGATTGCCCAGTGACAGACTGTAAAGCTAGCATCTTGGATGTTTGTATAGAAAGGAAATCTCTGGTGGACTACAAATCAAAATTTATTTTTTACTGGTGTTCTGCAGCCAATCCAAATCTTGCCACAAAGGTTAGAATATCTGCATTACACTTCACAAAGACTGTTCAGTATAATGGAACACTGTTTATGCTCCCTACCACTGAAGAATGAGGTTTTGGTTTTGTTATATATTCAGGGGCAGAGTTAAGCTTGTGGGGAATTAGTGTGTTATTGTGGAAGTGCAGCTCCACTGCAGCCATAGCTATAAAGGGATTTTAATCACTCCATGCTTGTTTATCATCTGCAGTTGGGAAAAGATGGAAGCATATTCCATCACCACATTATGCACAGGTATTTTCTAAATAATTAATTGCCCCTCTCCCATGTTTCCTAGGATAAAGGATCTATATGTGATTAATTGTAACTGATTTTGATAATACTTCTGAATAGCAAGTACAGTTACAGTGAGCTGTTTAATTACTAACCTATTAAAGCTGGTTGAAATTTTCAAACACAGAGTGTCAGATTGGATTTTTTTGGTTGAAGATTTCTATGAAAATGAAAAATATATATAAATATATATATTTTTGCAACATTTTTTCTTAATATATTTATCAAAATTCCATTGAAAATATCAAAATGATCACTGACATATTTTTAGTAACAAAATCCCCACTTTTTGATAAAACTACTTACTGAAACCCTGGTTTTGGAAAATAAAACTTTTTGATAATCACTTTGATAACATTTCAGATAACATGTTAGAATTACAACTTTGATTTTTTAGAAAAATTGAAAAAAGAATTAAAAGGGGTCTTTTGAACCCTGCAAAATGGAACCAATTAAAAAGAGTCCATCTCTCCACCGCATTTTTGACCAGATGTTAATCTATCTTGATTATGTATTAATAATTTCTCTCTCTTGAATTTTCTCTTTGATCTTATTCTTAATAATCTGAAGCACCCTCCTCATTGTATAATGTTTGTATATTTGCCATTCAGTATGCTCCTTTTAAGAATTTTAGATTTCTGCATTGTCTTCATTTGTGTGTCGACCCTATTGTAATAAGAAATGGAGACCAAATCCTGAGTTCTTACTGTCTTCTTTTCTCATTTAAGTGAATGGAAAATGTACATGAATAAGGTCTGAATGAAGTCAGTAAAAAGTTCAGGATTTAGCCATATTTTCTCTTAGCCCTGGTCTACACTATGAGTTTAGGTTGAATTTAGCAGTATTGGATCGATTTAACCCTGAAACCCATCCACACGACGAAGCCATTTTTGTCGATGTAAAGGGCTCTTAAAATCGATTTTCTGTACTCCTCCCTGATGTGGGAGGATTAGTGCTGAAATCGATCCTGCTGGATCAAATTTCGGGTAGTGTAGATGCAATTCGACGATATTGGCCTCCGGGAGCTATCCCAGAGTGCTTCATTGTGACCACTCTGGACAGCACTCTCAACTCTGCACTAGCCAGATAGACAGGAAAAGCCTTGCAAACTTTTGAATGAGCTCCAGCATGGACTGAACAGGCGGTTCTGCATCTGATCGCTGTATGGGGAGACAAAACAATGCTGTCCGAACTCCATTGCAAAAGACAAAATGCCGGAATATTTGAAAATATCTCCAAGGGCATGAAGGACAGAGGTTATAACAGGGACCCGCAGTGGTGCTGCGTGAAACTTAAGGAGCTCAGGCAAGCCTACCAAAGAACCAGAGAGGCAAACGACCACTACGGGTCAGAGTCCCAGACATAGAAGCTCAGCTTCTATGATGAGCTGCATGCCATTTTAGGGAGTGCCCCTACAATTACCCCACCCCTGTGCTTCCCTCCTCCCGCACCCCTCCCAGGCTACCTTGGCAGTTATCCCCCCATTAGTGTGATGAATTAAAAAAGAATATATGAATTTGAAACAACAATGACTTTATTGCCTGTGCAAGCAGAGATCAAAGGGGGAAGAGTAGGGCGGTTGGCTTATAGGGAAGTAGAGTGAACCAAGGGGGCAGGTTTTCATCAAGGAGAAACAAACAGAACTTTCACTCCATAGCCTGGCCAGTCATGAAACTGGTTTTCAAAGCTTCTCTGATGCACAGGGCGCCTTGCTGTGCTCATCTAACCCTCCTGTTGTCTGGCTGCGCGTAATCAGTGGCCAAGCAATTTGCCTCAACCTCCCACCCCACCATAAACATCTCCCCCTTACTCTCACAGATATTGTGGAGCACACAGAAAGCAGTAATAATGATGGGAATATTGGTTTCACTGAGATCTGTCCGAATCAGTAAACTGCGCCAGTGAGCTTTTAAACGTCCGAAGGCACATTCTACCACCATTCTGCACTTGCTCAGCCTATAGTTGAACTGCTCCTTAATACTGTCCAGGCTTCATGAGCCATGGGAGCAAGGGGTAGGCTGGGGTAGGTGCGACTGCGTGGTGCTGCTGACGGGGAATGCAGCCTGAGGCAGAAGCCTCCAACTGGCATGATATTCTAGGCAGGACTGAATCTCCATTAGGCAAAACTTAAAGAAGAGAATGACCTGCAGTCATTCCCATTTTTGTCCAGGTGCCCCCGACTGACCTCACCGAGGCCAGCCAGGGGCACCCATGTCTGCCCAGGTGCCCTCAACCAACCTAACTGAGGTCAGCCAGGAGCACCCATGGGACAACGACAATGGTTACCAGTTGTATTGTACCGTCTGCGTTCCGCAAGTTGAGGCGAGGGGTTGCTGCTGTGTAGCACAGCAGTACCGCATCTGTCAACAGCACCCAGGTGTCATATGGTGACAGTGAGCTGAGTGGGCTCCATCCTTGCCATGGTATGTCATCTGCACGGGTAACTCAGGAAAAAAGTCGATAAACGATTTTTTGCCGTTGCTTTCATGGAGGGAGGGAGGCCTGACGACATGTATCCAGAACCACCTGCGACAATGTTTTGCCACATCAGGCATTGGGAGCTCAACCCAGAATTCCAGTGGGTGGCAGATACTGTGGGAACTGTGAGCGCTAGCCTCAGTACTGTGGACACACACCGCCGACTTAATGCACTTAGTGGGGACACACACAATCGACTGTATCAAATCAATTTCTAAAAAAATTGACTTCTATTCAATCAACCTAATTTCGTAGTGTAGACATACCCTTAATTTAGTAAATACCTGGATCACCTTATGGAGATTAGGACCAACCAAACATCACTATTTTGGCTGCATTATTAGTGTGGCAGGTGAGTATATGATCTAATTGGAAATATGGTGGAGGAGTAAGTTGTACATTATAAACCTTCTGTTACAGAATGGAATTTGAAGGCCAAATCCTCAGCTGGTGTAAATCAACATAGTTTCACTGATTTCTGTGGAACACAGAGGATTAACACTAGCTGAGAATCTGACTCTGAATCTGTTCCATCATATCTACATAATTTGTTACCTACAGGATTACCAGAAAGTTTGTACAAAGTTCACTAAGGACCAGAATTTCAAAACAGCTCATTGAGTGCTGAGTACTTTAGAAAATCTGGCCTTTTAAAGTCCCTACATGGGAGCTTCCTCCACCCCCTCCCTTTTGAAAATCTGGACCAACTATGGGTGCTGCACACTTGAAAATCTTGGTTGTGAACTCTCTTAAAAATCTGGCCCCACTTCACCAACATTGATTGCTCCTTATGGCATGCCATGTTTAACATGCTGTGGTATGATTTTGTGCACAACAGCCTAACTGCCTAAACAGCACTGATAGATTGAAGGAAGACTACTAATTTCTATAAGTATGCTGATCTATGCTTAGTTATTACATTTGTGTGGAGCAAGTGTGCTAATGACTGCATAATGTGTATGTACCGCAATGAGATTTTACTTAGGTCTGTTTAAAAGTTTAATTGTAGACAGCTGCCTGGGTTGTGATGATGGACAGATGATGCTTAGTGTCTTATTACTAATTGAATGTCCAAGAGGGGCTTGTGCTGATTTTAAATTGTTTACTTCAATTTTCTCCAAGAAGAGAAATTGAACCATCATCAGCCACTGTTACAACTAATGAATTGGTGCCATGGTTTTTACTTTGCATGCCAATCAAATACTAGATAAGCACAAGCTGATGCTAGGATTATGGGACATTTATTAATCACATAAACTAAGTTTATTCTTACTACTAATAATACTTTGCACATATAGACCTTCTTTTATCGGAGGACCTCAAAGCCCTTTACAAAGGTGGGTAAGTTATGAGTCCCAATTTACAGATGGGGAATCTAACGCACAGTGAGACTAATTGACTTGACCCAGGGAACACACAAACAGAATGCAGGACTTCTGACTTCCGGAACCCTGCTCTAACCACTAGCCAAAACCATAAAGTTTTGCTGCCAAGCCAGTAACAGGGGGCCTGGCCTCATGTCTGATGCTACAGTATACAATGAAGCTAATTTGATTTAGAGTACAACCTGTACATATAGTGTTATTGCTAGGTGAGAAGCATAAATAATGCAGAACTATGTTAACAGAATTAAGGAAAGCTGTGTTAGAAAAGCTGTGGCAGATTGGAACTATATCACAGTTTAGCACATCAGAACTTTATGAAAACATAGATTTGCTTGTTTGTAGAACTCACAAGTATTTTGGATATTAAAGAGCTGATATACATTTGCTACAGTAGGTGAAATTGAGCAAATACTGACAATCATAGTGTTGGAGAACTGGCAGTACAACAGTTTGTCAATCACAGAATACTTTAAATAACCATAAAATTTGGGATAGCCATATTTGCTAGCAAGTAATAGGCACAGTCAGTAAAAGTAAACAAAAAAAAAGTTTCATTTATTTTAGCCTAATATAGAAAATTCCAAATAAGTTTGATACTAGATGTGATGGATGAACCAAATTACTTTTGGTGTATTTAATGGCATCTCCTAATGCAGCCCTTGGAATGTTTCTGGCTCCATGTCTCTATTTTATTTGGGAGGTATTAAGTTGCAGACCTTTGAGCTCACTGGCTCAGCACCTCCAGCTTGCTAGGGTGATGACAAAACAACCCTTTCTGAGCTCACTAGCTCATTAACTCTACCATATAGGCAGAAGTAACGGCATACACCTCTATGCGCTCACTGGTTCAATACTCACTTTAATGTTAAGGTCCAGGTCTTTGAGGCCATGTCATGACCAGGATATGGGCAGTCAGGCCTAGTGATCAGAACAACAGTTGGAAGCCAGGAGGCAGGCCAGGAGATCATAGTCTGAGACAGTTCCAAAGGGCAGCCAAAGCATCAGGAGACAGGCAGAGTCAGGTTACCAGATCAGAGTCAGGCAGTAGGAACAAATAGCACAGGGAGGACCCAGTTACATAGACAACTTCCCGTTTCTCTGATTGGTTCCTTGCTTCTATTTAAACCAATCAGGACCTTTAATGGGGTCCCTTAAGTGTGGGACCCTTAATGAATGGGGGAGGCAACCTAGTGACAGAAGATGTGGAAAAAGCTGAAGTACTCAATGCTTTTTTTGCTGCGGTCTTCACAGACAGGGTCAGCTCTCACACTGCTGTCCTGGGCAACACAGTATGGGGAGGAGGTGAGCAGCCCTCAGTGGTGAAAGAACAGGTTAAGGACTATTTAGAAAAGCTGGACATTCACAAGACCATGGGTCCACATCTAATACATCTGAGGGTGCTGAGGGAATAGGCTGATGTGATTGCAGAGCCATTGGCCATTATCTTTGAAAATTCGTGCTGATCGGGGAGGTCCTGGATGACTGGAAAAAAGCTAATGTAGTGCCCATCTTTTAAAAAGGGAAGAAGGAGAACCCGGGGAACTACAAACTGCTCAGCCTTACCTCAGTCCCTGGAAAAATCATGGAGTAGATCCTCAAGGAAACCATTTTGAAGCACTTGGAGGGGAGGAAGGTGATCAGGAACAGTCAACATGGATTCACCACGGGCAAGTTATGCCAGACCAACCTGATTGCCTTCTATGATGAGATAACTGGCTCTATGGATATGAGGAAAGCAGTGGACATGATATATCTTAACTTTAGCAAAGCTTTTCATATGGTCTCCCACAGTATTCTTGCCAGCAAATTAAAAAAGTATGGATTGGATGAATGGACTATAAGGTGGATAGTAAGCTGGCTAGATTGTCAGGTTCAAGAGGTAGTGATCAATGGCTTGATATCTAGTTGGCAGCCGGTATCAAGTGGAGTACCTCAAGGGTCGGTCCGGGGGCAGGTTTTGTTCAACATCTTTATTAATGATCTGGATGATGGGATGGACTGCACCCTCAGCAAGTTCGCAGAAGACATTAAGCTGGGGGGGAGAGGTAGATATGCTGGAGTGTAGGGATAGAGTCCAGAGTGACCTAGACAAATTGGAGGATTGGGCCAAAAGAGTCCTGCACTTAGGACGGAAGAATCCCATGCACCGCTACAGGCTGGGGACTGACTGTCTATGCAGCAATTCTACAGAAAAGGACTACAGTGGATGCGAAGCTGGATATGAGTCAGCAGGGTGCCCTTGTGGCCAAGAAGGCTAACAGCATATTGGGCTGCATTAGTAGGAACTTTGCCAGCAGATCCAGGGAAGTGATTATTCCCCTCTATTCGGCACTGGGGAAGCCACATCTGGAGTATTGCATCCAGTTTATGACCCCCCGCTACAGAACGTATGTGGACAAGTTGGGGAGAGTCCAGCGGAGGGCAACAGAAATGATCAGGGAGCTGGGGCACATAACTTATGAGGAGAGGCTGAGGGAACTGGGCTTGTTTAGTCTGGGGGGAGAGGGGATTTGATAGCAGCCTTCAACTACCTGGGGGGTGGGGTTTCCAAAGAGGTTGGAGCTCAGCTGTTCTCAGTAGTGGCAGATGACAGAACAAGGAGCAATGGTCTCAAGTTGCAGTGGGGGAGGTCTAGTTTGGATATTAGGAAACACTATTTCACTAGGAGGGTGGTGAAGCACTGAATAGGTTACCTAGGGAGGTGATGGAATCTCCGTCCTTAGAGGTTTTTAAGGCCCGGCTTGACAAAGACCTGGCTGGGATGATTTAATTGGCTTTGAGCAGGGGATTGGACTAGATGACCTCCTGAGGTCTCTTCCAACCCTAATCTTCTATGATTCTATGACCCACAGAGTTCCACCAGTCAGATCCCAGGTCCTCTGTCACAGTTGAGAGTTGAGTTCTGGAGATTAACACGTCACTGGGTGGTGGGTTGGAATGTACTGGTTCCAAAAACCCCAATCCACAGCACAGGTTATGGAACTAGGGGTGATGGGGCTGCTGCCACACCATCTGGCTTGCAGTGGTTTCAATTATATACAGGGTTTAAAGTTTGGTTTAAAGGCTCTCAGCACCCCACTATAAAAATTGTTCCTGCATCTCTGATCCACAGGGCTTTAAGACCTACGGCCCCTGACAGGGCACTGGCTGAGTACCTTTAGCTCAGTGAGCTGACTTCAATGTACACATTTCTGTAAGGACACAATTTCTGGAGCATGCTGCTCTCTTGTCAGCATCTCTAGGAGCTCATTAGATCAGCACCTTTTGCTTGCTAGGATGATGATCTGTGGGTCCAGGTCATTATGAAATCACTGGCTGAGCATTTCTAACATGATGGCCTGAAGCCATGCTACAGGGTGGGTTTTTTTTGTTTTTTGTTTGGGAGGGGTTATGGGCTCAGAAATGACTAAGCTCTGAAGAGAACTCTGCACGTATGTTTCTGGTGGCTTGAGACCAGCATTGCAGAAAAACTTCAGACTGTAATCACTCAAGTGAGTTTGAAAAACCTGGGATTGGTTCTGGCCAGTTTTTGATTGTTGGCAGCTGTGGCTGCATGTGTACCCAACAGAAGTGGTGAAAGGATATAAGCAGAGCTGATTTTGCCATTTAGTGTCCATACTTGAGGATCACCATATTTTGCAGGAATTGTACATATATTAAATGTAGTATACTCTCTCTGTGTGTATGATTAATTATAAAAGTATATATGGTGTGTGAACCACTTGTTTTTCCCCCTAAAAATGGAAATAACCCACTCCTCAAATCTCTGTGAAACTGCTTGTTTTGAATTTTGTCTCTTTGGTTTCATGATCTGACTATTGTTATGAGCTGGGTGAAAGCTTGTTATGGGTTGACCTAAAACCCCTTTCAAACTGATATGTTACAACCATCTTAAGGGGCCACACCTAAAACAAAGGCTAATAGAATCTGCTCAGAAACTTGAACCAGGTGGACCTTGGGTTCAACTAGTTATTGTGACCAGGTGGGTGATGTATGGGAGCTGTGAGAGAAGACACAGAAACTGAGAACAGAGAAGAACAGGTAGAGCGGGCTTGTCTACACTTGAAATGCTACAGTGACACTGTTGCTGTGCTTCAGTGTAGACATTACCTATGCCAACAGACAGGGTTCTCCCATTAGTGTAGGTAACCTCCTCCCCAAGGGATAGTAGGTAGGTCAACAGAAGAATTGAGAGGCTAATGGAGAGGATATTACACCTCTACCCTGATATAATGCTGTCCTTAGGAGCCAAAAAATCTTACCACATTATAGGTGAAACTACGTTATATCGAACTTTCTTTGATCTGCTGGAGTGCACAGCCCCACTCCCCTGGAGCACTGCTTTACCGTGTTATATTCAAATTTGTGTTATATCGGGTTGCATTATAGCGGGGTAGAGGTGTACTTGGTATGTTCTCTCAGCCTGACTTTTATACCTAGATGATATCCTGGTGCAGGCTAAAACATTTGAACAGGAACTAAAACATTTAGAAATGGCCTGTGATAAACCGAAGGTGTCCAATTTGAAATTGAACCCAAAGACATGTGAGTTGGTCCAAAAAGAGGTACTCTACCTTGGGTACACAATTAGCGAGTAAGGATTTCTACTGACAAAAAGAAAGCAGGTTGTACACAGCTGGCCAACTCCCCAGAGTGCAGAGTTTTATAGGGCTCGACTCCTATTAAAATGGGTTCATTTGTGGATTTGCCAATATTGCAAAACCACTGCAATGATTGGGTGAGAAAGAAAAACATTTTCAGTGGTGATCAGAGTATGTTGCAGCATTTTCAGAGCTGAAAAAGTCGCTGGTGACTACTCCTGTCTTGTCCTAGCTACATTTCTAAACCCCTTTGATATTGGATACAGGTGCTAGTTCTTATAGTATGGAGGAAGTACTGAACAAGAACACAGGGGACTTGAGAGTGTGGTAGCTTACTATAACAAAAGTCTAACTTCTCCTGAGACAAATGATTGCACCATACAAAGGAACTGCTAGCAGTGGTTACATTTATAGAATATTTTCATCACTATTTATCGAGAAGGAAGGAAATGGTCAGGACAGACCATGCTTCCCTGCAGTGACTTTTTAAATCCAGGATTTCTAAGGCACAGCTTTCCAGATGGTTGGAGAAACTTCAGTGCTATGATTTCACAGGGACAGACCACAGGGCCGCCCAGAGAATTCCGGGGGCCCGGGGTCTTCGGCGGCGGGGGGCCCCCGGTCAGGGGCGGCTCTAGACCCGAGCGCGCCGAAGACCTGGGGGGCGGCATTTGGCTCCGGTTGAGCTCCCTCAGGTATGCCTGCGGCAGGTCGACCGGAGCCCGGGACGAGTGACTGCGGCGGGTGCCGCGGCTCCGCTTGACCTGCCGCAGTCATGCCTGCGGGAGGTCCAGCCGAGCCGCGGGACGAGCGCCCCCTCCGCAGTCATGCCTGCGGCAGGTCCACTCGTCCCGGGCTCCGGTGGACCTGCCGCAGTCATGCCTGCGGGAGCTCAACCGGAACCGCAGGGGCCCCAGAAAACATTCGTGGGGGCCCCTGCGGGACGCGGGGCCTGGGGAAAATTGCCCCTCTTGCCCCCCCCTCTGGGCGGCCCTGTCAGACCAGGCCTGGCCATTAGTATAGTGTTTTTGCCAGTCCAGATGGCCTTGTTGGGAGGCTAATTGAAAACATAGCCTTAAGTGGGAGAACAAGCAATTAGTTATTTGTAGGGATGGGTGTGCCTCTCTTTCTCTAATTCGCAGAAGTGTTCATGTTCTTAGTTCACCCACTGGAACAATGGGGATGAGGTTGCAGGAAGGGATCCCAGGCTAACTAAAAACTTCCCAAAGAGAGGATCCTGAGATCAGGTTAATGTGTGATTGGAAAATCAACTGGCAAATGCAGCCAACCTTGAATGTAGTGTCCCCTCACCATACTATAGGAAAAGCATTCTGGTCACAATGTAGAAGCTTGGAATTTAAAGATGAAATTTTACATGGGAGAAACCAGCAATTGATGGATATAGATACCAGCAGGTTATACCAGCTACAATGAAAAAGGAGCTCTGAGATTATGACATGATCTTAAAACTACTGGACATCTTGGGGTTGCAAAAACTTTACTCAAGTGAAGGCAGAATTTGTACTGGTTAAAATGCAGGCAGGATGTAGAAGATTGGTGCATGAAATATGATGTGTGTGTTTCAAAGAAGCTTATCCTCCTCCACCAAAATTCGGAGAGCAGCTTTGAAGCAGTATTTTGTGGGTTCACCAATGGAGTGCATTGTCATTTGTGTTCTTGAGCCCTTGCCTAAGACAGAGGCTGGCAATCAATACTTGCTGGTAGCAATGGACTCCTTCACAAAATGGCCTTAAGCGTACCCAATAAGAAATTAAAAGGCTGTGACAGTGCCTGGGATCATAGTGAATCAAATTCTTCACCAGGTTTGTGGTCCTGGATTAGTTACACAGAGATCGAGGCAGAAACTTTGAATCCAAACTGTTTCAACAGGTTTGTGAGATTCTAGGGGCACACAAACTTGCACTACCCCAAGGCATCCACAATCTGATGGGATGGTAGAAAGTTTCAGAAGGTCTCTGAGAGTTCAGTTGGCTGCCTTTGTAGAACATTAAAGGCACTTGGACCAGCATATCCTTTTCAGGCTTATAGAATAACACTCAGTGAGAGTACTAAGTCTACCCCAGCACTCCTTGCGTTTGGGTGTGAGCTAAGGACTCCAGGAAACCTCTTGCATGGAGTTCCAGAAGAGGAACAAAGGGATTCAAACTATTTGGACTATCTAGAAATCCTACAACAAAAATTGCTAGGGAAAAATATGACGTTAGTCTCTGACAAAATGAAAAGGCAGTATGATATAAGGTCATATGGGGGAGACTCTTAAAAGAGGGAACCAGGTCTGGTTCCACAATCCTAGAAGAGAGGAGGGTAGGAGCCTTAAACTCAGTAAATCTTGGGAGGGAGCCTGTACAGTATTGATCCAAATCGGTGAAGCAGTGTAAGTTTGAGTCAAAGTTTTCCGGAGGACCATCTAAAGTGGTGTCAGGGGGACAGGATTTCAGCATTGCTGTTCTCTGAATCTAAGTCTGGGAAAGTTGTGACAGTAATGAGTCCCCCAGTTGAACAGAATGGGCTGGAACTGTCACAGCCAGCAAGTTCCTCTGAAATATTAGACACGTCCCAGGACACACTGAAAGAAAATCCAGGGAGAGAAAAGACCCAGAGAGATTTGGTTAGGAATAAAATTATTTGAGGTTGGTGATGTGAACTCTTCCGACAGAAATACACTGTGCATATGTGAAGCTTGTATCATTTGTAATTTGTTAATATATTTTTTCTGTTTGGGATGGGTTATATGGTGTCACCACTTTGAGCCTTATCAAATCAATGAGGTGTGGGGGGTGTTAAGAGCAGGATGAAACATTTTTATGGTTTGAGTTAGAACCTCATTCAGGCTGATGTGTGAACAAGTACCACATTGAGATGATTGTAGGAGACAATTAAGGGGCTAAAGCAAAGCCAAATAGGGTCTTCCCAGAAACTAACTCCAGGTGGCGGAGTTTTCGACTGGTTATTGTCACCAGGTCTGTGGATGTGGGGGCTGTGAGAACAGACAAGAAGCGAGAGGGGCAAGAAAGCCTAGCTATAGCCTGTGAACACTGTGTGTGACCCTGGAAAAAGCGTGAGAGCATGGTTTGGGGTCTGTTGGCTAAAGAAGCTTGAGCCTGTGTAAGCTAAGAAACTATTCCATTTGTTCTTGGATCCTTCTGTGTTCAGATACAAAACACTTTGTACATTCTTTGTAAATAAACCTAATGACATCAAAGGAATACCTATCACCAGATTTCACTCTCAACTGGAACATCCCCAGGGCCCCCAAATTTGAATAGCTTCTTGGGTCGACAATGGGACAATAATATAAATGCATTGTTCTTTGAGGCCAGATCTGAGTCCCATCTAAGTAAATGGATATCTTTTTGTTAACCTCAGTTGGTGTTGTTTGAGACCCAGAGCCTGCTTTCAAATACTCCTTCTCAAGAATCCACATTTGAATTCAACAGTCAGTACAAGATTTCCATTCTTTCAGCATGACTAGTGAGATGTAGATACTGACAGTAGACATTTACCTGTATGTCTGTGTAAAGCACTCTGTGTTCCTCTTTTGCATATTCTAATTTATGTGGTTAAAAATAAATTACAATGTTCTATTTGCTCGAGCAGATTGTGCATATTAATTCCCCTATTCTATAGCACTTGCTGCTAAATAATGCTAATTTATTATTTATTTGCATAATAAAATATCCATGTAGGTTTTGGCTGTTGCAGTGACTCTTGAAAGGAGATCAAACTGTGGTCACTGCAATATTTCCTTATTACTGACTGTTTGCAAAGTGTGATGAGTAGATACAAAATTTTATTGCATTTCAGCTACACTATTCAGAAGACTGGGGAGTGGAAGACCTGCAACATTTTTGGCTCTTAGAACAATAGTCCTTTTTTCTCTTGTCCTGGGCACGTGTGACATTTTCTTTTTAAATATGAGACATTGGAAGGCAAATAACTGTAAATCCTGAACTAGTCAAAGGACTGTCTTCTTAACATTGTTTTTATTGTTTCTTCTGGAAATGGCACTTAGAAAGAAATCATTGTGTAGGCCCAATTAGATCCTTTAGGCAGATCATTTCTCAGTCACTGGGGTAATGAATCTCCATTTGTTCACAATGTTGTATTCAACCTTCAGTGTCAAAACAAACAGGAATTCATTGCCACAGCTAAGACACACTGAATTGTTTGTTCATATTTTTCTGGGGAATCTTTTTTAATCTTCATATATTTTTACAATAAGGAACGCTGTTTAGTGAGGAGGAAACTGTTGGGATCATAAAGCAGAAGGCAGAAGACTTTTAAGCCTACTGAATTTTCTGAAATGTCTCATTTCCCAGGCTTTAGAAATTAATTTGGCATTTAAAAAAAGATGAAGATGGATCTATTTGTTTTCCACTTTCCAGTCTACTTATTTCATTATCTTTGTTTAAAGTATTGTGAATACATTAGGATGAAAGGCTGAAGTTTTGTTTATTCCATAGGCAAGAAATGTTAAAGTAGAGTTAAAAGCTGAAAGTGGAAATCAGGCTGAATGGGAGCTTCCATTTGCCACCAAGGTCCTTAAGCTTATCCCTTTCTTCTTTGGTTTTAGTAGGCGCTTCAGCAACAAGCCTATTTAGGCTCATTGGAAGTGCTGATGGACATGTTAGGACTAACTGGATCGCAAGCAGGCTTATCATGGAAACTCAATTGTGTTGTTAACTATGAGGAATGTACTGCCCCTCCATAATAAATATTCTGAATGTTAGAGTGAAAACTTAAATGCTATGGTGTGTTTTAAGCATGTTTTTTATACATGTTTATAAGTCACAGTTCAGGGAAGTGCACAGTTGTCAGCAAAATCAAGTTATAATGTGTCTTTGAAAGTATTGTTTCTAGGTGGAGATATGTATTAATTTAGATAAAATATCTGAGTCTAAATAGTCAAAGGTGTTACCATGACCCCCACGTCTGTCAAACATTAAATAGTTTTTATTAAGGTTTGGGGTTTGGTATATGGAGACTTCAGCCTGCTTAGTACCTTGAAAAATACCATTAAAATCCTTGTTAACCTTTTATTAAAAATACAGCAAAAGAAGGAAAAACAGTGAAAGGATTTCAAATGTAAAGTATTAAGTAAGGCTTTGATTTTGGCAACATTCCTTGTTCCCTTTCCTTCTAGCTGGAAAGAGTATTTACCTTCCCCCCCCCCCCCCCCCGACCCAAACAAACAAATACAATCTTGTTTGCCAGTCTCTTGGGATATGTCTATGCTGCTATAAAAGACCTGCAACATGGCTGGGTTGGTCCAGGGCAGCTGACTGGAGCTCCCTGGGGCTATGCAATTGCAGTGTAGACTTTCAGGCTCATGCTGGAGTGCAGGCAGCCACGCAGCTGAAGCACCACAAGCCTGAATTAGCTGATCTGGTGCCATGGGTTTTTTATCAGTGTGTACTGTGACAGACCCAGACCAGTGGGGTACAGGATTCTGGTAGAGGGCAAATATACTGGTCACTGGATGAGTAGTTTTCTGTTCCCTGAGTGACCAGAGCAGGGGCTGCACTAGAGTAATCAGGAACCTGCTAGAACCAGTTAAGGCAGACAGGCTGATTAGAACACCTGCAGCCAATCAAGGCAGGCTAATCAAGGCACCTGGGTTTAAAAAGGAGCTCACTCCAGTCAGGCGGGAGGGAGACAGAGGAGAGGAAGTGCATGTGAGGAGCTGGGAGCAAGAGGCACAAGGAGCTGAGAGTGAGAGGGTGTGCTGCTAGAGGACTAAGGAGTACAAGTGTTATCAGACACCAGGAGGAAGGTCCTGTGGTGAGGATAAAGAAGATGTTTGGAGGAGGCTATGGGGAAGTAGCCCAGGGAGTTGTAGCTGTCATGCAGCTGTTACAGGAGGCCCTATAGACAGCTGCAATCCACAGGGCCCTGGGCTGGAACCCGGAGTAGAAGGCGGGCCTGGGTTCCCCCCAAACCTCCCAACTCCTGATCAGACACAGGAGAAGTTGACCCAGACTGTGGGGAAGATCACTGCCAATAAGCGCAGGACCCATCAGAGTAGAGGAGGAACTTTGTCACAGTACATACCCTGAGATGCTGTTGTGGCGGGAGGGGGGAAGAAAAACAGTTAGTTGAAACTGGCCTCAGCCATTTTTATTGATGTTACGGTCCAGTCTTGCTTCCTAGAAGGCAAAACAAGAGCAACACACACAAAAGGGGAAATAAGAGAACAGCAAAGCTAGAAAATGCAGCTTCTGTCTCTGGCGTTGACTCTCACTTGCAGCCTCACTGCTGGAAAAATACAAGCATGGCAAATGGTTTTATCAGTCACTCTGAGACCTAGCAAACTTGTACCAGCATCGGACTATTTAGGGCATTGCTTTTAGCATCCTTTCTCATCACAGGCTTATGGTAGTGTTACAAAAGGTAGATTTTGGCTGGCTAAGCCAGACTCTTATTAGATGGAAGGAAAAAAGAAAACAAGAAGAAATAACGTGGGGAAGAGAAGGGACACACCCAGGATTGTGGAGGGAGTGTCAGAAGTGAGAAAGACTCCCATCCCACTGGTGGTCAGAATTCAGCTGGAGACAGTGATGTCATCTGTATCCCTCTCTCTGGCCTGGTCTGGTCAAGACATCTCTAGGGATTATGACAATGAAGGCACAATAGTGTTATGCTGGATCCCAGGGTTCCAGGAGATGGTTGGGAGGGCAGCCGTGATGTTCCTACCAGTTCTTTCAGTCTGCCTGCATAACAATGGCTTCCATTTCCCTCAAAATCTCTTCTTTTAATGACCCCCCAAAACAGTGATGTGTATAATAGCCCACCCCTTCATTATTTTGTGTATCAATTAGTCCTAATTTGCAATACACCAGTTTTGATTCACTGATTTATGATCCCCCACTTCTCTTGTTTACCAGGCATAACCTTAAAACAGCCATCAAATTATATCAGCAGACCTTTTTGCTCGTACCGATTTAGGCTTTGACTCCCTTTTGTACCTTTCCTCATCAACATTTATTGTTTTAGGTTATTGTGACATTTTATGAACTTTCACTCAGTTTTCACAGTTGAGCTCCCAATTAGGGTAAATTGGTAGGCCCAGTTATCATAACATAATACAAATAATAAATTCAATAGACAGAATAGATAGGAAAATAGTGACTATAATGTGTATTGTATAATGTGTCATTTTTATTAAATTCAGACTACAGCATTATATTTCTGTGGCAACCAATTTCCTGAATACAGGGTGTAAAACATCAGTTAACAGCAACATCTCAAAGGTCAGATTTGTCCTTGGGATCAATTTCAACATCCTACAGAACCATTATCTTAACAATGGCATCTTTCCAGTTAGCTTGTTTTTCTTTGTTGCCCTGCCAGTCATTGCTGGTGTTTCCTCCTCCAGAAGTTTTTAAAACTACCACTGCTAAAGTACATTCAAGACTTTCTTTATCATTGGCATTTAGTGGTTCCAACCCCATGTCTTGCACTAAAGTAATCTACAATCTTAAACAATTTCCCACAGTCAACAGACATGTTTGCCAATCACAACTTGTCTTTCCATTGCAGTTGTACCCTACTAAGCCTCTATGACAAAAGACCCCTTACGTTTGAGAGGGCTTTTCTAAATCCATGCAACACTGATGAATGAAGAGCAGAAGGACTTCTATGCTGCATGCACTGCACTGCGACTTTCCTTTGAGGCAGACAAAACAGAATTTTGCTTTTTGTGTACAGTTTTCATAATTTAAGAGTGATTCATCCAGCTTATTTAGAGAATGTACCTTAAGTGTCTGAGTGTCCCCAGCGTGCGTTTGCGCGCACACACACATACTTTAAAACAGAGAACTTTTTTTTTTATTCATGTGTGGGCCAACTCATCTGCTGTGAGTACCACATTCTATGCCTTTGTTTTTACTTGAGCTCTCGTAAGCCCTAATCCAGTGAAGCACGTCAGTCTATTGGACAATACTCATGCTTAAAGTCTAACATATTCTGGGACAGTGGAATTGGTGGGATGAGGGGTTTAGCACCTCCACAATGGAAATATTGGTGGATTAATGTATGTTTCCACTCTCCAAATGTTTTCTGCCCCCGCAATATCTTGCAGAGGCCAAAGGAGGACCTAACTATGTTTCCAGACATGGGGGACGGGGAGAGAGCAGATGCAATAGTGGGATCTCAAGGATGGGCTGGGGCTGCTGCTGCAGTGAAGAAGGTTGGGCCTGCCACCAGGGAGCAGGTAGGAATAGCTCTCCCCTTTCCTTCTTCCAGACAAGAGTCCCAGCTGAGACACTCGGAAGAAGCAAGTGCACCAGCTGACAGGGTGAGGTGGGGGACAGGGTACCGCGATGTGGATGGAAGGTAGTGGGGGTTGGTGCACTGGGTGCCAGCTGCTCAGGGGGGCCAGAGCACAAGGTACCAGCACCAGCCAATTAGGTATGGCAGTAGAAGCTGCTGGGATGTCCATTCTTAGCCTGTATCCAGCTGCCTCTCCCTACTGAGTCTCAGTAGTTCTTCTTAGACCACCTCTTATCCCTCTTCCCACATGCACAGCGAGCTTTACACCCCAACACATTTATAAGCATTTTGCTAGATTGGGGCCCTACAGCATGTGCTTCCCACAGCTGTATGTGTTCCATTTGTATATGTGGCATACTGAGGCATGATGGATTCTATAGGCTTACAGAAAAAAAAAGTGTAATTTCCTCTTTATTGATGATAAACTTAAGTCAACCCGTGTAGGATACTAAAGGTAACGTGCGCTTACAGTTAAATAAATATGAACCCTCTAAGACCAGTGGCCGAACTTTCTCTGTGGAGGGTCCCCATATTAGGAATTAAATCTTTGCAGTAGTCCACAAGAGCCCGAGTTTAGCAACCTTCAGAGCAACAAGTTATAAGGCCCGTTTGTTTTGTTTAGAATTTTATTTGACTGATTCATTCTTCTTGTACCATAATATTTTGTTTTTACAATTCTGTTCTTGCTAACTGGTGTTTAATCTATCTCTGCAATTGGAGCACTGAACAGCCATAGAAATAGCATCTAAATACTTACATAATATAAGTTGACACATTATAAGTTCATTGCACTTTTTTCAATTTTTCCATTGTTGTTTTCTTTACTGTTTTTGTGCTAATCCAGTAAAGCAAAATCTGTTCTTTATGAGCATTAGAATAATCGAGAAACAGGAATAGGAATTCCTCTGTCTCACATAAAAAAAATATACTAGTCAGATAGAAACTATCAAAAAGGACTACACATCTTTCCAATCAAATGCTGCTTGCATGTTGAGTCTTGCTGCACTTCTCCCACATTCTGCAAATCAGACTTTATAGTATATATCTCATGTCAAGTATTTCATCTGAGTGTCTAGGTGGCAAAAATCCTCCCCTAGGCTAATGGCTAAAGTATCCTCTCTGGTTTTAGCAATCCCTTCCATAAATGGGAAGGACAAGAGGATCCATATGTAGTGCTGCTTACACTTCCTGAGCACAGTGGGTTCAGGGCATGCTGTGCAGTAAGCAATATTGCATACTCCAGGAAGGATGTTTTTGCAGAAACCAGGGTATGGTTAAAGTCTTGTTTAGAAAATCGATGTTGGGAAAACACAAAGGCTAGATTTACAGAAGGACTTAAGGTCCTAACTGTCACTTTCAGTGCCTAAATTCCAGAATCAGGCCCCACTGAAAGTCACATAACCCCCACTCAGTTGCCACTGGACCCTCTAGGTACCTGAACTCACTTGGCACCTAGATTTTTTTTTTGAGTAAAGAGTACCTTAGGCATCTGTGTTTCTGCTTGAGCACATGCACACTGCAGCCCCACACCAGATGTCCAGATTGCCAAAGCCCCAGAGCGGTGCGTGAGCTGGGGGAAGATAGGCATTCCTCTGCCTCATTCACATGCAAACCCTGATCCAGTAAACATGCACAGAGCTTGGTGACCTTACAAAAACCAAGGAAGAAGAGCACTCATGACTTTTAGCCAGTATTTATGGTAATTACATGGGATGTTAGAGATGCCTGCTTCAAGTTCCCACCCTCCTCATGATTCTTTGTCCTCATTGGACCAGAGAGAGAGAAAACGTGAGAATGATACTATTGCCTGGTGGTTAGAGCATTCACCTGAGGGGTGGGAGACCCAGGTTCCATTCCCCTGACTCCAGTAACTTCCTTTATTTAACCACAGGAGAATAGCTTCAGTGGGATCAACTGAGGGAATCCCAAATAGAATATCCTATTTTCCACTGGTTAGGAAAATCACCTGAGAGATAACAGATTCCTGTTCAAATCCCTTCCCCTCAGAAAAAGGGGAGACTTGAATTTGGGGTCTCCCACATCCTACATGTGTACCCTAACCACTGGGCTAAAAGTTACAAAGGAAGTCCTCCTCCTCCTCCCGGGATCTTCTGCATGGCTTCTTGCAAAAATGGTTTTGGTGCCCAACTTCAAGAGAAAGTTTGTAGCTGATAATCCCAGCCAGGATTTAGGTGCCAAACTCCCTGAGAGGGACTGGTCTTAGCATGCATCCCTGACCTTAGTATCTCCCATTGGCTAGCTTAGGTGAGGAGTCTCCTAGCATGCTGACTTTTGTGAATTCTATTGAGTCACCTATTTTTCCCCATTCATTGTATAAGGAGAGCCTAGGTGTTGAACTTAGGCTTCATGTATCCCAGTGATTTTTATAGGTGCCTAAAAGTTAGGTGCTAGGATGCTCAGTGTCTCACATCTGTGATTCTTTGTGAATCTAGCCCAAAGTGACTAACAATTTTGGGTGCCCCAGTGTTTCAGTAATGCGGTACAGGAATCTCTGACTGATGCCTTTCAACACTGCACTGAAGGAGTAGGCCTGAAGTACAGAACCGATGGGAAACTATTCCATCTGAGGCGACTGCATGCCATCACCAAGGTGAAGGAAACTGTACTTCGAGACTTTCTCTTTGCCGATGATTGTGCTCTGAATGCTAGTACAGAGCCAGAAATGCAAGCCAGTATGGACAAGTTTTCATCTGCATGCAACAACTTCAGCCTCACCGTTAACATCAAGAAGACTGAGGTCATGCACCAGCCAGCTCCCCACACTCTGTACTCAGAACCGTCCATCACTGTAAATGGACAGAGACTTCAGGCAGTGGACCACTTCATGTACCTGGGCAGTACCCTTTCTCGAGCAGTGTCAATTGATGATGAAGTAAAGTGCAGAATTGCTAAAGCCAGCTCTGCATTTGGCCGATTGTGCTCCAACATCTGGGAACGTCAAGGGATCAGCCTACCAACGAGGCTGAAGGTCTACTGAGCAGTGGTGCTTCCAACTCTGCTGTATGCCTGCGAGACGTGGACTGTCTATCGGAGTCATGCACGAAGGCTCAATCACTTCCACATTTCCTGTCTGCGAAAGCTTGTTAAAATCAGATGGCAGGACAAAGTGCCCGATACTGAAGTCCTTATCAGAGCCAGTCTGCCGTCAGTTCACACACTGCTGATGAGAGCCCAGACCAGATGGGCCGGACATGTCGTGAGAATGTCAGACGAGCGCATTCCTAAACAGCTCTTCTACGGAGAACTCGCCCAGGGAAAGCGCTCCCATGGAGGACAAAAGAAGCGGTTCAAGGACACGCTGAAGACCTCTCTGAAGTCCCTTGAGATTAACACCGCCACACGGGAAACCCTCGCACTGAACCGTCCAGCATGGCTCAGCCTCATTCACACAGGCAGTAATACCTCTGAGGCGAGGCGTACTGCTGAGGCTGAAAGAAAGCGTGAGCTGCGCAAGTCCAGAGCTGCCCACACATCATTGACAGTGCCATCACATGTCTGACGTGTGACAGGACGTTCCATGCTCGAATCAGACTGATCAGTCATCTTCGGACACACAGAGTCCGAATGAGTTATTGAGGTCTTCATCGACAACGATGGACGAACATCATCATCACAGGAATCTCTTAATGCCAACTGGCAAGGGACACACAAAGGGTACATAGGAGTTAGAGATCTCCTGGGTCTGGTATGCACATTCTCATTAACCAAAGAGTGTCATGTGAGGTCTCAAATAAAAGGCAGTATTATTCTGATCATCGATATTATGAAATGCATGTATGGATGTTGTGTAAGGAGTTATGTATTTGCACAGAAAATTCAGTTTATTAAGGTCTGGTCACCAGCAAAGGTTAAAAAAACAACAACAAGTCTTGTTTTAAACAAAAACCATATATTTGTCTGTTTACGTGTAAATTAAGTATTACATGGTTCACATTGGGTAGCCTCTCCCCAGTCTGGACAGAAAGGGAGAAAAATAACAGGAAGAAGTAAACAGTAGGGTGTGGAGGGAAGAACTCTCTCTCTTGAGGTGCACATCATAGGTTTGCTTTAATATATTGGCGGGAGACAAGGAAAACACCCTTCATCTAAGAGATAATTGGACAGTGAGTTGCTTCATTAAAGAGGTGTCTCAGCCATGCTTGTTTGAAAGTGCTGGGGAGAACTTTGGTGAGAGAAGCTTCTCTAGACAGGTGGATAACTTGTCAGTTAAGTTTAATTTCTAGAAAGCATATTATGTTTTTTTATATATAACCATTTGTTTCCAATATTCTCACTATCACCTGAATTTCTGTGTTCTGATAATAAACTTATTCTTATTTTCACTGTACATATATCTAAGTGCTGTGGTGTTAAGTAAAGTGCTTATCCTGAGTTGAATCTTATAAGCTGTTGTGTACTGTTTTTCTGGGAACAAGCAAGTTTGGCGGTAATGTGAGTGTTCAGTAGACAGGGGCTGGGTGCTACAAGAGATGCTCTGAAGAATCGCGGGCTATTCTGTGCCTTTTGCTAACCCACACACAGAGAAAGTGAGGCCTGTGGAGGCCTGGAAGGTAGTGTTTGTGTTTCTACAGGCTGGAGTTTTCAGTTTGCTGATCCACAGCAGGCACAGACCAGACTTCCTGATGAGGTGCCTCACAACCTTGGGTACACCTAGGGAGGATCACAAGTACCCAACTGCAAAACCTTAAAGAAGCCTGAAAGTGCTGATCCATCTTGTCCTCCAGAAATCAGGCCCCAATGAAGTGAGTTATGTTGGGACTCAAAATCACTAGATAATAATTGGCTAATTATGCCTCACACATTCTAATGAGCGTACATTTGTTCACAATTTTATTGTTTTCCAAATCTGTCTTCTGTAGTTTTGGGAGAAAGTAACAAGATGAAAACATTAATTAATATTCTTTGCAGACAACATAAGCATTAGCCTTATGGCACCCACTGACTTTAATGGAACTTGAAAGGTTGAAACTGTCTTGTTCAGTCAAATTAAAAATCAGCTATTGGGAATAAAAAATGAGCCATCCTTTTCTACTGGGCACCATGATCTGCTAAATGTCCTCTGACAGATGGGTCTGGCTGCCTGTAATCAGAACCCATGGTAATTAGCTATCAAAACCTTTATTTTGTATAAATTTAAAATAATGACTTTGCATTACTTGTTGTGTGGATCTTGATATTCCATGCTACTGACATGCTGTGATATGACCTAGGGGATAATGTTGGCAATGTCAAGTATTATGACAGCAAACGTATGGCAATCAGAGTTACGTTATCTTAATGTGGGCTGGTGATGTACGTGTTTTAGTGTATCTAATTTAAAATGGGAATCAAGCAGGGCTGTGTGAGCCCAGCAAGATTACATTTATCAAGGGGATTGCGAATTCAGTTTGCTTGTGGGGACTGGAACTGAATCAATTCCTGTATGTTTTCTTAGATCTCTAAGCTGATCCACAACTACTTACAGCTGTTTCCGCCCTCCCACCTTCCCTAGCCCCATTTTACCCCATCTAACAAATCCCAGAAAGCCCCTTTGATATTAGATAATTGCAAGAAGATTCCAAGGGCTTATTGGATCAGAAGGAATGGGGAGAACAAAGTAGGCCAGTGAGTATGAGGAAAGTTCACTGAGATTCCAAAATTGGTGAGCAACCTCAGCTTTTATTCACTGAATTTTCAAAAGAAAGGACTGACGTTCATTAATTCAGGTGTCACTCAAACCCAGACCTGAATTTAGAATACTTTGCAGGTCAACTCAAGCATGTCACACAGCTCTACACTAAAGAAAAGAATAGGGAGAAAATATGAAAAAAAAATAGTAACAGTTCGGCGATGGTGACCATGTTACTGCCCCTGATTGGATAAGAATTGCACTGTTAATTTTATTACTCCTCATGTTGGAATATTTCTTTGTCTCATCCACCTGCTAAGGTCTTGTCTTTCAGAGTGTAACTAAGCTCTTTAGCTAAATCAACATTTTCCAAATTTTAAGTTCTCAACCATTTTTTTATTGAAAATTTTTATGGAAAAAATCCCTCAATTTTTTGATTGAAAATCCCTACCGAGCTTCTCTACATTTTATTGAAGTTTTGATTAAGGAGTTCACACTATTTTTTTTTCTTTAGCCTTGCACAGTGGAATCCTAGCCTGGGTTGGCCTCTAGACAATACCACAATATAAATGTTAAATAATAATAATAAATTTAGTATATGAACTGTTTGGAGAGAACAATAGATATGTGTGTGTGGTGTGTGATTTGATTTTGTAAATTGACCATGAGCATGTCGCAAATGTGTACATGTACGTTGCATGTTTTGTCAGAACTTAATTTACCTTATGGATTACTCATGAGCCACTGTGAATATTGCTTTAAATATTCCTATTTGTAATTTGAAAGGCTTGAATGATTAGATAGGATGTCTTTTTCCCTGATTGGACAAGTATATACCTTAGATTAGATGCAAATACTCTGGATAATGAATACAAAATGTGCTTCTTTCTTGTATACATTCTTCAAACTATGCTTAAAATTCATTGGTGATTCCTGCCAGTAAACTTTTTCTCTAGAATATTAATGTAAACCAAAAAAAGAGAAGGTCCCAGATGTCTTAGTATCTTTACTTGAAGATTTTAACAAATATTTGGAAACTTTTTTTGCAGTTTTTGTTCAGTTTGTCATATTTATTTGGTTTGGGGGGGAGGCAGTGATATTTAAAGAATATGCAGAACTGCAAAAAAACCATTATCAAGCAAAGGTAATTTTTTTTCCCACAATCATTCTTTGCCTCCATTTTTTTTAATGGGATAGGTTGTGATGTGTGAGTGTGAATATGGGGATATTCATAGTTTTTCTGGTATCTTATCATAGCTGTGTAAGGAAGTTATACTGTGTCACCTCCACCCAACATCTCACAAACATGATGCTAAGGAGAGAGACTATATCATTTTTATCCCTATGTGTTCCTTAACACTGTTGTTTGCTTTGAATTCTATAAAACATGTTTGTGAAAAATTAGATGAAATGGTGAAGAAAGATGACAGCAATCATTATCTTTTATCAGGCCATATAACTTGTTCCTAATATTTGTATTCTGGCCCATTTACCACTCTGATTGTTCTAATAGAGGTTGGGCTTTTTGCTAGTTAGCTATTGGGAGAAGTCCATTGTAGAATGAAATGTTCTTCCACTTTTATCTGTTCTATCTGAAGTGGATGTCCACTGTATGAACAAAGATGCCAGTAAATTCTGACAGGAAGCTATGGCACTGTACTTTTGTTAAAATTCTGTGATAAATCTCAAGGCCATTTTAAAAGCTGAGAGGTGACAGTTGAAGGTGGTAGACTCCAAGATTTTATAACTCATGAAAATTAGCAATACATTGAGGGACAAAGGAGGAGCAGGTAGAGTAGTCTGAGTTTGATATTGTTCCATCCTCTTTGTAAACTACATTTAAGAGATTTTCTCTGCTTTATATACAAAAAAAATGTTAAAAATTAATTAAAGTTCTGGTGTCTCTACTGAATATCAATAAGGATAGTAATTAGTGCCAGTTGCAGTGGTGGCTCTGTCCATTTGTCTACTTTGGCACAGGGAACAGAACTGCATCTACCTAAGACACAATAATTAACTAATCATTAACTATATGTTTAAAAAAGAGAATGTCAGATGAAAGCATTAAAGTTATCCTCTTAAAGTGATCTATATGCTATTTATAGTCTTTGTCATAGCCAGTTATATTATCTTGTGAGACTAGGGCAATGCCAAGATGAGCAACTCTGCCCTCAAAAGTGTGAAAATCTGTTTGTACAATAATACCAGCTCAGTAATTATAAGATGAAATAGGTAGGGTGATTATAACATTTATAGTAGGACCATTGCTTGTTTTCTTATTTTCTTGTGTATACTAGTATCAATAATTCTCAAGGGGGCCTAATCCAAAGTCCATTGACGTCACTAGGAGGCCTTCCATGACTTCAGAGGGCTTTGGGTCAGGCCCTAGTTCTACTGAACAGATCTCTCAGAGGTGCAACTATCAATGTCCTTAATTTAGTTTAAAAGATGGCACATCTTCATTCTTCTTTGCTTACTTTTCTAAAGGTGAAGATTCTGGTTGCAGTGGTGCCTGCTTCTGTCTTTGTGGTGGAGTGCAGCAGAGGGGAATTGCAGAGAAGAAATTTCCATTCCAAAATGAAATAATGAATTAGAACCTAGAAGATATGGACTGTGAACTGGGTGATTTATTACTCCATTTGCAGTAATTTGTGACTTTTGAGTGGATTCCAAGGGTCACAAATTAAAAAGTGTACAGCATCCTTCTACCCTGCTGTCATAAAACCTAGTGATTTGCTTTTTACATTCTTTCAACATCCATAAAAAACATAAATGTTTGAAGTTTCCAGAACAGGAATTTAAAATTTAATGTTGTATCCATAGGAGCAAAATTCAAGCAACAATAACAGTTCGGTTAGCTTATAAATATAATTTAGTAAACATCTTGGGAAGAATTAAAATTCTAACAAATCTGTTTTATTAAAGGATATAAAATGTGTGACCATAAAAGCAAAGGTTAACATTACAGCTGAAATGTGGTGTTTCAACATGCCCAGTCTATTTAGACATTACAGCCTGAGTACACTGAAAAACAATGCATTTTACAGTAATTTATCCTATTCTGTGATTAGATGGACAATCTGGAGCCCTGTTATAAACCCACAAAATCTAGTAAACTGAGAATTAAAGTTAAAAGTCCATCCTTAGACGTAAATTATAGATCAAACCTACTTGCAGGTAATTTCAGTAACAATGTTATGTAACACCATGTACTGTTTGGAGATCTAAGAATGCCTATCCTTAGGGGAGAAGTTTGCTTCTTAGACTATGTTAACACTTAAATCGCTACAGCTGCAGCTCTTGCATACACCTGGGGTCCCCCAATTTTTTTCCTGCATTACCCCATTTTGACACTTACTTTTTCCTGTGACCCCAGACAGCAACAAAGCAACATAGTGATCAAGAAATGTACACATTAAGTGCTTTATTTAATGTGCTCTAACATGACACATGAGCTTGTGAGTTACAACACAGCTTCTTGAAGTTCGGCCATGGTCTTCGGCCGTATTTCAGGGAGGGTAATAAACCTTGCCGCCAAAAACAGAAACACCCACCGCCGAAATACCACCAAAGACCGTCTGCGACTGAAGGATTCTCCACCGAATTGCCGCCGAAGACCAAGAAACAAAATATTGGGACAAATGGAGTCCTGACCGTACTCTGGTCGGGACACGGGACAAACTCCTCAAAATTGGGAGAGTCCCATTATTGGGACGTCTGGTCACCCTAACTCAATTGCAGGAAACTTCAATGAGCTGTTCGATTTCAGCTGCTGGCAAATCCATGGCATCAGGCTTGCACTGAAAGGGATTTCTCACCCAATCATCTTTGTCATGTCCAAGTTGGAGGAAAAATGCAAACTGTTCCTCAAATTGGCTGAGATACTCAGCCATCACCTGTATGGGAAGCTGAATAATTTGTCAGTCTGGAACTTGCAGCACAGAGACAGTGACTTACAATGATTTTTTATCGAGTGCCAACAGAGTCCTCAAGGTGGCATAAATGAAGATATGGGCCTTGTCTTGAGGTGTTTACAAGCTACTGCAGATGTACATCTAAGTAAAGGTTAGCACAGACTCCTATCAGCTCAGGCAGTGAGGATGCTCTGTTGATAATGCTGGTGCCCACAGATGAGGATCTTCTGGATTCAGGTATCTCACCTGGATGTTTGCCCAGATGGATGGTGCAAATGGCAAAATGGTAACAGCCTAGCCACCTCTGCACAGCCAACATGCCTGGACCTGCTCCACAAACACTGCATCAGGAGACTGCCATTTTACAATATGTTAGCCTCCACACAACATGACTTTGCATGTACAAAGGCTGTCATTTTGATGTACAAAGTGGCAGCCTCCCCACAGTGGGTCCTCGCATGCACCATATGTGTGGGGTCATGCAGTGTGGAGGCTGCCATTTTGTAAATCAAAATGCTGGCTTCTCGGCACAGCATTTGAGGATCAGGTCTGGACATGTTCAGGGCATCATCTTGCAGGCCATTCTGGCCTATTGGACTCGTGACCCTATCTGCTGATGGCACAACCCCATTTGGAGTCATGACACACAGTTTGGGAAACACTGGTATAGACATTCACTGTAGAGACTGGTGGAGTTCTTCCATCATTGTAGTTAATCTACTTCCCTGAGAGGTTGTCATAAAAAGATAGTTAAGGGTTAAAGTCTCTTTTTTACCTGTAAAGGGTTAACAAGCTCAGTAACTTGATGAATACCTGACCAGAGGACCAATCAAGGGACAGGATAATTTCAAATCACTGTGGAGGGAAGGCTTTGTCTGTGTTCTTTGTTTGAGTTGTGTGCTCTCTTTGGATCTAAGAGAGGCCAGACATGTCTCCAAGTTCTCCTGGAGTATTTCCTACTATCCAGTATAGTGAGTATTAGAAAGGCGAATTAGTCTTATAATTTGATTTCTACATTTGCAATTGTGTGTTTGCTGGAGAAATATCTTTATTTCTGTTTGCTGTTACTTTGATTATTCTGAGAACGGAGTGGGGAGGGGAGAGCCTCTCCAGGTTTATAAGTTAGACCCTGTATTTTTGCATCCTGGTATTACAGAGATAGTGTACTTTCTTTTGTTCTTTTAATAAACTCTTTTCTTTTTAGGACTTGATTGATTCTTCTCTTGGTTGCATTTCAAGGGAAGGGGAGGGGGAGGTGAGTCCCTCTTTGTGTTGAGTCAAGGATTTGACTCGGTGTGTAATCTCTCCGGAGCAGGCTGGAGAGGGGGAAGCAGGGGAGGGGAACTGGCTGTTTCTCTCTCTCTGGTAAGATTCAAGGGGTTTGAATCTGGGTTCCCCAGGGGAAGTTTGGGGGACAGGCAGTGTGTTACCCACTTTAAACTTAACTGGTGGCAGCAGAACTGGATCTAGACTAGGATTAGTTTAGAGGAGCCCATGCAGGTCCCCATCTTGGAACCCAAAAGCTCCAAGTGGGGGAATAAACCTATGACAGAGGTGGTAACTAGGTTGTACGTTTTTAGCCCTTATTGTTATAGAGAGAAGCTAGAAAATGTTAACCAGGACCACTTCAAATCTTGAAAGCAAATTAAAAGAACCTCAGCCATTGTTTAATTTTTTTTCATGATTCTTAAGCCAGCCACATGATTTTTGGAGGCCCTGACACCTGATTTTTTGAAATAACTACTATGAACCTTCTCTTTCACTGACCATTTTAAACATTTCACAAAGATGTGGCTCTTTCATCTACTCCTATCCACACTCCCGGCTCCTCACTTCATTTAACTCCATTGACAAATCCTTTTAGGTAGGTACAGCTTGCTTCTTCCACCTTCAACATTAGGAAGAAAAATAGAAAGAACGTAGGAACAAAGGTTGAGATTTTTCCAAGCCGACCAGGGTCTGTGGTCAAATAAATCTAATTGTGGTGGTCATGTGGCTGAATTCTTCAATTGGCTTTGCAAATCTTAAACAAAAAAAGAAAATTAAAAATCATTAGCATCATCATGGAGGCTACTTAGACATACCTTAAAAGGGCCGTAGAAGCCATGCATGTACTTAAACAAAAGAAAAAATAGTTTTGTTACAGAATTTTTTCAAGACAAAAAATGTAAAAATAAAATAAAATAATAATAATAATAATCAAACGGAAATCCAGTTCAAATGAAGCCAGTGGAAAAGAACAAAATATTATGGTAGCTGCAACAGGGCTTGGGTGGCCGGGCAGCCTATTGGTTAGATCACCTGGCTCTGTCTCAGCCCGTTGCTGGCTGAGTGGCCTCAGCCTTTAGGGCTGTGCGGGGGGGAGGGTCCAGGGATTTGGACCCTCCTTCTCCAATGGGCCCCAGCCCAGTGCCCTGTGTAGGTGAACCCTTGAACAAGGGGGTTGATGTTCCTCCCGGCAGGGAGTCAGAATCCACTGCCCTGGTCTACTTCCTACTAATCTGTTCAAGTTTGGGGCATGACCCCTGTAGTCCAATCTACGGGGTGGCTTGTTTCCCACAGGATTCCCTCTGGGGTCTGGATGGTGCTTTGCTGCAGTCCAGGTTCCTTCATTTGGATCAGCCACAAGCTGGTGAGGATGAGCCCCACAACGTCTCTGGGGTTTGCTCAGTCAGTTACCTCCCATGCTGGGGGTTCCTCTGCAATCTCCTTTGGCTGAGAAACCAGAGCTTCCTTCCAGGTGGCTGCCTGGCTGGAAGGCCTGTGCTCCACCTCTTCAGTCAGGGAGACAGCCAGCTCCTGCCTCTTCACCAGTCTGTCCTGAATTGAGCCAGGCTGCCATCTTTTATCCCCCCTCCAAGCCTGGCATTGGCTGCAGGCATAGTGGGGTGGGGGTAGGTTAGCTGGGCCCAAAGGCTTTCTTTAACCCCTTCTGTCCTGGCTGGCAGTTTCTCTGCTTCATCACAGTAGGTTAAATACCAGATGGAAACTGATTATTAATGCACCAGATTTTTTGTTACTTATCTACCTACCTACATTTGTTATTACAGGGCCCCATCACCATAGTATCGGAGCACCTCACAATCTTTAATGTATTTATCCTCAAAACCCACTTGTGAGGTAGGTAGGGAAGTACAGATAGGTAAATGTATAGAAAGCCACATTTTTAAAGGTCTTTAGTTGCCTAAATATGCAGATAGGACCAGGTGGGATTTCCAGGGCCCATTGAAAATCCCACTAGACACCCGTCTATCATCAAGTAACTAAATATCTTTGAAAATCTGGTCCTGAGAGACTAAATGACTTGTCCAAAGGTTCAGTTAGTACTTGCATACAATACTGATATGTGTGGAGTTTTTTTAATGTCTCGCAGCCATGTGACATGGAGATTACTGGGGGCAGGGAGGAGGAAGAGAGAGAGAGAAATTAATAGTGAAACAGCTAGTAAAAAGTCTCAGTAGGATGGTGCAAAAGTGTTCTAAATTGGACTGAATCATGTTTTCTCACTTAATCTCCAACCCATCAAAGCCAAATGAATCAACAGTTGCTTTTAAACTTACAGAATCTGACTCCACAACAGTTATTTCCTGTGGGAGATAAATGTTTCATAAAACTCAAACTGAGAAAAGTTTATAAAGCATGCTCCTCAAAGAGGAATAGGCCTTTCATTACATGTGATGGCACAGGGAACTGGTGATACTAAGAGGCAATTTAACAGGAGCTAGGTCAAATTTATTTCCCTGGAAGTGGATGTATATTTGAAGAAAGAATGTGAAGGTTGTAAACAGGTTCAGCAGTTTGTTTTTGAGGCAACTTTGTTTTACTCCTTATAGCACTGTGGAATTGGGTGATCAAGGTGGTAAACTATTAAGCAATCAATTAAGGTTTTGTGTCATTCTCAGTAATTCATTATACCACAAAAGCAGTCCAAGTGTTTAATGTGATAACAAGTGAGAACATTTAATTCAAGACATTGGACATACACTTTTTTTCTGGGTTACTCTTTATTTGCTGATTAACATTCAGTAGCTCTGGAAGAAGCACTGAGTCATGCAATAAATACACTTTACACTGTAAAGAATCAATATGCAGCCCTTATTAGGGGTTAAAGTAAGAAGCAGTGCAGCTCCATCTCCTCCATTGAAAAGAGAGGGACAGTTCCCCTATTTTCCCTGTCTCTGTGAAATCCCCCCTCCTGTCTTGTTGCTAAAAAGAAGAGTCATTAGGCGAGAATCAGAGTTGGAAGAAGGAAGAGGAGTTAGTCTCTCTGGGGAGTTCCTGGAGCTTCTAGCCTTTGTTGCCAGTAGCGAGAGCAGCACCACCATTAACTATTGAAAGAGACGATTTCTCAGCTAGCGGTGCCTTATTTTACACTTCCCTTCTTCTACAGCAAACTCTGTAAGCCACTATCTTTCCCTCTTCTCCACAGGAAGTGGAGGAAACTCCTCTCCAAGGTTAAGAAGAATCCTTAGTGCAATGGTTCTTCTCAACCAAGGGTACACGAACCCCTGGGGGTACATCAACTCATCTAGATATTTCCCTAGTTTTACAACAGGCTACAGAAAAAGCACTAGCAAATTCAGTACAAACTAAAATTTCATACAGATAATGACTTGTTTATAGTGCTCTATATACTGTACACTGAAATGTAAGTACAATATTTATATTCCAGTTGATTTATTTTATAATTATATGGTAAAAATGAGAGAGAAGCAATTTCCAGTAATACACTTCTGTGTTTTCATGTCTGATTTTGTAAGCAAGTAGTTTTAAAATGAGGTGAAACTAGGGGGTAGGCAAGACAAATCAGCCTTCTGAAAGGGGGACAGTAATCTGGAAAGGTTAAGAGCCACTGCCTTAGTGCTCCCCCTGCACACACACACACCTGCAGGGGAAAAGACTTAATAGAAGTTTGTGTATAAAACCTCTTTTGAAATGTTTTTAAAATATTTTAAGAAACTGGAGTCAAAGGTTCATGTGTTCCAGAACATTCACTCTTTATCATATTCACACAGCAAGCAGTACTGCTGATAGCCTGCTCTTTAAGTCACAGAGCCAAATTGAACTCCAATATGGTGTAACAGCAAAAGTTGGCCTGTGAAAATATCATTGGTGTAGCCTGATCTGGGGTGGGTTAGTAGGGTTGGTGGAATTTATCCACCTAATTTAATTTTATTTTGATAATTTTTTAATTAATTAGTAATATTAATAATAATTAATGGATATTAATAATATGGGTATGGCTCGCCAATGTGTATGATCAGAAGATAAAGTTCGTCCTGAATCAGGCTTCACAGAGTTTATAAAAGGAGCTTCGGGGTATATGACAGGAACTTACACTGAGACAGAAATAGTCATAAAGACCTTTTATTAAAATCAATGAAACAATAAGTAAATGTAAAAATGTTAAAACAGTTCGAGATTACAAAGTTACAAAATATCACAGTTCTTTAAGAGATATATTTATGATAATACACTGTTATAAACTCACTCTGTGCAGTAGCACTTTGGGTGTTGTTCACACTTCTGATAGAGGAAGTTGATAATATGGGTTCGACTTTAACCCTATATAAACTAGGTGCTTTTTAAAAGGTAAAGTAGAAACTAGATTCCTTTATACTTACAGCATGACCTATCAATAGTTAACAGGCTTCGTAGATAGGTAGCATCGATGCGTAGATGGGGTGGAGGCAATGGGGTAAACAGGAACAGATAGATGGGTGTATCGCCTGCCTAATGGTGATTTGTTTCACCTTTTATAGAGCATTATTCAGAAATCCTTCCTCCTATGCCCAAATTTCGTCTTCCCCCCACGGAAATGTTAGGGTACACCTGCCTCATAGGCTAACACATGTGTGCGTATGAGTGACAGTTATGTACGCATTTGTGGTGTACTTGTTAGATTTGTGGGCAAAAATCCCTATTTCCACCCTTTACTGTTATTGGTTCAGTTAAAGATCTCCAGACATTTGCATAGGCAATTTGTCTTATTATTACTTTTCTGAGTAAGGGTCCTAAAGGTTACCTTTAGCGTCACAGGATGTCTGACCTGGATGTCTGACCTGTGTCTGTTACAGCTGTCCCCCGGCTGCATTCCTTTTCCCCCTCTCCTTTCTGTTTGTCCTGTGTGGCCGCCCCTCCCGGCCATTGTGCTAACTAAAGTCACAGCCCTCTTCATAGGAATGGCCTGTACAGACTAACTGGAGCCATTGCTCTGCCTAGGGAGGGGGCTTCTTGCTTCTTTGTTTGGCTCCTTTGTTCAGACCTGGGCTCGGTGTGGGGGGCGCTGCCCAGAAATGCAAGACCTGAAGTGGCCAACTAATTAAGCATATGAGTCATACCTGTGGCTCAGAACATGCCCAGGCATGCCTATGCTTACCTGCAGCCTTTCCCTGCCTTCTCTCCTCCCCTGTATCAAGAGGAGCCAATCAAAAGTACTGGTGGGAAACTGCCTAAGTTTGCCTTTAAAGCCAGACATTTTCTGATCAGACCTCAGAGAAGGTCCTTGCTTTGCTACCTGGTCTGATCAGCTAGGGGTCTTTGGGGGGTCCTCTCCCCACTCTCGTTTGTTTTTGAGCATACCCCCATTTTTAAACTCCCCTCCCACGAACAACGAATTTGTGCCTGGAGATCTCCTGATTATTGTAAGCGAATCGAGTCCTCTCGCCATCCTCCGATGCTACTGCTGTTCCTGCCTCTGTGCTTGCTGCTGTCCTAGGGATTGCTAAGAACTCCCTCTTGCAAACTCCCCCTGTCCTAGCTGCTGGCCTTGTTTCCCCAGCAGACAGACCCAAGCTAACTCTTGGTCTGTATCTGTAATCTGTTTCTTGCTCCGCAGCACCTCTGCTGCTAAAAATAAGCCTGTGCCGCTGCTAAGCTGTGCCTTCCTGGACTGTATCCTGGGCTGCCGGCTTGCAGCCGCCCCACTGCTGCAGCCACCACTAGTTAACCCCCCGCCCCCCGGGGCTGTACCCTGGGCACACACCACTCTGCCCTCTGGAACTGCTCCCCCTCCCGATCAAAGAATCGGCATAGTGTAAGGTGCACCTATTAAAATCAGGTTCTTAGTCTAGATAAATTGTAATTTCATTTTGCATAGCTGTGGTTAAGTTAGGCTTAGAGAACTGTTTGTATGGTGCTCTGTAAGTTAAGTTTAAAAAATCATTGCATTGTGTTCTGTTGCTTGCTAATTTGTGTAGTCTTGGTTAAGTTAGATCATAGATAAGATTTTGCTGTGTTCTGTATAATTGTGGTTAAGTCTGTCTTCCCGCTGCCCTAAACACGCCCCCCCCGAGCTTGCCCGTGTCTCCCCCTGAGCTCCCCAGTCACTCGTTGCAGTCCCTCTGCTGTTTAAACTTGCAGCCTGTCTGCTCTCTGTGTCTCCCTGAGTTTAAATCTCCCTCCGCAGCGCCTCTGCCTTTGGTCTCTGCTCCACCACGTGCTCCTCTTCCCCCATCTCCCAACCTCATTCCTCTACCACTGCCTTTCTCTCTCTCTCCTTTAATCCCTTCCCCCACGTGTTCACCCCGCTCCTACTGCTGCCAAACCTCAATTGTATTGCTAAAATCTAGCATAAAACCCCATTGGTTACCCTCTTTCTCTCTGACACACCTCACATTTTACATTTACACCACTGTAACACATTTTTACCTAGAGTTGTTGGTTATTTAACAAATTTTACCCATAACTGTTAGTTGATTATATGCTGCTGTGACACACCCTTTACATAGAAATTGTTAGCTACCTGTTACATTTATACGTCAGTGTTAATTGATTACCAACTGTATTGTACCCCACTATTGAAACCCCCTATACTATTTACTAAAAGAAACCCCTCCCCAATTGTCTACCTTAACAAACCCCATACCCCTCACTATTGAATTTTCCCTGTTTTTGCATTTTCTTAATAAAGTATATTTTGCACCCCACCAGTGCAGTAGTTGCCCCCCAAGATCCCCTACCTGCTGGCAGGGTCAACCTGGATGTCTGTCTTGCATTTCAGCTATTGCAAATCTATAAATCTATAAGCCTATTACATACTTAAATTTATCAAAAAGACATTTTATACAGACCAACAGACTAATCCTCAGGGCTACAGTTGGCCCCTCTGATGAGTGGTAGAAGATGTCAAGATCTTGTAGGTAGACAAATCAGTGGCACGGGATCTGGGTGTATTTTCAATGCAACTTTTTTATTTTACTCTGCGTATACTAGTCCTTGAGCAGAGATGATCTCCATACAAACGCAATCTGTATTCTGGATTATCAGCCAAAACACCGGTGGTTGGTTACCAGGGAACAGCTCTGCTCCAAGAATAGCTAGAGAGATTAGATAGAGAGCAAACTTCCTCAAAGGTTGCCACAGCTCCTCCCAAAAGAAACTATATCACAAAACTAACAGCAATGCACACTTTTTAAAGACTGAAGAGATCATCTACACTAAGTAAAAGAATGTTGGTGGCACTCCAGGCAGAGGCAGAAACCTACCTGTATGAATTCATTTTCAGGATCAGGGCCCATGGAAAAAGATGGGCAGTGCTTGCTCCCTGTGTCTTATGCTCAGGAAAAGCTGTGTAGCTTTAGAAGGGGGAGGGGGGGGAAGGATGTCGACTTTTCTAGTGTCAACAATAAATAGGTTTTCTTCTAAATCATTCAGGCAACAGAGCACACCTGACTGGTTTTGCTGCCATCATCTTCAAGGCTAAATCTGGTTTCCTTTGGTAAGTCTAAGATTGTTCCTCCCATATGGATAATCATGAATGTGTGGACTGAATGAATCCAGTTAACTGAGGATAGGGTTAAGTAAGCATCTGCATATCAGGCCCTAGGCTACAAGTTGTTCAGTTCAAACGTTTGGATTTTGGGGATTTAAATTATCCTGGTGTAGGTCAGTGGTTGAATCAATGTAGTTGCGTTATTTAAAAATAAAAAATATATAGTGCAGAAAACTGATATGATACTTTCAAAACATGGTCTTCCAGTGCTTGCATTTGTGTAAATGAGGAAAGAATGTCTCTGTATTTGCAGTTGAGATTTTCTTTGATGTTCATGATGGACTATGCACCCAAATTCCAGGACCTCTAGACGAACGTAACCTCTTAATATCTTATCTTAAATCTTTACATTTCTAGTTTCTAATTAATGCCTGCATTCCAGTTGGCTAATTTTTTTTTTATCTTATAGGCTTAGACTATAAGCATTATGGGACAGGGTCTGTCTCTTTCTGGGCCTAAGTGCAGTGCTTAGCATAAATAGTGCTATTGTAATATAAATAATGAGAAATAGTTGCATTTTTCAGCAAAAAGAGGATACCTTTTTGATGAATATTTTCAAGAAAAATGTGCTCCTTCTTTCTACCAGTTCTAATAATAATTAAATAGATAACCCCATTCTGCTAACCAGGCATGGAGCTAGTCCCTCTTTGGTCCTACTGGATAAACTGCAAAATGTCTGTTTCACCATGCTGGAGAAGCAAACAGATTTTTTGATGAGTAGCACAGTGACCAAGACTCTGTTTCCTTTTACTGACCATGGTGACATGAGCAATGAATGAGATGGATGTCTAACTGTTATCAACAGTGCTGCCTGTAGTATGCTCAGATACACATCCCATGAAACATCATAAACTAAAGTACAATACTGAACTATAATCGCTGGATCTGCATCTGCAAGCTATCAAAAGGAAACCATTTGCTCCTCAGAGCACTTCCTCTGCTTACCTGAACGAACTCATTCCTCCAGTAGTGCAGTGTATCAACCCTCCATAAGAATTTTGTTTTCTCAAAGGATGAAAGCAAGTTCTTGCTGAATTTTCTGAGGCTTCCCTGATCTGTGTCATCCTGATACTCATCTGTGCTAAGAATAGGGTGACCAGATGTCCTGATTTTATAGGGACAGTCCCCATATTTGGGGCTTTGTCTTATATAGGTGCCTATTACCCCCACCCCATCTTGATTTTTTCATTCTTGCTGTCTGGTCACCCTAGCTAAGAATTCTGTTTGTCCCAGCCTTTTCTTACCTCTTTCTGCTGCTTGGATCACAACTGCCATGTTAAGATGCTATTTTGTTCTAGTAATGATAATGGTAGTTTGAATAATTTGGAGAAATTCCAGGGTTGAGTTTTCTATGTCACATAGATGCTTTTGGGTTACTTTGAAAGGCATGGCCTTTTCTACTTTTAAAGTATATTTGTGCCCGAAAAGCATTCCAATTATCTTGTTTATTATTAGCTTATTAAGAGACAATTTGATCACAGAAGAACTTATACATAGGGAGAAGGTACAAGATACTAAAAGATTCTTTAATCTAGGTGGTGAAGGCATAAGGAGCTCCAATGCCTAGAAGTTGTGGAAGCAAGACAGATTCATAAATAGAATTATACCTCTACCTCGATATAACGCGACCCAATATAACACAAATTCGGATATAACGTGGTAAAGCAGTGCTCCGGGGGGGCGAGGCTGCGCACTCTGGTGGATCAAAGCAAGTTCGATATAATGCAGTTTCACCTATAATGCGGTAAGATTTTTTGGCTCCCGAGGACAGCTTTATATCGAGGTAGAGGTGTATTGCATGGATTTTTAACTGTAAGGGTAATTAACCATTGGAACAGCTTACCAAGGATATGGTGGGTTCTCCATGCCTTGAAATCTTTAAATCTAACCTGCATGTCTTCCTAAAATATATGTTCTGGTTCCATCAGAAGTATTTGATCTTGATGAAGGAATTTCTATTTTCTAATTAATGCCTACATTCCAGTTAGCTACTGGTGACGTCCTATGGCATGTGTTAGACCACAGATCAAAGCTGATGATCATAATGGTCCTTTTGACCTTACAATCAATGAATCATATTCTCTCTGTTATTTAAGTTCCCATTTACATTCATGTTATATGAACCCTGAAAACCCATTATATTTAATCCCTAAATGAAAATTTACTTTACTCAGCTTCTTGTCAGTATATATGTAGCCTTCCATTTTAAACTGTCTCTTGATTCAAATATTTGGGTGTCAAGGCCAACCAGGGACAAATGTTTCCCTTCCAGAGGAAGGGACCAACCTATAGTATCACTTGCCAATCACAAGACCTTCTGCAAATTTGAATCTAGGGGTAGGGAAGGAGAGTAACAGTAATGTATAACCTGAATAGCTGTATAATACAAAAATTAGAAACTTGTATTACTCCCTGAGAAGCAATAATCTCCATAGAGACTGGACCTAATTATTTCAGTTATCCCACTGGCAGGGGCAAATAGTATTATTTTGAGAAACTGAGAAACATGCTTTGATGACATCCTAAGGTGATTCATTTATGATTTCAGCGTGTAGTGAGTTAAATACCAATACTCCCATGATTTAGGAAAAAAATGATGAAAATAGCGAGCAGAGAAGAACAGGGACCATAATTTTGTTTTAGGAAAGAATATTCATACCTTTTCCTATTTTAGCTCTGATATCTCAGTGGCACAATTACTAAAGTATGTGTATTAAGTTTTGAATAATAAGATGGCTCTTGTCATTTCCAGTTACAAAAAACTGGCAGCACTTTCATTGTCTATTCTTTCAGATGTGCATTCATTCTCATGACTGATACATGAGTAGTAACCTTCCTGCTTAAAAGAAAAATTAAACAAAAAAATTCTGTGTTCTACTTGAGACCAGCATTTTAAATCCTTCTAACCAGAAGCCTGAGTCTGCACACAGTGGAGTTGAAGAGAGCTTTTCCATTAACTTCAGTGGCACAAGATCAGGCCCACAAGTTACCAGCAGTGGAATGAGATAGGGAAGGACACTGGTAGGTGGTATAAACTAAGCAGGGCCTGCAAAGTCAAGCAGGTGGAAGGGGGCCTTCAGAGCTGTCACTAGTTCATAATACTTACTCCTGCCTTGAGTGCAAGGAACTGGACTAAATGACCTCTCAAAGTCCCTTTCAGTCCTATGATTCTATGTGTGGGCAAACTAGTCCAGTGTAAACAACCACCCTGAACCTTGACCCAGACTAAACTTCTCCCAAAACTTCCCCATATGGTTGCATTATCTGGTTCCAGCCGACAGGAAAAGCAAGTGCCAAGAAATTACAAAGGAGACTGTCTCAAAAATAGTCACCAACCAAACATTATGGGGGATAATGGGGAGGGAGCAGTTTGAGTCAGTTGAAACATTTCATTCAGAAAATTTCAAAATGTTTTATTTTGGTTTCAGTTTTTTCAAAAAATCTTTTTAATACAATTACCTGAATTTTGTTAAACAAAGTCATTTTGAGATGGAAAACCAGAATTTTTCAGTTAGAAAATGTTGAAATGAACTGTTTTGACAATTTCTAAACTTTCTCAATGTTGTTTCAAGTAGAAAAAAAATTGTCAAAACTGACCATTTCCTGCAAAAAAGTTTGTTTCAACATATCTACATTTTCCAGTGGAAAAAAGTTTAACTGGAAAAATCCCAATCAGCTCTAGTGCCCAGAGCATTTCTAGGTCAAGGACTATATATACTTTTGTCCTGAATACATCTATTCCTGAGATTGTTCCAATACAGACTGTTCATTATGGGCCTGATCTAATATAAGATAGACTCTCTTTCTCCAATGAGAAGGGCCAGGAGCCTGTTTCACAGGTGATATTGAAGGAAATGTGAAATATGTCTAGAACTTTTAGTTGTGTAAAAAGAACATATTTTGGGGAAGGAAGGTGTCTAGACGGTGGACCCCTATGCACAGCTACTGGTTCTTGGTACCCTTAAAAGCCTTCCCAGGAGTGAATAATCTTCTCAGCCAAAGAGGATACTCACTCCTTGAGTTAGCAATGCTGAGGACTGCAGGCAGTCTGGACTTAAGAAGCGGTTCATCACCCTGAATATTACATTCATTTAGCATGTGTGTTTTGGTGGCTGTTATTCATTATGCTAAGAGTGATTCTATTCTTTATAGGTGTCGAAGAAAAACTCAGTTCTCACTTTTTGTTTGGATGCAGCAAAATCAAATACTTTATTATTTCTCCAGTAATTACCATGGAGGGAGAGAGTGCCATAGGACACAGGGTCCTGGACAGGCTTCCACATAGGTTTCATGTTTGTCACCAGTTTCTCTCCCTGTCTCTTCTGATACCCATACAGAACTATACAAATGAGGAGGAGGAAGGGTTGTTTGGGTCATTTTGCTGATGACAATGACAAGGGTATGGTCATAATGACTTGTCTGAAAATTCTTGGTCCTTTAATATGTTTTGAGATTTAGTTGCACTCAGGAGCTTTTGGCAATGTCCATAATAAAGCCTGCCAGTTACCTAGGAAATTTCTAGTAGTTCAATGTAGTGGTAGTCTCTATATCAAAACATAATCAGATCCAAGGTGTTGGCCAGCTATGTGAATTTGACCTGTGAGAGTCATACGATGAAGAGAGAAAGGAACTGCCTATATATGGTAAATCACATTTTTCTGAACAAAGATGTGTATTTTTGGTAAATCTTTTAGTTAATGTAAATCAGCCTTTGTAAAATGGGGACAAAAATCAGGCATAAAAAGTATCAATACAAAAAAGTAGCAGCCAACCATATCCACAGTGTGAGCAGAATTTGAGCTATGAATTAATGGTGTAACATCTTGGCATTTATTGAAAAATGAGTATATTAGGAAAATAATTGGGAGATAATTACCTTTGTTCAACAATGTATCCAGGATGTAGAGTAGTTACATCCATTTTCAGCATTAATTGAATAGTGTTAAAAATTTTCCAATCACTGTGTACTGATCTCCATTTAGATGTGTAACTTTCATTGACAGAGATTTTCCTATGGCATCATTGAAGTCACTGGCAAAACTCCCACTGGTGGAGTGATTAGGCCTCAAAAGGGAGAGAAAGGAGTTTTGAGTCAGATCTTACATTCTTTATAGATCCAAAACTCCCCTTGAAATCAGCTGAAGTTTGAATATGTAAGGATTTTACAATTAACTACCTTTGTGTTTTATAATCCAATTGCTTGCAAAATGTAGTTGATTATTCACCATAAAGTACAATGTGACACCATAATGAATGAAAACATAATTGGTCAATCTGTTTTGCATTGCATCACCTCCATCTGAGTAAAACCTCTGCAAGCATATTATTGACTCAGCAGATTGGTAGAATCTCCAAGATACTCTCCCCTGGGTGAGAAGATATCTTATAAAAGACTCAAGAAAGACAAAGAATATAACTTTTGGTATATGAAGATTCTTATATGGAATGCAAAAGTGGTTTTCTGTAGGGAAAGTCCTGATAGTGGTTTATCTGGCATCAGTAAAATGGTTTCTTGGAACACAGTGATTAAATTGGTGAGTTGTAGACACGTGGCCCATTGTGGAAACTGCCATGCACAAATAATAAACTATAATTATTTTTCTTCACCAGCATGCCTTGATGAAGAAGAATATCATCCTTGAAATATTCTAGCAATTGCCTGAAAAAAAGTGTAGATCATGTAGCACGTTTTCCATTGCCCTACACCCCACGTAGTTATTTACATATGAGCAAAGTAGGTATAAAATGCTGCCATTCTGATCTAGAAGCATTTTATGCTCAGTTTGCTCTGGTGTAGATGGCTGCATAATATTCAGAGCAATAGAGAATCAGACCCCAACATTCTGAGTATTGTATACTGTATTTGGAAGAAACTTAGGTCTGGTCAACAAGCATATGTATGTTTGTACCAGTATAAGTAATTTTGTGAGGGAGGTGATTTTTTTTTATGGAAATAGTTACACCAGTACAACCCCTAGTGTGGATGCAGTTATAGCTGTATACAGCTGTAACTGCATCAGGAAAACCTTACACAGAACCTACTATCACAGTGAATAGCCAAATACTCCAGACAGTGGTACTTCAGCAGTACACTGTCTTGCAGTTCACATCAATGATGAAAGCAAGGCCAGAATTGCCAATGCAAGTGTGGTCTTTGGCAGACTACATGCAAATATTTGGGAGCATAGAGGCTCAATAAACAAAATGAAGGTCTACAAAGCCATTGTGTTGCCAACTTGGATGTATGCATTTGAAATCTGGACGGTGTACAGACACCATGCTATGAAGCTGAATCATTTTCACGTGGGCTGTCTGAGGAAACTGATGAGGAAAACATGTCAAGACAAAATTCCAGATACTGAGGTTCTCATATGGGCAGGCATTCCAAGCATTCATACTCTGTTGATGAAATCACAGATGAAATGGACAGGCCATGTCACCAGAATGTCAGATAAGTGACTGCTAAAGAAGATCTTTTGTGGAGAGCTAAAGGAGGAAAAGCACTCTCAGAGAGTCCATAAGAAATGTTTCAAGGACTCCCTCAAGTTATCCTTGAGGCATTTCAACACTGAGCCAGAGTTTTGGGAAGATCTCGCTCACGATTGTTCTGTCTGGTGAAGCCTCATCCATACAGGAGCTATAGTCTATGAGCAGAGGAGAACTGCTGAGGCAGAGCAGAACCACCAGCAGCATAAATCTCGCAAAAGTAGCATGTCCACTTTTAATCAATAACCCATAGTGGTCTCTTTTGTTCAGTGTGCCACAGACAGTTCGAAGCTCAAGTTAGCCTGATCAGCCACTCACATGTTCACAGAAACAAAACCAATCAATGATGTTATGATCATCTTCGAACTCGAAGGATGAACAACAGCAGCTGTATACAAGTGCTTATACTGGGGGGTCGCTCTTCCCATATTGGAACAAGCTATATCAGTTTAAGTAGTTCCATACCAGGTTCCATGAGTCCACACCAGGGTGATTTTTCCATTTTACTTATACTGGTATAGTTAAAGTGATAGAAATTTTTGCATTAATAAGTTAGACACTCTCTAATAGCTGAAAGAAACATCACATTCTTCACCTGTACTTCAAAAAAACACAGCAACCCACCCTGATTCTTAGAAGGTTTGGGATTGTTCTGACAATATTTAGAAACAGTCGAAATGTAATCCAAATAATACTAATAAAAAAAGTGTAGTGATGAACTAGAAAGATAGTAAAGTACAGAAAGGAAGATTAAAATATAGCATAGACACATTCATTTATATATGGTCTGATGAGAGATTGCAAAAAATAGGATTATTTATACTCAACTGTGATATTCAAAATTCTGAAGGGCCTGCTGAAAACTCATCAGTCACTCTTTTTCACTCTATCTAATAATACAAGGAAAGAAGAGAGACATTGAAATTAAATGCAATATACTTAGAACCAGTAAAGTGTGATATTATTATATGTAGTCATGGGTGAAAGTAAGCGGGTACGGGCTGGTACAGCGTACCGGTAAAAATTGGCCGCCAGTACTGGCCCTTTAAAGTGCTGCCGCAGCAAAGGACCCTGCTTAAAGTGCTTCCACAGCAGCGCTTTAATGGCGTTGCCCCTTTCCGCCCCCCCAGCTGCCGACGGGGACTGACTCCGGCCCCCGGAAGGAGTGGGGTCTTGGGCGGAAAGGGTGGGGCCTCACGTCAGCGTCTCCCAGCCAGCCCTTCCATGATGCCTGTCCCACGCCACCTAGGGCTCCAGCAGCAATTTAAAGGGCCCGGGGCTCCAGCTGCTGCTACCACACCTCCTATTTCTGCAAAATTAAAGGATAGTAATTCCTGTGTATTGACTAGAGGACTTGCATAGCGATTTTAGCATACTGAAAAAGAGAGATATGTGAGTAAATCCAGTAATACTCTGTTTTGCTGTGCTACCATTTCTGAGTATGTAACATATATCTGGAATGTTGCATATTACATAATACAGACATAAAACATGATCTGCTGTATTCTGAGAAAGTAAGACAGAGATTAATGATTCAGAGAAGAATAAAGAATTTTCAGGTCATGACAAGACATAGTGCACTTGTAAAATGAGTTAACACATAGCCCACTAGAAGCAAAAAGTATTAGATGTGGACTAATAGAGCAGAACTTGTGAGGTAAGTTTATTATAGTGACATGTTCACGATGCTAGCATTAAAGGCCCAGCAAGCTTTTTATTATAAACTCTTTCTTTGAGATGTGATTTGATATCTTCAGATTAATGAAGGGCTGAAAATTGGAATAGAGATTGTTGGATGTGGGATTTTATTTTTATTGAATAGTGTAAACTAAAATCATTACCTCACTTTAGTTACATTTTTGGACATGAAGGTCCATAAAAGCAACTTTTAAAAAATTGACATAGTTCAGTTCTTAGTGGATGGTAGTAACTAGATATTTTCTGATGAGCTGAAAAAATGCTCAAAACTGTAGAGATGTGCTTCTGAGACTGTTGGAGTTTAGAGGACTTGAAATGTCAGTTAAAGTGTCTCATACATCTCCACAATGATAGATGTACTTTGATTTGCCAGTGACCCACTTTGAACAGCCTGAGGGCAAGTTTTAAAATATATGCTTCACATTATGAAATCATAAGTTGTCAGAGGTTCCGAGATCTAGCCTTAGGCCCTGATCTACCAAAGCATTTACAGACATGCTGAACTTTAAGCATGTGAGTAGTCCCATCGGGATGAACTCTTGGGTGGGGAGGAGGAAAGTTGTCCAGCTTTGGAACAGTGAAAGCAGCAAGTGTTTTTGAACATGAAAGTAAGACAAGGAAAGAAAATGACTTGTATAAGAGAGAAGCAGCTGAAGTGTCCATAGAGTCTCTCTGGGAATGTAAAACTCATTTGAGTCAAATTATTTAGGTTTAACTCCATAATGAATCTGACATATATAATATATATATATTATATATATATAAATTCAAGATATGTAATATCTGGAATTATTTGCTGTTGAAATGATCATTTTTGCAACAGAAATGGTATGGGTATCCCTTATTTCCAAGGGATTTCTCTGTAAGTTTAGGCTCAGTTTGACTGAGGAGGTGCTAATAATGCCTGGTCTACTGCAAGGAAAACAGAAGGATAAAATAATATATTTTTTTGTGGGGTGTTTGTGGTCTGAGCCAGCTCTCTCTGACGTGAATGGAAAAACTCTTTGACTTACTTGGGAGTTTAATCTAGTCCATAATCCTTATATTCTTGTCTGTAATACTGAGGAACACTGAATCTATCTGATCTGTGTCTTTCAGTTAGAAATATGTTCTGCACCTGCAATATTAACATAGTGAAGTTTCTAAGTAATATTTATTTTACTTAACACATACTCACCACTTGAATAATAGTGAACATGTCTTTATTGGCTTCACCTGGATTGGTTTCAGTGCACAATATTTAGGGATAATAATTTATTTATAATGTAGTTATTACTGACCTCATTTTCTCTTCCTTTTTGCATGTTCTATTGATATCATTTAAGATTCAAAGATTTACATAAAAACGTGCTTACAGTCAGATCTTTCACAATTAACAAATAGATACATCAAATATTTGTAGATTTAAAAAAGTATCTAATTAAGCATATACTCATAGATTCTAAGGTCAGAAGAGACCATCATGATCTTCTAGTTTGACCTCCTGCACATTACAGGCCACAGAACCTCTCCAACTCACTCCTGTAATAGACTCATAAGCTCTGGTTGGGTTATTGAAGTCCTCACGTATTGATTTAAAGACTTCAAGTTACAGAGAATCCACCGTTTAGAGACTAACAAATTTATTTCAGCATGAGCTGAATGGAACACACAGACAGGAGATATTTATAACAGAGAAGAAAAAAAGGTGGATATGCATACCAACAGGCAGAGTGTAATCAATTGAGATGAGCTATCGTTAGCAGGAGGAAAAAAACTTTTGAAGTGATAATAAGTCTGTCACTGAGTGGTTAGAAAGGTTGAAGTGTTCTCCCACTGGGGCTTTATTGCAGAGAATCCACCATTTACACTAGTTTAAACCTGCAAGTGACCCATGCTCCATGTTGCAGAGGAAAGCAAAAAATCCCCCAGGGTCTCTGCCAATATGACCCGGGGGGGGGGGGAATATTAAGCACTTGTTCCTATTCTTTCGCTCCATTTTGAATGAAGCCAGATCTTGAAATCTCAAAATCTTTTGTGAAATGGACTTCTGTCCAACTCATTGCTCTATTTATAACATCACTCGGAATCAATATGTTGGTACTATTTCAAATGGTCTTGCTTGTTGTGTTTTTCTGAATTCATAAGTGGTTGGCTTATAGGAACGTGTTTACTGTCCACTATAGTGCAGGTTTTTTTAAAATGCTCTGTATATCAGTAAAGTCTGTTGTGCCCAAATCTCTCTCTCTATGAATTCTTGTTCATAAGCATTACTGCTGCCTACATAGTACACCCATACAAGGAAACAAAACATTATGTGGTAACAGTACATTACATTTTCCATGTAATTAGCCTCGCTGACTCCAATGAGATTATTCTCATAAGTCCTATTCAGCATAAATAAGGGTTGCAGAATTGGACCCGCAAGATTCACAGATAGAATTTGGACTGGTATTTTCCCCTTTTCTTAAGAAATAACATAATGTTTCTTTTCTGTAACTTTTTTTTTAGACAAAAACATGACCAGTTGTCACTAAATGAATGAAATCACAGCAGGTTGGTTTAATTGGGAAGGTGGTTTTTTTTTTTTTTCATGGGGGGAGGCTTTCATTGAACTCATCTGTGATTGAAGACATTTATATTCCATCTACATGAGTTGAGGTCTGGGAAATTCACTCCCATTACTGTGTGTGTGTATTTAGTCAGTTGTCTATATTTATTAATTAATATTTCAAGGCAGGGCATTATGTGTACAGCACAGAGAACCAGCAAATCAGCTGAATGTGTAAAGTTCCATTGTTCTTTTCTGCTTATCCATATATCCCTTTCATAATATACTAAATTATACTACTACATTTTCCTTTGAACTTATATTTTTTCTGTTATGCTATTTCTTGTCATGCTATTTATATTTCCTGCTCTTACTAGCTTTGAGTTTTGCATCACTTTCTGACCTTTCTACAATTAATTATAAATTTTCTGTGCTACTCAGAAATTCTTTTTTTTTTCCCATTCAGAAACCTCTTATTGAATCAAATATTCTAGTTCTTAAATGGAGTAGATTAAGTCAGTAGGACTTTTGACTACCATGAAGTTAGCCCCTTTCATCGTGATTGCATGAGTTTTCTGAACACTTACCAGGAGAGAACTATATCCTTCGTAACAACAATCTGTAGCTGCTGAAACTGAACTGCCTTCATAGGTCCAAGTCAATGCCCGCTCAAATCAGTGGAATCCTTTCCGCATTCTGTCTCTTATGTAATGTAGAAACATATGAGGAGGCCCAAACCTATGCTAAATGACGTCCAAACAGTGGTGAGCACCCTCAACACTTTCATTTAGGGAGTTGAGGATGTCCATTAGTTCCTAGGAACTGCTTAGCATAATGTATTCCTCGGCCCTTCATGAATTTCATAGGAGAATGGGTTCAGGCACATGAACATAATTTAGGGATGGTGAATGCCAAGTAGTCTGTGTCACAGTGCATAATAAAGAGCCAAAGTGTGTGCTTGCTTAAGAAAATCTACAAAAGTATTCCTAAAATCAGATGAGGAAAATACTTTGTTACATAACATACATTTTTGTCAGTGCTCTTGACAAACTATAAAATATGATTTGTTAAAAAAAACAACCCCCTCCCCCCAAAAAACCCAACCAAACAAAAGACAACCACAACTGCAAAACAAAGCAAAAATAATTTTGCCTTTTACTCATTAAACCACTTAAGTATGTGCTTAACTTTAAGTACATGCTTAGGTCCCATTGAAGCCAGTTGGACTTGAGTATATGCTTACCGTTAAGCATGTGCATAATACTTTCCTGTATGTGGGCCTTTGAAATCACACAACAGATAATAAAGATTCCTTCAAAGATCTTTAGATGAATGTCACCCATAGAGAAGCTACCCCCCTCCCCAGCAATTAGGAGTAGCAGAGAAGATCACAAGGGAATAATTCAAGCTGAGAAAGGAGCTGGTGGAGTGTAAGGATTGAGGACATTGGACAAGGTCAATGGGGCATAGAAACATTTATCTAGGTATCTTTTTGCAATAACCAGAGTATAAATTTAATGGTGGACAGTTTACTTTGCAGAGGTCTTTATCTTATCTGCAAAGCATATCCACAGTCAGAGACTAAGGGTAGCATCACTTTTCTTTACAATGACAGTGTTTCTTGAAACTTAGTAATAAGGAGAACCTAACATGTACACTTAATAATGTAGATCCCCAGTTGGTGTAAAGCAACCTAGTTCCATTGCTTAAATAGGGGCAGACTGATTTACACCAACTGAGTATCTATTCTGTCATTTGTTTCAGGTCACTTTATATCATTATTTAAAGTGTTTTCTTTTTAAGGCTACACTCCTATTAACCATAAATGACTAAAGCTTAAATTGTCTATTACAGCATAGATTTGTCTATTAGAAATGTGCACTTGCTCTGTAATAAATGGCTTAGTGCCATTCAAATGTTTGTACTATGGTCTCTGAATGCTTCTTATCTAGCAATAAACCTCCATATGCATGCCATTTTAATGACCTGCATGCAGTGAACATGATGACATGGGTATTTAGAGATGGATAAATGGCTCAAGTAGATCAGAATTATTCTGTTCTGGAAGGCAGATAAATGAGCAATGATTAATGAACCTTAATTTTTCATGCTTAAAATAGAAAAAAAACCATGTGATTTTTTTTTAATTGAACAGCTGTATTCATGATATTTATTCATATGGAACATATTATGATCCAGAAGAATAGAGATTTTAGATAAAGATTTTGTGATTTTTTACATATTAGCAAAAGGTAAGTAAATAAGCCCTGCTTTTCGTAAGATTCCAGAGACTTGTGTGTATGCTTAAATAATAGTAATAAATAATAATAATAGTGTGTGTGTGTGTCATGGGGTGTATGTACTCCATTCTAGCCCAGCAACGAAAGGGTTAATACAGGCCCTGCCAGCCACTGTTGATTGGCAGTCTAATAGAACCTGGGTGGATAAAAGGGCTGGGAAGCAAAAGGATTGGGTGTCTAACAGAGGAGTGAGCAGGCAGGAGAGAGGCACTCCTATCAACAAACTGCTAGGGAGCTGCCAAGGGACAACACCCAAGCAAGGGACAAACAGACCAACAGGCTGAAGAGCCTGCAGATGCCTGAGGGAAGGTAGGTAGGAGCTAGGGTTTCCAATTTTGGTTGGCTGTATTCCTGGAGATTTTATCACATGACATAATCTTTAATTCCTGCAGACTCCAGGCCAATCCTAAACCCTAGTAGGAGCTCAGGGCACTGTCAGAGTCAGCAAACTCTGACTCTCCTTGTTTAGCTTGAGGGCCCCAAGCTGGAATCCATTGGAGTGGGTGGATCTGGATTCTCTTACCAACACTCCGGGCGGACCTGAGAACAGAGAGGGTTTCCAGATTTCTGGATACCATGGATGGACTGACAGCCCTCCTGTTTGGCTGGGGCTGGGAGACAGGGGGCAGGGTGGGTACTAGTGAAAAATGGCCATGCTGTTTTATTATTGAACTGTGCTTACTAAATATGTGTTTAAACTACATGTTACCTAAAGTGTGTCTGTTATGGCTACATTTCAGTATTATGACTGCATAAAAGAAAAAGGACACTATACATTAGTCTCAAAACCTACAGCAGCAGAAAATAATGGATCACATCATTAAGTGAACCAGCTTTTTATGAGAGAGTAATTGATAGGTTGCCAGGTAATGAAGAACAATTTAATGTTCAGCGCTGAATATGTTTCTCTGCATGACTTTTTCAACATACAGAAGAACTGCAGCTCTCCCACTATTTTTCTTGTCTTTTACATCAGGGTGGTTGAAGTGGAACAGGATTTGGCTCTCCCTATACTAGATTTAAATTACACCAGGCTTTAGTGAGACATTTAATTTACCATGGCAGCTTCCATGGGGATGCAGGATTTGCTCTATTGCAAACCAAGCTAGAGGCCCCTCTCTTGCCCCATCCCTCTCCTCCAAGTATCCTGTTTGATCTTCCAAGTTAGCCTACAGATATAAGGCCATCTGGATGGAGGCTGTGTGTTTCCACAGCAGATCCAGAGCCCCCTGACTCTCTCAGGAACCTGGAAGAATTGGCCCTGTGCTACCTTTAGTGGAAGATGTTCCTCAGGGAACAGTCCTCCAGTGGAACTGGGATCCTGCAGGACCCACTGCCATAATCGTGGGAGCAGGTAAAATGCACCTTGTTGCAGGCGGGATTGAGTGTGCAAAAAACCAAAATTGCAGTTATTTGCGGGAAAACACTAAATCTCTCAGCAATTTTCCAATAGTAACTATTCAGAGAATTGCCAATTATATTGTTTGAGTTAAATATTTTGTACACGGTTGAAGCAAGATTTGTTTTAGTCTTTTAGTGGTAAAAATTGTGTCTGAATTCCATTTGTATATATAATATATTAATGAACAATTGTGTGTGTGACAGCCGAGGAGGTTAGTAGAATGGCGGAATCTGTCTCTCTTGTGGGATTTGCAGGATCTAAAGTTTTGCCGGTGGGAGCGGGATAAAAATGCATGAAACAATATGGTAGTGGTGGGAGTGGGTATTGTGGGGCAGGTTTAAAAAAATAGTCCCGCACAGACTATTCCTCAAGGAAGATTATAGATTATAAAGCCAGAAGAGAAAACTGTGATAATTTAGTCAACTTTCCTGCATAACACTGGTTATAGGCCTACTGTACTGTCTGCACTAGAACATGTCTTTTAGAAGAAAACATCCAATCTTGATTTCAAAATTTCCAGTGATGGAAAATCCACCAGCACCCTTTATAAGTTGTTCTAATGGTTAATTACCCACACTGTTAAAAATATGTGCCTTATTTCTAGTCTGAATCTGTCCAGCTTCAATTTCCATACACTGGATCTTGTTATACCTTTCTCTGCTAGATTGAAGAGCCCATTATTATTTTTTTGTTCCTTATGTCTTCTTTGGGGACTGTCACCTTGTTGTGGTGAGCGGGCTTGCGTGCTCCAATGAACCTCAGAGCTAAGTTGTCAAGCGCTTTATGTTCCTGATAGGGTCTCCCAAGGCGAACAGGTCTGAGGAGAGGTCCCAGAAAAAGAATGGTCCAATCTCCCAAGTCCTCAACAGTGGATCAGGCAGAAGAGAGTCTGATAGACACACTGAAAGCATATCTTAAGAAAACTGATGTGGACATCACAAGCTGGGAAGAGAAAGCCACCAACCACCCCCAATGGTGCCACATCCTCCAGCAGACAATGACCCGCATTGAGGCAAAGCGCCTTGCCCTTGAAACTGAAAAGAGAGAGAGGAGGAAGGAAAAATAAATAATTTTCTCTCAGCAGGCTGCTGGCCTGTGACAAAATGTCTGTACCTACTGAGGGCAGATTTGCGGTTCCATATGTAAATCTGTGGTAGAGATCATCTTTGAAATCGAGGGAACGCCAGTCAATCAATCACTTATAAATTGTGCTTAAGTCATCCCCCAACATTCTCTTTGTTAAAATAAGTAAGTGTCTCCTGTGTTCTTTGTTCATAGATGTATACATTTACAGGTGGCCAAATAGAAATGCCTATTGTTTGTTTGTTCCTAGTTTACTAAGCAATCCAGATCACTTTGAATCAGTGAACTATCGTTCTCATCATTTACCGCTCCCCATTGTTTGTGTCTTTGACAGTGATGATTTTATGCTTTCTTCTAGATCATTGATAAAAATGTTAAATAGTGTAGGGCCAAGACTTGATCCCTGCAGGACCCCACTGGAAACACACCATTTGATGATGATTCCCCATTTACAACTACATTTTGAGGCTACAAATTAGCTAGTTTTTAATGAATTTAATATGTGCCGTGTTAATTTTATATTCTAGTTTTGTAATCAAAATGTTGTGAGGTATCTAACTAAATGCCTTACAGCTATCTAATTATATTATATCAACACTGTTACCTTTATCAACTAAACTTGTAATCTCATAAAAAAGATATCAAGTTAGTTTGACGGGATCTATTTTCGATAAATCCATTATGTTTCCCTATTTTAATTCTTTATTAATACAGTCCCGTATCAGCCATCCCATTACTTTGCCTGGGATCAATGTCAGGCTGACAGGCCTATAATTACCTGGGTCATCCTGTTGACCTTTGTTAAAAACAGGCACAACATTAGCTTCCTTACAGTCTTCTGGAAGTTCCCCAGTTCTCCAAGACTTATTGAAAATCAGCATTAATGGTCCAGCAAACTCCTCAGGTGGTTCTTTTTACAACTCCTTGGATGCAAGTTTTCTGGAACTGTTGATTAAAAATGACTAACTTTAGTAGCTGTTTTTTTTACATTCTCCTGAGATGTAGTAATAGAATGGAAAGTCTTATCATTACCATATGATGTGATTATATCATCTGTTTTTTCACCAATTACAGAATGGAAATATGTATTGAACACTTCCACCTTTTCTGCATTATTATTGATAATTCTACCATTTACATCTTTTAATGAACCAATAACTTTGGTAATACTGTGAGTACTCATTCAATTAGAAAATGTACTTGTTTGTCTCTTACATTACTGTTCTGCCATATTTTAACAGGCTTTGTGTGTGTGTCTTTTTCTTTGGTATTATTTTGCAGGGAAGGCATATTGTGCAGGAGTGATTATAACTGGCCATTGAGGATATTGTGTCATTACACTGCAAATAATGAATATGAGCACTTGAGTTGACTACAGTTCTGTTATATATAATCAATGATAATAAATATGCAAAACTATAAAGATCATGAAGAAAAAACAAAATAGAAAAACCTTTAAAACAAGTAAAGAAGGTAATTATAGGGTCATCACAATTTTCTAAGAGTCACATATACTTGCAGTATTAAAGAAAGAGAAGATACCCTCAATCGCATCCATTCAATTTTTTGTTATGGGGTAAAAAAATCTAATGAACAATCTCCTAGGAAATTCTATAATGGATAGACACAGAAAATGCTTTAACTGTAAAAAAGGGAACATGATAATAAAGGCCCATCCTAAACCACCTAAGCCTAATAAGGGAATGAGAGAGTCAGCCAGTATCTATATTAGAACTCCAGAAAATAGAGGATTGCAATTATTTAGGCTCCAAGCCTGCCAGCTGTTGTTTGCAGACACACCACTCTGCCCACACAGAACACCTCGCAGAGCCTTAGGTTTTAATAGATACAAGTTTTGCATTACTGAGGGCTGTGGAGAGTCATAATTTTGGCCATCAATCTTTTGCAAAGGTGTTCATGAAAGAGAGATTTTTATCCCTTTCCTTACCCTCAATTCTCTGAAGATCACTGTCTGAGTAAAGCAAGGACCTGATCCTGAAAACTGCTGAACACTTCCAATTTCAATTGCCGCCAACAGGATCTGCAAAGGATCAGCAACTCTCAGCATCAGGCTGCAGTACTGGAAAATGTCAATTTGAACATATTAATATTTCACTTCCCCTGGCAATTTCATATTCTGAACATAAGAGCGTAAGAATGTACATACTTCATCAGGCCAATGGACCATCTAACCCAGTATCCTGTTGTCCAGTTCCAGCTTCTGGCAATTGGAGGTTTAGGGATACCTGGAGCATGGGGTTGCACCCTGGGCTATCATGGCTATTAGTCAACGTCAATAGACTATCCTCCATGATATTATCTAATTCTTTTTTTTTGAGTCCAGTTATTATTTTGGATTTCAAAACATCCTGTGGCAATGAGTTCCACAGTTTGCCTGTATGTTGTGTGAAGATGTACTGCCTTTTGTTTATTTTAAACTTTCTACCATTTAGTTTAATTGGATGACCCCTAGATCTTGTGTTATGTGAAGGGGTAAACAACACTTGCGTCATACCATTCATGAGTTTATAGACCTCTGTCGTATCCCCCTTTGTCATCTCTTTTCCAAGCTATACTGTCCCAGTCCTTTAAATCTCTCCTTGTATGGAAGTTGTTCCATAACCCTAATCATGTTTATTGCACTTCTCTGCACCTTTTCCACATCTAATATATTTTCTTTGCGATGAGGCAACCAGAACTGCCTACACTATTCATGGAGTGTGCATACCCTGGGATTTATATAGTGACATTATCTATCCCTTTCCTAATGGTTCCTAACATTCTGTTAGCTTTTTTGACTCCCATTTCACATTGAGCAGATGTTTTCAAAAAACTGTCCACAATGAACCCTCAAGATCTCTTTTTTGAGTGGTAACACCTAATATAGACCCCATCATTTTGCATGATTATTTTTTCCAATTTGCATTACTTTGTATATAGTGACATTGAATTTCATCTGCCATTTTGTCATCCAGTCACCCAGTGTTGTGAGAGCTCTTTGCAATTCTTCACAGTCTGCTTTGGAGTTAACTATCTTGAGTAATTTTGTATAGTCTGCAAATGCTGCCAACTTCCTGAGTACCCCTTTTTCCTGATTATTTATTAATAAGTAGAACAGTACAGATTTCAGTACAGATCCTTGGGAGCCACTACATTTTACTTCTCTGTATTGTGAAAACTGATCATTTTTTCCTATGCTTTGTTTCCTATCTTTTAACCAGTTTCCAGTCCACGAGAGGACCTTCCCTCTTTTCCTATTATGGCGTAGTTTGCTTAAGCGTCCTTGTCAAAGGATTTGTGAAAGACTAAGTACACTTTATTGACTGGATCACCCTTGTCCACATGCTTGTTGACTCCCTCAAAGAATTCTAATAGTTTGGTGAGGCATGATTTCCCTTTACTAAAGCCATGTTTACTCTTCCCCAACATATGTTTGCCTGTGTTTGATAATTTTATTCTTTACTATAGTTTCAATCAATATACATGGTACTGAAGTTGGACTTATTGTCTTGTAATTGCCAGGATCACCTCTGGAGCGCCTTGGTTTGTTTTTATTTATTTATTTATTTATTTATTTATTTATTTATTTAAGGCGTTATGGTAGCTACCCTCTAGTCATCTGGTACAGCAGCTGATATATTATGTACCATATATAGTAGTTCTGCAATTTCATAATTGAATACCATCTTGTCCTGGTGACTTATTACTGTTTAATTTATGAATTTGTTCCAAGACTTCCTCTATTGACACCTCAATATGGGACAGTTCCTCAGATTTCTCACCTAAAAGAATGGCTCAGATATGTGAACCTCTCTCACATCCTCTGCAGTGAAGATCGATGCAAAACATTCATTTTAGCTTTTCTGCAATGGCTTTGTGTTCCTTGAGTGCTCCTTCAGCACCTTCAGCATCCAGTAGCTTCAATGACTGACCCCAGGCTTCTTGCTTCTGATGTAATTAAAAAAAATGTTCTTTCATTTTTCAGTCTTTGGGTAATTGCTCTTAAAATTCTTTTTGGCCTTCCTAATTATACTTGTGCACTTGATTTGTCAGAGTTAATGATAGTTTCTATTTTCCTCACTAGGATTTGACTCCATTGTTTAAAGAATGATTTTTTGCTTCTTACCACCTTCTTTTACTCTGCTTTTTAGCCATAATTACATTTTTTGGTTTTCTTACTGATTTGGGGTGGGGGCAGGGGCATAATACCTCTAGTTTGAGCCTCTGTTATGGTGTTTTAAGGTAGTCTCTATGCAGTTTGCAGCATTGTGACTGTTCCTTTTAATTCCCATTTAAGTAATTTCCTCATTTTTGTGTAGTTCCCTTTTTGAAGTTAAATGCTACTGTGGTGGGATTCTTTGGCATTTTTCTCCTTACAGCTATGTTAAATTTCATTATTTTATGGCAGCTGTTACCGAGCGGCTCAGCTATATTCACCTCTTGGACCAGATCCTGTGCTCCACTTAGAACAAAATCAAGAATTGCCTTTCCCCTTGTGGGTTCCAGGACATGCTGCTCCAAGAAGCAGTCATTTACTGTGTCTAGAAATTTTCTCTCTGCATCTCTTCTTGAGGTGATGTATACCCATTCAATATGAGAAAAGTTGAAATCCCCCATTACAGTTGCTGCCGCAGGCATGACTGGGGGAGCTCCACCGGAGCCGCGGGAACAGCGCCCCCTCCGCAGTCTTGCCTGCGGCAGGTCCGGTCGTCCGCGGCTCCGGTGGACCTCCCGCAGGCATGACTGCGGCAGGTCCACCGGCCCAGCCTGCCGCCCCCTAGATTTGGCCGCCCTAGGCAACAGCTTGGTTTGCTGGTGCCTAGAGCCGCCCCTGAGTACAACTCCCCCAAAAGCAGGCCTACTCTGTCATTCCTAGGTATTTTGTAACCTGGTATCCTATTGATTATTGCCATTCTTCCATGTTTTCATGATTTCTGTTATATCATTAAATGCCAGGCACTTCTGTTCACCCATCTAAATATTTATTTTTCTAGCATTTGTACATAAGCACTTGTACATTTGATCAATATTCAGTTGCTTGCCTTTGTGTTATATGTAAATGAGAATCTTTTATGTTTGACTGTTCCTCACAGTTGCCTATCTGTACTTTACCAACTTCTTTTCTTTCCTACATATGTGTTATATATTTACAGACTTTCAGTATAAATTTTTCAGCAACATATACAGTGTGATAACCATGAATTTCATAAGATATAAGCCTCACAGCTATATCCATTGCCTGATAAGTGGGAATCTAAGCATAGTGAAAATTCAATTCTCTAAGGGAAACCTCATCTACTTCCACCATAGCCACTCCTTTCCTAGCCTCCAATACCTGCCCTCCTTCTCCTTTAAAGGGACTAGACTCCATCTCCATCCTCTTTTTCTCTGGATTTGTTCATCTTACTTTCCAATGTCTTTTGGGCACCACAATTCATCTATTCCTACTTCCACTCCTAAAGTTATGGTAACCTTTTCTGCATCTCCCTAGTCTTCAGACTGGATGCTCATCTGCAAGAGGGTTCACCCCATAAAGTCACCACCTTCAGTCATAAAAGTGTATCTGGAAGGGGAGTAGGACAGGATTCTGGCTTCTCACACCATAGTTCAGAGGAGGCAGCAGACAACATGTTTCCGCTGCTAGGAGCTGAGATGCTCATCACAATCACTAGTGTGTTGTCACTATGGTTATCAAAGGACTTCCAGTAGTGTTTCTCAGACCCAAGCCATAAATGTACATGTTGCCCTTTGCCTGTTTTAGATTGAGCTAACAGTGTCTCGCAACTGAGGGGATGAGGCATTAACCCGCTCCTGAAATGTTGCTGTTACCTGGAAGATTTGTGGAGTACCTTCTTGATACCTCCTCTTGAAAGCCAAGGTGATAACTGACAGGTCACAAAAAACTTGAAGATGAGAAGTGGACTATAAAAGTCTTTCAGAGAAGACTCCAAAGGGCACTGAGGTCTTTCTGTAAGTATGTGGGAGGTGTAGAGGACAGGTGGTCCTTTTGGGGAAGAAAATGAAGTCCTGTGGATCTTTCTGAAAGAGGAGCCAATATCTGAAGGGGTGGGATCTGGAGACATCGTTGGTAGAAGATAACCCCACTGTGAACCCCAGGCTGGGAAGTCACAAGACAAGCATCCTCTCTTATTCCAAGATTTAGGGCTAGATATTTAAAGGTAGATAGAGAGTTAGGGTCCTAAATACCTTTAAAAATATGGCCCTTAGGCTACTGGGTTGTTGAAAATCTCCAAGTGTTTCTTTAAAATTTAACCAGAATTTAGGCCCATCATCCTGTTTAAATTGTTTCCAGTTGGTTTAGAATCTAACTTCTGGCTCCTCTGCAATTTTCTGACTCTACAGGAAGCTAATTTAGCCAGACATGTAATATTTTGCAAGTGATGTCATAAAGAGAAGTCACAGATAAACTAATTATTGGCAGATTTAAAGGATTTGTTCCGTTCAGATAAGCCCTGGAAGCTGAGATGATTCTCTAAATTTCTGATCTGCAGAGCTGGGCTGCAAACCTTTAACCATACTTGTGAGATACCAGTACTTCCTGCTTGTTATTGGGCCAAAACTACCACAGAAACTGCTTTCTTGGAATATTTCAGCAGTTGTCCTGACCAAAGCCCAATCTCAGAGAAAAGCCATAGATGAATAATACTCAAAAGTTAACCAAATTTTTTGGAAACTTAATAAAGATTTGAGCTTTGGGTGAAGGTTTAGGTGGGGAAAGAGCTTGCAAATGTCAGACAGGTTCATGCACCTCCAACAATTTTTATAGTGTTTGAAATGTCTGTATTATCCTGGACTACTCTCTGTCACTGATTTTGTGGTCGTACTGAGCTGCTAGTAAAATCATCATCTTTCTTCTGTTTGCTTACATTCCTTCTCTTTCTGACTTTGTTCTTTTCTATTTGTTTAAGGACAGTAATGAGACAAAACAATTGCTGTCATTTCTGATGATAAATATGAGTGCTGAAGTCCCAGCCTTCACTGTTGTGACATTATGGTTTATGGTGTTTCAGCACCCTCCCATCTCTCCTGATGAACAGGCCATAACAATCTTCACAGCGACAAGACTATTGAGCTCTCTCCTCCCCACAGATCAGCAAATCCTCAACATATAAAAGTAAAATAAAATCTATTTCTGAACTGATTTTTCTACTAAACTAGTCATGTTGCCAATTAGCCATAATCCATGATGTAAGACTATAAGATAATTACAGATAAATAGGGCCTTATAAGAGTTAATAATAATAATTAATAATATCAGCAAAATCATTTCTGGAATATGTTTTGTGAACATAATAGTAAAAAGGAAATTCTTCCTTGCCAATGTTTAGCTTTCTCCATAGGTGTATTAAACAGAGGCCTTTGTCACATAATAATACAAAATGACTGAAAGATTTTTGTCATTCTCACTGAAGATATACTACAGTTTTAGCCCTGCATACAGTTTTTTATATCTGGATGCTGCATGTGGTCCCTGAAATAAACAAAACTACATGATAACTCATGGCCTAAATTCTGTGTGCTGTGACAAGTTCATGCAAAGTAATGGTTGTGAAATCAGTAATTCCCAAATAGGCATTTAGTGTTAGGTACCATACAGTCCATACTGTACTTCACACATGCTGCTTGACCTTGTTCAATGCTTATAAATGTGTGATAGGACTGGCAGTAATCTGAGGGTTCACAAGCCTCCACCAACCAAGACTGAATGTTACAGAAGAGCCTCAGCCCAATGATAGACAGCCAATATGGGAGGGCTACTGTGAAGTGGCAACATTGATTGGAGGGTATAGGGTCTGAGTTGGTTCTCTATTCCTTGGTGTGAATACTTGTGTTGCAGGGAAAAAATGATACTTTTGAAAACATTTAAAAAATATATCCCTTAATGAGAGATTTGGGATTAAGGAGTATTCATTGTACTTTTGGGATTTCTAGAGTCAGCTATATTTTGTCATGGGCACAGATGTCCTTTGATCTCAGGTACATGCTTACTTACCCAAGATTTAAAAGACTAGAAGTAAGTGCAGGAACAGACTGCATCAGGTGAAAGACTAAATACCTAGTGATAGAAGAGCTATACTGTAGCCTCTGTTAGGTATGGGTGTATTTTCCCTTCTATATAATGGCCCAGGAAGGATGGTCCTTGGAGTTAAATGTGGCACTTTCAAACCCTACTGTACAAAGGGTTTGAAATGCCCCCATCAGAGTGATAAGTTTCATCTAACAGCTAGTCTTGAAAGTGAGAGACTGAAGTCAGTTATGTTGTCCTGGCTTTTTGCCACTAGCAAGTAGAGTGGTAGGTGGTTGTAGATCGGATCTAGGATCTCTCTCAAGTGAAGTGATTTCTCATTGTTCATCTAGTTTCCCTGAATAATATGTGTGCCTTTGCTATAAATTAGTGTGTTGTGTTGTGTTTGTTCTGTGCCTGTATTAGTCATTGCCCTATCTTCGATTTGTTTCCCATAACACATTTACACAGATTGTTTCAGCTGAGGTCTGTGTGGAGAGGGTTTTGTGTATCAGTCATATGAAATTAACATTTGCTTCTGGTTTTGGCCCAAAAGCAGACAGAACATGGTTGTATTGACTTAATTACATTTTGATATTTCATGTTCATTAAAGCAAAAATCAGGGAGGGATCTACAAAGTCATGTTTGTTCAAACTGAACAAAGTCTTCACCAGAATCTCTTTGATGTGAAACAGATTAGCTTTTCTCTATGCCAGGACCCATCTTCAATGAAATATTATTGTGTTCACATTCATAGTCATTAGACTCTCTGGGGAGGTTTCTTTATTTAAATCAATAATAATACAAATAAATGACAAGGAATAGAAAGGAAGGCACAGAAGAAGGTGAGAAACAGACAGTATATTATACTTGATTGGATATTTCTCTGAATTCTGATAGCAATTGTCACATGGTATGTCTACACTACGGGATTATTCTGATTTTACAGAAACCGTTTATTTAAAACAGATTGTATAAAGTTGAGTGCACGCGGCCACACTAAGCACATTAATTCAGCAGTGTGCGTCCATGTACCGAGGCTAATGTCGATTTCCGGATCATTGCACTGTGGTAGCTATCCCATAGCTATCCCATAGTTCCCGCAGTCTCCCCCACCCATTGGAATTCTGGGTTGAGATCCCAGTGCCTGATGGGGCAAAAAACATTGTCGCGGGTGGTTCTGGGTACAGCCTCACCCCTCCCTCCGTGCAAGTAGCAGACAACCGTTTCGCGCCTTTTTCCTTGGGTGAACTGTGCAAACGCCATAGCACGGCAAGCATGGACCCTGCTCAGCTCAAGACAGCAACCATGGACTTTGTAAACACCTCGCGCATTCTCGTGCAGTCAATGCTGAACCAGGACCTGCAAAACCAGTCCAGGAGGAGGCGGCTACAGCAGCGCGGCGACAAGAGTGATGACGACATGGACACAGAATTCTCTCAAACCACGGGCCCCTGCGCTTTGGAGATCATGCTGGTAATGGGGCAGGTTCTAGCCATTGAACGCCGATTTTGGGCCCGGGAAACAAGCACAGACTGGTGGGACCGCATAGTGTTGCAGGTGGGGGATGATTCCCAGTGGCTGCGAAACTTTCTCATGCATAAGGGCACTTTCATGGAACTTTGTGACTTGCTTTCCCCTGCCCTGAAATGCCAGAATACCAAGATGAGAGCAGCCCTCACAGTTGAGAAGCGAGTGGCGATAGCCCTCTGGAAGATTGCAATGCCAGACAGCTACCAGTCAGTCGAGAATAAATTTGGAGTGGGCAAATCTACTGTGGGGGCTGCTGTGATGCAAGTAGCCAAAGCAATTATTAAGCTGCTGCTACGAAAGGTTGTGACTCTGGGAAATGTCCAGGTCATAGTGGATGGCTTTGCTGCAATGGGATTCCCTACCTCTGGTGGGGCGACAGATGGAACCCATATCCCTATCTTGGCACCGGAGCACCAGGGCACCCACTACATAAACTGAAAGGGGTACTTTTCCATGGTGCTGCAAGCACTGGTTGATCACAATGGACGTTTCACCAACATCCACATGGGATGGCCGGGAAGGGTTCATGACGCTCGCATCTTCAGGAACACTACTCTTTTTAAATGGCTGCAGCAAGGGAATTACTTCCCAGACCAGAAATTAACAGTTGGGGATGTTGAAATGCCTGTAGTTATCCTGGGGGACCCAGCCTACACCTTGATGCCATGGCTCATGAAGCCATACACAGGCAGCCTGGACAGTAGTCAGGAGTTGTTCAACTACAGGCTGAGCAAGTGCAGAATGGTGGTAGAATGTGCATTTGGCCATTTAAAGGTGCGCTGGTGCACATTACTGACTCACTCAGACCTCAGCCAAACCAATGTCCCTATTGTTATTGCTGCTTGCTGTGTGCTCCACAATCTCTGTGAGAGTAAGGGGGAGACCTTTATGGCGGGGTGGGAGGCTGAGGCAAATCACCTGGCCGCTGATTACATGCAGCCAGACACCAGGGCGATTAGAAGAGCACACCAGGAAGCAGTGCACATAAGAAAAGCTTTGAAAACCAGTTTCATCATGGGCCAGGGTACGGTGTGACTGTTGTGTTTGTTTGTCCTTGATGAAGCCCCCCTCCCCCTTGATTGACTCATTCCCTGTAAGCCACCCACCCTCCCCCTTTGATTACCGCTTGCTTCCTAAGGAAATAAAATCACTCTTGTTTAAAAATCATGTATTCTTTATTAATTAATTATAAAAAGAGGGTGAGAACTGACAAGGTAGCCCGGGTGGGGTTTGGGAGGAGGATAGGAGGGAAGGAAAAGGCCACTAAAATAATTTCAAAATAATGACAGCCTTTTGGTTGGGCTGTCCACGGGGGTGGAATGGGCAGGAGCATGGAGCCTCCCCCCCACGTGTTCTTAGTCGTCTGGTGAGTGAGGAAGCTAAGGAACATGGTGAGGGGGGAGGGCAGTTATACAGGGGCTGCAGCGGTACTCTGTGATCCTGCTGCCATTCCTGAAGCTCCACCAGACGCCGGAGCATGTCCGTTTGATCATACAGCAGCCCCAGAGTTGCATCCTGACACCTCAAATCTTCCTGCCGCCACCTCTCATCTCGAGCGTCTCTCCTCTCCTCACGTTCGTCCCTCCTGTCCTCACGGTCACTAGCATCTTTCCTGTACTTTGATACGACGTCCTTCCACTCATTCAGATGAGCTCTTTCATTGCGGGTCACTTCTATAATTTCCGAGAACATTTTGTCTTGCGTCTTTTTTCCCCGCTGCCTTATCTGAGATAGCTTTCGGGATGGAGGAGGGAGACTTGAAAAATCTGCAGCTGCAGGAGGGAGGGAAAAAAGAGTGAGAAGTATTTAAAGAGATACATTTTACAGAACAATGGTTATACTCTTTCACGGTGAACAACACTATTCACCTTACATAGCACATGTGATCTCACTACAAGGTCGCATTTTGCATCTTAATATTGCGTACCTGCGGCTTTGGTGTTAGAGATCACAGATGCAGGTCCGGGCCTCAGAATTCGGCTTGCATTTGGCCATGGTAAACCATTGTCTTTCGGCTTCTGCAGCCTTCATATATCCAGCACCCTCCTTTCCCAAATAGCAAGCAAAGCCCGTTGAGTGCTGCTTCTTTCCTGTTAACGTGCAGCACCAGAACCACCTCCATCCAATTCTCTGGGATGATCGCTTTACCCCTCCCCCCACCATGTGGCTGGTATCATGGAAGATCGCTGCTAGCCACCCTCCCCCGCACCGCGTGGCTGGTAGCAGGGAAGATCCCAGCTAGCCAAACGCGAAAAAGCTCAGTGCCAATCACGCCCCCATGCCCCGCGGCTTGGCTAAATGCAGGGAAGGATTTCTTTTAAGCCACAGGCAAACAGCCCAACCATCTCTGTCCCCTTACTTAAATTCCTGAATTTCAACCAGGTTACCATGAACAATATCACTCTCCTGAGGATAACACAGCGAGATAAAGAACGGATGTTGCTTGAATGCCAGCAAACACCGGGACCATATGCAGCTAGGCTTTGTCATGCAATGATACCAGATTACTTGCTACATGCATGGCATGGTCAAGTGTCCTGCCATGGAGGACGGAATAAGGCTGCCCTGCCCAGAAACCTTCTGCAAAGGCTTTTGGAGTACCTCCAGGAGAGCTTCATGGAGATGTCCCTGGAGGATTTCCGCTCCATCCCCAGACATGTTAACAGACTTTTCCAGTAAATTTACTGGCCGCGAATGCATCCCAAGTCCTCAGGGCAAATTAATCATTAAAAAACGCTTGCTTTTAAACCATGTTTTATATTTACAAAGGTACACTCACCAGAGGTCCCTTCCATGGCTTCATTGTCTGGGATAGTGGCTTGGGAGGGCTGGGAGGGTAATTCCGTCAGGGTGAGAAAAAGCTCCTGGCTGTTGGGGAGAACAGAGTGCTGTGTGCTCTCTGCAAGCTCGTCCTCCTCTTCCTCCTCATCATCTTCCCCATCCGCAGAATCCTCAGGCATGGCTGAGATTACCACCCCCACCTCAGAATCCACGGACAGGGGTGGGGTAGTGGTGGCGGACCCCTCTAGAATTGCATGCAGCTCAGCATAGAAGCGGCATGTTTTCGGCCCTGCCCCGGACCTTCCGTTTGCTTCTTTGGTTTTCTGGTAGGCTTGTCTGAGCTCCTTAACTTTCACACGGCATTGTACTGAGTCCCTGGTGTGGCCTCTCTGCATCATGGCCTTGGAAATTTTTTCAAATGTTTTTTCATTTCGTCTTTTGGAACGGAGTTCTGTAAGCACTGAATCCTCTCCCCATACAGCGATCAGATCCAGTACCTCCCGTGCAGTCCATGCTGGAGCTCTTTTTCGATTCTCAGGAGACTGCATTGTTACCTGCGCTGATGAGCTCTATGTGGTCACCTGTGCTGGTGAGCTCTCCACGCTGGCCAAACAGGAAATGAAATTCAAAAGTTCGCAGGGCTTTTCCTGCCTACCTGGCCAGTGTAGTCGAGTTCAGATGGCTTTACAGAGCGGTCACAATGGTGTACTGTGGGATACCGCCCGGAGGGCAATACTGTCGAATTGTGGTCACACTAACCCTAATCCGACATGGCAATACCGATTTGAGCGCTACTCCCCTCGTCGGGGAGGAGTACAGAAATCGGTTTTAAGAGACCTTTATATCGATATAAAGGGCTTTGTTGTGTGGACAGGTGCAGGGTTAAATCGGTTTAATGCTGCTAAATTGGGTATAAACGCGTAGTGTAGACCAGGCCACAGTTCAGGACAATTGGTCCTGTATTGTCCTTCTGTGGTCCAGCAAAGGCACCCACTTTTAGGCTTCTGGATCCCCAGCTATCTCCACTATTCAACAGAGACCTAGTATTTCTCCCTCCTAACCAGAATTTTTCCAGCCTGCACAGTAACCAGCCTACACTGCATAATTCCTAACCAGGAAGAGTCTGTGTTTTGATAACTCTTCGAAGTCTTATGAACAGCATATTTGCCAGAAGTTTTTACCACACAGCCCTCTATAAACAAGCACATTTATTCTTAAGGTGAAAGCATTACAGAGAAAACCTATTAAAACAATAAAAGTTCCCATATGCATGTGAAAAGATTACAGGAGGTCACCCATCAGTCTTATGGAATCTTAGTAGGCCACAGTTCTTCTAACCATTCCCAGGAAGCACTGGTTCCCCCATGTTGGACAGGAGGTTCTGTCCATTTGCTGGATCAGAAAGAATGTCTTGAGTCAGTTTAAATTCAGGCTGTTCATCCAAAAATCCTTTCTTTGCTGGTCTCTGGAGAATCCACGTCTGAACCAGTATATGCAAACCCCTCCAACTGGTGGTACCTCTCAGGAGGTGTTACCCCTAAATGAATTTACTTAATCACCCCCACTCTTCTTAATTCCTAGAGTGGCTCCCCTGTTGAATTACACACAGTCCCAGGCCCACAATGATGCGTTCAGTTAATACAGTGAGATCACCCATAGATATTGAAGGAAATTGCCATATTTGTCACAACAGTTTCCAGGTCTGTGTAATAGATTATGGAACTTTTTCTGCTGCTACTTGTTTGTAATTAATCATGCATGACATTAAAACTGGAGATTATTCATGTGCAGTAGGTTGATATTACTGTGGTATTTCCTAGTTTTAGTCCATTACAAATGTTATATTTAAAATATATATAGATATTGCAAAATAGAAAATTTAAATAGTTTAATGTCCATTGTTAGTATTCAGCTAATTTTTTAATAAATTCAGTAAGGGTTAATTTCTGCAGACCTTACTTCTGTGAGTAACACATACACAAATGGAGATTCCCACTGTATTTCTCATTGTAAGTATGGAGACAGAATAAGGCCCTAAATGTTGATTTTGATGTACTTTTTTTGATTTTTTGTCATTTCTCTGGGCAACTGCAGTAAAGATGTCTGACAATACTGTATCTGGTGGTGCCTACGTGATTCTTGATGACAACTGAATCTAATGTCTAAAAGATTGGTAGTGAATACTGGGTGCATTTTTTTTAAAGGCAAATAGTGTATTTGCCAAAAAATGCAGTGTAGGTCAACCTGACACTGTTTGACATGAAGTTGCCAAACAGCTTTGGGGGAAGAAACACACACACACACACACGATGTCAGAGACCAAGGTTCAAATCCCTACTCTGGGAAGTGGATTTGAACCCAGGTGTTTCCCTAACCACTAGGCTATGGGCTATTGCAGGGATCTCAAATACGCGGCCCGTGGGGTTATTTTCTGTGGCCTGTGAGCTCCTCACGGCTCCCCCGCCCTCCCCCAGTGTTTACCTAGAGTGGCTCCAGCCTGACGCGCACTGGGGGCAGGGCAGGCTCCCTGCCTGCCTGCCTGCCCTGCCCCGCGCCGCTCCGGGAAGCGGAAAGAACCTGGGAGAGGAGAGGCGCAGGGGTGTGTGTTGATGTTGCTTCAGGCAGCACCTCCAGCAGCTCCCATTGGCTGCAGTGCCCCGTTCCCGGCCAATGGGAAATGCTGGGGGCAGTGCCTGAAGCAACAGCAACACACACCCTTGTGCCTCTCCTCCCCCACGTTCCAACCACTTCCTGGAGTGACGCGGGGGGCAGGGCAGATAGGAAGGGAGCCTGCCCTGCCCCTGGTGCATGCCAGGCCAGAGCCCACCCCCCTCCTGCACCCTGACCACCTGCCCTGAGCCCCCTGACACACCCCTCATCCCTCCTGCACCCCACACCACAAATCCCTGCCCTGAGTCTCTGCCATACCCCACACCCCTCCTGTACCCCCTGGGCACAGGGAGGGGGCGGAGTTGGGGTGGGGATAAGAGGGAAGGGGTTGGAATGGGGGCAGGGAAGGGGTGGGAAGAGGTGGGGCGGGGGTGGGGCCTCATGGAAGGGGTGGAGTGGGGGTGTGGCCAAGGGTGGTGGTGGGGATGTGTCAAAAATGCGGCCCTCGGGCCAATGTATTAGTCCTCATGTGGCCCTCGTGGTCATTTAAGTTTGAGACCCCAGGGCTATTCTGTGGGTGGTGGGATTCTTTCAGTCTCTCTTGTTTGACACTTTTTGTGTCAAATACTTGAAAGGCGTTAGTACAGCAAGAGAAATAGCCTCCGTAACTTGCTGGTTAGGGCACTGGAAGGCCTATGATCAGATTCATGTTCTGGAGTGGGGATTCAAAACTGTGTCTCCCAAATAAGATGGGACACTATCTCCTCCTCCTCCTGATATTCTGTAAATCTAGCATGGTAAAAATGCTTATAAACACGTTTTAATTAGACCCAAAGCAAACTTATTTGATTTGAAGAAAATTCTGAAAAAAATCAGATTCAATTAGACCTAAAATATTTTTTTTTATTTTTCAAAACCAAAAAGCCACCTATTCACCCAGTTCTACTAGTAAAACCCAAGATTTCACACCAAATAATAGTGAACCACATTGCACTCTTTGAACATAGTGTTGGAGCCAGATTCAGCTCAGAGACTGCTACTACACCAGCTTCTGATAGTGGAAACCCTGGTGCAGGTACGGAATAACAAAAAGTCAGATGTATCGGTACTGGAGAGATTAATTGGATTTTTTTAAAAGTAACAACAAAAATTGGATTTTTATGGATTTTACTCTCATCTTAAGGCAATAGTATCATTGGGTCTGTTTTTTGTGTATCACCAGTTTATACTGTTTGATTCTATTTTAAAGTACGCCTTGTTCTCTCAGCCTTTCTTGTCCAAGGGCTGCCTTCAATTTGGGGTCATTTCCAATTTTAGTTCATAATGAATATTTTGGGCATATTCTTATTGAGAGTAAGGGCACTTTATACCACATTGGTAGCATAAAGGGGACATTAGTTCTGTGTAAGTTATGTTTACACCCATTTTAAGGATCCTGTCATCAGAGTAGTGTGAAGTATCTTTAGTGTAAATGAGAATCAGGCCATTTAAATCAAATGAGTGGACATAAAATTGAATGAGTAAGCTTCAGAACAAGGAAGTGGAAGGAGACTGCACGAGAGAATTAGGTTCTGAATTTTTTTCCCCTCAGGGTTCTGAGTGTGGAGCTTGAATCTTTTATGCAGAAATCCAATATATTCTTGGGGCATGAGGGGAAAAAATAATTAGGAAGAACTTTAAGACAAGAGTCTCCTCTCAGATGCACATGATATATCTGAACTCTTAGCTATTCTGCCTACGCTGGCAGATCTCCTACTGATTTCAATAGGGTGAGCAAAATATCAGAGATGAAAGCCACCATGCAGTTCTGAGAAGCAGAACTTTGCCCTAATTTTGTAAACTTTAAACCTTTCTAGCTATGGAATTGTCAGGTTGAATTTTCCCTGTGTGTTTTAGCTCTTAGATGAGGTGAATGATTGAATTTGTTTACCTCTGGAGAGTTTATTAGAAGTTGTTGGAAGAAAAAAGAATGATGTGTTCTCTGTACTTAAGCTCTTAGAATACTCAGATTTTACTGCAATTCATATAATAGGCAGTCTGGTTTGGTTTTATTTGTAATACTCTTTGTTTATAAAAACTATTTTATTAAATAGCACTTAAGTGCAGTTTTACATTAAAAGGCAGGAATAATCAAGCAAATTTGCTTTATTTTTCTACCCTTATCCAACAATTGTACAGAAATTTTCTGTGCTGGATGCCAGATTTGTGAACTCATCTCCTCATTTAAAGACTCTATTCTTCTATATACCTCCATCAGGATCTCCCAAAATGCCTATTTTACCATCGGGTGCTGTGACAGGAGAGTGTGTGTGTGGGGGGCTTCATTTTATTGATTCGTACTTGTATAGGTAGTTCATTCATCTCATGAGCAAACTCACTTTTCTTTAATCTTTGTAGTCAAGGTAGTCACCCAGCTCCCATGGACTTTCAATGGGATTTAGGCATCTAACTCCTTTTTTGTGTCTTTGAAAATCTTTCCAAATTTTTTTGCTCAAGTGATGTGAATCCCAATAGGCTTACCTTTCTTTTTGTGCAGTCATGTACACCTCCGCAAAGTGGGTGTAAAATCTGATTAAATCAGGGTCGTGATTTAGACCCACTTTGCCAAGGTGTAAATGGCTAGACAAGGCACAGAATCATGACACAATGAACACACAGTACAAAACAATGAGTAGATGAAGTCTGGTATCTGTGGTGTCCAATGACAGTTCAATGCTTAAGGTGCTTGCAGAAGATTTGCTTTATTCTGTGTCCAGATCCAGCTGGCTGTTCATAACAGGAACTTCACAGTGCTCCTCCCAAACTCTCTAGCTGGGAAGTTCAGCCCTTGAAGGCACAGTCCTCAGTACAATAGTATCTTTTCCCAGTCTGTACCTATTGGGACAATTTTCAATAAACACCTTTCTCTATGATAACAATGATTTCTCTTAGCTAGGCTTAATCACCTTTAACAAATGTAATGTTACAGAACTGCTACACAGGAGACAATTATTTAAGCAATCCAAGCAAGTCCTAACATCTAATTCGTATCAGTTAAAGTTATTGGTTGGTCCTCTAAAGATAAAATGAAAGAAAGGGATAGCAATAGTATTGACTAGCACTTCACAAAAGTTTGATTGAAATTTGGCCCATGATTCTGAAAACAGACAGGTATTTGTATTTCATTAACCCAGTGGCATACACATCAAAGGAAAACACTAATTGCTAATTATTTATTTGTTAACTTTATTTTGTGTAACACGTGGTTCCAAAAATGATGACAATAGAAAAATTGAAACTGAGAGAGTGCTTTATTTATATATTGCCACAGCATCCACTAAATTTGTTGTACGATGGAAGTCAAGTGCTTGCAAGTTCCACAGATTGCTTTATAAATACAGAACTGCAGATTCAAGAAAGAAGTATGGGGTGACTATTCTAATGCCCTTCAAAATGACCAGTGTGAACTGTCAGTGTGAGCTGGTTTACCATGCAGCTAATAATTTGCCTGCAGCGTGGGACTGGCATGAGTTCTGTGCACTTGTAGGGGAATATCTTGGCTTTACTACTGGCAGAATCATAGGAGTGCATAGGGTGCCAGAGATGTAGCAGACAAGTGAAGTTACTCTGAGGTACTCTGCCTGCGGAGGGCATAAATGAGCAGGATATCATGGAGATACTGGAAAAGAATGCTCAGCAATGACACTGCTCTTTTAAAAAGTTACAATGTGCATTTTTCTCCTTGCTGGATGCTAGTAAGGAGGCATACATGTGTTGGGAGTGAGGTAAAGATTAGGGCTCTGAGAATATCCACAAAATATCCACAGTTGGGTACTGTGGAGTATCACTGCTCAGACTGGCATTGCCATCCGACGAAATTTCCTTTCTCAAGCACTCATAAGAATTAGTGGAACCATTCTTCCTGCCTTGATGAGCACAAGATATAATAAATATTTATATTATGGCAGTGCCCAAAGACTCCAAATGGTATTGCATTGAGCATTGTACTGATGGAAGAGAGAATCACTGCCCTGGAGACTTTACAATCTAAAAGACTCAAATGGAGGAAGTATTGGATATGGGAAGATGTTATACAAGCAAACAAATGTGGTGAAGAATTGAAATGGGGTAAAAGGAAGGTCCACACATATGAGCACACACATTCCTTCTATCCCAGTGAACCTAGAAAGGACTGACCGTGATTTAACACTTAGAATAGTAGACTCTTCAAGACACAATTCCTCTTTTTAATATGTTAAAATAACATTTTAAAAGAACAGGGATAGATTCCCTCAAATTCCAATTCTATTAGGGAATGTACTGATTTGATTCAATGAAACAAAGATGGATAGTATGCTGGACAACAAAAGGAGAAAAAAAATCATGCATATGTTTGCAAAGTTTTTTTGTGTTTTTCAATATTTGATATTTTGCTAATATTACTAAAAAGTTTAACTACAAATTAGAGTACTGATTAAAAGTATCCTTTATATAACTTTTTATAATAATATGTATATTTACTCTAACCCCTAACCTATACTACATGAAATCTGCTACATATCCCTATCCCTTGTGTCTGTTATCTTCTCTTCAGTGTCTATGTAAGAAAATAACTTGAACCAATGACAATGCTTTTTATAAGTAGCTAAAAATGAATTTTAAAAAGTAAACATAGCTACATAAAGAAACATTGCTGTGCCTTGCAGAAAGTGTGACAGAAAAATGACCTGAATTAAAAAGGAATGAGATTTTTGAGGGTTGTTCAGCACTGTACATTCTCTGAGCAATGATCAGCACAGTTACTTAGCCCAAGTGTTTCTGTAATTGTGATATATTAGGAAAATTAGCAATGTTCAATGGACCTCAGACTGACACTTCTACCTTTATGTTGAAGCAGTCGATAGTTAACTTACAGGGTTATGATTCAAAACATGTACCCTAGCATACAGACTCAAGAAGACCCGCTGATGCGTTTTCATGATGCATGTTCCTTGGTTTATCTAATTGTATTCCTAAGGTTTGAAAAAGAGGATTTAGAATGAAATACAGCACAGTAGATTTGTACAAAGCTACAGTGTTTGAGCCCCCTTTTTTCCTTGAATGCTGGCATCTTTCCCTAGGTGTAAATTGCAAGTGTTCAGGTGAAAACTATGCGACTGTGACTGAATGAAAATCTAATCATGCTGATGCCATAATGTTTTTATGTTTTTATCTCCGAATGCAGGTGTTCATGGTGAATTTTTATATATATATATATATAATTACTACATTGATATATATATATATATATATAATTACTACATTGATACTATATATTTTCTTTTATTTTTTTTTTTTATTGAAAAAAGGATATTTATTTTATTTATATCTTTCCCTTTCATCCCACTAAGATCATGAAAGAGACAACTTTGTATATCAATAATATAAATTCACCATATATATATATATATATATATATATAATTACTACATTGATATATATATATATATATAATTACTACATTGATTACTATATCTTCACTTAATTATTTTATCTTTTATTGATAAAAGGCTTACAGATATTTATGGGCTATCTTTCCCTTTCATCCCACTAAGATCATGAAAGAGACAACTTTGTTTATAATGGAATGTTCTGAGTGATGTAACACATCCATAATAAGTTGGTGATAATTTTATAGTAAATGTGCTGTAACAAACTGTTTAGTGTGCGAATCACTGCCCTCTGTTGAATAGAATGAGAATTGCTGAGTTTAGTATCATAGGCTCTATACTGATATAAGATACAAGTTTTTCTCATCACTCCGTGAATACAGTCTATACTTTTGGTGAAAGAGGCTCTGAGTTCTGGCTCAGAACACAGACTATTCCTTTAAGTATCAACAGTAGAAGAACTGAACTGCTGAAGGGTCTCAGCTGCCATGAGGGGCTCTGCCAATTCTCATGGCATATAGTTCCTTAGAAAGCATAGGTAGTTGTCATGAGTTAAAGCAACTTCTAGGATGCTATAATTTATGCTGAGATCAGAATCACAATAACTGAGAATTGGAGCCAGGACTGCCGTCCTCTTCACCAACCTTTGTGCTGTGTTCTTCTTGGCACAGGAAATAATTTGTTCTTAAATCCCTAAACTGCAGAGATGGAATTTTGTGACTTTTTTTTTCCAGTGGATACTGGAATATCACAGAAGCCGCCTGTCTAAATAGCTTTGTGCTGATCCAATGTGAACATGTAGTGCTAAAAAGCCGTAAATGTTTTTAATATCAGACCATAATGGAGATAGGGTACCCAATGAATGATTTCATAATAATATAAAGTGGCTAGAATTGATATCATTAATGAGCTTATAACAACCAGAGATGAAAGTTGGTTGTGTTAAAAACCTCAGGATAGCATAAAAAGGAATTATCAATTGTTACTTTGCCTAAGTGGGTGTGACTGGATTTGATGCTATATTAGTAGCTGAATCAAGAGAAAAGTAAAAGGATATTAGGCTAAAGCCATGATGGCAGGGACAAGGTCAAGGGAATCCAGAGAGGTCAATTAGCCCATTCTGACGCTTAGAGGGGAGACAGCTAATTAAGGATTACACCCACCTGGGGAAAACTAGATGGTGGGTTCTGTAAAGGAACAACTGCTGAGCCAATAGGAGAGGATTGAAAGAGGAGCTCTACAGTAGGGATCTTTTACTGGCCCTACAGGGCAAGGACAACAGGAGTGTAGGGGCTCTAGGCAGTCACCAGAAAGGCTGAGAACTGCCAAAAGGAGGCTCCTCAGCAACAGGTTGGTAGGAAGCCACATATGGAGTCGGACTTCCAGAGAGAGAGGATTGAAAGTTGTAGTCCTGGAAAAGGTACATGTGGATGGGGGAGATAGGAAGAAGCAAGGGTTTTTAAGGAATAGGTCTTTGCAATTTTATAACAGGGTCAGTGGCCTGGAATCCAGAGGCAGGATGAGCCTGGCCCCTTGTGAATATGCATTATTATATAATCTTTAATTACCACTGCTCTGGACATTGGATTCTATCTCTGGCTCTATCACAGAGTTCCTATGTGATGCTGGGCAAGTGACTTACACCAAACTTTTCACAGGCAATCATTTCTGCAGGTAGTTAAAGGCTGGATCATAATGAATATACACAAGAGGGCTGAATTAAGGTTGTATGGGCAAATTTTATTCTGGCACTTTCTAACATTTGAGAATACTTGGCTTTGTAAATTTTTAAACCTTTGTATTTCATATTTTTGTTAATGGTTTAGTTTATTGATGAGGACAAACTTAACTACTGTTAAATGATGGTTATTTGGTTTTTTTGTCAGTTTCCTTAGTTTTGTAACAGAAATATTTATATATGAATGTATATGTTGTAAAACGATGTAGTCCAACAATGTTTTATATGACATTAATGAAGTTGTAACAGTAATAGTTATAGAATGTCGACATATCATGTGAACAAGTCAGCATGAATTCAGTATATTTTCCTCTATTTGGGGGGAAAGTTTTAATGTCATAAAAAGACTACAACTTCTAAATTACTAATTATTATTATTAATTTATTTATTTAAAAATGTGCAACAGAAAACTGAGTCTGGACTCATGCATATTTCCCACTTTTACAGCCATCAATATACAGAAAAAGGAGTTGGAATTTTGTATCTTATTTTCATGTAACACTTTTTGAGGAAAGCAATAATCAATTACCCTTTGAAAAGAAATAGTAAATTACCCAGGACAAACCCACAAGAGCACAGAAGGACTTTCTCTAAACCGAGTCAGCTTTCATTGTGGAACCCTTCCTTGTAATGCTATCATGGTCATCTGAGGCAATTCAGTTAGCAAAGGAAGCTGTTTCCATGACAACCAGGGCAATACTGACTCCCCCCAAGTATGTAAGTGCACTGGAAAGACTGAGTGATGATGAGTGGCTGATGGTTTTCTTTGATGTCACAATGTTACTGCTCAGGCAGCAGCAGTAATGTGCACTGTATGGAAAAAAACAGGCATTTCTGGTGTTTGTTTCTCTACATTTTCTTTAAAAAAAACCAACAACAAACATTATAAATACTGGAGAACATTCCCCGCACATATTAATTAGTGACTGAAGTTTGTTTCAAAATCCCCATAGCATCCAAAACTAGATGAGATACAGATCCCATAAAACAGAAAATTCTCATGCAACCTTAACTATGGTCTTACTATTGCAAGTGATAACATTGTGGTAATAAATATATAATTATCCTATCACCACACTTATCTAGTGCTCAGAATGGGGGAATATCTCTAAATTAATAATTCTCCAAAAGGCAAGTAGGCTTTGATTGTAAGCTCATTGGGGCAGGGACCACTTTCTTGTTCTGCACAATGAGGTCTTGGCCTGTGACTGGGACTTCTAGGTACTACAGTAATACAAATAGTAATAAGTAAGATAAAACAGGAATTAACACCTGAGAGTATAACTTTGGCAAACCTTGTGCTCTCTCTAGATTGGAGTGACACAAGATTCAATACCTCTTGCAGGTCTCTGCTTAAAAGTCTTTCCACTGGGAGTCATTGACTTCAGTCATTGCTGGATCAGACAGTAATGTAGATTTGAATATGTGAAGTGAATATTCATAGTTTATTTTCTGAAAGCTGCTCAGATGCATTCCCTTTTTTTCAGCTTTCCAATCATCAAAGACAATTCAGTTCTTCAATCAGATTGCGATGTTTCATAGTTGTTGGGGTTTTTTTTTGTCTCCCCCACCCCATTTCTGAAAATCAGTAATGCTGCAAAGATTTATATATAATAGTAATTTAGGCATGATTATCACCAATGACTACATCAGGCTTCACAACTGCATCATGAAAAGCTATTTCCTATATTTAAGCAGAATAAAAGCTTCTCCTAAAGGTCTTTTATGACTATGAAGTGGCTGTTTACAGTGTAAGTGTGGAACTAGTCAAGTGTAAGTAGAGGGAGAAGAACAGCAAAATGTCTGTTCATAAGTTTAGTTATAATTGCTTCAATTTCCCTGCAGTGCTTCATCCTCATGGAAGGGTAAACACAATATTACAGCACAAGAAAGTATAAGTAGCCGGTAACAGACTCTGGTTCTCTGCATTACAATTCAGCAAAATTATGTTTCTCATGAAGAAATGAATGTGTTATTCCTAAGAGTGATGGTTTATAAATGAATGACAGCATCATTGACCAAAATGAACTGAACCTATCACCTGATCCCATTAGTCATGAACTGAGCAGGACATGCAACTCAACTAATTCATTTAATTGATGAGATGTGTAACAAGCACTCCAGTGAACATATGACCAGAAAAAGTACCTACACATATTGTAATAACACTGTAAATAAGGTTCTCTTTTTTAAATAACTTTTAAGATAGCTCTTTTTTTTAAATAACTTTGTTTTTGTATGCAAACAAATTGACTTTTAGCACTAATTCTAAAAAGAGCTTTGCCTTTTTGATTAAGTATTAAGATTCAGAAGGAAGCATTTAAAGTTAACACTTATACTGAAAATTTCTTGGGGAAGGGACTATAGCCCTCATCCTCCAGGTGGGTCTGGAAGGATCAAATACTTTAAATACTCTACACAAGTTAGCAATTTATTTAATCAGCTGATTAAAGCAACTTAGTATAATCAAACAACTAGTGTTTGGAAGAGACTGCTCAAGGGTTATTGAAGAGACAAAAGGGGAGGGAATTTCTTTTATTGGACTTGACATTTGGAAGAGAGGTGGCCTTTGTGTCAGGGTGTGCCTTTTGCTATGCTCATGAAAATCTGCAAAAAATTGATCAAGTTATAAGCACAGTTTTCACAGGTTGAGTAGAGGTATGTTAGATTTTAGTGGCTAGAGTAGCTGAAGATTCTCCCTGCACTGGGCATGCTGTGGTTTCAACCTTGCTGATAATCCATGTGGATGTCAACGTGCTGCCACATGATGGGGTGGTTTTTTGAAAACCATGAAACAATGAAAAAAACAATGAAATTCTATACGTGTGTGCGTGTGTGTGTGTGCACAGACACACAAATAAAAATGAAAAAAAATATTATGCTGGTTGCAAAGTCAAGCACTCAAAAGTTCAGAAATGCCACAATTAAGGTGGCATTTGTAACCTTAATTTGTCCCCCTGGATATATGGATTAAAATAAAGTCTTTAATTACATGATTTCATACTATTTTTTTCCACACGACCCCAGCCTCATTCAGTGGAGAGTCTGGACCTGCTCTGGGTTTGAATCAGGGTTGCCTAGTCAAGGTGAGGCTGTTGTCCCGGCGGCTGGGACCCGGTGGGCAGAAGCATGCCATTAAAAATCCTGCCTGGCCCAGCATGCTCTTCTTTGCCCCCCGCCCACTGCTCTCTCCTGCGGGGGCAGGGGGCAGAAGCTTGGTCCTGCCGGCTGCTGCTGCAGGGCAGCCTCCGCTGGCAGCCAAGCTCCCTCCTCCCTAGCCTCTTCCCCCAGCGTGCTGGGTTCCTGCCCCTCCTCCTCTCCCTCCCTTCAGCCGAATAGCTGATGGCCCTAGAGAGGGAGGGGGAGAAGGGTGGAATCAGGGCATATCCCCTCCAGCCCCCTGCTCTGAGCCACTCAGGGCAGGGGGCTGTGAGCATGCCAACGACTCCAGCCCACACCCTCAGCCCCTGCCCTGACTCCTGAACTCCCCACACATCCCCAGCCCTCTGCCCTGATCCCTGCACCCCCCTAAGACTCCAGCCCTGACTCCGGCACCCCCCCCCAAATACCCAGCTCCCCCTCACACTCCATGCCCTGACTCCTGCACCCCCCTCACATGCCTCCGGCCCTCTACCCTGACTCCTGCACCCTCCTCACACATCCCAATCCCCCTGCCCCCATGCCCTGATTCGTGCACCCCCACATCCCCACCTCCACCCTGAGCACCAAACAGAAGCTCCTGCACACACACACCACATTCCCATCTGTACCCCTCACACCAAATTGGAGCTGCCCAGGTAAGCGCTCCACACCCAAGCATCCTGCCCCAACCCTGAGCCCCCTCCCTCATTCTAGCTCCTGGCCAGAACTTACACCCCAACCGCCAGCCTGCTCCTTCACCCCTGGCCCTGTGCTCAGTGCACTCCCACCCTCAGCTCAGTGCAGAGAGGAAGAGAATGGGCTAAAACCAGGGAGAGGGTAGTTACCCACTGTATGTGGGCAGGGCTGGGACCCCAGACCGGCAGCAGGCTGAGCGGGGCCAGCAGCCGGGACCCAGGCTGGCAGGAGCAGGCGGACGGAACCCCAGACCGGCAATGGGCTGAGCGGCAGCGGGCAGAGCCGCTCAGCCCACTGCCGGTCTGGGGTCCCGGCCGCTGGTCCCACTCAGCCCACTGCCAGTCTGGAGTTCTGGCTGCCGGGCCCCTTGCCAGCCGGGAACCCCTTGCCAGGCTGGCAGCGGGCTGAGCAGGCCGGCGGCGTAAGATCAGCATTTTAATTTAATTTTAAATGAAGCTTCTTAAACATTTTGAAAACCTTGTTTTCAAATAGTTTAGTTATATAATATATAGACTTATAGAGAGAGACCTTCTAAAAACGTTAAAATGTATTACTAGCATGCAAAACCTTAAATTAAAGTGAATAAATGAAGACTCGGCACACCACTTCTCAAAGGTTGCGGACCCCTGCTATAGGCAATGATGAAAGCAATATTTTATGCAACCTGTGCTATCCCATTTGGCAAGGTTTGCCTAAAAGTCCAAAATGACTCCCATTAGTATTAAGGATAAATTCAATGATGTGGCAAACAGCCTCCAGCAATGCTTTGTTTCATGTTGTTATGGAAACATTAATAATTATAGTGGCCTGCAGCATAAAGCAAATGTATCTAATAGAACAAGAAAAGAAGCTTGTACTAATTATTATTTCTTTCCATCATTTTATCTGATTATTTCCTGAGGTTTAACCAACTATACCACAACTAGAAGGTAACCCTGGAAGAATTAAATATTATTTTCAAGTTATCCTGGCAATGGGGAGTTGCTTCCAGCTGTCATAGCAACTAAAGTTCTGAAAATATTTGGAAGTCAAGGGTCATTTTCAAAGTGCTGTGATTGTGATCTCTTTGGTTTTTCTGTTAATCAATAAATGTTCTCTAGCTTCTTCCTGCACTGAGCTCTTGGGATAAGGTTATATTTTTAGATGCTACTGTAGATCTTGGTTTAAGGTTTATGATCTTCCATTGGTGAGGTTGCAGGCCTCATAGAACTCCATGTAACACAGAATGTTCAGTGGTTTGTGACAGTGATATTTATATTGAACTTGAGCTGAATGGTCTTGAGGAAGAAAAATGGACAGTGTACTAAGTATTGATGAAATGGCCTGTTCAGAAGAGATAAGAACTCTGACGGGTGAATGTCTCCAATTTTATAAAGAATTCCTTGAAACCTTCTCTGTTGCTACTGGGCTAGCTGTTCTCTGTACCCCCACAACATCCTTTAAAAAGCCCTCGTTTATTTACTAGAACTGTTTGAATGCTGCAAGCATTTCTGAAAACCAGGTAGGGGCTAAAGAGCTTTTCTTGCTTAGCATGTAGTTGCTGGGAGACTGAGAAGCAGTCAGTTAGTGTACGCTGACTTCCCCCATGCTTCCAGAAGATAGCAAAGCTAAGGTAGGGTAGTTCTGGGAGAGGGGTAATGTGTAGGGGTTAGATCTAGTAGGATGGGACTGGGAGAGTGCTGTTCAAACTGCATCAGGCCAGGTTGGGGACTGTTTCTTAAACCAGAACTATTGTTCAAGAACAAAATGTAGCCTTGATATCCTGATAACAAGGCATTCCAGCATCTGTGGAAACTTCACATGCTCTTCCTTCATGCTCATTAAGTTCACAGTGAATTACATTGTCTAAATGTGGCTGAAATTGTATTTAGGACGTTGGTGCAGTCTCCCCCAAACCACTAGGACTTAAAGCAAAATAATATCTGGCAGAATTAAGACAAACTATGGCCAGTACCAACACCCCTCTCTCTTCCCCCCCACTTTCTCCCTCACTGCACAGTACACTGTGTGTAAAGTAAAAGATTACTGTGTGCCTGTGTGTTTCACTATTGTTTCTCACAAAATGTTCTACACTAAGTTTACAATGCTCCAAACACTTTGTTTTATGGCAAATTGTTATCATTAGACTATAAGATCCTTGGGGCAAGGTCCATCTTTTTGTTCTGTGTTGGTACAATGCCTATCATAGAGGTCCTGGTCCAAGACGAGGGCTTTTAGGCACTATGGTATTACAAATAATAATTAATAGAATAATATCACTATTAGTGGTTTTAGTATTGCAGTAGCATCTGGAAGTCTCAGTCAGGAATTCATAGATTATAAATCCAGAAGGAACCATTATGGTCATCTCGTCTTGTGTCCCATTGTGATAAGTACTGTAGTGACATGAAGCAAACAGACAATCTCACCCTCAAAGAATTTACAATCATAACAAGATGCTCCAGATTGATGGAACATTAATTAACTAAAATTGTTGCCTTCATGCTAAATCCAAGTAGTATATCAGGTGTCCCTTTTCAGGGCATATTTGAGAAGGGTTTTATTGGCACTTATATGGGTTAATGTGAATATTTCTATTACTTTTGTGTTCCCAAATTCATCTTAGTGAAACCTTTACCCCAAACTACACTATCATATCTCCCTCAGACATAGTCAAAGGTATATACTTGTGTATGTGTGTGTGTGTTCTGTCTCCAGTTAGTCACCTAAACATTGAGGCATGGATAGCCACTTTTGAAAACGTTGACCATATAATGTTTTTCTTGTTATAATTTAGCATCAAATTGTTGAAATAAACAGATACATTTAAGTGTGTTTCTTTAAAAAGGTAGAGCTCAGTGTGCTGGAAGGGAGGACACATTAGGATTGTAAGGATATCTGATGTTAAACGGTATGAACATGTTAAAAACATATGAGTGAATTATGTTCTGATAAGGTGGGCCTAGTTATCCTACCACTTGGAGAAATGGTAGTCATAGAAATTGGAAAGATATTACTATCCTTTGTAAACACTAGTCCCATAGGTATTAGTCCTATTATTTTAGTTTTTGTTTTTATAATATATTTTAAAAGGTTACACTGTTGCTTATACATTTAGTTTACTTATGTAACTCTTTTGCCACATGGAACCAGCAGCAACAAGGGCCAGGTTCAGTATCTAGGGTTTCCTTTTCAACAATATAATACAAACCCGGCTCCAGCAGTTGAGGGTGAATCCCTTCATCAGGGTATGCCAGGTACAGTTCTGCTGCCCTTGGTTCACACAACGAGGATAACAACTCTTTATTATTCCTCCCCCCCCCAATAACAAGGAGACTGGGGATCCAACACCAGCCACAAGTGATCATTTGGGCAAGCAATCCCATCATGCTGAGCACCTAGGCAGGATGGGTGTGTCCATGCAAACAAGATCAGCTACTGAAGTCCTTTTCCACAGCTCACCACTAGATGTCAGGGGAGAGCTCATTCAGGCTCTGCTTACAGTCACATTGATCATGGTTTTGTCTGAACTGTCTGGGAACTTTGGAAAGGGCTGAGAGATTGTTCAACACAGCATTTAAGTTACTTTAAAAACAAACTTTCTCACAGAAGTTTTTATTTTTAAGAAAACTGGCTAGTTACTACATATGACTTTAAAATATCTGTTTCTAGATTATATTCATGTACACTCTAAATCCCTATTCATATATATACCACTACCCCAATATAACGTGACCCAATATAACACAAATTCTGATATAATGTGGTAAAGCAGTGCTCCGGGGGGAGGGGGGCTGCGCACTCCTGCAGATCAAGCAAGTTTCACCTATAACACAGTAAGATGTTTTGGCTCCTGAGGACAGCGTTATATCAAGGTAGAGATATAGTTGTATTGTTTAGCCAAAACATATATGACACCTTGGTTACGAATGATGAATTCACTGGCATGATTTTAATTATCTATCATAACAAAGACCTCAGCCCACACAATACCATTCCCTTTTACCATTTTCTTTTTAATTAGATTTGCTCAGATAGTCTTCTTTCCAGTGTTCTTATCTCCCTCACCACCCCCATGTAGTTTAGTCACATTTTACTTTTAATTATATCACGTATATGTATATTTTCTGTGTTTGTTGTTTAATTATATCTATCCCCTTACAGATAACTGTGTGAAGAACGAGTATATTCTTTCTGAAAAAATGCAAAGACATAATGACTGATGAGATGGTGTCAGCAAAAAACTGCATAATTCCGAACAGTGTCTCTTTTTCCCCTCCTCCCACAAACGTAATAAACTGCATTTAATGAGAATCCAACACAAAAAGAAAGTCACATTAGAGTTAGAGATGCAGGGCTTGAATACAAGAACTGCCTACTTTTAGTATCTTAATCATGCTAGCATTTTGGAATGAATTAATTGTTGTTGGGCTGATTTAATCAGCTGCACTGCTTCTAAAGCATCCCAAGGGTCAATCAAATCATCTCAGGGTATTAATAGCATAGCTGAAGCAATGTTTATTCTGTTATTGAATGAGACACTTGGCTTGAAAAAACAACTTCTGTTGTGGAGACATGTGGGACCACTGGCCAAACAGAAATGTGACAAAAGAGCTACTGGACCGAAAAACTTATATATATATATATGAATATAGTTTAATATTTTTCCTAAGTAGACTCCAAAGATCTGATTCACAACTACACTCCACCATTTGTATGCCATCATAACTGTACTGAAACCACTCTGGGTATATGTGTATGAAATGGATATCCCCTAAATGGAAGAACTTGATGGCTAGATGACCTATAGCAAGGGCAAGCTTCAAAGTGAGCCATGGTCGACATCTAAATTAAAACCGACTTTGGATAGTTTAGCCTATGCTGGCCATATTGAATGTAAGTAAATTGCTGGTCTAGTATAGGGGTCGGCAACCTCTGGAACGCGGCTCACCAGGGTAAGCACCCTGGCGGGCCAGGCCAGTTTTTTTATCTGCCGTGTCGGCAGGTTTGGCGGACCGCAGCTCCCACTGGCCGCAGTTCGCCATCCCAGGCCAATGCGGGAAGTGAGAAGCCACAGCCAGCACATCCCTCAGCCCGTGGCGCTTCCCACTGCCCCCATTGGCCTGGAACGGTGAACCGCAGCCAGTGGGAGCTGCGGTCCGCCGAATCTGCCAACGCGGCAGGTTAACAAACTGCCCCGGCCCGCCAGGGTGCTTACTCTGGCGAGCTGCGTGCCAGAGGTTGCCGACTCCTGGTCTAGAAGGAAGACTAGAATCAACTAAGCTAGATGTGATTTTAATAACTTTTGTACTTATGATGAATGTACTGTACTAAACTGTCTGGTGTGTGAGTGCCTCACTACTCTATACTGCTTGGAATCAGAATTGCCAAGTTCTACCAGTTATGTCCAGCAAATGTTTCTCGCCAGTGTAAAAATTAATTCCCATACACCTGATGGAGTATAATGTTCTACTAGTTTAAATGAATGTTCCCCCCAAAATGGTATGAATTCCAGAAATGGAAGAAGGGTTATGTAAAAGGGATAAAAAATGCATTGTTAAAAATCCAATCATGGTGCAACATGTATCAAAAATGAACCAAATATTACTAGAAGGGAAGTTCAGCTTCTTACATTTCACATATAAATGAGTATATTTTAACAAGCAAACAATCAGTAACAAATAACAAAAATGTTGCTTGCAACATAAAATAATCTTCAGGAAGTTGATTGCAAAGCCCTAGATCAAAAGATAATGTTGGTAAAGTACTAGAGGCTATTAATAAAAAATGTGGTCTACTCCAATTAAGGGAACATGTGATTGCACATGCTGGTGGCTAGAGATTTGCTGAAAGCTTTGCCTTCAGGCTGCCTTATACAACTCTTTGCTGAAAAAATATTTAAAAATAAGGTAATCTGATGGCCTATGCTATAGCCAGGCTTACCTTTGTTTGATATAGATACCAAGATTCCAGCTTTAGGCCAAATGAAGTGTTCTTCAAATAAATTCACCAGGTTTAGATGGGCTTTACTGCAGATCTGTTTTCTGACTCATGTAGAAATCTAGAGATACGTTATTTATACCACTGAAAGCTTACCTTCCCAGTGGAAATAAATGGTGTTATTTTCCTACCATTGAAATAAATTATTTATTTTGACAGTAGAAAAGCGTGTTTTTAAAAGTGGAAAAGTGTCAACATTATTGGTCAAAAGGGCTATCAACTCATTCTTTTATTTAAAACTTGGAACCAATAGAAAAGTAACTTTTGAATGAAACACAAAAGAGCTATTCTATACTGTCTTTGAAAATCTAAACTGGATCAAAAAGGAAACATTAGTGTTAAATAAAAATATGTAATGCATGTAGCTTTTCATCTGCCTAGAGTTTTTCCATCATTACTTATCATAAGAGTGGCATAGACCAGTGTTTCCCAAACTTGGGACACCACTTGTGTAGGGAAAGCCTCTGTCGGGCTGGGCGGGTTTGTTCACTGGCCACATCCCCAGGTCCAGCCGATCGCGGCTTCCAATATGGGCCAGTATGTCTCTTGGCCTGCATCGCTTCCCGCAGCTCCCATTGGCCTGGAGCAGCGAACCGTGGCCAGTGGGAGCCCATTAAAGCTGACCAATAAAATAGATACCCTGCCATGATAAAAATAGAGGGTGAGCACAGACCTCAAAATGGAGGATATAGTACAGTGCCCATGTAAAGAGACTATTCCCATTCCACCTACAACCCCAAACCAAAAATAAGATGTGAGCAGCTTTATGCATTGACCCAGAATCCAGCTGGGATAGTCACGTCATTGTCATGGCTTCTAATGAATCTTGAGCAATTGAAGAGTTTTATTATCCATGTGGTGTTTGAGACAACATGAAACAATAAGTCTTTGTAATGTTCACGTTAGATTGAGTAATTAAAAATTTACCCAGGAAATTTGAGGCCCAAATGTGAAAATTCCCATTTTAACTGTCACCCTCAAAGGCCTATAGTAGAAATTCAATGCACAGCTACAGGGTATCCTTTCTTCCTCATCAGGTTATGCTTAACTGTGTACCTGTCAAGAGACAATTGGTATAATGGTCCTACAGTGTCATGTAATCAGTCGCAGTAATGAATGCAAAATCAGATGCCTCACCATAGTTCAAGTTACAGATGTTAATAGCCACTAGCCATTGATGTTAAAACAGCAGTATGAATTGTAAAGTGTAGTGCTTGGCATCCAAAGCCCTGGCAACTTGAATTGGACACCAGATGGGACCAGTGGGACCGATAATAAACATAAAGTGTTTGATCTAAAATATGTCATCTTCCCCATGCAGTCTTTCACTTTCTGTGTCAAGAGAGCATAAGAGCATAAGAAAGGCCGTACCGGGTCAGACCAAAGGCCCATCTAGCCCAGTATCTGTCTACCGACAGTGGCCAATGCCAGGTGCCCCAGAGGGAGTGAACCTAACAGGCAATGATCAAGTGATCTCTCTCCTGCCATCCATCTCCATCCTCTGACGAACAGAGGCTAGGGACACCATTCTTACCCATCCTGGCTAATAGCCATTTATGGACTTAGCCACCATGAATTTATCCAGTCCCCTTTTAAACATTGTTATAGTTCTAGCCTTCACAACCTCCTCAGGTAAGGAGTTCCACAAGTTGACTGCGCTGCGTGAAGAAGAACTTTTCTTTTATTTGTTTTAAACCTGCTGCCTATTAATTTCATTTGGTGACCCCTAGTTCTTGTATTATGGGAATAAGTAAATAACTTTTCCTTATCCACTTTCTCAACATCATTCATGATTTTATATACCTCTATTATAGCCCCCCTTAGTCTTCTCTTTTCCAAGCTGAAGAGTCCTAGCCTCTTTAATCTTTCCTCGTATGGGACCCTCTCTAAACCCCTAATCATTTTAGTTGCCCTTTTCTGAACCTTTTCTAGTGCTAGAATATCTTTTTTGAGGTGAGGAGACCACATCTGTACACAGTATTCAAGATGTGAGTGTACCATGGATTTATATAAGGGCAATAATATATTCTCAGTCTTATTTTCTATCCCCTTTTTAATGATTCCTAACATCCTGTTTGCTTTTTTGACCGCCTCTGCACACTGCATGGACATCTTTAGAGAACTATCCACGATGACTCCAAGATCTTTTTCCTGACTCGTTGTAGCTAAATTAGCCCCCATCATGTTGTATGTATGAGAGACTGAAACACCCTAACCTCTTCAACAGACTCCCTGTGTGGGCTTTCCTACCTCAAAAATATGGAGCTCAACCTTCTCATCTGCTCTGATGAGGTCAGTAGAAGAGCACCGCTACCTTATCAATGTGCACAAGAAAGAACCTTTAGGGAAAGCTGTATGTAAAACAATACAGCCCCCACACGTCAAAAAGGCTTCATTTAAAAAAACAAAACAAAAACAGACAATCACATGACGTTCCTCAGTACTGAATGCCGAGCATGCTGGTCCCAGTCAAACAAAGCACTTTGGCATACTGTTAACTTTAAGCACAAGTAGCCCCATTGAAGTCATAAATGATAAACATCCTATTAATTTTGTTACACTTTCCTCATTGTCCCTCAAACCTCTGCTCACGTGTTTGTCTATTTATCTATTCTAGGTACTGCTATGGACCCCATTACTGTAGTATAGGAGTGCCTCACGATGTTCAATGTCAGGTTTCAGAGTAGCAGTCGTGTTAGTCTGTATCCGCAAAAAGAACAGGAGTACTTGTGGCACCTTAAAGACTAACAAATTTATTTTAGCATGAGCTTTCATGAGCTACAGCTCATGTGAGCTGTAGCTCACGAAAGCTCATGCTAAAATAAATTTGTTAGTCTTTAAGGTGCCACAAGTACTCCTGTTCTTGATGTTCAATGTGTTTATCCTCACAGTATCCCTGTGAGGTAGGGAAGTGCTGTTATCCCCATTTTACAGATGAGAACTGAGTCACCAAGAGACTAAGACCCAGATTTTAAAGGTATTTAGGTACCTAAAACTCAAATAGGTATCTAGTGGGATTTTTTAAAGCAACTAAGCACATAACACCAATTGTAATTAATGAGCTAGATGCTTAGATGCTTTTGAAAATCCCACTAGAGTGCCTATCTTAATCATTAGACACCTTCATTAAAAACCTGTCCTGAAGTGACTTGTACAAAGTCACACAGGAAGATTGTGGTGAGCAGGAAATTGAACCTGTGTCTCAAGTCCCAGACTGCCACCCTAATCACTAGCTCACCCTTCATTTCCTCATCCACTTATGACTTGTCTTTTAGAGTGTATGCTCTTTGGGATAGGGAATATTATTTACTATATGTTTGTACAGTGCTTGGTATAATGGGGTTAGGATCTTGCAACTATCAAAACACATACATGGTTAATAATAATTACTCAAAACAAAAACTAAGGCAACGGCTGAAAAAGTAAACAACATTCCTTTTTCTTTTACAATACTTTCTGTTGCTTCCATGTGCTAATCTCTCTCATCTCCCTTCATGCTTAGTTATGGGAGAGATCTCAGCCCACAAGCTTAGATTTATGTTTGCAAAGAAGTGATTTCCATAGGACCAATGAGTGGCTGCAGCTTTGTTCACACCCTTAATTGAAATTATACAATCCTTGTACTTTGTTAATAGAGTTAATTGGTTAGCACAATCAGCAGCTGTAATAGAATTATTTCTCAGATCTATGGGAGTAGAAGTATAGCAGCATATTTATTAATAGATAGAAAGTGGAAAGTCATTCTGCTTGACTAAGAGCAGAGCCATGAAAGCTTCCTATACAATTAGTTCCTTGATGCATGTGATTAGGTTTTTGCTAAGATGGATCTTTAGACAGAAGTGTCCTGTCAAGCACACCCCAGAGTCTTATTAGATGTTTTGAAAAACCTCAGTATTTTTAGAACAGTTTTTTTAGTGTCAGTAAATGATGCTTTAAAAAAAATCACATCAGATTGTTACTCTGAGTCCATTGGGTTTATTAGGGTTGCTATTAGAGCTAAACAGCTTTATATTTGATACTTAATGAGTTTGCTTACATTTATTTAAACCACTGTAACTTCCACATTGTAATGGATCTGAACCCAAATGTGATCACAAAGGCCTTGATTGCACCATGTTCTCTGTGGGTTGACCCCTATGAGCAAAGTCAGTGGGACTTTATGTGGGCATAGAAGTTTCCTGCATGCAGTTCAGAGCAGGGTCAGTGTGATGTTTCCATTTCCATGTCCAGTTTTCATTCTGTACAGTTACGAATTATAACACCTTTCTTTAAATATTTGAGGTTTTGCTTTAAAGAAAAAAGGATGGCAAATACATCACACATATGCAACATTAAAATGACCAAAACCAAAACCAACAAGAAAAAATCAGACACATTTCCACATAAATCCTAGGGAAAAAATATACATTCGGAAAACGTTATACTGAAAGCAACAATAGCCATACTTTCTGGACACAGAACTACTGTGCATCACACAAAAGGGTTTCCACAGTAGTTACTATTGGAGAGCCAACATTTGCCAATAACCATGTAGAGTTGTATCTGAGATAACTCAGTTTTCCCCATCATGGAAAAGAAATAACCATGGTAAATTGAGGAGGAAGGGCAGGAGTATGTTGGCAAATGTTGACTTATTAAAAGTAATCACTATACAAAATACAAGTCATAGACACTAGATTTAAACACAGAAATGTATTAATTAGTCATTTCTCTGAGAACATCTAAGCAGATGTTTCTTAAATCATCTTTCTTGTTATACAGTAAAAGTATAGCCAGTTCAAGATGTATACCATTAACTTTGAGAACAGTGGGACTATTATGCAATTATACTCTGCATTTGAAAATATTCAACAAATATTACTTTACAGTGTGAGTGCTACTGTTGTGGTTAAAATGTGCTGTTGGGGTTTTTTTAAATGAAATGACAGCAGCTTCCAACAAAAACAGTAGTGCTGTGTGTGCTACCAAAGTTACGGGAAATAAAATACCAGATTTGTGTACAGTATAAAATGAAATCCAGGGCCTATAGAAGTCAATGACACAGTTCCTATTGCTTCAGCGGGACCAGGATTTCACCCATACTTTCCAATGTTGTATCTGACCTATGCCCAGGAGACCGTGCTTTTAAGTGTAACACTTGTTTACAAAGATTCAAAGTTGGGTATTTAATATTCCAGCTTCATAAATGGTCATCCAAGGTCGTATATTTTTGTTTCAATTCCCTCCTTGATCAAATCTTTGAAAAGACAAGTGGGTTGAACATATATAGGCAGCATCAAATATGAGTATTCAGAAACACACCCATTTGAATGCAGAATACATATATTTTGTCACATATACCTTTGTGTATACCAGCAAATCATCCAAACCACTTTTGGAGATTGACATCTTTGGGAATACCAGTGGGCTTCAGTACAGGGGAGGGATAGCTCAGTGGTTTGAGCATTGGCCTGCTAAATTCAGACTTGTGAGTTCAATCCTTAAGGGGGCCACTTAGGGATCTGGGGCAAAAATTGGTCCTGCTAGGGAAGGCAGGGGGCTGGACTCAATGACCTTTCAAGGTCCCTTCCAGTTCTAGGAGATTGGTATATCTCCAATTGTTACCTATTACTGTCAAACCAAACCAGAGCCCTAGTATTCTAAAACATTTTTTAATCCTGTCTGTGATTTTGCTATTCAACCGCTCTATTTGCTAGGTATTAATGACTAGAGCCGCCCCTGAGTAGATGACAGTGGTTGAAACACTATGCACTATTTACACTACAGTTTCCATAATAAGTAGCATTAATGCACCTTCAGTAGTGCAGAAAAATGCTTACAAATTTTCTCCCAGTGGATACACCCTATGAGAAAACCTTACACAGTGCATTAGATTATCTTTGGTGTGTCAGTAGTTTTGTAACAAAAATGGAAGTAGCCCATTGTGCTATTTTTCATTGAGTTCAAAGCAGTTCTAAAGACAGTTGGCATCTTGAGCTATCAGATGTTTGTTTTCTGAAGAAAGCAAAATACTCAAGTCAGAGAACCTTGCATTTCAATAGCTGAAGGCTACTGTTTTATCTCATTCCTTTATCTGTATAAAACTTGGAATCAGAGAGCAGGACTGTGATGGGACATCCACCCCACACAGGATTGAAAGGGGTTAAGGTGGCCAGGCAGGTCAATTAACTCCAATGGGTGCACCTGGAGGAGAAGCATGCCACTAATTAGAAGGAAGCTCAGCTGAGGTGGGGCCAGTATAAAGCCCAGGAGTGGTTATTAGCAAAGAGGCTGCAGGAAGGCAGGGAAATTAGCTGCAGTTACTATCTGAGTGGAGAGATTTGGGAGGCTGGTAAGCCCAGAGAGCGGGGAAGCCAGATGAGTAGGAAGAAGCCCAGGGAAACAGCAACAAGGGGTAGGACCGTGCAGAGACCTTGGCTGCTTGTTATAGGGTCCCTGGCTGGAACCCAGTGTTGAGGGAAGGCCTGGATTCCACTACCAACCACTGGGAAGTGGCAAGAGTATTGGAGCTGCCAGTGGTCTGGAAGGACTTCAAATTCCCTTGAAGGGGAGGACCTTAGTGACCTGGCCAGAGGGCCAAACAATGAAAAGCAGATTGCAGATCTGAGAGTGAGTGAGGCTCCAGAGTTAGAGATATTCAATAGTTCATTAGTATGTATTTCACTTGTATTGTCATCTTCACATCTAGAGATGACAAGATGCTGCCATTTTAATGATTCCCCCCTTTCCCCTCCCCCTGGGGAAATCCAGTAGTGACTTGAAGTACTAGATTAAAAAATGTATCAATAGGATGTGATTTACTAATGGGGTCAATCAATTGGCAGTATGGAAGGAGTTTCAAAAACAGTAGATTACTATTGGCTCTCAAATCATAAGGAGGTTTTCTGAGAAGAACGAAAACACTGCAGGATTTCTTAAGCACAGTGAATTCTCAAGTAATCACCTGCCTCAGGTTCAAAATTATCTTGTCCATGCAGTAGTCAGTTCCTTTTCAAATTCTGACTCGGTAAATGTTTGAATGCAGTAATGAAGAGGATGGTATTGTCAAGATTTATTTGCCTAATTACTTGTGATATGTATCTTAAACCTATAAGGAGAATAGGAAATAGCACCCAGATTATTTTTCTCAAAGTCAGGCATATTACAGTATATGTGATCATGATGGCTATAGAATCAACACATTGTAAGTGTGGGTAAATTCCAGAAGTCTGTTAGGAATTGCATGAGCTATCCCAGCATAGACACTTTTAACCTCATCACCTAAAAACACCCCTCTGAGCGATGCAAGTTTCAGCACTGTAAAGCGGCAGTGTAGGCAGTGCACCAGCACTGGTGCCACACTCCCAGCGCTGGTAGCTACTTCCCTCATGGGGATATGTGTGTTTTTGTTTTACAGTGCTTGGAGAGCTCTCTCCCAGTGCTGGTGCCACAACTGCACATGCCCTAAGGACATCCTGCCTGTTCCTGTTGCTATCAGACCTGCAGGACCACCTCTTGAGGAATAAACTGTTAATTTTGAAATATAGGAGATCTTTGCAGACACTCTGGGCAGAATACCTAGGGCTGGTTGATTACTCTATTCCTTTCAAAATTACATCGATCCCATGACCAAAACTGGACCTAGACACTTTTTTTTTATGCATCTGGCAAGCCATTTGATTAGGTATAATTGCTTCATGTCCTTGGAGGGTTTGGGTTTCTGGCTTTCTAATGGTACAAAATGTTTATCTTATAGCCGTGTAAAGTATTGGATTGTTATAGTTTGACACCCTGAAGTACAGAAAGAGTTCAAATATAGATAGTATTTTTTTTCTCCTGCTTGGTGGCCTGTACCTTTGGACACATTGTGATAAAGAAACCAAGGGTTTTTTTTAGGAAGAAGGAAATAAAAAAATCACTACCCATAAACATTTTTACAAACTCTAAAATTTCAAAAATTACCATCTTCATAATATGTGTCAAGTGTTTATTAGCACCGAGTCTCAGTTGTGGTTTCACCATTTGTGTGTAACCTCCTTCCAAAAGAACTTTTGGAAATAGTCATTTTCTCCTTATTATATATTTGAGCATTTGTAAAAAATCACATTTTCCATGCCAATGATGTTATTGTGATATAAAATCTAAGTAGTTTCCATGGCTCTCAGATCTAGGGGAAAATTTTCATGGTTTGGGCCTATTCTCTGTAGATTTCTATTGATCCTGTTAATTAAGAAGAGGGTTGTAGTGAGATGCAAATTAATGTACATTGTTGACATTATGGTACTCAGCATCAGGGAGTGTAGACCCGGCATACATTTTAACACACCAAAATACATGCCATCATTTACCTCCTTTAATCTTAAGCTCATAATTTAATACTTCCCCCATGTGAAATACAGATCTAACGACTGTATAGCGGAGAAAATGGCCAGTAGTAATTAGTGACATACTTTTTTAAAAGAACAGCCCTATAAATGCTGTGCATTTAAATAACTATAGGGAGCATTTTCATTCACAAATTATTTTCATAGGGAAAGGATGGTCTCCAATGAGTTAAAGATGAAAATGAAACCTATTGTAACACATCTTAATAGCTTGCAATATGGGTTATGCTGACACTGCTTTATGTTTTTCCAGCTGTGGGACATGACTGATCTCTTTTGTAATAGAACATCAGGACTGCCATCAGCATAAAGTTTTGTCTTTGGCCCTGTAGAAAAGACTCAGGAGTGGATATGCTAGCTAGCAGTTCTAATGGGAGAATGGGAGTTGGCTGTATTCCAGGTGCTACTATTGGTTATGTGGCCTTAGGTATGTCACTTTTTTTGTGTGTGTGCATAGGTATGATAACACCTGCCTCACAAGGGTGTTTGTGAGGATTAATTAATTAGGACCTCATTATGTTTCCCCTGCATGGGAACGATGGGTGAGAGGAAAGGCAGCTGTACCCTTCCCTCCCTGCCACATACACACACCTGATCCCCAGCACACTTGTACAAGAGACAGAAATAATATGGTTTTCTTGTGCTGATTCAATCCCTATTATATTAAACAGGGATTGGATCAGGCCCCATTCTACTGGTGAGAAGCATCTACAGAGAAGAGAAATGTTTGGTTGTGATGTGGGTGGGCTATGGCCGCAGTCCTCTGTACACCAGCTAGTGGCAGGGAACAATGAAACCAAGAAGTCTCTGAAGATAGTGAGTTCTCTTGCCCTGAGTAAGCAAGATGTTCAGTGTACTCTTACGCAGGTGGTGTACTTACCTCCTTATCTTTTATGGAAAAGTCCTGTAGAAGCCAATAAAAATAACTTTTAAAAACATCGTATATAATTTAATGGAGAATTGCATCTGTGCTATAGAATTCTATCAGATGATAAAAAAAAAGAAAAACTTACAGAAAAAATTTCATTCACCGTTATACTGATTCTTAGCCATTTCTAGAGAGCCCAGTTAAATAGCCGAATTCACTTTTTTGTAAACTGAGATGGTTTCTTCTCTTAAATACTGTAGGATTTTTTATATAGGGGAGTCTTAAAAAAGCTCTTGTTGGTCGTCAGCAGGCACTAGGGCTAGAAATGTTTAAAAGTTTAGCACCCATAATCAGGATCAGGAGTGAAATCCTAGCCTCGTTAAGCTCAATGGAAAACTCCCACTGATTTAAGTGGGAACATGATTTCACCTCGTCAGAAAATCTGGTTCTCACAACGGGAGCTGCTGAGGCTTGAGCACATTCAAAGAGCTGAGCTTTTATGAAAATCTAGTCCCTTTTTTGGGTGCTCAGCCCTTGTAAATATGGTTCTGAACTCTTAAGAAAAAATGACCGTCTCCACATACTATAGAGCCAGGTCTTTGGCAGGTATAATTAGCATCACTCCATTCATCAGAGCATTTAAAATATGCAGGGAGTAGAAGAAATACCTCGTTTTAGTTTTCTTCTAGCCAATCTCCCTTGCTGAACAAAAGAAAAGCTCGTATCTGTGCTCCTAACAAATAAGTCAAAAGTCATTAAACCAAAAGGGAGGCTTGCCTAGGAAAAGACAGCAGGATCAATCTCAATTTTTTGTGAAATTTTTCCGGCCCAGAGGTGTTTCCATGTTAATTTCCTCTCTTTTGGAGAACAACGGTTAAGAAGAATCCTCCTCTGTCTGAACTGTGCTGTATTAAGTCCAGTCACTGAGAGTCTAAAACACACATACAGAAGAAACATATTTTTATGAGATGTAATGGCGCATATGACCCAAGAATATGATGATTCTCTGTGTTAGTTGCCCTCCATGGGCTTCACTTGATACTCTCAGCTCTCTCCACCCCAACCCAAGATGCCAAAGAACTTGATCAGAGATTTTTTTTCCCAGTTGTTCAGACATGTTTGTTTCAGTTATAATGAGCATTGCAATGAGTGCTCCCTGGCAATTCATCATAGTGCAGCTGAATTCAAGCCATCATTGTGTTACTAAAGTTTTGCAGACCTCCTTATAAGTAAGGTTTCCAACTCTTCTCAATTGGCCTGGAATCTACTGGAATTGGCATCAATCTCTCAGTGACTATTGAAAGCAATCCAGGAGATTTTAATAAGTACAGTACAATCATTGGAGGGAGAGGGGGGAAATCTCCCGGAATGGTTTCAGTCAGAATTGGCAACCCTACTCACAAGGCTGATTACTAACATTAAAAAAAGGTAAAGAGCCTGGCTTGGCTTTCTTAGTTGAAATATCTGACAAGTGTATTATGTTGTACCTATTTTTGTTTTCATATGAAATATTCTAGTCGTTAGGGTGGGATAATCCTTTCAAATACTTACTACAAATAGCACATAAGTATCACCATTATAATGTATCAGAGGGGTAGCCGTGTTAGTCTGGTTCTGTAGAAGCAGCAAAGAATCCTGTGGCACCTTATAGACTAACAGACGTTTTGCAGCATGAGCTTTCGTGGGTGAATACCCACTTCTTCGGATGCAAGCAGTGGAAATTTCCAGGGGCAGGTGTATATATAAGCAAGCAAGAAGCAAGCTAGAGAGATAACGAGGTTAGATCAATCAGGGAGGATGAGGCCCTGTTCCTGCAGCTGAGGTGTGAAAACCAAGGGAGGAGAAACTGGTTCTGTAATTGGCAAGCCATTCACAGTCTTTGTTTAGTCCTGAGCTGATGGTGTTAAATTTGCAGATGAACTGGAGCTCAGCAGTTTCTCTTTGAAGTCTGGTCCTAAAGTTTTTTTGCTGTAGGATGGCCACCTTAAAATCTGCTATTGTGTGGCCAGGGAGGTTGAAGTGTTCTCCTACAGGTTTTTGTATATTGCCATTCCTAATGTCTGATTTGTGTCCATATATGCTTTTCCTTAGAGACTGTCAAGTTTGGCCGATGTACATAGCAGAGGGGCATTGCTGGCATATGATGGCATATATTACATTGGTGGACGTGCAGGTGAATGAACCAGTGATGGTGTGGCTGATCTGGTTAGGTCCTGTGATGGTGTTGCTGGTGTAGATATGTGGGCAGAGTTGGCATCGAGGTTTGTTGCATGGGTTGGTTCCTGAGCTAGAGTTACTATGGTGCGGTGTGCAGTTGCTGGTGAGAATATGCTTCAGGTTGGCAGGTTGTCTGTGGGCGAGGACTGGCCTGCCACCCAAGGCCTGTGAAAGTGTGGGATCATTGTCCAGGATGGATTGTAGATCCCTGATGATGCATTGGAGGGGTTTGAGCTGGGGACTATATGTGATGGCCAGTGGAGTCCTGTTGGTTTCTTTCTAGGGTTTGTCTTGCAGTAGGAGGCTTCTGGGTACACATCTGGCTCTGCTGATCTGTTTCCTTATTTCCTCGTGTGGGTACTGTAGTCCTGAGAATGCTTGGTGGAGATTTTCTAGGTGTTGGTCTCTGTCTGCGGGGTTAGAGCAGATACGGTTGTACCTCAGTGCTTGGCTGTAGACAATGGATCTTGTGGTGTGCCCGGGATGGAAGCTGGAGGCATGAAGGTAGGCATAGCGGTCGGTAGGTTTTCGGTATAGGGTGGTGTTAATGTGACCACCACTTATTTGCACCGTGGTGTCTAGGAAGTGGACCTCCCGTGTAGATAGGTCCAGGCTGAGGTTGATGGAGGGGTGGAAGCTGTTGAAATCATGGTGGAATTTTTCCAGAGTCTCCTTTCCATGGGTCCAGATGATGAAGATGTCATCAATGTAGCGTAGGTAGACAAGGGGCGTGAGTAGACGGGAGCTGAGGAAGCGTTGTTCCAGGTCGGCCATAAAAATATTGGCATATTGTGGGGCCATGCGGGTGCCCATAGTGGTGCCACTGATCTGGAGATATATATTGTCATTAAATTTGAAATAGTTGTGTGTGAGGATAAAGGCACAGAGCTCAGCAACCAGTTGTGCTGTGGCATCATCAGGGATACTGTTCCTGACAGCTTGTATTCCATCAGTGTGTGGGATGTTTGTGTAGAGAGCCTCTACATCCATGGTGGCTAGGATGGTGTTTTCTGGAAGGTCACCAATGCATTGTAGTTTCCTCAGGAAATCAGTGGTGTCACGGAGATAGCTGGGAGTGCTGGTAACATAGGGTCTGAGTAGAGAGTCCACATATCCAGACTGTCCTTCAGTGAGAGTTCCAATGCCAGAGATGATGGGGCATCATTACAATGGCTTCTCACTTTCACACACACCACAAACAAACAAACAAATCCCAACAAGTAACAGAAGGAAAGGAAATTGCAATAAGGGTGAGGGGTATAGGGTGGGTGTAGACGTAAGTTTATCTAAACAAAAGTGCTAAATTCTGCTATTGCAAACTCCAGTATAAATTTAAATGATAGATGGGTGGGAATTTTCAATAAAACATTTTTTCATCAGAAAATGCTGATTTGTCAAAACCTCAGGAAAGAGTTGATTTCTACCAATTTCCCTACAATGAAAAAAAAATTGTTGTGTTGTGACTCATTCAAAAATGAAAAGTGTTGGGGTTTGGTGCAAAACACTTTTAAAAATAGTTTAATTCATCATTTTAAAAGAACTTCAAAATGTTTTATTTTGATTTTGACTCTCAAAGCAAAATGCTTTAATTGACCTGATCCATTTATATATATTTATATATAGAATTTTCAGCTAAAATATTTGAGATGTTTTGACTTTGTCCTGATTAAAAATCTGAGATTATGATTTTTATGGGACATGGAAATAATTTTCTAATTCAGAGTAGCTCTGACTCCATGAAGTTGCTCTATATTTACATCAATGAACTGGGAGCAGAATTTGATCCTTTCAGTCTGCATCTTTAGATAATTTTTACCTTGTTTCTTCTGTTATAAGCATTGCAACGTAAGTCTTGGTTTGGTTCTCTAGCGGAGGTTTTTATGGCACCGGGAGATAATCTATATATGTTTCTGTACACTACTGCTAATTTAGGTGCTTTCCAGGAGCTCTGTACCTACTCTGAGTCATCAGACCAGACACTTAGCAGATGTGAGTGGCCAAGAGAGATTGCCCTCTCACTCCTGATCAGAGAGGTTATGGATCTGCCCCAGAGAAAGCACTTCCACCCAACTTCTGATGCCCCTTTCATTGGCCTTAAAAAACAGCCCCCTGTGCCAAACAAAGTTTTCTTTAACAGCAAGAGGGTTTGGACTAGATTGTCACTTTACATACAGTACTGAGCTAGGGTTGTTGCATAAACTGCTTCCCCCAAACAGCAGTGTTGGGAAGCACAGTGCTTCAGACACATCTCTGAATCATAATCCCTCATCTGCTTTCTTTTTACTCCTGAGAGGTAGTAATTTACTGGAAGCTTATCCCAGCAGTAAATTATTACCCATCCCTCACTAGCTCAGCTACTCTGGCCAGCAAATAGTGGAGGGGCAAAGCCAACACTCCACCTAATCCCTGTCCCCTCCCCACCTTCTTGATTCAGGAGGGGAGTAAGCAAGGAAGAAGCCCTGCTTACTCAGATGCATCTGGCCCCAAGATCTAAGTAGCCCCTGTAGGAGATGTGGAGACAGCTTCCTCTCTTTCTCCCTTGAGTGGGCTTGCAGAGGCACAGTCGGGCCCCTAATTTGAAGTGCTACTGAGACTTGTAGGCACTGGGCTTTGAAAGGAAGAATGCTCAGATTTTCGTTGTTCCTATAGCTCACATCGAATAATAATATTTCTGTATCTGTGTAAAGAATGTGGAGTTCATTTCAACCTTTAAGGAGAAAAATCATTTGCCGGAAGTATAAGCAGGTGGTTCCTTGTTCTGAACATGGAACCTTAACGTAAGTGCTGAATTTTGACAGGTATTTGGATCTGGTCTCAGGGCTATAACACTGAGTTAGTGCACAGGAAGCTGAGCTGTAAATCAACAACCCTCCAAAATACACTAGGTGACTTCTAGTGTGCAGCAGCAGAGTCCGTATGGACAATTAGCACACAGCATGCTGTAGCACTGTAGATTTACCACCTAGTTTGCCACTCGGTAATTTACTATATATATATATAATTTGCCTGTCTCTAGTGAGATAAAAACAAGAAAAAATGGCTGATAATTGGGACTATCAATTTAAATCTTTGGAGAATGCAAAAATATTTTAGTGTCTCTGTCACCATTAGAGTTGTGTAAATAATTGATCTTTAATTCACTGGCAATTCCAAAAAACTGGGGTGGGGGGGAATTGTTTTGGGTTAAACAAAAAATGATTTTGTTTTTAAATGTTTGCCAAATTAAAAAGTAAAAATAAAATCATTTTGATTAAAAAAATTAATTTTGCATTGATTTTATTGGTTTTTAAATGTTATGATTTTTGTAATTTAATATTACAGAATTTTTTAAACATTATTTTGAACCAACAAAGCAGGAGGTTTGAAATGAAATATTTAGATTTTTTTTCAGATTTTTTTGTGGGGGGAGGAGTGGGTGGGTGAAATAGACACACATTTGCAATATGTTTGTTACACCAATTCTGCATTTTTCACTGAGAAAAAAAAAGTTTTGGCCAAAAATTTCACTTAGCTTTAATCACATCACAACATGCCTAGATCCAGGCCCTAGAAGTACCAAAACTTCATCAGTAAAACAGTCGAGTAGAAATATTTAGAAGAGCTTCTGATTCTATACCATGAAAACAATTTTCAGTAGCGTGTAGGAAGTAGTGAGAAAACACATATGTTAACACAACAACTTATAGAAGGCATGTATAGAAAACCTACAACAACCCACAACATTGTCAAGGTACAAGTTGATGTGAGAAAATGGGAGAGACAGTGCTACCGAATGTGCTAAAAAAATTTTTTTTCTTAAACTGAAGTAGGAGGATATCCCAGGTACAAAATGCAGCATTAGCCTGAGTGGGCCAGGTAGATAATATACTGAACCAACAGCTAAATATACCACTATGTTGCATTGACTTTGCTACTTCAGGATGAAATGTCAGCAAAATCTTCAGCATAAGATTTACTTAAACAGATCATATTCTTAACTTTTCCAAATTGCATAAAGAGGATTTTTCTCAGCTACCAAAACCTACTCATTATTATCCACCACTATCAATTCTGCCTCCATCTGTCATATCCAGTGTGCCAATTGCTTAATCTGCTGTTTTGTTAGTAAAGTAGCCTCTACTGTTTACTTTCATTCAGCATCCTTCTGTGACTGGTGCCTGGTGGACCTAATTTAAAAGAGAAACTTTTTAAATTAGCCATAATTTTCAGTCAGACTGAATCTGAAACTTAATTTCTAGTCCTAAAAGCACCTTCAATATATGTATATTTGTATACATTTCTCTGTGACATCGTAATACCCCCCCCAAAATAATAATAATAAAAATTTAAAAATCCCCAAATAATAAACATCAAATACTGGGTTGTGCTGCTGCTTTTATTTATTCATTTGTTTGTTATTCTGAAAAACCTATGTATTTATCACAATACTGCAAAGCTAGGAATACTGCCAAGGGGTCTTAATGTCATTTCACGTGTTATAACCAGTAGTCAACACCAACAAGCATATTTAATAGTTATTTTTGAAAGCTAAATATTTTTTTCCAACATACCAATGAAAGCGCTTTATGGTATAAACTAATTATCTTTATTATTTAAAAAATAAAATTATAAACATCAGTAGTTATTTATCTTACTCTATAAAAGGAGCACTTCAAAAACCAACAACAAGAAGCCACACCAAAGGGTATATATTTTTTAACCCCCATTCCAAAATAAATAAATAAAGCCTAGCTAATCCATTTCAAACATGTTTTGGACAAGTACATCCACATCTTGGCTGACAATTTATATCTGTTCAGGCAGATATGATTTTGAAATTACTGACACATTAAGCCCCTTTCCACCCTGAAAAAAATGGATGCATTTTGAAAATGCTGACAAGCCCCTTTGCTGTAGCGCTGCTATCGGGTGCTGATATAATTAAGTCCCAGAGTAACGTACAGCGTGTTGGCGATACAACCTGTCAGTAATTTTGCAATGATTTATCATCTCTAACAGTGAAGTACCTGCGGGGCAAGCAATATCACATTCATTGTAAAGGAACATTTCCCCCTAAACTTTTAAAGGCAAACTTCAACATTAAACACTCAGGGCTAGATTTTTATAGCTATTTAGGTGTCTAAAGACACTGAGAGGCACCTGGTGGGAACTTTAAAAACACCTGGGTTTCTCACTGTCATCGATTTCCAATGAAAGTAAGACACTTAAGCACTTTTTAACATATTAGTAGGCACCTATCTGCATCTTTAGACACCAAAATACCTTTAGAAATGTGGGCCTGTAAGCCCACATGAAACTCTAAAATCAGATATGTTTTCAAAAAAGAAAAACCTATTCTCAACTGATGTTTCACTAGGAGGCTGTTACATTTATATCAGTTGTATTCACATTAAAAGAACAGCTTTCTGGTTTGAACTGTTTAAGAGCACGAAAACCGTGTTGGACAGCTGAGCATAGCAGTCTAGTCTTATTGGTAGCATGTGTGATTGGGAATCAGGAATCCTGCCTTCCAATCCTGATTCTGTCACTGACCTGCTCTCTGACCTCTGGCAAATCACTTCATTCCTCTATTCTTTCCCTTCACATCCTTTGTCTATTTATAGTGTAAGGTCTTTGGGACAAAGACTCTCTCTTGCTATGTGTTAGTGGCTTATACAAAGAAGCTTCAATCTCTTGGTATTCTGTTTGGTCCTTTGGGTGCTATGGTAATATTAATAACACTGGTCTACAATTTTTGAGAAGTTGTCTGCTTCAGAGATAAAATGTGCTATTTATTATGTATTTTGATGTGCTCAATTCAAGTATGACAATTAAAACAACTGATTGGCTACTGTTTCTAAGGTTTTTAAGTTTTTACATTTTATGTATATGTATATTGTGTAGATAGTAGAGTTTTAATCATAAATTGTAAACCTAGGTCCTTTCATGGTTGCTTTACATGATAATATTTCACCTGTCCTGTTTATGTAACACTTTAAAAATCAGCAAAAGGGTTATATAATGTGATGGAGCAAGGCCGGATGGCTACAGGAAAGTACTGAGGAACAGGTATGTTAGCCCCAGGCTAAGCAAATCCCTAGTACCATGGGAACCAAAATGGCAGTTGCTCCAGGGTAATCAAGGCACCTGGGGCCAATTAAGAACTTTCTAGAAGGCACCAGAGAGAGCTACATTGATTGGAGCATCTGCAGCCAATCGGGGCAGGCTAATCAGGGCACCTGGTATAAAAAGGGGAGCTCACTCCAGTCAAGGGAGGAGGAGCCAGAGGAAGGAAGGGCGTATGAGGAGCTGGGAGCCAGAGACACAGGGAACTAAGAACTGAGAGGGTGTACTACTGGAGGATTGAGGAAACACCATACAATCAAGCAGTATCAGACACCAGGAGGATCCTATGGTGAGGATAAGAAAGGTGTTGGAAGGAGGCTATGGGGAAGTAGCCCAGGGAGCTGTAGCAGTCAAGCAGCAGTTACAAGTAGCACTATAGAGACTGCTGCAATTCACAGGGCCCTGGGCTGGAACCCGGAGTACAGGGCGGGCCCGGGTTCCCCCCAAGCCTCGCTACTCCTAATCAGACATAGGAGGAGCTGATCCAGACTGTGGGTTTCATCCAAGGGGAAGACCACTGAGGGGAGGAAATCCGCCAATAAGCGCAGGACCTAATAGAGGAGAGGAGGAACTTTGCCACAACTGGTGTCAGAAGTGGGATCTTTGGTGTGCACAGCGCGGCGGAAAAAGGAGGGTGATTTAAAAACACACACACACAAAAAAAAGGGGGGGGGTTTACAATTTGTTACCACAATAGATGATGTAGTACGGGCACTGATACAAGCCACGGCGGCCCAGCAGGAGGCTACCCGTGTCCAGGCAGCTGCCCAGCAAGAAGCAGTACGGCTGCAGCAAGAAACTAACCGCCTGCTGATGGACCAAGCTGTTCAAGACCGAGCTATGTTGCAGGAACTGATAAGCCAGGTAAAGACCCTTGCAGAAATGAACCATGGGCATGATGGGACACGGCTCATACGGGCTAACCATTGGCTGCAGAAAATGACAAGGGAAGATGATGTAGAGGCATACCTTCTGGCCTTTGAGAGGACAGCTCTACGGGAGGCCTGGCCTCGAGATCAGTGGTCTGGCATCCTTGCCCCATTCCTGTGTGTGGAGGCCCAGAAGGCCTACCATGATCTGCCTGAAGAAGCTGCAGCAGACTACTCCCAGCTGAAGGCAAAAATCTCGGCCAGATCTGGGGTAACATCTGCAGTACGGGCCCAGCGGTATCATGAGTGGAGGTACCAGGAAGACATTAAACCCCACGGTCCCAATTATATGACCTCATCCATCTCACACGGAGTCCGGAAGAGGTACTGGAGGTTCTGGTCATCGACCGGTACACGAGGGCACTGCCACCAGATCTCCGCAAATGGGTAGGCCAGAACGATCCGTGCACCTATGATGAGATGATCACGCTGGTAGAAAGACGCATGACAGCCAGAGAATTGACCCAACTACGCAAGGAAAGCCCCTTCCGTAGCAAACACCCAACCCCAACCCTGGAAGGAGGGACAGCCAAACCCCTGGGGAGTCCTAGGTGGAGGAAGAGGGGGGCTGAAAACACACAGACTCCAGAAGGAAGGGATTGGCCTAGTGAAGGGAACCCTGGGACTAAACCCCCTAGCCCACATGATGGGAGACTGACTAGAAACAGTTATAGATTTTATGCATGTGGGGAGTGGGGACACATAGCAGCACAGTGTCCCAGCACCGAAGAACCTATGCAATGCAATTTAGGGGATTGGGAAGTCCCATGCTCCCTTATCCACCTTGCGGGCATTGCATTAACCCCACATAGCTACACCAGGCCAGTGAAGATAAATGGAACAGAGACTACAGCACTGGTGGACTCAGGGAGTGCTATCACCCTTATATCGGGTAAGCTGGTAAAAAGTAGCCAGCTGCTGCAAGCCAAACGTGTAGCAGTGACGTGTGCATGGGGCCATGAGCCAATACCCCACCATCCCAGTGGAGATAGAGGTTCAGGGGAACCCCATTGAGGTGACAGTGGGCGTTGTTCCTAAACTCCCATATCCTGTAGTTATTGGGAGAGACTATCCAGGGTTTGATAATTTACTTCCCCCTGAGAGGCTGCAGGGAAGTGGAGACCCTGTTGGCAGCGACTCATCATTGGGGGAATGTCAACCCCCCATGTTTTCCCCCTACGCAACACAGCTTCCAAGACAATAGCTAAGGAGCTAGTACAGATATTTTCCCGGGTTGGGCTACCCAAGGAGATGCTGACTGATCAAGGGACACCTTTCATGTCTAAATTGATGAAAGATCTCTGTTCATTGCTCCATGTACAAGCCCTACGGACCTCTGTATACCACCCACAAACAGACGGCCTTGTGGAAAGGCTGGGATACCCTATTGCCTTACCTCATGTTTGCCATCCAGGAAGTTCCACAAGCCTCCACAGGCTTCTCTCCATTCGAACTACTATATGGGCGCCACCCCCGAGGCATATTGGATATAGCCAGAGAACCCTGGGAAGAGGAGCCAAATCCCGGAAGGAACATAGTTGAGCATGTACTACAGATGAGGGATCGGATAGACCAAGTTACACCCATTGTACGAGAACACTTGGAAAAAGCACGGGAGACCCAACAGACCCATTATAACCACCAAGCAAAGCTTTGATGGTTCCAACCAGGGGATCGAGTAATGGTCCTTGTGCCCACAGCAGAAAGCAAACTGTTGGCCCAGTGGCAAGGACCCTATGAAGTGATTGAAGCCGTGGGAGAGGTAAACTATAAGGTACGGCAGCCAGGCCGCAGGAAACCGGAGCAAATTTACCACATCAGTCTTCTAAAACCTTGGCATGATTGAGAGGCATGCTTAGTCACCCGGGAGACTCTTCCCCAGGAGAATAACGTACATGAGCAAGTGAAGATATCACCCAACTTGACGCCAATCCAAAAGATCGAGGCAGCCGATATGATTAATCATAACTGAGATGTATTCTCTACAAAACCGGGGCGGACGACTGAGACCTATCACCATATCCGCATGATCCTCGGAGCCAAAATAACACTAAGACCCAACCGAATCCCAGCAGCCAAAAGAGAAGAAATCAAGGCCGAAGTAAAGAAAATGTTAGAATTAGGCGTTATCGAAGAATCCTACAGTCAGTGGTGCAGTCCAATCGTTCTAGTGCCCAAACCTGATGGTA